>NC_064626.1:1055575537-1056200537 GCF_023864275.1 Schistocerca cancellata | reverse complement strand
AAACATTATCCCATGTCCAGAGACGAAAAGTTTCCTTGTTATGGGAACAGATGTGTAAAACAATGTATTTCACTCTTCCGGGTCTAATTGGTGAAAAAGTAGTCTTTTACTACTGCTTTAGTGGTAGTTACATCCGTACGAAACTACGTAAGGTTGTGACGATACTCAACATTAATTGTTGTTGTAGTAGTGTCATGTGGATGATTAGTGGAAGAAGAGACACCAAGGAGAAAGCGGGGAGCTGATATGACATATTTATACTTACCTCAAGCATTTTATCACATTATTTATTCCGTTAAAAATTTAGTACTCTGCGCTGGTTTCTCAGTGAGTCTATGTAGTACCACGTACTTAAAATTAAACTGACGGTGTTCCGAATGCTGCAGTGGATGCTGTATATGTCGCATGATCCTGTAACGTCCTAGGTATGAACATTAAACCGTGCGCTCGTGGAGTATGCTAACCAAAAGAAAACAAAAGAAACAAAAAAAAAGTTGCACTTCCTGGCACCAGGTGAAAGTATGGTGCTGTAGGGAGGGACGATCAAACACATGATAACGGTGGTTCTGGTACATTTCTTAGGCTGTGACCATAAGCTACGACAAGTGTTCAATGTGATCTTCCAACTCACTAACATTGCTGCATCCATGACACGGCATCGTCGACAGTTGCTCGCAGCATAGCTAATGTAATTAGACCTATTCGTCGTCGTACTCTATCCTTCAGATCAGGAAGAGCCCGGCTACATCCTTGATAGACGTGACCTTTCAGATATTTCCACGACCAAAACTGACACGGACCTAGATCGGGGGGGGGGGGGGGAAGGCCACACATCTCTCAATCCGACACGATTGTTATTCAAAGTTTGTCGAAGCAAATTTTTCAACTGACAAGCGACAGGTGATGTCACCCAAGTTGCATGTAAATAGTGGTATGGACACAGTTGAGTTCTTACTTAGCTGGAATCACGTACTGCACAAGGAACTCCTGACAACGTGCAGATGTCACTGTACACCTACCAGGACCGCGAGGTGTCATCTCCTCGAAGTGAAACCGACTGAGAATGAAGGAGCTTGAGCAACCACGCCACCCAGTCACTTAGGCTGAGTGCAGTGGATGTTCCTGCAGAGTAGAACCCCATATGCGACAGTTGTGTGCATTCAAGGCACCGAGCAAAGTAAAATGTGCCTGCCTCGTCCACTCAAAGAATATTTCCTGGGCACATGTCATCCATTTCCTCGAGTGCCAAAAAACGAAAGGCAAATTTACGGCGTTATGACCTATCCTGGGGCTTTATCTGGTGCACCTTCCCAATCCTATGGCGCCAAACCTTTTAAACTGTTGACAGGGAATAAACTCTAGTGACACTGTTAGAACACCGATTGCACAATTTGGGGAACCTGCTGCACTGTCGGCGGTAGCTAGAGCAATTTCATCAAGAACTGCCACGGAAATAGGCCGCCCCCCTCTCCTTGCTGCAGCAGCTAATTCATTTGCTTCTTCAAATTTATTCGCCATATTCTTTAGCCCATTTTCTGACATGGGTTCTCTTCGCAGCTTTTTCTGTCGGCAATATTCCTGCAATGCACCGCTGGTATTGGTGTCGTACTGATAAAACAACTAGATCAGCAGTGCACAATCTTTCTTCTCAATAGTGATTGAGTTTCGCACAGAAAAATTCAACCTTCTTAATCCTTTACAGTTTACACTAACACTCACTTCACAAAAGAAATCAACATGCTTCGCCAAGCAATGAACTGACGTCAAATCAGTAAACACTTCACATTCTGATTGCTTACACCGCTATATTTTCACCTGGGGGCAGAAAGCGAAACGATTTTTTCCAGCATAATCCTCGAGCGCACTGAATAATGAACACACTTAGAAGTTTCAGTGTCCTATGATGTATACTGCCCGCTTAGCAGCACTCGGAACACCGTCAGTTTAATTACAACCACCCGGTACTTTCACGAAGGATTTGTTCAATTAGTTAACAAGGCGTACATTCCCTGCCACCTGTTATGGTTGACAATGATGGTGATTTCATCAAGCTAAAATATGCGCCCTCGGCTGAAAGCATACTGTGAGACAGCTGCCTTGTCATGCTCGTAACACTACTGCCTTGGGGTTGTGCACAGTCCCAGTGGTGGTTAAGGGTAGCAGCCGTTGGTGAGCAGCAGCTGAGAATAGCAATTCGACATATGTACTATGAAAACCCCTCCAAAGTGCATTCCAGAGGGTACTTAGCACTGTACCCCATGTTGGGTTTATTCCCATTCCACTCGCATATGGGAAGCAGGACGAAAATACTTAAACAGCTCTATGTGCATTGCAATTATAACGTCGTCTTCGTGGTCCCTATTGAAGCAGTTTGTAGCGGGTTATATTATATTCCTCACTTAATACCGATTGTTAAAACTTAGTAAGCACGCTTTCACGACGTTGTTGGCGTCCGTCTTCTATCGTGTACCAGGTCGAGGATTTCAGCATTAACTCGGCACTCTCTGTGGATCAAGCGAACTTGTGACCATTCATACTGTCCTTCATTGTGTACGTCCAACGTCCCCTTCTTTGGAGCTATTTGCTCTGGAATCCAAATGAGCAGTTTTATACCATCATTGACACGAGAGTTTCGTAAGCAATCTCTTATGAAGACTGCATTTTCACAGTATCCTAGCAGCGAACCGATTTCTGCCACCTGCTTCGTAGATCAGAACTCGATGTACTAGTTAACAAAATTAAACTTTTTTCCTGCATCTGGTTAGTAAATAGTGGATTTACCTAATTTTGGGGTATTGAATACACTGGTAAAATCAGTTTTTCTCAATGACGTCACATTTCCTAGATACAGCAGAATAAAAAATGGTAATAGCTAAAATTGACATAATTAAGTCAAACAAAAGTACACATTCAGAACGTTTGAAATCAATACGATTTTGTATGTATACATGAGCATGATGCCAAAAAAGGTCCAAATTAGTTCAAAAAATATTTTCACCGTTAATCGTCTTTAGTTTTTGAAAAATGCGACGACGGAGCTCTTCTTTTGTTTGCTGTTTTATCACTCTCCCTAACAAGATCCCAGCAGTAGTCACCCATCATCAAATGGTTCCAATGGCCTTGGTAACGGTGTTCCATGGTAAACATGTCTTGGTGAAAGCATTCACCATGCTCATCGCTTACGGCTCCCAAATTTTCCCCGAACAAATTAAGGTGAGAATGTAGAAGTGAATTTTAAGCGACATTCTACACCCCATGTTCTTATACTTGTCCAACAGATCATTCACAATGGTAACACAGTTTTTGTCTTTTCTGTTTTCCAAAAAGCCCTTCACAACTGGTTTAAAAGAAGACCATCCAGCTAATTGACTATCTCTGAGTTTGGTATCAAAGATTGGATCTTACAGCAATTTATTTCAGCTTTGCCTCATTTAATTTTGGAAACTTTTCTTTTAAGTGATTGACGCCTCACTTTCTTTAACCAGAGTTTTTACAAAGTTCTTGATAAGGACCAATTTGATATGAAGGGGAGGCAAAATGATTTTATCGGGCTCAACCAATGGGGTATTGTTCAAATTTACATTTCCAGGAGCATATGACTTCCTTATAGGCCTTTCCTTGACTGTATAGTGGTTCTTGGTGTCAGGGCTGCCCAAAGGCACAAAAAGCTGCAGCATTTCGTGAATCCAGCCTGTAGACATGTAAGGAGTGCAACGACTTTTAAATCACAGCAAAGCTGCCGTTCATAATTTTCTTTCATGTCTGCTGCGTAAGCCAAAGGTACAGATGGAAATGCATTGCCATTATGCAGTAGAACTGCTTTCAAGCTGGTTTTACTGGAGTCAATAAATAGTCGCTACTCCTGCGGATAGTGTTGTACACCTAGCTGCATCATCAGATCATTGACATCTCTAAATACACACACTGAATTCTGCATATCGAAATACTGAGCGAAGGAAGCACCTCCTGAGCTGAAACAGGAAATTTTTGTCCTGGAGCTAGATGGTTCTGTTGTTGCAGGCTCGACCCCAAGAGTTCAGCTTGCTGTTTCGAAAGTCTTAGATCGTGAACCAAATCGTTCAATTCCTTTTGATTAAAGAGCTGACGCGAAGCGTCATGATATTGAGGGCAGTACTCTTCTATATGCTCAATAATTTCTGATTCACTTGACATGGTGTCTGGTTCCGTGGCTTTCAACTTACACACGGGAACAGGCAACCCCTCATCATGGGGCACAGGCAAATCCACTGAAGATACATTTGGATACTTTTCTTTATGTCTAGTTTTGCTTGAATGTCCCGAAATATTTGTAAGACATAAGTAACAGTCTGAATAACGGTCATTAGACTCACACCACACCATCGGAATAGCGAATGGCATGGCTCGTCATTTTCCTTTCAACCACTCGGCTAAGATTCCAGTACAGGTTATGCAGGCAATATGAAGTGCAAAATTTTTATCTTGATCACCAACAGGGCAATCAAACTACAATTTATATGCCATCTTAACAAAATCAGTGGTTTTCTTTGGGCTGTTGGAGTGAGTTTCCCACACACATAACAAAAGTTATCGGGGTAGTTTAGACAGCAACGAGGTTTGCTAGTTGCCATTTTTCTTAGTGTACGTTTTAAACACAAAAAGTTTGCAATGTCTTTCACAAGAAACACTCACTGAAGATCTCTTTCACAACAGTGGATTACCAAACCAACCGTTTACTGACGATTTGTAGATCTTCTAGCACCCCTCTGCACATCAAAAAGAAACAATTAAACATCAAAACAGAGGGAGAGCAAAAAGCGAAATACTGAATGCGAAAAATAAAATACCTTTAAAAACTCAAAAATGGTACGTGCTAGAACATTTTGAAAGGTATATTCGGATTCTACACACCAAAATACATACTAGTTGATGTATCACATCCCAGATGCAAAATGGCTGTTGACTACTGATATTTGATGCTATAACTCACGTTGTGCATTAGGAGCTCAATAGAAAATGAGTGTCCTGGAGGTGCAGAAATCAACTTTCTTCACTATATGGACGTAGCCGACATTCGAGAAATGTCCACAACTATTATCGTGCACGATGAATACCGAGTGAAAAATGGTGTGCCACAGTGATCGTAAAGGTTCGCAACATGAAGATCGATGGCGAACTCCTTGGGTTAAAAATCGTGCTAGACGTTCAGCTCGGTATCCAGTCTTAAAGAGTGCGTATAGAATCATATTGTTGTAACGGAGTGACCAGAATTGATGGAATTTGAGAGTATGCAACCGAATGTGGAATAGCCTGTCGTGGAGCTAATCGTGAAACTGGGTACCCTTTAAGGCGTAGCTACAGATAGTGCGATAATGTGTTTTGTAGGCATGGGAAAGACAAACACCTAGAGGCTGAATTTATCCAATGATTCCAGGTGCTACGAATTGCAACGTCACTCCTTTTAATGAGGTATAGTTTGCACTAAAAGGTATGATTTTTATACACACATCAGAAATTAAGCAAAAACAAATTATTTTGACCAGCTATTGCCTAAAAGCAGTGCTGTTACCGTAGTTGCAGATGTAGTTGTCTTACCCCCATTTCCCCCCTTCTGCTTGATGTAATGGGAAGATCACGTACACGAGAAAGAATTGTATGTGACTGAGCACCTCCAACTTCTCGCAGCACAGTAAAAAACTTTACAGCCAATTTACCATCCAGATTAACAGTCGGCATGATTCTATACGAATGCTTTAAGGCGTTAATGTTTTCTGATCTTGATAGAGCTTTATTGGTACCGCTGATTTCCAGGGTTCCTTTCTTAGTGACTTCCTCTTCAAATTCCGGTTGCTCGGAGTTGTAAAAAAATTCCCTTACTGAATGATAAGACAAGATTATTTCATCTACAAATTATCGAGCCAGTTCCACATAATGCTGTGCACACCAAGTTGACGCTTTTTTTCTTAATTTCGTTATCTTACGCCTTCTATTTGAAGTTATGCACCCATCCACTGCTTCCCTTTAAATCACTGTAATCTCTGATGAGGGCAATTTGATGTGCATAAAGTAGTAGATCACTGTCGTACACATCCTGTAAATTATATCAAGCATCCTTCAAAAACCAGTTTTTTTAACAAGTGCACCTTGCCCTGCCTTGAATATTCGTCGTTTTTCTTATTGCTGCAGACTTATTCGAAATCTGTTCATAGTTGTTTTCTTACTATGCTGCGGGCGATCTTCCGTACACGTAATTATGTTTAATACATGCTTATTTACTATGTTTCATTGGAGACGGGATTTATGACTCCCTGTTCGACGAGGATAATGAACTTACGGCTCGAGAACTGTTTCAGTATCATTGACACGTTGTTGGGCGATCTCTCTATACAGGGTTATTACAAATGATTGAAGCGATTTCACAGCTCTACAATAACTTTATTATTTGAGATATTTTCACAATGCTTTGCACACACATACAAAACCTCAAAAAGTTTTTTTAGGCATTCACAAATGTTCGATATGTGCCCCTTTACTGATTCGGCAGACATCAAGCCGATAATCAAGTTCCTCCCACACTCGGTGCGGCATGTCCCCATCAATGAGTTCGAAAGCATCGTTGATGCAGTTCTGGCACGTTTCTTGGTGGAGGAGGTTTAAACACTGAATCTTTCACATAACCCCACAGAAAGAAATTGCATTGGGTTAAGTCGGGAGAGTGTGGAGGCCATGACATGAATTGCTGATCATGATCTCCACCACGACCGATCCATCGGTTTTCCAAACTCCTGTTTAATAAATGCCGAACATCATGATGGAAGTGCGGTGGAGCACCATCCTGTGGTATGTTTAGCTCCCTGCTTGCTTTATTCGTCGACTTCCGCGGGCTACGCGTGAAACTTGCCCGCACGCGTTCAACCATTTCTTCGCTCACTGCAGGCCGACCCGTTGATTTCCCCTTGCAGAGGCATCCAAAAGCTTTAAACTGAGCATACCATCGCCGAATGGAGTTAGCAGTTGGTGGATCTTTGTTGAACTTCGTCCTGAAGTGTCGTTGCACTGTTATGACTGACTGATGTGAGTGCATTTCAAGCACGACATACGCTTTCTCGGCTCCTGTCGCCATTTTCTCTCACTGCGCTCTCGAGCGCTCTGGTTGCAGAAACCTGAAGTGCGGCTTCAGCCGAACAAAACTTTATGAGTTTTTCTACGTATCTGTAGTGTGTCGTGACCGTATGTCAATGAATGGAGCTACAGTGAATTTATGAAATCGCTTCAATCATTTGTAATTGCCCTGTATATATTGTGCGTGTGAGCATGCACGCAAAGAGCGTAATGAGCGTTTTGTTTTGTAAATGACAAACCATGTGGAGTTTTTTGTTGCATTTACACTTTGTTCTCAAAATGTTGACAACACATGTATGTGAATATATGCCAACCTGAAGATGACAGCACGATACTCTCGAAACTAGTAACTGGAATAAAAATCTTAAAATCAAGCGATCTTGACTTACACAAAAAATGTATACACTATGTTCCAGTATCGCTTTCACTTGGTTAAGCACGTATTGTAATCATTGTACTCCTAATGCACATTGTTGCACATTCCACTGGCTCATCTTGCAGAAACGCTAATATTTCATCTGCTACTTCTTTCTCACTCTGCGAAATTCCTTGGGTTCCTTTCTAACGAATTGTCAACTTCGGCAACTGCTTTTGTAGATACAATATAATGCAATATTTGCTTTGTTCATCGTTGCATAAACTGTGCTTTATATCAATACCATTAACACTGCAACACTATTGTGAGTTACTCGTCGACTAAGCGGGTCAGCTACACTCCGCAGCCAGATGCTAAGCTCACCACTGGATACTTCCAGTCCCACCCCCTTTTGCCATCAGTAGCAAATATTATGGTTGCCTAGCAGACGATATGAATGGTGTAGAGTGCCGTATACATCATTGGCGTTTTGCAACCTTGCACTGAAGGTGTTCCTCGAAGGATATTAAAGCGGTGGAACGATATGAGTGTCCCTACATCTCACGCAGACGCGGCTCTATCTCACTATAGTTTAGTTTTCGACGGTGCTGAGCAGCAGTCAGGTAACGTTTTTTTGTAAGAATAAACTGCCATTTGGCTGTGTATTACTGTATTTATTTTCTGTACTATATAGATTTCGGCTTTTATGCCATTGTCGAGTACAGTCCCTTAAAGATATGACATGTTAATGGTCTAAGAACTTTTAGCGTTGGTTCGATAATGGCATAAAAGCCGAAATCTAGATAGTACGAGAGATAAATTCAATAATGCACAGTCAAATGGCGGTTTATTGTTTTAAAAAATGTTGTAGCTATTGGTTGCAGAAGTGCCGCGACCTCAATCTGCACTAACTCCTGCGTCCTTATTTCTACGTTGCCGTCATAAGTTGAAGACCTACAGAGAAGCTCGGTTTGGGGAACAGAAGGATATAATTCTAAGAAAATGTGACTCATCGACGAAAGAAGTAGCTTACAAAACGCTTGTTCGTCCGATTCTTGAGTATTGCTCATCAGTATGGGACCCTTACCAGGTTGGATTAATAGAAGAGATAGACATGATCCAGCGAAAAGCAGCGCGATTCGTCATGGGGACATTTAGTCAGCGCGAGAGCGTTACGGAGATGCTGAACAAGCTCCAGTGGCGGACACTTCAAGAAAGGCGTTACGCAATACGGAGAGGTTTATTATCGAAATTACGAGAGAGCACATTCCGGGAAGAGATGGGCAACATATTACTACCGCCCACATATATCTCGCGTAATGATCACAACGAAAAGATCCGAGAAATTAGAGCAAATACGGAGACTTACAAGCAGTCGTTCTTCCCACGCACAATTCGTGAATGGAACAGGGAAGGGGGGATCAGATAGTGGTACAATAAGTACCCTCCGCCACACACCGTAAGGTGGCTCGCGGAGTATAGATGTAGATGTAGATGTAGATAAGCGTTAGATGAAATGAGTACGTACTGCTCAACGGCATCCTGCAAGGAAGGCTCAACTTAAGCGCTCTTATCGCTACAACCTAGTTCTGATTGGCTGGGTTCTGTTTCTTGTGAGCGCCGGCCGCTGTGGCCGAGCGGTTATAGGCGCTTCAGTATGGAATCGTGCGACCGCTACGGACGCAGGTTCGAATCCTGCCTCGGGCATGGATGTGTGTGATGTCCTTAGGTTAGTCACGTTTAAGTAGTTCTAAGTTCTAGGGGACTGATGACCTCAGATGTTAAGTCCCATAGTGCTCAGAGCCATTTGAACCCTTTTTTTTCTTGTGTACTCTAATCCCTAAAAATTCGTCTCTCACAGCGCAGGTCCCCTTCCCTGGACTATGTTTAACTTTGTTAATCTGTGAGGTTTTTCCTAACCGTTTCCTCAGAAAAAAATAATTCCTCACTCATTCTGTCTCTTTCTTCAGCCAATAAGGGAGCTTCCTTTCGGCATTACCATATCTTGTCAGTCAGGAAAAAGTTCAATATGAACCAGCATCTGTCCTTCTTATACTCTTAAACAACGTTTTTGTGTAGTACCTGCACATTCATCTGTGTCCCACGGTTTTCAAAGACTTAAGGCTTTCATTTCATCTGCCCTGAACTGCTTTCCG
This sequence comes from Schistocerca cancellata, assembly GCF_023864275.1. Taxonomy (NCBI): domain Eukaryota; kingdom Metazoa; phylum Arthropoda; class Insecta; order Orthoptera; family Acrididae; genus Schistocerca; species Schistocerca cancellata. Next base: position 1,056,190,925 of record NC_064626.1, on the reverse strand, counting down.
GTGTCCGTTCAAAAGGTTGCTTCTGCGTTCGGCAGACAATAGCGCTTCCTGCTAAGGTTCCCTCTCACTCTTTATAAAACGTTTTCGCACGTGGTCGCTACAGGAAACTCTCCCTGCTGTGAGATTCGGTCGCCGGCGCCGCAGGGTGTTAGAGAAGTGACGCTGGCTCGCAGCCATTCTGTGACCGTCACCCAGCGTGGTTCCTTCTCTTAAGAAGCGCAACTGGGTACCCAACAGTCCTGGGTTCGGTTCACTGGCCATGTCATCTAGTTTGCTTCCAAAGCATTTCCTCACTTCCCAATAGCAAGCAAATCCATTTTTATACTTCTGCAAGATGCAATTAATGATGATTCATACATATGAAATCAATCAGTTATGCAAGTCGAGAGTGGGTCTCTACTCTGAATATGGTGAATTTGCATTTCTTTTTTTTTTTTTAAAAAAAAAGCAGTTTCGTTACAACACCCCTTAACGCAATTTAAAAAAAAAATCCTGGGACAGTCATGCCAAAGAATACATACATTGAGAAAATTTGACTGCTATGTAGCACTGGCTTTACATTCTTGTAAGAGACACAGTTTGGGATTTGGCTGCTGTCAAGGTGAAAAAATAGTTATCCTTCATTGTTTTCTAGGAAACCATCGCTCACTTATTCATCAATGCTGTCGGTGCATTAAATCTTACATTTCATAATTTTCCCAGCTGACGCTCATTCAATCATTTAAATATCCAACATTAGGTACTAACTTCTGCACTTTCAAAGCAAAACAATTACAGGCTGCACTGACATGTTATTTGATTCACACCGATGGCTGACATCACACATTCACGAAGCCAATCCTCTGAATAATAGGATAGTTCTGCACACTCATTTCCAAGTTCCTATTTTATTTGATGCACAGCCATGGTTCGCATCATACACTCACGAATCAAGTCCTCTGAATAATACAATAATCCTGGACACTCATTTCCAAATATCTGCACGATTGCCTCACTCATTCACTCATAATGCATGATCTTTATGTTCCTTATTTACGAAACGCTAGTAGAAGTCAGAATTACGTATCTCAAAACATGTCGTAACCAGACACGTACAAAACATTATCATAACGAGCCATCATCATAACATATGCACAGACTCTATCATTTAGATCATCATCAGAAAACACAAAGTCTAACAGCTATACAGGAAATCAATTACAGTACATAGTTATAGGTCATAAAAACACATACATTACAAGACAAGATAACTGATACAAAATACGTAATTGTAGAACATTTATCAGTCCATAGTATGAACAAGACTCACTATTTTTTATAGTAAGCTATTCTTTATAAATTCGTGAAATCATTAAACTTACCTATTTTTACGTTCTGTCAATGTCCAGCAGAGTCGATCCACAAATTCTGTCCTTCCTTATAAGCATAATATATTTTAAACATTATTATTAAGAATTCTCCCTGAAAATGCATCGAGTAAAACGCAAACAAGTTTTTTTTTCTTTTTTTCCTTTTTTTTCCTTCGAGGTATTAACATTGTAAATTGGTGATCACTCTTCATACAGAATAGATCATATATAGGAAGTGGGATTTGTTTCGAAACAAGGTAACCAACTTTCGATTTCGTTGTGGCATCATTCACATTGCACCACTCTTGAAGTTTCTCGTGCACGCACTCATTGTTCCAAGCTCATATTTGCGGAAACACAAGTGGCCTTAACTGTTCCACAAGTTAATGTCTGTTTCAACGTCACTCTGGGTGTATAGTATTTGTGTTGTTCAGTGGTCAACACTCCAAAGGCTTTCTTTTAACTGATAAATGTTTGGTGTCCTTAGATGTTCAGTCTTGCTGGCAGATAAGTGACCAATGTAGAAGTAACGTATGGGTGGGTATCTGCATAGCACACAGTTACAAATAAAGTTCCTTAGCTCATGATAATGAAATGCAATGATAAGTTATCTCCCAACAAGACATGTGGCCTCTCGTGACAAATAGTCTTTAGACAAAATCAGCCCTGGATAGGTGGGGTGTTTCTGGTTAACGTCAATAGCTTGTCAGTGAGTGACATGGCCCATGCACAACATGTGCTGGAGTTGGCTGTATCCCCCGACCCCCTGTGGCGCCAAAAGCGGTTGGGGGTGGCCAGTGGTTTGTCGGTGGCCGAGCTGACGGCTTTCTGTTTCCTTCCCCTCGGCTGCGGGTCGACAGCAGCAGCCGAAGAAAGGCACATTCGTGCCAGCTGATGTCGTCTGACCCAGTTCCAAGCAGTGCGCACCTCATTTCCGTGTTGTCCAGTCCCCCTTCAGAGACTTGCATCCCGTCTGGTTTGTGATTTCTCTCATCTTTTATGGCACTCATATGGATGGTGCGACCTCAAAAAGCCACTAAAATAACTTACTACATGACCTACATAGGACAATTACATATTAATCTCATTCAGCATCACACGACTCATATACTAACACCTGAGTTTCAAATCCATTTCAGAACTACTAATTATTCCATTGTATTCTGTGTTTCTTCCTCACAAGATTACTATTTAACAAAGTGAAACTAGCAAATATTTATAATATTTATTGAAAGAAATTCTTACTTTTAAGTTATTCTTCAACAATATAAACTGCTTAATTCCACAAAAGTTAACCGTTTACATTTACAATCCTTGTTTCAAAATTCCCTTTTGCACAATCAAAAATTCTCATCTCACAAATTCCAAATTATTATTGTGGAGCTTCGCTATCCCAATTAAACTTCATATGTATTGGTCTCGCTTTCCTTCATTTCACATTCGTAAATTTACTTTCGTTTGACGTCATATGAGACAGAGCTGGTGTGGAAACTGGGATAAGGGTACATCAGTTTCTTTTTGGTTTGCATGCGCTATGTTACACCTGAGAAATTCACTGATACTGAGTGTTTCTCTCTCTCTATTACCCATTCCAGCTGCAATTCCACCATCTCTTAATCTTTTATGGCTACATAAACTATCTGTCAGTACCTTTTTGCTCTTATTGGTCTCTCGTCAATTTATTTATTTGGGAAAGTCCGGGTCTTCCTTCATCTTAGTTCATTGTGGATCTGTCAAGTAGAAACATAGATCTTTAAAAAAAGCACATACACGCTTTATTCACAGCATACACAAAATAAATTCAGCACCACCGTCTGTGAACCTTTTTTGTCGTTACCTTTTCCGTTTACCTATTCCTCTTTTATCTCTCAGTGTTTCCATCGTTATTTTACTCTGACACCAAATGCATCAATCCATACTACCTGGGGACAAGTAAGATTTTCCAATTTTATTTTCATTAGCATTTGAATTACTCACTTAAACCACCGTATTGCTCTAAACAAAATCCTGCGTAAATATCAGCGTCCTTTCAGCTCTTTAACCCTCAAAAATCTCATACCTCACTTCTCATTACTCGTCAGCGTCCGTAGCGTCTACGAAACATCATAAACATCGTCTCTCAAAACAATTAATCGCCAATGCGCATTTCTCTAAATGTACATTGATCGCCAACAAGCGTCCAATGTTCGTCTCCTTTGTATCGACTTCACGTGATTGCAGGTTGCTCATTATTTTCCTTTGATGATAGACCACAGACTTGATGCTACACTTCCCTTAATCCTCTCTTATTATTTAAATATTTTTACTTGGGAGATATGATGATTCCCTACTGATTCGTTGCTTTTAAAAGTTTCCAACTCTAGAAAATTCTCGTGCACAATTCTTCTACCTCAGTATGGTCAGCAATATACACCGCCGAAAAAAATTTAGTACACCCTGTTACAAGTTTACAGCTCACTCAAGATTTATTGTTGCAATAGTGCATATGAAGTACATGAAGTCATTACATTTACAAGCCAATTACAGAAGCGGTTCTGAGGTATCAGGAGTATATCCATGCTGAAATACCCACACTATCACGTGGTGTAGTCTCCATCGGGGCAATGCAGGTGCTGACTCTGGCATCGTCGATCGCACAGATGGCGAATACTGCCTTGTGGTACGTTATGCAATGTCTGCTCGACCTGTTCACACAGTTCTGTAAGAATAGTTGACTGAAGAGTTGCACAAGTCACTACTCGTCCCATCATATCACACATGTGCTCGATTGGAGACTAGACCGGAGATCATGGTGGCCAGGGAAGCTGCTGCACTTGTTGCAGAGCACGTTGAGTTTCACGGGCATTGCGTGGGCGTGCATTACCCTGCTGCAACAACACATCACCTTTCCGTCGCAAGAATGGCAGAAGAACCGCTCTAACAACATTCTGCATGTAGTGAGCTCCCCTCCAGAAACACCGAAGGTGAACGAGAGCTGTAGCTTATCGCACCCCGGACCATAACGATCCGTGGCTGGCTCGTGTTATGCTTCGCATTAAACCTTGGTTGCTATTCTGTGATTAGTCTCCTGCGGTTATCGCGATTATGCTGTTATCCTCTCTCTCCGCGATTGGCAGAAGTAGCGTGTATCGACATTCGCACCCTTGTATTATCTTTGGCCTCGCGCTTTTAGTTTCTGGCTGTGCCGTGTGCGGGCAGTTGGTTGGTCGGCGTGGAGCAGCGAGGAAGTCTTTGTGGCGCTTGTCTGGCCGGGCCCGCTGGCGGTGTCCATGCGTGGTCGGAGTGTGAGGAACTGTTCCCATTGCTACGAAGTGTGTGGCTCACCGAACCCGGACACGAAAGTTGAGTCTTTACTTAATCTACCAGCCAGCACCAACTGTTCAGATTGTGTCCTTTGATTTTCGTTGTGGGCTGCTGGGACATTCTCACGAGCAACAATGTGTGTTTTCAAAGTGGCGAAATTCTAGCCATCCTCCTGTAGATCTAACTTGATTATTCTTGAATTGAAGTGCACCAGCGGAATCTTCTGCCTTGTGGCCGTTAACGTTCCGGTTACCTGCCCTGGGCGTTGACGTAAATTCAGGCTGTTTATTTTCCTCGTTGTGTTGTGGTTGTCCAGCACAGCGTGTAGTTTGACAGCTGAATGTGGAATGCGTTGTGGGCGCCGATACCTTATGCGTTGTTCCATTGAACTCGCTGTTGTGTGCTGGTCAGTTGGAGCGGAAGTTATCCTGTCGCTTGGTCCGTTGACTGTCTGTCAGTTGGGTTGCCGTCGGATTTAGAATTGCCTGACTACGTGTCTCACGTAAGCGAGCGTTAGTGTTTTAATTTCAGGCCGACCCTTGGAAACTTCTGAATTGTTTATGTGTGGCTTCTAGCCGATTTAAAATTAAAATTTTTTTGCCCTTAAGGCGTGAGATTGTTTGGGCCTTCAGCCTAATTTAGAGAAATGTTTTAAGATGAGGCCGTCTGCCTTTTAAAATTCAAATTCTTGTTTTGAGTCTTAAGCCGGTTTTGAATTGAAGTTGTTATGCCCTTGAGGCATGAGATTGAATGGTGCATTTAGCCGGGAATTAAGTTCTAAGTTGGCTTGCTCTGTTTTTAAGGTTTTGTTTACTCTTTTAATGTTTGGCTTGCTCTGTTTTTAATGTTTTCTTTACTCTTGTAATGTTTTTCAAATGAATAAAGTAGTGTGTTCGAGTGTATCTGACAGCCACTCATTTTGGCCCCCTTCCACAAATTAAGCTACCTGTCCTGTCCTGCAGGTATAGCAGGGGACCTCACATAAGGCCTGAGGTGGAGCCAGTGTGTCTTGGACAAATGCTTTCTACAAGACAGCGCCCGCCAGCTCTATGCTGTACGCATAAATGACCATCAACTGCGTGCAGACAGAATGTACTTTCATCGCTGAAGGTCACGGTGTGCCACTCCATCTTCCAAGTGATCCTTTGACGGCACCAGTCAAGCCATGCGCTTCGATGATGTGGCGTGAGTTGAATATGGGCTGGAGCTGTGTTGCCTGTAGCCCAACTACTAATAGCCAGTTCATAACTGTTGGTGTTGACATGTCTTACCTGTGCTGTGGTAGACGTACGATCTGCTACATCTGATCTCACAGTACGACGGTCCTTGCGGGCGTCATGCTGTGTGGACGTCCAGAACCTCGTCTACGGATTGTAGGGAAGCACCCTACTCACGCCGTATAATATTCACATTAGTCTTTCCATTGTGTGCCAGCCTAGTCCGCTGTAACTAGCTCTGACGTCATAAATGTTGCGCAATACTTTTAAAATCAAGTAAATAACCTGAAACGTTTCTAGCATGTCAGGAGTAATACTAAATCAATATGTGTTGAATATCAGTTCAACAACTTTAACCATGAAACTTCCTGGTAGATTAAAACTGTGTGCCCGACCGAGACGTGGAATGTCAGAAGGTTGAAAGTGGTAGAGAAACTAGAAAATCTGAAAAGGGAAATGCTAAGGCTCAATCTAGATATAGTAGGGGTCAGTGAAGTAAAATGGGAGGAAGACAAGGCTTTCTGCTCAGATGAGTATCGGGTAATATCAACAGCAGCAGAAAATGGTACAACAGTTTTAGGATTCGTTATGAATAGGAAGGTAGGGCAGAGGGTGTGTTACTGTGAACAGTTCAGTGACCAGGTTGTTCTAATCAGAATCGACAGCAGACCAACACCGTCAACGATAGTTCAGGTATACATGCCGACGTTGCAAGCTGAAGATGAACAGATAGAGAAAGTGTGTGAGGATATTGAAAGGGTAATGCGGTATGTAAAGGGGGACGAAAATCTAATAGTCATGGGTGACTGGAATGCAGTTGTAGGGGAAGGAGTAGAAGAAAAGGAGAATATGGGCTTGGGACAAGGAATGAAAGAGGAGAAAGACTAACTGAGTTCTGTAACAAGTTTCAGCTAGTAACAGCGAATACCCTATTCAAGAATCACAAGAGGAGGAGGTATACTTGGAAAAGGCCGGGAGATACGGGAAGATTTCAATTAGATTACATCATGGTCAGACAGAGATTCCGAAATCAGATACTGGATCTTAAGGCGTACCCAGGAGCACATATAGACTCAGATCACAATATAGTAGTGATGAAGAGTAGGCTGAAGTTCAAGACATTAGTCAGGAAGAATCAATACCCAAAGAAGTGGGATACGAAAGTACTAAGGAATGACGAGATACGTTTGAAGTTCTCTAACGCTATAGATACAGCAATAAGGAATAGCACAGTAGGCAGTACAGTTGAAGAGGAATGGACATCTCTAAAAAGCGCCATCACAGTAGTTGGGAAGGAAAACATAGGTACAAAGAAGGTAGCTGCGAAGAAACCATGGGTAACAGAAGAAATACTTCAGTTGATTGATGAAAGGAGGAAGTACAAACATGTTCCGGGAAAATCAGGAATACAGAAATACAAGTCGCTGAGGAATGAAATAAATAGGGAGTGCAGGGAAGCTAAGACGAAATGGCTGCAGGAAAAAGGTGAAGACATCGAAAAAGATATGATTGTCGGAAGGACAGACTCAGCATACAGGAAACTCAAAACAACCTTCGGTGCCATTAAAAGCAACGGTGGTAACATTAAGAGTGCAACGGGAATTCCACTTGTAACGTCCCCTTTGAAAAATTATACACGACTGTGATTAAACTGACACAATATTTATAGCGCAACGCAATCTGACTTTCAAAAATCCCTACAAAAGAATGGCCCTGACTAACATTAACCTATACGTTTCACAAATCACTTACCTCACAAAAATCTTCATTACTCGAACTACTGCAATACAGCGAGCGCCACTACTGCCAGCTAAATAAAAGATTCAAACTACTGAAGGCACTACCTACTGATAGGGATAGTTAGCAAATGAAAGATATTAATAGAGAACAAACAATGTATTTACCTTAATATCATCAAAAGTCATAATATATGTAATTTCAAAACTCCGCCATCTCTCTCCTCACACCCACCACTGCTGGCGGCTCACTTCCAACTGCGCAACGCTACGCGCTGTTCACATCCAGCTGCCGCTGCCCAACACTACAATGGCAGACAACAATGCAAACTAGCCACATACTGCACACAGCACAGCCAGTGATTTTCATACAGAGCGCTACGTGGCGTTACCAATAAGAAAACATAAACAGCCTACTTACATAGCCCCCATGCTCCCCACAAAAAATTTTACAAATTGGTTTGGGCAGTGGCCAATAATTATTTGATAAAATTTTTCATAATTAAAATAACAAAGAAATCAAATGCACACACTTATTAATACAATGTTGGTCAAAAGCTAAAATTTTCTCACAGTCCATAAAGATAGTCCTGATCATTCATCATATTAGTACTTACAGTTTTTGTTTTTCACAAAGTCTCATTAATAAAAGAGAATGCACACGGAAGTAGTGGATTTCCATGCAGTCTTGAAGAAGTAGTGTTGTCCTTCCAACGGAAAGACAATGCTGACTCTTGACATGCTGACAGGTAATGGGCCACAACAGAGCAAACCCACAACAGAGTCATTCGACGTTTTGAAGAAGATTGGTAGGTAGGTCATCACAGAGCAGACCCACTGCAGTCCTGGTAGAGAGTATTGGTGGGCCACCAGAGGTGCAGACCCACTGCAGTCCTTGTAGAAATTGTGGACAGGCCCACTGTAGTCCTGGTAGAGATTGTGGCATTGGTGGGCCACCAGAGGTGCAGACCCACTGCAGTCCTTGTAGAGATGGCCAGCAGCCATCTGTTGTGACTGTGCGGGTGCACAATCACCATTGAAGAGTCTTGCAGTTAATATAGCAAGTCCATAACCACCACTTGTGCACTCACAAAGTTTTTGGAATTGTCCTTAGAACCAGCAATGCTGTTATCCAATCCCTTGCTGAATTATTAACACACGTGCAAACACTACCAGTCCCTACTTCTCACATATTGTCCATATACTATGACCAACAGAAAAGTGTGCAGTGAAATGTAACTAACAAGTTAATAATATGATGAACTGGTATCAATTACAATTTTATAACATAAGAATACAATTCTTGAAAGGAGGATATAAGATGAACATCAACAAAAGCAAAACGAGGATAATGGAATGTAGTCGAATTAAGTCGGGTGATGCTGAGGGAATTAGATTAGAAAACGAGACACTTAAAGTAGTAAAGGAGTTTTGCTATTTGGGGAGCAAAATAACTGATGATGGTCGAAGTAGAGAGGATATAAAATGTAGACTGGCAATGGCAAGGAAAGCGTTTCTGAAGAAGAGAAATTTGTTAACATCGAGTATAGATTTAAGTGTCAGGAAGTCATTTCTGAAAGTATTTGTATGGAGTGTAGCCATGTATGGAAGTGAAACATGGACGGTAAATAGTTTGGACAAGAAGAGAATAGAAGCTTTCGAAATGTGGTGCTACAGAAGAATGCTGAAGATTAGGTGGGTAGATCACATAACTAATGAGGAAGTATTGAATAGGATTGGGAAGAAGAGAAGTTTGTGGCACAACTTGACCAGAAGAAGGGATCGGTTGGTAGGACATGTTCTGAGGCATCAAGGGATCACCAATTTAGTATTGGAGGGCAGCGTGGAGGGTAAAAATCGTAGGGGAAGACCAAGAGATGAATACACTAAGCAGATTCAGAAGGATGTAGGTTGCAGTAGGTACTGGGAGATGAAGAAGCTTGCACAGGATAGAGTAGCATGGAGAGCTGCATCAAACCAGTCTCAGGACTGAAGACCACAACAACAACAACAACAAGAATACAATTACAAAGGTAAAAAATACATCATTAAAGAACATAACAATACAGATAACATTTGTAGTAATACAGGCTTTACAAAAGAATAGAAATAGCATATACATCAGTGTTACAGGAATTATGACATGAGTACATTCATAAAAGATCAGAATAACTTTCGAAACATCAACTTTACACATGAGCATTAAAACAAAGGTAAAAAATACATCATTAAAGAACATAACAATACAGATAACATTTGTAGTAATACAGGCTTTACAAAAGAATAGAAATAGCATATACATCAGTGTTACAGGAATTATGACATGAGTACATTCATAAAAGATCAGAATAACTTTCAAAACATCAACTTTACACATGAGCATTAAAACAAAACAGAATAAATAATGTCTAAACATCTTTACAAAGTAAATAACATATTATTAATGCCAATTATATTCGAGGATAACAGTATTCCTCATCATAGTGAATGTAGCTTAGTATTAGAAGAAGAAAAAATTCTATGAAACTACACAGAGACAGGAAGAAAACAAATACACAAGGTTACACAAACACATAGTGGGATAACACAAAAGGAAAGGACAGGGTTCGTTTTCAGTGTAACATTTGGTACTGCAGTCCAAGCCAAAACTTCATTCCATAGATCGTTAGTCTTATTTCAACCTTTGCTTCCACCAAAAAAATCCTATCCAAGCATGCTTTCTGTATTTTTCTCATATAACCTCTCAGTGCATTTCTTCAAATTCATCGCAACTCATTCTCTTATAGGCTACCCCCTCTTAAGCTAACTTAAATCTACTGAGCTCAGATGCTAAACTAAGGGACGAGGCAATGCAGCAGCACAGACAATTAACACAAACATCGATGACAAAAAAATTCAAATTGGCAAAGTAAGCAACAATATTACAACTAATATAAGGCAATGAGCAACAAACAAGAGAAATAAATCAGTAGTAAACTGGCTCAGCAGAGTAATGTAAAGTCAAATTCAGTAACATTATGCGTGGCAAACAGCAGTAACTTATACCTAAACATGATAAAGCTCAAGCAGAAAAAACATTACACTAAAGACAATAATGCAGACAAGGGAAATGTATATTCACATCTTAATGTCTATGTAATTAAAGTGGTGCACCACAAAAACTAATTCTACAAAAGAAATTACCAAGTACTTGAAAAGAAAATTCCGTATGCAATTCCTGTGAAGGGAAATGTCTTTGTGCTCCCCCATTTTTGGGAAATGTATTACAAAATTAGTATTTACTGGATCTGTAGACAGAAAATATTTATATTAGTACATCTATAAAATTATATTTTAACCAATGCTGCAGTGCAGCTAGAAACTAGATATTAAAGAAAATGAGCAAATATGTACAAAGGACGGCATGAAACATCATTCATTAGCCATATGGCATTTCATAACGCAGTAAAAATTCCCTCAATTCTAGAGAAAGACGCTTGTCATAATCAGGTGTGCAGATGTAAGCGTGTCGTATTTGCGGTGCTTTCAACAAAGGAATGTCAAAAGCGAGGATAATGGCCTCCCTTTTTTTTCTCCACCTAATGGCTTTCTTTTATCAGACGAGTACCTCTCAGCTGGGTGCCCGAAACGCATTACGTCAAGGTCACTTACCTTTCTTACGGAAATATTTACGACAGCAGTTTCCGCTACAGTGACAGTATCAAAAAAAACTTCACGGGTCGAGAATTTGCGTTGCAAATGTGTAGAAACAAAATCTTATGAATCTAACAGTGTGCAAAAAATTTTCGTCGGCATTGTGATACATTCACGCATTTACACACATTTCATAACTCATAAAGTACGATTCTTGGTTTCCAACATCCTTTTCATAAATCAGAGTCCCTAACCACCACTCCTTATTCCTTACCTTACTACACATATACATATCCATCGACACTTCTTCAATATTTCATCTTAATACATATGTAGCATAATCAAATTCCTCATATAACATCGGCTTATTGATCATAAACATACAGCAACAGCGTAATACACATCATCGTCGTAAAAATAACATCATAACACCTCAGTCATATCTCAACATCGTCGTAGCTTCCTCCAATAATTTCAAACCTAAAAAAATTCTCTGCTCAAAAGTGACATCTGCCTCAAACGTACTTTAAAAATCGTGATCCCATACCAAATACATCATTCAAAGTTCTCATAGTATCACAATGGTTCCGAAAAAATATGAACAGTTCACAAAGTACAGACAAAATACAATTTCGTAAGTGTGAAGTTATCCAATGGTGTAATTACGTAAACATCTGTCACTGCCGTAGTAAAAAAGTTTGTCTCTCTCAGTTAAATGATCAGATAGCTGTGTAATTATGTGTTAAAGAAATATGGTACCGATGTGTAAAGTTGTATAAGCAAATACCATATTAGCTAGGGCTCCTTGTGCTTGCCAAACACATGGTACACAAAGTAAGCGTGCACCCCCCTGAGGATTATTGTAATTATACCCTCAGGTGTTACAGATTACAGAAATGGAATGAAATGTATCACGGAAAACTTTCTTTGTAATTCAAAAATCTTTAAAAATAAATGTTTTAAGTACAAAATTAATCACTCAAATACGTGTCCTGTAGCGCTAAATGTGCGTCTTGCTGTAAGATAATCTCTGTAGAAGTGTTGTAGTTATCGTCCTCCAAAAGCTAAGTTCTGCAGAAGTCAATGTACTTACCTCATGATAAACAAAATTGAAATGCTTTGCGTATAGATATCTTACTTCTTACGCTTATTGTTGTGATGAAGAAATTACTGTGCTGTAACGTATTGTTATGCTACGGAAAAGGCTGTCTCATTGTAGCTATAGCACAAAAGTTACTACTAAAACATGTTTTACTTTCCAGAATAATAGAGAAAAACTGTGCAGATATAAAACAGAAACACCGCAAAAGCAACATTGTAAATTGTCACCCATTAGTAGCGTCGTGATAAAATCGTGTAGCTGTCACATAAACTAACCATTGTCTCATCTGGTATCTCACAGAAAGTACCTTAAATCCAGAATGTATTTTCAAGTAAACCAAAATGTTGCATTAGAATCTCATTAGCAGTACTGGTAAATGTTCTAAGTATGTGAGCCTTATAGTCGTTACGTAATCGTGCAACTAACAAACAAGAATGCACACACACAATAACACTGTGACGTCTGTTCACAATAACAATGCATTCGTAATTTCTGTTTAAATAAGTTCTCTTGGTTCTTGAGTGGATATTGAACTTCAAACATTGTTGCATGTTAACAATTTCTCAGTGTGACAAATTGTACAAGTAGCGTGAAGTGAAAATTGAAAAGTCTAAGTTAAAAAGCAGATTATCTGTCAATAAATGGTTTTACATTTGAAATGTGGTGTAACCCTTTGCTCTTCTCAGTACGCAGAGTTTCAACTTGAATGCAATTATCATGCGGTATTCGTCCGTAAAGAATATTGGAATTTTGCTCAAGGTTAGCGTCAATGTTATTTTTCCCTGAGCCAGCGGGTGCAAGTGGCTGCCTGCGGTGTGAGTCATTGTCTGTTTCTTTGTTGGCGCACGTCGTTATTGGGATTTGGAGACCTAACTTCTACAAATTCACCGTGACGAGAATCCCGCCAATTCTGATGCAGTTCAGGTCTGTCGTTATGATCATATCGTCTGTCGTCATGTCGGTAGATTCCATAGTTTCTTTCTTGTCGGTCATGTGGTGGAGAATTTCACCCTGAGTTGTAACTGCGCGCTGGACCATTGCGTCTAAAGTTATTCTGTCTCCCTTGATAATAATTGTTTTGGTTCCCATATTGTCTGTTTCTCTGATTGTCTCTGTGATAGTCATTACCGCGGAGAGGTGATCTTTCCCTGTAATTATTACTACTCTGCCAACGGTTGTCATACGCGTGGTGTCTGTTTTGGTCATGATTTGTGTTGTGAGAATAGCCTTGTCGTGTCCAGTTATTATTTCTTTCATCGCGGAATTGCGACGGATGTGACCTGTAGTTGTTGTGTTCCTGTTTTCGCGTTACGCGATTGTCAGTGTCAATTTCTAGTTCTTGTAACAGTCCCTGAAAAGCTTCAATGTCGTCTTTGCAACGTCCTGCTAAAATAATATGTCGTAAATGTTCAGGCAGTTTGATTAAGCAAATGCGGATGAGTTCTGAGGGGCTGTATGGGTTTGACAGGTACTGATTCTTGTGCAACATGTCTTCAAAATATTTCACAAGACTGGAAAATTCAGATTGTTCGAAATGTTTCATCATTATGATGCTATGTTTTACGCGGTCTTGTGTAGCTTGAGACCAATATGCTGAGAGGAAGGCATGGTAAAATTCTCCTTCGCTGTGGCAATCGTGAATGATCGATCGCATTCTTACAGCTGGTTCATTCTGTAAGTAGCCACACATAAATTCTAACCTGTGCTCCAATGACCAGTTAGGAGGGAAACAATGAGAGAATTGATGGAGCCACGCTTGTGGATGAATGTCATTGGCAGAATTCTTAAACGTTTTGCATTTACGTGTAGAAATCAACAGCTTATAGTCAAAATCATCGTGTCGGCGAATAGCATATCGGTCATTGCTACGTCGTGTCGGCGGTTCCATCTCAAAATTCGGTGTACCTTGCCAATTTCTTTCATAATTACCGAAATGCCCTGTGTTATTATTTTGTGGCTTTTCCGTATTTCTAAGTTCCTCTTCCCATGTTGGAGCCCGAGTGTCCTCTGAAATATGTAATTCTTGTATTACCTGCGTCAACTGATCTTGTACTTCCCGGATTTCTCTTTTGTACTGTGTATTGATTTGATTTTGATTTTGTTTGAATTTTCTTATTTGTTCATACTCTTCTGTGTCAGTGACGGCTACGGGTCTTGTGTCATTCAGATCATCATCTACCTTTGTAGATAAGTTAGTGACCTGATCCGAAAGTTCGGCTACTTTCTCCGATAGTGTACTTATTTCCTCCATGTGTCTTTCTGAACCAATTCTCAGGGTATCTACTGTGTCCTTTAAGTTTTCCTGAGTTTTTGCAAGTTGCGTAACCGAATCGGTAGATGCAACTGAGTCAATTTTAGCTTGCAAGGTCTCATGATTTTCATGAACAATAGTTTGCAGTTCTTTTATGGCTGCTTCGTGATTCTTAATGCATTTTCATGACGCGAAAAAATAGGTTGGAAATGCTCACAAATTTGTGTTTTTACGTCATTACAGACCTTTTGACATTTCGATTCGATGTTATGTAACTCAGTGGTTAAATCTTCACGTGTTTGTTCAAGTGTGGTGTCTAACTTTTGAAGATTTTGTTCCATTGTGTCTAACTTTTGAAGATTTTGTTCCATTGTGTCTAACTTTTGCTGTGTTTGTCTCTGATTTTGTTCCATTGTGTCTAAGTTTTGAAGATTTTGCTGTGTTTGTCTCTGATTTTGTTCCATTGTGCCTAACTTTTGAAGATTTTGTCCCATTTGTTGCATTAATTGTAATAACAATGCATTAGTGTCTGGAATCTGTTCCTCTACGCTTTTCGGCAGTGCATTTGCACCAGCAACATTCACATTTTGACAAGCAGAAAATGTGAAACGGTGAGGACGCAAAATCTGAATCTACAGTATTTGTAAAATTGTGTCCTGTCATTTCGGATTCCTGCGGCGAGCTGTTGCCGAGCGATCGATCGATAATGCTTCCCTGTTCACTAATTGTTTCACTGCCTACGCCATTGTTTGCCGCCCGCTCCATTTCCCTATGCACAATTACCAAATTACTATGTTGAACATTAGTTAATTCATTACATGGTTGCGTTAACACACTGCTTTCGTCTTCACTGTCATTTCTCAGTTTACTTTGGAGCCTAGTGTTACGTTTTTCACACGCCATTATTGTCACAATATTTCACACGACAACACAGAAAAACACAATTTGAAGAGCAAAAATAGGGGAACACATTAACATAGCACTGAAAATAATATCTAGTTAATTGCAAGCGCAGCTGCGAAATACTTGGTGCAAATCTACATGCATGCCATAACTGTTTTACTGTACATCAATGAAAGACTGCAACTACAAAGGAGATTCTCTCTACAATTACGCAATAGCAATAAACAAAATCTACACTAGTTACACAAACTACAAGGAAAAAATCAGACACTGTTAAATGCAGAGGAGAGAGCAGATAGGTGGAAAGAATACATTGAAAGGCTCTATGAGGGTGAAGTTTGTCTGATGTGATAGAAGAAGAAACAGGAGTCGATTTAGAAGAGATAGGGGATCCAGTATTAGAATCGGAATTTGAAAGAGCTTTGGAGGACTTACGGTCAAATAAGGCAGAAGGGATAGATAACATTCCGTCAGAATTTCTAAAATCATTGGGTGAAGCGGCAACATGACGACTATTCACGTTGGTGTGTAGAATATATGAGTCTGGCGATATACCATCTGACTTTCGGAAAAGCATCATCCACACAATTCCGAAGACGGCAAGAGCTGACAAGTGCGAGAATTATCGCACAATCAGCTTAACAGCTCATGCATCGAAGCTGCTTACAAGAATAATATAGAGAAGAATGGAAAAGAAAATTGAGAATACGCTAGGTGACGATCAGTTTGGCTTTAGGAAAAGTAAAGGGACGAGAGAGGCAATTCTGACGTTACGGCTTATAATGGAAGCAAGGCTAAAGAAAAATCAAGACACTTTCATAGGATTTGTCGACCTGGAAAAAGCGTTCGACAATGGAGAGACGGGTCATATACAATATGTACAACAACCAAGAGGGAATAATAAGAGTGGACGATCAAGAACGAAGTGCTCGTATTAAGAAGGGTGTAAGACAAGGCTGTAGCCTTTCGCCCCTACTCTTCAGTCTGTACATCGAGGAAGCAATGATGGAAATAAACGAAAGGTTCAGGAGTGGAATACAAGGTGAAAGGATATCAATGATACGATTCGCTGATGACATTGCTATCCTGAGTGAAAGTGAAGAAGAATTAAATGATCTGCTGAACGGAATGAACAGTCTAATGAGTACACAGTATGGTTTGAGAGTAAATCGGAGAAAGACGAAGGTAATGAGAAGTAGTAGAAATGAGTACAGCGAGAAACTTAACATCAGGATTGATGGTCACGAAGTCAATGAAGTTAAGGAATTCTGCTACCTAGGCAGTAAAATAACCAGTGACGGACGGAGAAAGGAGGACATCAAAAGCAGACTCGCTATAGCGAAAAAGGCATTTCTGGCCAAGAGAAGTCTACTAATATCAAATATCGGCCTTAATTTGAGGAAGAAATTTCTGAGGATGTACGTCTGGAGTACAGCATTGTATCGTAGTGAAACATGGACTGTGGGAAAACCGGAACAGAAGAGAATCGAAGCATTTGAGAAGTGGTGCTGTAGACGAATGTTGAAAATTAGTTGGACTGATAAGGTAAGGAATGAGGAGGTTCTACGCAGAATCGGAGAGGAAAGGAATATGTGGAAAACACTGATAAGGAGAAAGGACAGGATGATAGGACATCTGCTAAGACATGAGGGAATGACTTTCATGGTACTAGAGGGAGCTGTAGAGGGCAAAACCTGTAGAGGAAGACAGAGATTGAAATAAGTCAAGCAAATAATAGAGGACGTAGGTTGCAAGTGCTACTCTGAGATGAAGAGGTTAGCACAGGAAAGGAATTCGTGGCAGGCCGCATCAAACCAGTCAGTAGACTGATGACCAACAATAAAAAGTTTTGCATGGTTCGCAGGAGAGCTTCTGTAAAGTCTGGAAGGTAGAAGACGAGATACTGGCAGAAGTACAGCTGTGAGTACCGGCCGTGAGTCGTCCTTCGGTAGCTCAGATGGTAGAGCAATTGCCTGCGAAAGTCAAAGGTCCCGAGTTCGAGTCTCGGTCGGGCACACAGTTTTAATCTGCCAGGAAGTTTCATATCAGCGCACACTCCGCTGCAGAGTAAAAATCTCATTCTGGGAACTTTAACCATTTTCGAAATTTGGACGTTTTTCTGTAAATATCATTGGCGCAACAGAAAAGAGCTAGAAACTTAAAAATTTATATTTAGATTCCTTTTGCATAATAATGTAGTAGAAACAGTATTCTGGATCTCACAAATTAAAATTTTAGTTGAAATTCATGATTTTCTGGTTTTTGTCTTATAAATTAAGGAAGCATGATAGATTAAGTAAGTGAATAAATAAGGCTAGGATGTTTAAATTTAAGTAGAAGGGAGATCCGCTATAATCATAAAGATGTGAGAAGTTTCAACTGAATAACTATGAAACTATAGCGATAGCGTATCTCCAAAGAGCAAGTTCAGAGCTCGTCTACTGCGTGTAGTGTAATTAAATTAATTCTCTCGCCCAAAATATTTGACTTAGCCACGTCAGACTTTTATTATAATTACTTACCAGTGTGCTGATTGCACATTTAAATTGTGAGCTTCATCGGCCATCAGCAAAGGAAGCAATGGTTTATTCCATAACTTAGAGTGGTGCAGTACTAGCCCAGCAGCTAGTCGGGAGAGCAATTTTGATCAGGCGTTCCCTTAGCCGTCCGCACCGCGGCTTTATATATAAGAACGCTGCGCGAGAGAAGGAAGGCCCCAGTTCTCTCCAGACGCTGAATAACACACCACCTGTGTCGGGAGCCGCGTCGCGTCGGTATCATTGCTCGGGATACGCGCAACCATGAAATCGTTTTCGAGTGAAGCGTTAATTCGGGGATGACTTTAATGATCTATCTTCAGTTTGCGTATGAAGTTATTCACGTGCCGTCGCGGTACAGACATTCTACCATTATTTAGCGTGGCGTTTGATGAACATTATCATCAAATTATGGCGAGCGTTTACTTAAACATTTAATTTGAACAGTTATAGTTGCATCAACGCATTAGACTCTGAACTGCTCTGTTAGTTGGATTGTGTGGATTATTTTTGGTCTGTGACTTTCAGAATTTACCAAACCTTTTATAGAGAATCTTTTTGATTATGAATCCCAGACAATCTCCTAATTCCTCAGAGCTATAAGCTGTAGCAATAAGAGTATTTCTCAGATGAAGTGGGCACTAGGAATTCTAATTACAGGCTTCACGTTTTGCTAATCACTTTCTGGTTGCCAATATTGCAGTTAGAGAGCCAGTGTTGAGAACGGCAAAAGACTGCATAAATAATAGGAACATTTTTATAACAATTAATTTTACCTGCCACCCCACATATGGTTAATCGGCTGGGAAATGCTTCTTTTCTACTTTACATTCTACATATAGAAACAATTAAATTCCACCCGCCGCCCCACAGGGTGTGAGAATGTTCACGTCACCACTGATACCAGCATCGTTGCACAACTGAGACAGCATGCCCAACTTTTGTATCGTTTCTCCGAAATGACCATCCCACCATTCGAAAGTCCACAATTTTACCCCTCTCAAACTGACTCAGTTGGCTGTAGGAAGCACAAGTCTGTTTCTGTAGCACGGTTGCCTGCTTGCTTCCCACTTTTGCACCACGGTGAGCCTTCTTGCTGTGAGCATTCCTTATTAAAGAGTAGATTCAGAAGGCGCTCTGGTAGTTAAGCCACTATGCAATCTCAATCTGTTAGCGGACGACGATGAATGGATTATCAGTACATCTACTACACCCAAAGCGTACTTGGTCACTTGTCTCGGAACTCCAGACTCGGTACTCGTTCTTCCTTTCCCATCTGTTATGGCGGAGGACTCGCTCCCCAAGGTGCATGGTCCCTGTAATTCTCATCTTTGACGCATTCGTAATACTGGTCACCTCTTCTCTTTATCGCACATCTCGTCATGGATTTCACGTTTGTCACATTTGGCCGAAAAGCTGAAACCTGAAATGATAATACTAGGACTTGAAGCCAAACTGCCATGGTATTGGCAAACTTAAATTATATCTGCCCCTAGAGATAATCTGGATCGTTTCATTGAATATTTGGAACGTGTAGAGCGTGTTGCTGCCAATGAGAAGCAAGCACGTAATAACAGAAATGGTAATAACGCTAGTAGTAATTTTAAGAACGAGCAGAATGGCAATGTAAACATCAGAACAGTAGCTGTTCGCCATCCTAAGAGAGGTAGGAATTGGAGAAATAATTATTAGAACCAACAATGGCATCCAAATGATAGCAATTTTGTTCCGAACAAAATTATGCAGGTAAACAACAGTGCGGAAAGCAATGCTGTGCCAGTTAACTATAATGAAAATAAAGGAAACAGTAGTAGGCCGAGGCAGGAAAACTTGTTCCCGTCTATGAGAACACTGGCGCTCACCAGGCGGTTACTTTTCCTAAGCCAGTAGTTACAGTACTTGGTAAGACAGATCAGAATACTCAGACTGAACATGTGGATGAGGGGTCGGTAGCCTAAGGATACAGCAGAAATATTAGATCACTCACAGTATTTGATAGATACCGTGTTAGAGACGCTCTCTAAGTGGGAAGAGAAAGAGAAGGCGCAGCAGTGTAACGGTAGGGAAGAGCTACAAAATACTGAACTGTCAGGTGAAGAAGCAGAAGAAATTCATGCTCTCTAATACAGGAATCTGACTAGCTGCGTTTAACACAATCTAGACTAACGTACCATTTAATTCTATATTTACAAATTAATATTCGAATGCCTCCTTTTCTCTTCTTCCTTCCCTAATAATAACTTCCTCATTTGCACAAAATCTATATACGGGGTTGTAGCTGTTCCTAGTCAGTTCCGCCCTTCATATCCGCCTCCTTAGATGTATGGCCACCAAGTCTGACTGTTATGCAGCAGGTCCAAGTTCGGTTCCCGGCCACGTTGGAGATTTTCTCTGTCCTCTTCATCATTTTATCATCACCGACACGCAAGTTGCCAGTGTGGCGTCAACTC
This sequence comes from Schistocerca cancellata, assembly GCF_023864275.1. NCBI lineage: Eukaryota > Metazoa > Arthropoda > Insecta > Orthoptera > Acrididae > Schistocerca > Schistocerca cancellata. Next base: position 1,056,170,444 of record NC_064626.1, on the reverse strand, counting down.
AAAAGACTTCCAACACCTCGGCCGAACTTCACCAAACGGGGACTTCCGGCCATCAGTTCCATACGATCATTTCATTTCATTTCCGTCCTTCATGTCGCGGCTCCTCAGTTCTTGGGTTCTACATCTACATCTACATTTACACTCCGCAAGCCACCCAACGGTGCGTGGCGGAGGGCAGTTTACGTGCCACTGTCATTACCTCCCTTTCCTGTTCCACTCGCGTATGGTTCGCGGGAAGAACGACTGCCGGAAAGCCTCCGTGAGAGCTCGAATCTCTCTTATTTTACATTCGTGATCTCCTCGGGAGGTATAAGTAGGGGGAAGCAATATATTCGATACCTCATCCAGAAACGCACCCTCTCGAAATCTGGACAGCAAGCTACACCGCGATGCAGAGCGCCTCTCTTGAAGAGTCTGCCACTTGAGTTTGCTAAACATCTCCGTAACGCTATCATGCTTACCAAATAACCCTGTGACGAAACTTCTTTGGATCTTCTCTATCTCCTCTGTCAACACGACCTGGTACGGATCCCACACTGACGAGCTATACTCAAGTATAGGCCAAAAGAGTGTTTTGTAAGCCACCTCCTTTGTTGATGGACTACATTTTCTAAGGACTCTCCCAATGAATCTCAACCTGGCACTCGTCTTACCAACAATTAATTTTATATGATCATTCCACTTCAAATCGTTCCGCACGCATACTCCCAGATATTTTACAGATGTAACTGCTACCAGTGTTTGTTCCGCTATCATATAATCATACAATAAAGGATCCTTCTTTCTATGTATTCGCAATACATTACACTTGTCTATGTTAAGGGTCAGTTGCCACTCCCTGCACCAAGTGCCTATCCGCTCCAGATCTTCCTGCATTTCGCTACAATTTTCTAATGCTGCAACTTCTCTGTATAATACAGCATCATCCGCGAAAAGCCGCATGGAACTTCCGTCACTATCTACTAGGTCATTTATATAAATTGTGAAAAGCAATTGTCCCATAACACTCCCCTGTGGCACGTCTGTAGACGTCTCTCCATTGATAACAACATGCTGTGTTCTGTTTGCTAAAAACTCTTCAATCCAGCCACACAGCTGGTCTGATATTCCGTAGGCTCTTACTTTGTTTATCAGGCGACAGTGCGGAACTGTATCGAACGCCTTCCGGAAGTCAAGGAAAATGGCATCTACCTGGGAGCCTGTATCTAATATTTTCTGGGTCTCATGAACAAATAAAGCGAGTTGGGTCTCACACGATCGCTGTTTCCGGAATCCATGTTGATTCCTACGGAGTAGATTCTGGGTTTCCAGAAATGACATGATACGCAAGCAAAAAACATGTTCTAAAATTCTATAACAGATCGATGTCCGAGATATAGGCCTATAGTTTTGCGCATCTGCTCGACGACCCTTCTTGAAAACTGGGACTACCTGTGCTCTTTTCCAATCATTTGGAACCTTCCGTTCCTCTAGAGACTTGCGGTACACAGCTGTTAGAAGAGGGGCAAGTTCTTTCCCGTACTCTGTGTAGAATCGAACTCGTATCCCGTCAGGTCCAGTGGACTTTCCTCTGTTGAATGATTTCAGTTGATTTTCTATTCCTTGGCATTTATTTCGACGTTAGCCATTTTTTCGTTCGTGTGAGGATTTAGAGAAGAAACTGCAGTGCGGTCTTCCTCTGTGAAACAGCTTTGGAAAAAGGTGTTTAGTATTTCAGCTTTACGCGTGTCATCCTCTGTTTCAATGCCATCATCATCCCAGAGTCTCTGGATATGTTGTATCCATCCACTTACTGATTTAACGTAAGTCCAGAATTCCTAGGATTTTCTGTCAAGTCGGTACACAGAATTTTACTTTCGAATTCTCTGAACGCTTCAGGCATAGCCCTCCATACGCTTTGACATCGTTTAGCTTCTGTTTGTCTGAGGTTTTGGCTGCGTTTAAACTTGCAGTGTAGCTCTCTTTGCTTTCGCAGTAGTTTCCTAAGTTTGTTGTTGAACCACGGCGTGTTTTTCCCGTCCCTCACAGTTTTACTTGGCACGTACCTGTCTAAAACGCAAGTCAGGCCATCTAACTCCAATTATTTGTCCGGTCGTCTCTCCTCTTTTCGTTTCTTCTTGGTTTATAACTCCCACTGTCCCGTCAGTCAAACCCACTGCCGTTTCTCCGATCAACATATATTCCATTAGGCCTGCTATCATCTTGTCGGTCGTTCAGTCTCCAGAGTCGGTACTCGTTCTTCCTCCACCATCTGTTATAATTCCTCTGTGGCGGAGGACTCGCTCCCCAAGGTGCATTATTTGTTTGCAGATGCACATGTTGAAAATTCGTCTGTATAAAGTTACCGCCGCACTGGCTTCTCCGTTTCTGTCGTAATAATTTCTGGAATCCCTTTATGTCATCTAGCTATCTAATAGCGATCCGTAACTCTTTTTTAAGCGGATTCGATAACTTGCCTATCCAAATCCGTATTAGTTCGGAGGTGGAAACGACACATCCGCGATATTACTTCTCTCTGTCATATTTTTGAAATATTGCAATCGGTCTGGGTATCGCGAAACAGCATATTTTTGTCATTATTGTGCATATTTTCGTTTCTTATAGTTTCTTCCTTGACCAGTATGCTTCCAGGAAGGTGCAAATAAATTCGTGAAACATTCTGCACTGATTCGCGATTGCTCTCACGTTCGTGACTGCTTCTCCACCGAAGTATTTGCACATGAAAGTGATTTTTGTAGTGTGTGGCCAAGATGTCGGCATCATTTCGCGAAACTCTTCGATCCATAATTTAGGATGTAAATGATTGCCTCTACCTGGAAATAGTGGAAATTGCTAAGTCGCCATAAACTGTTACCGTAGCTCTGTCTCATCTGCATCGCATGACATGGTATCCGCTGGTACAGTCGTAATTTCTGGCGAGTCTGATCGTGGTGAGTCCCCTCGAAATAGACACAGTCTTTCCATTAGTTTGCTGTGAAATGTTCTTCGTTATTTTCTGTTAGCCTTTGTGGAGTTTCGGCTGTTATCTTTTTCTTGTACCAACGTGTCCAACGTTTCTCTGTTCCTGCGATTGATAGATTTTTGTCTGTTTCTAAGGTGTAAAAAGTCTTGTGTCCCCGCCTGTTGGCTAATGTCTTTTGGTACCGTCCGGTGAGATACGGTCTCTTGGTTATTTGCTAATTTTTTCACGCTGCTGGTCAACACTCCTACTTGATTTCTATATTTTCCATGGTCTTAGCTTCCGTATGGTCCTATTTTTGCAAATCTACGTGTTCTTCTCCCCAATAATTAATTTTTTAATGTTCTCGGCTTTCGCGTCCACTTCCGAATTAACATTATTATTTTACCATCGATAACTTTACTTGATTCTTCGCATTCCGTAATGTATTCATTAATTTTCTTGTTTAAGATTCCTGACTAATTATCGATCTTTTTGTTTAAGTGATCAGATTGTGCTTTACAACCTTCGCTTAAGTTTTTAACTGATTCTGATTCTTTTCTTCAATAGCTTAAATTGTGCTTCATTCTTCTCCTGACTTTCGTTAAACAAATCTTCATTCTGTTTAAGCAACCCTTCATTCCGTTTAAACTGTGCATCACTCTTCCCTTGACATTCACTGAACTGTTCAAGTGAGAAGGTTCGCAAATCCAATGAGGCATGTGGCAGCGGCGGCTTTCGTTCATGACTGGCGTCACACTCTGCTAATCTTTCGTGTCCCGTAAGTTCTATATTTCCTATATCGGATAAAAATTCATGCCCCTCCGTGCCTCCATTTCCTGTTCCTGATACTGCGTTGTCTCTTGATTCCTGATCACGTCCCTCATTCATGTATTCCATCTATTCGCGGTTCCCTGCTCTCTGAGTACTCCCTAGTGTTACTTCCATCTTTAAATTTTCGTTAGATTTATTTGAATTATCGTAGTTTCACTTATTCGAGCTAAACTTCATGCAATTGATCGGTTAATTCTTAGCATACCCCAAAAATTCAGCATCCTAAACCTTCCTAGCACACAAAAGTAAAATTTACCAACCAAACTCTTCAGCTTCTGACTGGAAAAATCACATACATGATTATCTGCCAGCTCTTAAATTTAATTTGTAGTTTTGGGTTATTTTTTAGGTATTGAGCTATAATCTTCGATCATTTATTTTCTTTCTGGTCCGACTTCATTAACAGTTCTCACTGTGAGAGTACTAGGCAACTGTCACCAAAAATTTAGGTGGTTTTTTAAACGAGTCAAATGGCATTAATAATTATTTGGTTTATTTATTCACAATTATGATAAAATGTTTAATTCTGAATCATATTTCATTAAGGCTTCCTGTGGTAACATCTTGACAAGGCAATGTACTTGATTACAAATCTGTTAATCTGCCATGGGAATCTGGGGGGGGGGGATGGAAAACAGAAAACAAACCGCTTTAAATAATCAGAAATGAATTAGTTACGGCTACAACTACTGACGTTAACATGTAGAATTACGGAAGACCGTACCTCACACCTCTTGTGGAACTTGGAAGCACACGTTTCAAACCTTGTAAGATTAATCGTCAGAGGGTACTCTGAAATATTAAAGCTGAGAACCGATATTTCGCCACCTGTATCTCACACACACATTGCTTGGTCTCAACATATTGTAGCTGTTACTTGCAGAAATCCTGCCACCAGACTCTGCAGTAACGCGAGAGTCGTAAGATGAAAATCTGTAGATAAACTCTGAGAGGCGACCAGGAGATGAGAAACGCGAGATGAATTGAGTTTGTGTCCATCAAGGTAGCCTCGCTCTACCACGTTTTTCGTTGCAAACTAGCCCTGAGTGACTAGTTTCTATTTGTTGTGAGCCCCGACTACTAAAAAGGCGTCTCTAGGAGCACACACCCCTTGTCCTGGATGATGTTTAACATGGTCAACCAGTGAAATTTTACCTAACAGTTTCCTCAGAAAAAAGTCGTTCCTCGGTCTTTCTACCTCTTTCTTCAGCCAATAAGGGAGCTTCCTTTCAACAGTGCCATGTTCTTAGTCACTCATGGTAAAGTTCCATATAGACCAACATCTGTCCTTATATTCTTATACAAAGTTTTTATGTAAGTGCCATGCATTCAGCGGCGTCCCGCGGTTTCCACTGCACTGAAGAGCCAAAGAAACTGCTACACCTGCCTAATACAGTATACGGCCCCCGCGAACACGCACAAGTGCCGCAACACGACGTGGCATGGTCTCGACTAATGTCTGAAGTAGTGATGGACAGAACTGACTCCCTGAATCGTGCAGGGTTGCCCACAAATCCGTAAGAGTACGAGGAGGTGAAGATATTTTCTGAACAGCACGTTGCAAGGCATCCCAGACATGCTCAATAATGTTCATGTCCGGGGAGTTTGGTGGCCAGCGGAAGTGTTTAAACTTAGAAGAGTGTACCTGGAGCCACTCTGTAGCGATTCTGGACGTATGGGGTGTCGCACTGTCTTGTTTGAATCGCCCAAGTCCGTCGGAATGTACAATGGACATGAATGGAAGCAGGTGAGCAAACAGGTTGCTTAGCACGTGTCACCTGTCGGAGTCGTATCTATACGTATCAGGCGTCCCATATCACTCCAATGCACACTCCCCACACCGTTACAGAGCCTCCACCAGCTTGAACAGTCCTCTGCTGACATCCACGGTCCATGGATTCATGAGGTTGTCTCTATATCCGTACACGTCCATGCGCTCAATACAATCTGAAACGAGACTCGTCCGACCAGGAAACGTGTTTCCACTCATAAACAGTTCACTTTCATTGTTGACGGGCCAAGGCGAGGCTTAAGGCTTGGTGTCGTGCAGTCGTCAAGGATACACGAGTCGGCCTCCGGCTCCGAAAGGCCACATCGATGATGTTTCGTTGAATGGTTCGCACGCTGACAGTCGTTGATGACCCAGCACTGAAATCTGCAGCAATTTGCTGAAGGGTTGAACATCTGTCGCGTTGAACGATTCTCTTCAGTCGTCGTTGGTCCCGTTCTTCCAGGATCTCTTTCCGGCCGCAGCGTTGTCGGAGATTTGATGTTTTACCGGATTCCTGATAATCACGGTACACTCATGAAATGGTCGTATGAGAAATCTCCACTTCATCGCTACCTCGGAGATGCTGTGCCCCATCTCTCGTGCGCCGACTACAGCACCACGTGCAGACTCACTTAAATCTTGATAACCTGCCATTGTAGCAAAAGTAACTGATCTAACAACTGCGCCAGACCTTACACAGGCGTTGCCGACGCAGCGAGTTATTCTGTTTGTTTACTTATGTCTGTATTTGAATACGCATGCGTTACCGGTTTTTTGGCGCTTCATTGTATTTTTCTATTACTGAAAGTAATAATCACTTGTATATTTAATATCAATTAATTACCCAGGTCGAGGTTGGGTTCCTAATTCGAATAAGATAAATTTGCATGTGTTGCAGGACTGTTCCTGAAAACAGTATATAACACCGTGAATTTTTTGTGCATCTGACATTAACTTCAATTCATTTTTGGTTGGTTTTAAAAGTTAAATAACTGATGCTGCACTCTAAGTTACTTTTCTTATTTAAATTTACTCTCTCTGTCTGTCTCTCTCTCTCTCTCTCTCTCTCTCTCTCTCTCCCTCTCTCCCTCCTCACTGATTTGCACCCATCACCGATAAGTCTTTTCGGTAAATGTTGACGTGTCGTGACCAAAAATCATACAGGATACCATTTTTCAATTGGCTTTTAAGCATCAGCTGACACTTTTCCGAAATAATTTTTGTGAAAATATTTATCATCATTTATGAATGTCCCTTGGATTGTTAACTAGCCCAGCATTCACACAGAGGAGTGTGGGGAAACAGTAGAAAAACCACACTCAGGCTACCCAGCACAAAAGACAGAGAGACTGCAGATGGGCTACACTTGAAAAGAAGGAAAGAGTAATGGACTGTATTGGCTGCTTTCATTTGATTGTTCCCATTTCTGAACAGGAGCCGGCAACTCAGTACAGCTCCCATTGGTTTATTGCAATCCAGCACACCAGCTGCAAGTAAATGAGCCTAAGGAGAGAGCAATGAGAGAAGTAACTTTGAAATTTTGTCAACCGACCTGACTAAAAACACTGACACCTTCTGGCCTTAAATAAAACCAGTTAGTGGTACAGATCAACTACTGAGTCACAAAGTGACCGTACTGGCATTGAAACGTAAAATCTGAATGGTGTACATACAAATGTTTTCATTAGCGGAGCATTAATTTCAGCCTAATTAAAATCTTTTGCAGAAGAAATTAATCGATCCACACAATTTGCATGAGCACCAGTTCCGGTTCATCATTCAAACGTTGCTTACTACACAGTAACGTAGCTCCAGTATATCAGATGGCTGTACAAATAGCCGCTGGTACAGGCTAAACCAAAAACTTTTCACCTCGTGTTCCTAGCTCAAATAAAAACTGAGCGCCAAGACCTCCCCCCACCCCTCCTCACGCAACTGCAGTTCTTCACCCGGCCTTTCCAGGTACATTTGTTTCAGCGTTTTCGTACTGTAACGAAAGTTTAGTGTCATGGAAGTTACAATGCAGCTAGGTGAACTGTTGGACAAATTCAAGTTGATAGCCATTTAAGACACAATTACAACTTTTTGCAACAAAAATAAATTTTATGCACTATAATTTCATGTCTGGTACTACTCTCCAAAAAATGAAATGAACGGAATGCAAAGGATGGAAAAAATATTTAAAAAATAACAACGTATATTCTTATGGCATCTAATTTTGTTGACCTAATAATTAACACATCAAAAACTCGTTTACCGTCATGAAAGTTCCAACACAATCTTTAGAAAATATTATAATTCCAAAAAAAGCTTACAATTCCTGCACTACCCGACCTTCACTTAACACTCTGAAAACTCCTGTACGTCTCTCAACATTAATATGTGTGTAATAAAACGGAAAAATAGACTAGCTTACTGAAATTTCGTCGTTCATGTGACATTTCTAGTTATTAAAAAGTGGCTGGTTGTAACATTTAAATGTGACAACTGCTCATTCGTAAACTGACTTCAAAACCCAACTAGTAAGCTTCGAACTGCTAAGCTATGAAAACAACAGGATTCACTGACTATAAGCATTGTCTACGAGGATTGCCAAGAAACTAACGCACCGCATTTTTTTCTCAGCTGAAAACAATGCTACGAATACGAAATGTTACATATTTGTTAGCTCAAGTCTCCTTAGTGAGTGCGCCAAGTTTCCGTCGCTTCCGACAGATAGTGTACCTGCAGGACTGTTTCAAAACGGCGTCTGTAGGTGACGTACGTTACAAGCAACGTGCTATCATCGAATTTATCACTGCAGAGAAAGAAACTGTGGGGAATCTTCGAAAACGCTTGTGCAAAGTCTATGGAGCATTTGCTGTCGACAGAGGTACCATTAGTCACTGAGCAAGGAAGGTGAGTGCATCGGAAGACGGTCCAACGGAGCTCCACGATTTGCAGCGGTCGGGAGACCATACACGGCTGTCGCACCTGACCTAGCCCCCTCGGACTTCCACTTGTTTGGGCCATTAAAGGTTGCCATTCATGAAAGACATTTTGAGAACGTTGAGGAGGTGATTCACATAGTCATGCATTGGCTCCGCTACTAGGAAAATGGCTGGCACAGACAGAGCAGCCGGCCGGAGTGGCCGAGCGATTCTAGGCGCTACAGTCTGGAACCGCGCGACCGCTACGGTCGCAGGTTCGAATCCTGCCTCGGGCTTGGATGTGTGTGATGTCCTTAGGTTAGTTAGGTTTAAGTAGTTCTAAGTTCTAGGGGACTGATGATGATGATGATGAGCGTTTGGCGTCATTGGCCGGGAGGCCCCTCGCGGGGCAGGTCCGGCCGCCTTGGCGCAGGTCTTATTACATTCGGCGCCACATTGGGCGACCTGCACGCCGGATGGGGATGAAATGATGATGAACACAACACAACACCCAGTCCCTGAGCGGAGAAAATCTCGGACCCAGCCGGGAATCGAACCCGGGCCCGGAGGACGGCAATCCGTCACGCTGACCACTCAGCTACTGGGGCGGACTAGGGGACTGATGACCTCAGACGTTAAGTCCCTTCGTGCTCAGAGCCATCTGAACCATTCTGAACCGACAGGGAATACACGCATTTGTTTCGCGCTGGAGGATGGCCACAGAACGGGATGGAGATTACGTGGAAAAATGTGGTGTGTAGATAAAACACCATTCTTTTGTGTGCGTAATTCTCATTACGTTCAATAAAGAACTGTTCACGAAAAAATTGCAAAGCATCACTTTGTGGGGAACCCTTGCATTGATGCCAGATCAGCAGACAAATGTATACGAAGGTCAATCCGTCGAAAGCAGAGCTGAAATGAAATTTATGCGAGTTCTGCATTGCATAACTTACATCTTTAGGAAGACGGGGTGTTTAAAAAGATCTTCTGCCTCGTGTTTTGAAATCTTACTGTCCCAATAAGACGACTTGCTGACATAGTAGAATTTTGCCTCGGTAACATTATAGTCGTGTCTAAGGCTACATGTTATTTTTCTACATTTTCTCTGATATTACTGAAATATGATTTCGCTTTAGGCATATCCGAACGCGACAGTGTCTTCCACCCCTGTGTTGCTGTTCCCTGCTATCTGCTCCAGCGGTGTCATCTCTTAAGGCGGAAGCTGTGCTATCCTCGCAGTCGAGGTCTTCACTTTTATGTGCTTCCATTGTCATTTTTCTCGAGCTGACTTTCCTTAACTGTCCGCTGCAGCAACTTCTTGCACCACCTCAATTACTTTCGCTGAACTTTTCTCGTTATTGAACACGTAACTGCCCTTCTTTCCTGACTTTCTCCTCTGAAAATGTATTGTAGCCACATACTCCAGCAGACCATTTTCCCCGTCATTCATCCAGAACACATTTAGGCGTTATTACTCTCTTCCAGCGTCTTCTTTGGTATCTGTGTAGTGAAACAATACATACACATTTAGGCAGGATACGGATGGCACAACAAATATAGGAACATGATGAGAAGAATACCAGGTTTTTATCCTGAATGGTTAATAACAAAATAAGTACTTCGCTTACCGGAGTGAATCTTACATGTTACAAAAATTAATATGAAGACTTTTTATGGGGTCTGAAAGGCAGTGCATTGTGGCTATGCTTGGAAACTCAAAAGAGATTAACTGACAATCAATGAAGACGGCACGGTCGTCACTGATGACTAACTGATCCAAAAGCCATTAAACAGTTGAACCAGTAGTGTAAACCCTAGAAGACTGAGGAAGAACTTGTGAAGTAGGGAACACATATTAACAACAGAAGAAAAGTTGCAACATGAATAATACAAAGTGCAGCACTGCGACAGATATTCTAAAATAACCTATGTCTGAGATAATACCTGAGGAACACGTAACTCACACATTAAGTACTATCAAAGGCTCTAGCGAAAGTAGTTATTCTATGTCTGAATGTTCACATATAACATCCACAACGAAAGATGGCATCTTGCGATCTAGGTACGAAAAACTGCTTGTAAACTATGGACGACTAAGTGTTACCATCTGTGCAGCTATGTTTCGCGGCGGAGTTTGGGAAAAAAATTAAATTATAAATGACAAAGGTAAAATTATATATATGACTGTTTGTTGTAAACAATGTAACATGTGACTTACACCAGAGATCTGTGATCTGTTTTGAGTGTTAATAAATGTCAAACGTTCTGATAGTGAAAGTTGTTATAAGAAAGGCGTGATCTTTCGGATCCACTAATATCACTACAACAATACTGACCATAGAAAGGACTCTTGAATATAGTGCTTGAAAATTAGTGAATGCATACCATAAAGACAAAGCGAAAACGCCATGTAGGTACAACGAGAACGTGTACAAGGCACTGCATCTTCAGGTGCTTGACTGGATAGGCTTGGAAGGAAACCATGGTTTCCACTCGCACTTTAGTACTTGCAAATAATTCTAGTGACTTAGGTGATCTAATAAATATTCTATTGCACTTTTGGTGCCGAATACAAGACAGAAAAATGCTGTAGTTAATGGTAGTTTTTGTTCATGTGTTTTGGGACTTTCCGTAGTTTTTCATTTGAGGAGTATCATAATCATCATCTACATCAGGGATTAGACCTTTTGGTCTGTTTAGTTTCCTTCACAACTGATCAAGTCATTTCTTCATAGGTATTCATAGAGAACTTTTGCCTCTTGGTTTGTATTGTCTCGTTGTTTTAGTGATTTTTGCATCTGGCATACGGTTTATGTATTGTTTCCCTCTTATGTGATGCTGTTGTATTGTGTCAGTTATATTTTACATATTCAGTTTAGATCGAATGTCATCACTCGTCTTTTTATCGATAAAGTTTATCCAGCCACGTCTCTAAGGAAGGTTCATTTGACATACTTCTGCTCTCTTTTCGTCTGTCTTCTTAATGGTCCAGTCAGGAGGGTAGATAATCTGGTGTAGTTCAGTTCTCTTGAAGTACAAGATAGTCATTCAGATCAGTATTGCAAAATATTAGCAGCTGGACTGCCATAAACTATTTCAACGTTTTAAATTGCAACACAATAACATTCTGATACAAGTGAATGAGAATGAACGCACTCTTGTAGAAAATTTACGATGATTAGTAGAGGTGGGTCGTTCACAATAGAAAAATCCAAAGGAACGGTCCACTAACGCGAATTTAAGGACCGAGAAACGACTTATAAGAAACAGTCGTTCACCATTCCTGTCTCATTCCAGGAATGGTCGCAGCAAGCCCTCGTTCCTGGAACGGCCGTGTCCAGTCCTCACTCCAGGAAGGATCAGTCCTCGTTCGAGGAATGGCCGCGGCTGATTTCGTTGCCGCCACCGTCTCGCTCCTTCTCCAGTAGTCACTTGTTCCACTTTCCATTCCAACGTCCTTATAATTATATTACATTTATAAAAATTAATTTGCATGTAATACACACATTTACAGGCAGAAAACAAAGACAACTACTTCTCCGTTCGTCGATTTGACCAACTGTAGAACACACAATTATCAAAAGACAGGTATTGTTTTTAATTCGTAAATTTTCTGCTTTCATCTGCTTGATTTAATGACGGTTTTAAGATAATTTTTGATCTTTTTTTATGTAGTCTAAGAAAGTTTAAAAGAAACTCGTGATTTTCGCATGTCTTCGAAAAATAAAACGTGACACTTACGGAGGCTCTTATTTTTCACGTTGGTTGTTTCCTTGTACTATTCCGTTTTGTTGGACAAAGACATGAATTTTTCGTAATATCGGTTCTGTAGGAAAAGGAAGGGTGGGGGGGGGGGGGGGGAAGGTGCCTCTCCATCTAAAAAAGCAAGTACCTCAAGGTAGTAATGTTGGTTAACAATTTGATCTTCAGGAACCCCGTGAAGATATGTAATTGCAAGCATATCGAGAAAAGTAATCATCAATGCTTGAATTTGCTCATTAGAGCTTTTTTGCTCTCAATAAAGCTAGGCCCTTTCAGTGCATGAACTGACGCATAGTTTCTGGATCATAAGTGAAAACAGCAAGATTCATCCCCTGTTAGCACTCTTTCCAAGAAATTAGGATCATTTTCATTGGTATTCAAAGTATCAGTACAAACATTTATACGAGCTTCCTTTTGTTCGATCGAGAGAATTTTTTGCAGTAGTGTCACCCACACTTTTCTCTTGTTAAATTGGTTACAGGTAGTTAAAATTTGCCTCCCACATTCTCTATCAAATCCTACAGTTTCAGCAACAGATCGAATACTCAACAGACAGTCAGATGGAATCAGATTACTGAGGTAGGGTATGGAGACGCAGGTCGCCGAAGTGACGTACAATAGAAAGACTTGCACTAGACCATTGAACCACATAAAATTATTACTGTTTGTATGTGGTTTGTGTTTTTTCAGAAATGTCCAAAGGAACAGCCACTATTTTGATCTACTAGCCACTGTGAATTAAGACAGAAAGTAATTGCAGATATCGGCTCCGAGTGGACGTTAAATTAAATCTGTGAGGAAAGTGGAAAATTTGTGCCGGACCGGGATTCGAACCCGGGTCGCCTCTCACTAGGCAGATGCTTTTACGTGAATTGGTGAAATTAAGCGAGTAATGAGAATAATGGGCAAGGGGCACTGCTTTAGTAGTATGTGGATAAGTTGAGAATTTCGGCATGACAGGAGGCGTGCTACAGTAATTGGCGCAGTTGCGTTGATCACGATGTCTGGTTGCCTAAGTGGTCAGAGTATCTGGCTAGTAAAGAGAAGATCTGGGTTCGAGTCCCGATCTGTCACAAAATTTTCAACTTTCCCGATTGATTTAAATCACTGTCCACTCGCAGGCAGTGCCTATAATTCGTTGGTGCATTAAGACTATTATTGTCACCTACACACATAATTAGGTTTGTATTCCTCGCACTTGTCCGGCTATTTGTGTACTAAAGTATTAAAGATTTTTTTTCTCTCTAAAATAACGTATGAATCTTGCATGTAGCTGAATCATGACGCCCTCCGAAAACGCCTTGGAAGGTCCAACGGTATCGACCGACCACCTGCCATCCTCAGTCGAAGGCGTCACTGGATGCGGATACGGAGAATCATGTGGCCAGCACACCGCTCTCCAGGTCGTTATCAGCTTTCGTGACAGAAGTCGCTACGTCTCAGTCAAACAGACCCTCAGTTGGACTCACGATGGGTGAGTGTATCCTCCTTGCCAACAGCTCTCGGCAGACCCAGAGGTCACCCATCCAAGTGCTAGGCCAGCTCAACAGCGGTTAACTTCAGCGATATTACTGGAGCCAAAGTTACCACTGTGGCAACGCAGTCTGCTAGCTTAATCCCAGGTAGTTTTGCTACCTACACCACATCGCCTGCAGCACCTCTCCTGGGATCATTATCATATACATTGGACCATAGTTGACTGGAAAACCGTACCTTGGTCAGATGAGTCTCGATATCGATTGGTAGGAGCTGATAGTTGTGTTCGAGTCTGACGCAGACCCCACGAAGACAATGACCCAAGCTGTCAACAAGGCACTGTGCGAGCTGGTGGTAGTTCCATAATGGTCTGGACAGTGTTTACATGGAATGGACAGGGTGTTCTGGTCCAACCAAACCGATCATTGACTGGAAATGGTTATGTTCCGCCACTTGGAGGCCATTTGCAGCCATTCTAGACTTCATGTTCCAAAACAACGATGGAAATTTTATGGATGACAATGCGCCATGTCACCGGCCCACAATAATTTGTGATTGCTTTGAAGAACATCCTGGACAATTCGAAAGAATTATTCGACCACCCACATCGCCCGGCATGAATCCTATCAAACATTTACAGATAATAAATGAAATGTCCGTTTCAGATCCTGCAGCAGTAACACTTTCGCAATTGTGGATGGCTATAGAGGTGGCATGACTCAATGTTTCTTCAGGGGAGATCCAACGACTTGAGTCCATGCCTTGTCACGCCGCTGCACTATGCTGGGCGAAAGGTGGTCCAGCATGATACTAGATAGTATCCAAGGACTTTTATCACCTCAGTGTGTTAGCGACAGCTACACCGAGGAATCATCGATATATATTGTAAGGTGGCGTGGTCTCCCGACCTTCATTTCTTACATATTCCGTCCTCACAATCGTATTCTGCACATCAAGACGCTTCATTCAAACCCAACCTCGATAAGGTAGACTCAATTTTGTATGAATTCAAGTAAGCGATATGCAAATCTAATAAGTAAATCGCAAGTGCTCACCGAGGTTGAAAAAGTCGAGGCTGGCGTACACAACATGACGGCCACAGGAATTTTCGTTCTAGTGAGGCGGCCGGCCCGCTGGGAGGTCCGTCCCTTCAGACGGGTGAGTCGGCGCTCAGCTACTTTGGCCGAAGCGACCACCCAGAGAGAGGACAGCTTTCGCCGGAGCGAAGGGATAACGACCCCCATTTTCGACTTAAAAGAAAATTCCGCTATGTTTTGTGGGGCGCACAGAAGATGCATTTTTTGAAGGACCGACTGCATAGTTACGGAGTTCTCACAGGACGACAGTTTACGCCTAACGGAGATGCTACATATTTCTGCACTGGTCGACTCAAACGAAATGTCATTCTCCCACTCAAAAGAGCTTTGCTGATTGGCGGAATATTTCTGATGCAAAGAGCCAGAGGAGTGAGGGAAGACAGCGAATGATGTACCCTGGCAACTTATCCAAAAAAAGGAGCCGCTCCACTGTCGCTCTTGGAGCGGGAACACGTAACGAGAGTGAGTGCACCCATACATTTATGCAAAGGGCGAGGAACGAAATCTCTCCTCAGTACTTCACTGGGAGAGCACTTCCGTCATTAGCAAATCGGAGTGATACAGTATATTGAGTTGCCCACGATTAAGCATTGTTCACTGTGTTGGCTGCTACACTTATTGTGCGGTGCGAACACGGACAGAGTACTAGTTAAACGCCTGCGAGCGAATATTGAGTGGCATCGCGATGGACTGGTTATCTGACCGGTGTACCACGCCAATAATTAGACTAGGGGTGGACAGGAGTCCTTGACTTCATCAAGGTGTAGGGAGAGTTTGATTCGCGAAGGTCTATTCAGATATTTGTCTTATTTGTCAGCAGCGAGCGACGCAGGCATCAGTCGTCGCAGATCACGATATTGTGTGCTACAGCGTATTTGATCCCCATCTGTCCTCCATAACAGTACACTCCATTACATTTCTCACGTGACAGCCTTGACCTAGAAAAGCTATTCAAGTTGTGTAGGCGTGCCTCTCAGGCATTCTGCCGAGTAAATAACATTCTTAAAGAAAAGGGAGAAAAGAACCTTTCCAAACTTTCTAAAATAATAGCACTCCTATCCATAAGAGGCAATCTACTGTTCCAGAAAGAACCTGGAAATTTATTATTTTAAAAGAAAAAGTTTCACTTGATTTCTCAGAATTTTTTGCAATAAATAATATTTTTCGTTCGTTTAATGTTTTTCTTACACTAACTAGCAATACTCCAGTACCCAAGTATTCCACTAGTTACGTAAGAATATAGAATAGTTTAGTGTCTTTTCCTTACAGCGAACGACCCCATAAGATATTTGTTGCTGAACGTGTTTCAAGCAGTTCTTGTTGGTACATTAGGAGCGTCTGTCTGACTTCTGTAGTAGTGTGAGGTGGAAATAGTTTCTTGCAGGAGCCAAAGGGTACTTGTTGGATCAATCCATTGCGCAACTTCACAAAATAAAAACTCACAGAAAATAGCGACCAGGCCAGGATAGGTATAACAAGTATGTTACCAAGATAGAAAAGTGTCAGAATAGGTGATATACGATAGTTAGGTACGGCAGGTCACAGCATTATCACTTTAAATTTTTTTTCTTTCATTTATTAAGAGTTATTTGCAAAGTTCATAGATTAGAATAGATACCAGTAGCGAGGAAAGTAGGGGTTGTGGGGACAAGGTCTTGTGTTATTGTGTTGGAAAATTTTGGATTTTTACGATTTTTGAGTAGCTGTTAGGGCATAAGAGATTCAGGTGATAGGCACAGACGCTGAGTGACGCAGAGACGCAGAGTGATACAGTATCAAATGAGTTAGAATTAAGAAATAGCATTTTCTCGCTTTGCAAGATTACAGGTGGAGATTAGAGACTGTAACAGAGCAGACCGAACAGCCCAGAAGTCACGACGTTGTTGTTGCTGGTTCAACCAACTGGTAAGTGATGGTACAGCTTTGTAGATAGGGTTGTGGTGTGTTGAAAGAACTTCCATGTTAACAAGAGCACAAGCCGAAAGGTTACGGGATAGACAGCAAGTAGATGGGGGGGAGAGTCAGATAAATAGCAAAAAAACGAGCTTGTTGACAATAGGACAGACAGTGAACCTGGGAATAGGACAGACGGTGAATCAGATAATAGGACAGTCAGTGAGCTGCAGAATCAACAGGCTCAGTAAGACTGCGATAGAATTGAGACAGATCAGACAGATGGGAATCGAAGGGACGAGAACACCGAATTTTCAGAATATGAAATTCCATGTAGAGCGCATTCTGAGGCAGAAATAGATAGCCCACGCAAGAAATGGCAAAAGTTAGCAGCGTAACGAGCTCAGGAAACTAGTTTGTTTCCTGCATATTCAGAGACAGAATACGCGTCAATTCAGTCAATGAACCGGCAGTTATTCAACGTTCAAAGAAAAGCACACAGTGAGGAAGAGAGGGAACGTTTAGAATACGTCGAACTTCTTGTACACATTCTAAATATGCCTCAGCAACAGGCACAGAATCTTGTGGAGTTACGAGCGCGACGAAAAGGTTCCGTAACAGAGGCAAGGAGAAAGAAAACTGGCGTTCTACGGATCAGAGCGTGGAACGTCAGATCCCTTAATCGGACAGGTAGGTTAGAAAATTTAAAAAGGGAAATGGTTAAGTTGAAGTTAGATATAGTGGGAATTAGTGAAGTTCGTTGGCAGGAGGAACAAGACTTTTGGTCAGGTGAATACAGGGTTATAAATACAAAATCAAATAGGGGTAATGCAGGAGTAGGTTTAATAATGAATAAAAAAAATAGGTGTGTGGGTAAGCTACTACAAACAGCATAGTGAACGCATTATTGTGGCCAAGATAGACACGAAGGCCATGCCTACTACAGTAGTACAAGTTTATATGCCAACTATCTCTGCAGGTGATGAAGAAATTGATGAAATGTATGACGAAATAAAAGAAATTATTCTGATAGTGAAGGGAGCCGCAAAATTTAATAGTCATGGGTGACTGGAATTCGAGAATAGGAAAAGGGAGAGAAGGAAACATAGTGGGTGAATATGGATTGGGGGAGAGAAACGAAAGAGGAAGCCGTCTGGTAGAATTTTCCACTGACCATAACTTAATCATAGCTAACACTTGGTTCAAGAATCATAAAAGAAGGTTGTATACATGGAAGAATCTTGGAGATACTAGAAGGTGTCAGACAGATTATATAATGGTAAGACAGAGACTTAGGAACCAGGTTTTAAATTGTAAGACATTTCCACGGGCAGATGTGTACTCTGACCACAATCTATTGGTTATGAACTGTAGATTAAAACTGAAGAAACTGCGAAAAGGTGGGAATTTAAGGAGATGGGACCTGGATAAACTGACTAAACCAGAGGTTGTACAGAGTCTCAGGGAGAGCATAAGGGAACAATTGACAGGAATGGAGGAAAGAAATACAGTAGAAGAAGAATGGGTAGCTCTGAGGGATGAAGTAGTGAAGGCAGCAGAGGATCAAGCAGGTAAAAAGACTAGGGCTAGTAGAAATCCTTGGGTGACAGAAGAAATATTGAATTTAATTGATGAAAGGAGAAAATATAAAAGTGCAGTAAATGAAGCAGGTAAAAAGGAATACAAACGTCTCAAAAATGAGATCGAGAGGAAGTGCAAAATGGCTAAGCAGGGATAGCTAGAGGACAAATGTAAGGATGTAGAGGCTTATCTCACTAGGGGTAAGATAGATACTGCCTACAGGAAAATTAAAGAGACCTTTGGAAAAAAGAGAACCACTTGTATGAATATCAAGAGCTCAGATGGAAACCCAGTTCTAAGCAAAGAAGGGAAAGCAGAAAGGTGGAAGGAGTATATAGAGGTTCTATACAAGGGCGATGTACTTGAGGACAATATTATGGAAATGGAAGAGGATGTAGATGAAGATGAAATGGGAGTTACGATACTGCGTGGAGAGTTTGATAGAGCACTGAAAGACCTGAGTCGAAACAAGGCCCCAGGAGTAGACAACATTCCATTGGAACTACTGACTGTCTTGGGAGAGCCAGTCCTGACAAAACTCTACCATCTGGTGAGCAAGATGTATGAGACCGGCGAAATACCCTCAGACTTCAAGAAGAATATAATAATTCCAATCCCAAAGAAAGCAGGTGTTGACACATGTGAAAATTACCGAACTATCAGTTTAATAAGTCACAGCTGCAAAATACTAACGCGAATTCTTTACAGACGAATGAAAAAACTGGTAGAAGCCGACCTCGGCGAAGATCAGTTTGGATTCCGCAGAAATGTTGGAACACGTGAGGCAATACTGACCCTACGACTTATCTTAGAAAATAGATTAAGGAAAGGCAAACCTACATTTCTAGCATTTATAGCCTTAGAGAAAGCTTTTGACAATGTTGACTGGAATACTCTCTTTCAAATTCTAAAGGTGGCAGGGGTAAAATACAGGGAGCGAAAGGTTATTTACAATTTGTACAGAAACCAGATAGCAGTTATAAGAGTCGAGGGGCCTGAAAGGGAATCAGCGGTTGGGAAGGGAGTGAGACAGGGTTGTAGCCTCTCCCCGATGTTATTCAATCTGTATATTGAGCAAGCAGTAAAGGAAACAAAAGAAAAATTCGGAGTAGGTATTAAAGTCCACGGAGAAGAAATAATGTTGAGGTTCGCCGATGACATTGTAATTCTGTCAGAGACAGCAAAGGACTTAGAAGAGCAGTTGAATGGAATGGACAGTGTCTTGAAAGGAGGATATAAGATGAACATCAACAAAAGCAAAACGAGGATAATGGAATGTAGTCGAATTAAGTCGGGTGATCATGAGGGAATTAGATTAAGAAATGAGACACTTAAAGTAGTAAAAGAGTTTTGCTATTTCCGGAACAATATAACTGATAATGGTCGAAGTAGAGAGAATATAAAATGTAGACTGGCAATGGCAAGGAAAGCGTTTCTGAAGAAGAGAAATTTGTTAACATCGAGTATAGATTTAAGTTTCAGGAAGTCGTTTCTGAAAGTATTTGTATGGAGTGTAGCCATGTATGGAAGTGAAACATGGACGATAAATAGTTTGGACAAGAAGAGAATAGAAGCTTTCGAAATGTGGTGCTACAGAAGAATGCTGACGATTAGATGGTTAGATCACATAACAAATGAGGAGGTATTGAATAGAATTGGGGAGAAGAGAAATTTGTGGCACAACTTGACTAGAAGAAGGGGTCGGTTGGTAGGACATGTTCTGAGGCATCAAGGGATCACAAATTTAGCATTGGAGGGCAGCGTAGAGGGTAAAAATCGTAGAGGGAGACCAAGAGATGAATACACTAAGTAGATTCAGAAGGATGTAGGTTGCAGTAAGTACTGGGAGATGAAGCTTGCACAGGATAGAGTAGCATGGAGAGCTGCATCAAACCAGTCTCAGGGCTGAAGAAGACAACAACAACAACAACAACAACAGAGGCAACTGTACCTGTATACACAAGACATACACAGCAGAGAGGGCAATGGGCGGAGTTGTTTGCGCCACGTAATGGTTCAATGCCATACGCAACTAGTCCTCAACACAAAGAACAACACAGAGAGAAAGGAAGACAGCACGGATTGTTGCAGTTATCAGACCTAGAAACGCCATAGCATAGACCAGTAAACGACGTAACTGACCGAGTAGAAAACAATAGAACGAGAACACACAGTTCAGCAGAAGGCAGTGTTACAGGACAGGACGCGACCATGGAGATGTTACAAAAAATGAACGATAGTATAACGAAACAGAATATACAGCTGACGAAACAGAATCAGGATATTAATACACAGATGACAGATATTAATACACAGATAACGAAACAGAATACACAGATGACGAAACAGCATCAACAATTGAAACAGGATAATCAGAATTTGAGACAAGAGATAAAGACGCAGATTCAACAAGTTGAAATCCAGATGGAAGAAGTGATAGTCAGATCACACAGATAAACAAAAATGCAAAAGAATCTTGAGAAAGAATTCAGGTACTAACACAAAGTCAGCAGCAATTGCGCACTGACGTTGACACGGTCCAATTGGACATGGTAAACGTTGACAAAAAGGTGGAACGTTTTACGATAAGAGCCACTCGAACAGCAATACAAATTTCGGAAGAACAAGCAATTCAAAGCAAGGTCGCAAAAATTGCTCTGACAAAATATGATCAGGGGATCAATAAGATAGAACTTAAAAACAAAGATCAGTTTGAAATGCAAAGAACAGAGTTGATACAAACAATCGAAGAAACAATCGAGACCGATTACACCTGTAGCGAAACAACTGATACGTCAAGCATTAATTCAGTACACGAACACGCGGCGTCTAAGAAAGTCCAAGCAGAACCAAGGCCAGACGTAACGCTCGAAAAACCACGATTAAAGTAATATATGACATACCACAGAACCAGGCACAGTATCTAGAAAAACAGGACACATACAGTCAACCGATACCACTAGAAAGACAGACGACTGAACCAGTAAATCCAATGACATAATATAACAGTAGCACAGGTACAGTACCGCGAATGACGAGAGTAGAGCCAAACGAACAACACTTTTGTTCACCAATGTTACGATATGATGCAATTATGGGGCAGGAAACGGAGCATATGCAGCCAGGCAGTATATTACCAGAGAATAGGCACGATGCCACAAGCAGTGGCAGATTATTTGAGTCCATGAATCACACACAAACCAGATTTATGACCAGATATGATACAGACCACTTCCTATCAGTTAGAAAATTCCAACATTTCAATGAAGAAGGCGGTAGCTTGCATGCACACACATTCATCGATCAGTTCCACGTAGGCTTGCCAAACCATTGGAGCGTGGCTCACAAACGTGACTTCATTTGTGCACACATGTCAGGAACATTAGCGGAGGTGATGCAAACATCGCTACTACCTGTACGTCTTACTTACAGGTCAGAACAGTATTCCTCGAAAGATATTGGTCTAAGGAGGCGCAAAACAAAGTTAAATACGAGTTACTTCAGATGACACCATATCAAAACTCAGGGGAGAAAAGCGTGGTTAAATTCTTTGACACAATGGACAAAAACAATCAATGCCTAGACAAACCATACAGTAACGGATAGCTGATACGTCTATGTAGAATGAAGTTATCGGTACGATATCAACAGGGGACAGTAGGAAAAAATGAAAATACCGAAGAATTCAAAGAGGTCTTAAGGGAACTTGAATTCATGTTTAAAGAAGACGAGTTGAAAGAAAAAAGAAAGAACAGCAAAAGGAGAGGACTAGGAACGAATATTCCAATAATAATAATCGTATTCCTAATACCGATAATTTCAGGCAATTTAACAGACCAGGACAGTGGCATAATGAAGGTAATTGGCATAGAAACGAGAACCAGAATAATTGGTACCGAAATAGGAACGGTAATGGACACTCATACGGTAGAAATCAGTTTAGGAATCAAATTGCCAACGGTCAAGGGTACTTTGACAGAGGTCACGATGTCAGAAACAACAACTGGCGAGACCAAGGCGCGAATAATTACAGAGGAAATTATGGTCCACAGAGACAAGACAACACAGCAAAGAGAAACCAGAAGTAGAAGTTAGGTCACCGAATAGTGCAAAACGTAAAGATTGACAGGAAAAATGTGGAAGAGGTTAGGCAAACTAACGTCCACCCTAACTTATACTAACCACTAAATAAATAGATCAACAAATCAACACAATTAAAAAAAAGGGGACACAAAACAGACTAACAATTTCTTGTAGTATTGAGTATCCTGCAACATGCACACAAACAAGAAATGACACACAACCCATAAAAGTATGAAGAAGTGGTAGGACATAATTAGAATAAAGAAAAGAAATCCATCAATCTAATAATTTTTGACACTATCAGAAAATTTTTTGCATTATATAAAATCAGAGTTTTTTTGTAAATAACAATAACAAATTTTGGGAAAGGTAGTCAGATCCTACAAATCCTATATCTCTCCGACATTAAATTCACATATTGCTAGCTCAAGAAGAACAGAAGAATGCAAGAAAGAAGAGAATAAGATGCAAGACGAACAAGGGCAGGAGACAGCAAGATACCTTTCTCTCCTATCCTACAAATAAAATTGTTACAATCGTCTTAACATGACCTTTGAGGCATGGTAACTACTACAACCACCTCTCCAAAAATTAAACCTTAAATAGTCAAACAAATACAAACAAACGTTAAACGGAATATTAAGCGGTACCAACAAACATTATCCAGAAATGGATTCAGCAAAATAAACATCATCTCCCTACCACATCACCAAATTTCCATACCGAATCAGGTGTGGAGTAACAAGATGTCGCAGCACATATATTGCATGACGATCGTGAGTAATCACCAACTTACTACAATCATCGAATTGCCATACCGCCTCAGGTGTGACAGCTAAGGAGTAC
Source organism: Schistocerca cancellata (assembly GCF_023864275.1). Lineage (NCBI taxonomy): Eukaryota > Metazoa > Arthropoda > Insecta > Orthoptera > Acrididae > Schistocerca > Schistocerca cancellata. The sequence continues at coordinate 1,056,147,251 of NC_064626.1, read as the reverse complement.
CAAGACATCATCGTATACTCAGTAAACCCCAGTCATCATCATCGGTTAAAAATACCACTTCATGATGACAACATCAACAAATAAGACCCGGCATTGCATGCTAAGTGCTTCTCACATGATTTGTGACACCCATATAAATGAGTCGACGCCCTCCAGCACTTGCATAGGGATCGCCGAACAAAGAAACAGAGTAAATTCAACCAGCGTAGATTATAGAAATTAGATATATGTGAATAATACTTAGCTTCTTATTTGTAAAAGTAATTGTTTTATTAAATACGTGAAGTCCCTAATTTATACATACCTCAAAATTACTGAGAAAGAAACTAAATTAGGATAGTCATACAATCTCTTATTTCCTTCATATGTAGACTTAAAAAAGAATTATGTAGTATTTTCCTTCTGTAAAGAATGTTCATAAATACATTTTTGTTGGAATCATAACATTAGTACTGAGGATAGATTAAGAGAAAAGCTTCTTCATTGTTTAAAAAAATAATAATAAATTAAAAAAACAGTGAGACATAAAAGAAATAAATAAATGAAACAAAGTGACACAACAGAGCTTTTGCAAATATTCACGCAAAGCTTAACTAAAGAAAAGAAATAACTACACTAAGAAATGATACACTACACTAACGAGTTTAAAAAAATTAATATTGTTAGAGGAAACTTTGGACATGAAAAAGAAAAACAGAGACACCTAATGGCTACAACAAAGAATAGCAGTCTTTGTAAACACTATATTTGCCTAAGAACAAAACACAAATTGAAACTTCCTGGCAGATTAAAAGTGTGTTCCCAACCGAGACTCGAACTCGGGACCTTTGCCTTTCGCGGGCAGAAGCTCTCCTGCGAAGGAAGGTAGGAGACGAGGTACTGGCAGAAGTAAAGCTGTGAGTACCGAGCGTGAGTCGAGCTTAGGTAGCTCAGATGGTAGAGCACTTGCCCGCGAAAGGGAAAGGTCCCGAGTTCGAGTCTCGGTCGGTCACACAGTTTTAATCTGCCAGGAAGTTTCATATCAGCGCACACTCCGCTGCAGAGTGAAAATCTCATTCTGAAAACACAAATTGTGTAATCAAAGCCTAGAAACAATGTCTATAAAGAAATAATTACAAAATTGTTGAGAAAGTGTATTGGAAAATCTAAAAGAACAATTTATGCCTGACTTTGTCAATGTTTTCCTTGGCATTGACAAACATTGGACAAGAATTTTGCCACAAGGGGGGGCGGGGGGTTATGTAAGGTGGCGAGGTCTCCTGACCTTCATTTCTTACATATTCCATCCTCACAATCGCGACTGCACATCAAGACACTTCATTCAAACCCAAACTCGATAAGGTAGACTCAATTTTGTATGAATTCATGTAAGCGATATGCAAATCTAATTAGTAAATCGCAAGTGCACACCGAGGTTGAAAAAGTCGAGGCTGGCGTACACAACATGAAGGCCACAGGAATTTTCGTTCTAGTGAGGCGGCCGGACCGCTGGGAGGTCCGTCCCTTCAGACGGGTGAGTCGGCGCACAGCTACTGTGGCCGAAGCGACCACCCAGAGAGAGGATAGCTTTTGCCAGAGCGAAGGGATAACGACCTCCAAGTTCGACTCATAAGCAAAGTCCGCTACATTCTGTGGGAGCGCCCAGAAGACGCATTTTTTGACGGACTGACGGCGTAGTTCCCGAGTTCTCACAGGAGGACAGTATACACCTAACGGAGATGCTACATATTTCTCCATAGGTCGACTCAAACGAAATGTCATTCTCCCACTCAAAAGAGCTTTGCTGATTGGCGGAATATTTCTGATGCAAAGAGCCAGAGGAGTGAGGGAAGACAGCGAATGATATACCCTGGCAACTTATCCAGAAAAAGGAGCCGCTCCACTGTCGCTCTTGGAGCGGGAACACGTAACGAGAGTGAGTGCAGCCATACATTTATGCAAAGAGCGAGGAACGAAATCTCTCCTCAGTACTTCACTGGGAGAGCACTTCTGTCGTTAGCAAATCGGAGTGATACTGTATATAGAGTTGCACACAATTAAGCGTTGTTCACTGTGTTGGCCGCCAGACTTATTGTCGGTGTGAACACGGACAGAGTACTAGTTAAATGTCTGCGAGCGAATATTGAGTGGCATCGCGATGGACTGGTTATCTGACCGGTGTACCACGCCAATAGTTAGACTAGGGGTGGACAGGGTTCCTTGACTCCATCTTAGCAAGCACGGAGACAACAAGAAGAACTGCACCACAAGATGATTATCAAAGGGTACTTGTTGGATCAATCCATTGCGCAACTTCACAAAATAAATCCCACACATTCACAATATCAACAGAGTGACGATTTCAATTGCAACGAAATAGCCATATCAGTGATACGTGCATATTGGCTCTAAAAAATCGATAGATAATTTTATACTTGGTAGACAACAGTTCGATAGTCATTTTTATCTTTGGCAAGGGTTATCTCTGCTGATCATAAGTTATTTCTACCATGTCCCTTCTTTACACAGTACCTCTGAAGGTTTCCACAGCAGCTCTGAATGAAACGACAGGAACAAAGAAGTTTCATGGACTTCGATCACATAATCCTAAACATTCATCAGCTACAAAGACAGCCGGTCGTGCAAGTATTCCTTGTGAGAATTGTATTTGTTAGCCCTACTGGCACTAAAGAGGTTCTGGTGAGGAGTCGTCAACGCCTACACCCACCGCAAAGAAACTTCACATTTAAGGACAAGAACTGTAATCCTTCTCATTCTCTTCCTCCTCACGAGAATGAGGGTATTTATTCAATATCTCAATAAAAGACAAATGTCCGAAAAACTGGCTTTATAATGTTCGTGATAGCTTTTGGGAGACCCTGATTATAAGTATGATCGTGCTCTAATTTTGGCGTCTATTGTATTTGCATCAGGTTCGTGATCTCTTTGGATGTGAGCGATGTGAAGTTAAAGATATGTAGACAATATATTATGCTCTATGCTTTGGAATATGTGATACTATTAGCATACAACATGAGAATACTTGTGGTTTGCGGCATCATGTAGAGCACCTCAGACTTTTGTGTTGTTTCAGGCGCAATTTAATTACGAGAAACGACCACCCCTCAAAAGATAGCCCAATGCGTGCTGTAGCATACGGAAACGAAATCATCAGTTGCTGTCGAAAGACATTTCCGATGTGAATCTCAAAAGGAGCCACCAGGCGTTACACGATTAAATCTTGGTATGACTGAGAGTGTAAACATGCAGTCAGATTCCGGCGTAAAACGATCTGATGAAATGGTAGATGAGATTAGAGACACCTTCCAAAACTCATGTGAGCTACTTGTCCGACCATCACTAGAGCTAAACATCCTTAGCTCAACATTTCGCAACGTTCTGCATGAACGACTTCGTTTGCACGGTTCAAATTACGCAAATATTGAAGAGAAACTACTCGCAATTTCGTCAGGAATTTACGAAAAGAGATGTTAAACTGGTTCGGTCAGAACCCCATCTATCTAGAAAATGTTGTTTTCTCTGACGAAGCAACACGTGGGAAGGTTAACCTGCACAGTATTCGCAGCCTGTGTTCGGAAAACCTAGACAGTTTTCGTGGACGTGACTCCCACCTACATAGGAAGAAATGACCATCGTAATGAAGCAAGAGAGATCATAATTTGCATGAAAAGATGTTTGTTCTTTCCACCTGCTGTTAGGGAGCGGACGGTAGAGAAATTGTCCGAAAGTGGTTCGATGAATCGTCAGCCAAGTAGTTAACTATTAACCACAGAGTAGTCATGTAGATAATAGATGTAGTAGAAGTAGTAGTAGTAGTAGTAGTAGCAGTAGCTTTATGCAACCGTAGATCTCATTTTACAAGGATATAGGACATCTCAAAGTATTTACAAATTTAGATCAATTTAAAATAAGCTAATTCGTATACACATATATTTACAGACTTCTAGTTAGAGACAATCATTAGATTTACTCCTGGTATACAATATTTTTTTTTACAAATAACTTATTAAATAATGTAATGCCACATTGTCCACTCATATCTCACTATCAGTCACTGCACACACTATACAGACATTGTTTCATAACACTTCACTCACCACACACACACACACACACACACACACTGGTGATCTCTGGGCCATTTTCTGTACCGCAACTTCCCATTTGCTATCCTGGAAAACTATTCAGTATCCCTCCATAATGAGTGAGATGCTGAGCTCAGAAAGAGGAAGAGGTGTTAGTATTGTGGCATGCATAGCTTGGGGGTAAGTATTTCTAAAATGGAAAAAAAGAAGGAAAAAAACATAAAGTGAAGGTGTTATGTGGAATGTTAAATATTTTATAATCATTATTATTATTATTTATTTGTATAACTTTTTTATCAAACCCTTACTCTGTTTTATCTAAATAATCCTTCAATGTATAAAACGTATTGCATAACAGGTACTTTTAGCTGCATTTTTAAATAAGTGTATTTTTAAAATTTCTTTAATATCTTTTGGTAATTTATTTAATTTATTTGTAAGTAGGCTGTTTATGTTTTCTTTATGTAAGTTAGGTTCTTATATTGGTAACGCCGCCGCCACGTAGCGCTCTCTGTATGAAAATCACTGGCTGTGCTGTGTGCAGTCTGTGGCTAGTTTGCATTGTTGTCTGCCATTGTATTGTTGGGCAGCTGGATGTTAACAGTGCATAGCGTTGCGCAGTTGGAGGTGAGCCGCCAGCAGTGGTGGATGTGGGGAGAGAGATGGCGGAAGTTTTGAAATTGAACTGCTATATATATTATGATTATTAAGGTAAATACAGTGTTTGTTCTCTATTAAAATCTTTCATTTGCTAACTATTCCTATCAGTAGTTAGTGCCTTCTGTAGTTTGAATCCTTTATTTAGCTGGCAGTAGTGGCGCTCGCTGTATTGCAGTTCTTCGAGTAACGAAGATTTTTGTGAGGTAAGTGATTTGTGAAAGGTATAGGTTAAAGTTAGTCAGGGCCATTGTTTTGTAGGGATTATTGAAAGTCAGATTGCGTTGCGCTAAAAATATTGCGTGTCAGTTTAAGCACAGTCGTGTATAAATTGCTCAAAGGGGACGTTTCATATTGTACAGTTTTTTTCCTTGGTAGAAAATGCTATTATGAGTTTTATGTTTATTTTTTCTTGGTAAATGTAAGTTGAGTCTATCTCTTGTTGCATGGTCGTGGATAGAGCTGTTTGTGCAGTAATTACCAATGTTATTTTTGATGTGTACAACTGACTGGTAAATGTATTCACATGGAGCAGTTAAAATCCCCAGTGCTCTGAATAGATCTTTACAATGAGCTCGACTAGTATTTTTTGTTATTATTCTTATGCCTCGTATCTGGAGTTTGAAAATTGTGTTCATATTTTGTGCATTCGTTCCCCAAAAAGAATGCCATGGCTAAGAATTGAGTATACATATGAATAATATGTAACTAAAAGACACTGCATGTCACACACTGATGATAGGATTCTAAGGGCACAACATGCTGATGACATTCTGTTTGCAAGTACCTTTGTGTGTTCACACCACTTCAGCTGATAATCAATATTCATTCCTAGAAATTTTGCATTTGTTAGACAGTCTATAGACGTACGACCTAAATTTAATTTAACATTGTCATTTTTCCTCTTCAAACTGAAATTCATGCCATTAGTTTTCTTTATGCTCAATGTCACTTTATTACTTATGTAGATGTACGGACAGCGAAAATTGGATGTGTGTTGGTCGCCGATTATGACGTCATAGTTGGACTATTTTTCGTGGTCGGATAAATAGCAAGAGAAACCGCTAGTAAAATTCTTCTGGGTATGGGACCGTATTACCAATGTGTTAGATGTCCTTTATCGGTGTCTGCACTATTTCCTTTCATTGGTGGAATTAGACATTCTGTATTGGTGCTTGGTTAATTGCTTGCCACTGGTGAAAAACTTCTGTCATTCAGCAGTTACCAAAGACTCCCTGAGGAAGGTTGTTTGCAACCGTGGCCGAAACGTCCAAGAATTTTACACATTGACAATGCGGTCATATATGCGGTTATACACCCAGCCGAATTTGTTGACTGTCACAATCGCCACGGAGGCCTACGCTTACGGTAACAGCAGTTGTTTATTTGGACACGCTTCAGCAATCTGCAACTCTTCTCGTCTCTTTCCCTCCATCGAAATGTGACCATCCAGCAAGTCGGAGCACCACGGCACTGGAGTTTACATGTTCGTGGCTTTCTGGATCGAAAATTTCTGCAGGGTGTATAGGACGACATCGACAGACATAATCCTTCTGGAATTCCTCCTGCGGGGCTATGTTAAAAACTTTGTATATGTTCCGTCTTTTCGTGACCTTGGCAATCTCCGCAGATATGCTTGTGCCCAAGTGGGTTGAGACAGAATAATATTTAGACATTTTAAGGATTACGAAAGGAGTCCGTATACGAGCATATTAATTTTTTACTTACTTTACATGAAGCCGCAAACTGCAAGTACCTTTTCCTCACACTATTCTTAATTGTATTTGGAAATCAGAGAGGTCTTATGTGAACATTCTTTGTTGTCAAGTATCATGTGTTATGGAACATGGCGTCGTTCATAGACACTAATACGCTGAGGAATATAGAGGGAAACAAAAGCATTTGGGTAGGAAAGCTATACAAGGGAAGAGGATGCTAAAAGAACCCCCCATGAAAGATATGTCTAATGTGTCGCACTGAAGTGCGAATATGTAGAGAAGTTACCGAGTTCCATAGACGCAGCCCGATTTTTCGAGGTGATAAGTAAAGTTTTATGACTGCGTCTCGCCTATGGTGTTCAGATCAGCTTCAATTGCGTCAGCTGTGAGGACGGGTCGTGAGTCGTGCTTGGGTAGCTCAGATGGTAGAGCACTTGCCCACGAAAGGCAAAGGTCCCGGGTTCGACTCTCGGTACGGAACACAGTTTTAATATGCCAGGAAGTTTCATATCAGCGCACACTCCGCTGCAGAGTGAAAATCTCATTCTGTTGTGATGATGATGTTTGGTTTGTGGGGCGCTCAACTGCGTGGTTATCAGCGCCCGTACAATTACCCAATCTTTGCTCTGTCCAATTTCGCCACTGTCCTGGATGATGATGAAATGATGAGGACAACACAAACACCCAGTCACCTCGAGGCAGGTGAAAATCCCTGACCCCGCCGGGAATCGAACCCGGGACCCCGTGCTCGGGAAACGAGAACGCTACCGCGAGACCACGAGCGGCGGACTCTCATTCTGTTGTAGAAGTGCTTGACGACGCAGTATCACAAAAATGTTCACAAATCTTAACTGGCGGCAGACACTGAAGAAAGGTGCCGCGTATCTCATGAGCTGAAATGGCTCTAGAGCACTATGGGACTTAACATCTGAGGTCATCAGTCCTCTAGATCTTAGAAATACTTATACCTAACCTAAGGACATCACACACATCCACGCCCGAGGCAGGATTCGAACCTGCGAGCGTAGCGGTCGGGCAGTTCCGGACTGAAACGCCTAGAACTGCTCGGCCACAGCGGCCGGCCTATATCATGAGTTCTTGCGCATTAAATTACAGGGATGACACATATTCTTCACCCTCCTACGTATTTATTGTGCAGAAGCTAATAGCATCTCGATCAGAGGCGTATAAAAAGTCGTTCTCGTCATGTCTCAACCATGAGTGGAGCGGGTTAGAGCCTTTTAAGGGCCCCACACACCAACGACGGATCGCTAGAGCGATGTCTTTTGCAATTGGCCGCTCCATTCGACCCCACCACACACGAGGGGGTGGACACCACACATTACTCTTACTGCTCGCTTTTGTGAAATCAGTACTTTCTTTCTAAGAGATGCTTTACCCCAGAAAATTGTTTCATAAGACATTATTGAGAGGAAATATGCAACACACGTCAGTAGAATGATTCGTTCGTTTCCAACACCAGAAACTATACGAGCATTCCACCCCAGTCTTGTAGATTAATTCCAAGTAGTTAGACAATGGTTTTGCAATCTTAATGTGTCAGAAATGTTGTCAACAGCGGCACTGCTGGTTTTCATTACTCTTCTTGTAAATTATATTACGGAGAGTTGTTGTTGTTGTTGTGGTCTTCAGTCCTGAGACTGGTTTGATGCAGCTCTCCATGCTACTCTATCCTGTGCAAGCTTCTTCATCTCCCAGTACCTACTGCATCCTACATCCTTCTGAATCTGCTTAGTGTATTCATCTCTTGGTCTCCCCCTACGATTTTTACCCTCCACGCTACCCTCCAATACTAAATTGGTGATCCCTTGATGCCTCAGAACATGTCCTACCAACCAATCCCTTCTTCTGGTCAAGTTGTGCCACAAACTTCTCTTCTCCCCAATCCTATTCAATACTTCCTCATTAGTTACGTGATCTACCCATCTAATCTTCAGCATTCTTCTGTAGCACCACATTTCGAAAGCTTCTATTCTCTTCTTGTCCAAACTGTTTATCGTCCATGTTTCGCTTCCATACATGGCTACACTCCATACAAATACTTTCAGAAATGACTTCCTGACACTTAAATCTATACTCGATGTTAACAAATTTCTCTTCTTCAGAAACGCTTTCCTTGCCATTGCCAGTCTACATTTTATATCCTCTCTACTTCGACCATCATCAGTTATTTTGCTCCCCAAATAGCAAAACTCCTTTACTACTTTAAGTGTCTCATTTCCTAATCTAATACCCTCAACATCACCCGACTTAATTCGACTACATTCCATTATTCTCGTTTTGCTTTTGTTGATGTTCATCTTATACCCTCCTTTCAAGACACTGTCCATTCCGTTCAACTGCTCTTCCAAGTCCTTTGCTGTCTCTGACAGAATTACAATGTCATCGGCGAACCTCAAAGATTTTATTTCTTCTCCATGGATTTTAATACCTACTCCGAATTTTTCTTTTGTTTCCTTTACTGCTTGCTCAATATACAGATTGAATAACATCGGGGAGAGGCTACAACCCTGTCTTACTCCCTTCCCAACCACTGCTTCCCTTTCATGTCCCTCGACTCTTATAACTGCCATCTGGTTTCTGTACAAATTGTAAATAACCTTTCGCTCCCTGTATTTTACCCCTGCCACCTTTAGAATTTGAAAGAGAGTATTCCAGTCAACATTGTCAAAAGCTTTCTCTAAGTCTACAAATGCTAGAAACGTAGGTTTGCCTTTCCTTAATCTTTCTTCCAAGATAAGTCGGAAGGTCAGTATTGCCTCACGTGTTCCAGTATTTCTACGGAATCCAAACTGATCTTCCCCGAGGTCGGCTTCTACTAGTTTTTCCATTCGTCTGTAAAGAATTCGTGTTAGTGTTCGTGTTAGTATTTTGCAGCTGTGGATTATATGAAATGCTCTGAGGTAACAAAAGTCATGCGATGCTTCCTAACATCGTGTTGGACCTTCTTTTCCCCGGCCTAGTGCAGCAGCTCGACATGGCATAGACTCAAAAATTCGTTGGTAGTCCCCTGCAGAAATACTGAGCCATGCTGCCTCTACAGTCGTCCATAATTGCGAAAGTGTTGCCGGTGCAGGATTTTGTGGACGAATTGACCTCTCGACTATGTCACATAAATGTTCGATGGGTTTCACATCGGGCGATACTGGTGGCCAAATCACGCTTTCGAGCTGTCCAGAATGTTCTTCAAACCAATCGCGAACAACTGTGGCCCAGTGACATGGTGCACTGTCATCCATAAATATTCCATTGTTGCTCGAGAACACGTTCTCCGAGTAGCCGAACATAAATCCAGTCGATAATCGGTTCCATGAAATGTAAACACAGTCCACACTTTATGAAGCCACAACCAGCTTGCACAGTGGCTTCTTGACAACTTGGGTCCATGGATGTGTGAGGTCTGCAGTGTACTCGAACCCTGCCATCAGCTTTTACTAGCTGAAATCGGGACTCATGTGAGTAGACCACGGATTTCTAGTCTGTTAGGGCCGACACCGATGTGGTCACGAGCCCTTTAGAGGCGCTGCAGGCCATGCCGTGCTGTTAGCAAACGCATTCGCGTCTCTCGTCTGCTGCCATAGCCCATTAACATCAAATTTCACCGCACTTTCCTAATAGATGCTTTCACCGTACGTCCCACATTGATTTGTGTGGTTATTTCGTACAGTATTGCATGTCTGTTAGCATTGACAACTTCTAAGCAATTGCCGCTTCTCTTCGTCGTTAAGTGACGGCCGTTGACCACTCCGTTGCCCGTGATGAGAAGTAATGCCTAAAATCTGGTATTCTCGGCATACTCTTGACAAGGTGGATTTCGGAATATTGAATTCCCTAACCGTTTCCGTAATGGAATGTCCCTTGCATCTAGCTCCAAATAACATTCCACTTTCAAAGACCGTTTATTTCCGTCGTGCGGCCTTAATCACGTCAAACACATTTTCACATGAATCACCTCAGTACAAATGACAGTTCCACCAATGCACTGCCCTTTCATACCTTGTGTACGCAATACTACCCCCGTCTGTATCAGTACATATTGCTGTCACTTTTGTCACCTCAGTTTAACAAGAAACTTCACTATAGATGTGAAAGACATTTGCCCTAAACTTTCAAATAATAACGTTCACATAATATTACGGTACGCCGTTTTGTTTAAAAGCTGAAACTTTAATAGAGCATGTAAATGTTTCATAAATTCATATTACGAAATTCCTAGAAGGAGCCCAGTATATCGTGAGTTCCCATGAATTCTACTGCATAAGCTTCAAAATCTAAGGGTGTCCATGTTTTTATATTTGTTGGTTGGTTGGCTGATTCTGGGGAAGGGACCACATAGCGAGGTCACCGACCCCATCGGATTAGCGAAGGATGGGGAACCAAATCAGCCACGCGCTTTCACAGGAAACATCGCGGTATTTACCTGAAGCGATTTAGGGAAATCACGGAAAACCTGACTATAGATGGCCGGACGCGGGTTTCAACTGTCGTCCTCCCGAATGAGAGTCCAGTATGTTAACCACTGCGCCACCTCGCTCGGTTTTGTATTTGTATTACTTCTTAATACACTCCTGGAAATGGAAAAAAGAACACATTGACACCGGTGTGTCAGACCCACCATACTTGCTCCGGACACTGCGAGAGGGCTGTACAAGCAATGATCACACGCACGGCACAGCGGATACACCAGGAACCGCGGTGTTGGCCGTCGAATGGCGCTAGCTGCGCAGCATTTGTGCACCGCCGCCGTCAGTGTCAGCCAGTTTGCCGTGGCATACGGAGCTCCATCGCAGTCTTTAACACTGGTAGCATGCCGCGACAGCGTGGACGTGAACCGTATGTGCAGTTGACGGACTTTGAGCGAGGGCGTATAGTGGGCATGCGGGAGGCCCGGTGGACGTACCGCCGAATTGCTCAACACGTGGGGCGTGAGGTCTCCACAGTACATCGATGTTATCGCCAGTGGTCGGCGGAAGGTGCACGTGCCCGTCGACCTGGGACCGGACCGCAGCGACGCACGGATGCACGCCAAGACCGTAGGATCCTACGCAGTGCCGTAGGGGACCGCACCGCCACTTCCCAGCAAATTAGGGACACTGTTGCTCCTGGGGTATCGGCGAGGACCATTCGCAACCGTCTCCATGAAGCTGGGCTACGGTCCCGCACACCGTTAGGCCGTCTTCCGCTCACGCCCCAACATCGTGCAGCCCGCATCCAGTGGTGTCGCGACAGGCGTGAATGAAGGGACGAATGGAGACGTGTCGTCTTCAGCGATGAGAGTCGCTTCTGCCTTGGTGCCAATAATGGTCGTATGCGTGTTTGGCGCCGTGCAGGTGAGCGCCACAATCAGGACTGCATACGACCGAGGCACACAGGGCCAACACCCGGCATCATGGTGTGGGGAGCGATCTCCTACACTGGCCGTACACCACTGGTGATCGTCGAGGGGACACTGAATAGTGCACGGTACATCCAAACCGTCATCGAACCCATCGTTCTACCATTCCTAGACCGGCAAGGGAACTTGCTGTTGCAACAGGACAATGCACGTCCGCATGTATCCCGTGCCACCCAACGTGCTCTAGAAGGTGTAAGTCAACTACCCTGGCCAGCAAGATCTCCGGATCTGTCCCCCATTGAGCATGTTTGGGACTGGATGAAGCGTCGTCTCACGCGGTCTGCACGTCCAGCTCGAACGCTGGTCCAACTGAGGCGCCAGGTGGAAATGGCATGGCAAGCCGTTCCACAGGACTACATCCAGCACCTCTATGATCGTCTCCATGGGAGAATAGCAGCCTGCATTGCTGCGAAAGGTGGATATACACTGTACTAGTGCCGACATTGTGCATGCTCTGTTGCCTGTGTCTATGTGCCTGTGGTTCTGTCAGTGTGATCATGTGATGTATCTGACCCCAGGAATGTGTCAATAAAGTTTCCCCTTCCTGGGACAATGAATTCACGGTGTTCTTATTTCAATTTCCAGGAGTGTATAAAGTGGAAGTTCAGCTTCAGTTTCACTTCTCACAATGGCTCCTGTTACCTGATTAACCTTAGATTGTAATGTAAATTTCTTACTCAAAGTGAAAAGTGGAGCGAAGCGAATCTAACCAAACACGCTTGATAACAAGGTAGATCGCACGACCTGGCGACGAATTGCTGCTATCGGACGCTCTTGTGGAGTCCCCTTATATGCAGTACAATAGAAATTACCCTCTGACAGACAGATCATAATAATTCGCAAAACATATATGCAGATATAAGCATTTTTCGACGCATCGGCAGATAAGAATCCTTTTGAGGAAGTGGCTTTACTGAAAAAGAGTGACCTGAATCTCTAGTATTGTTCGCAAAGTGGGCGGTGCGAAATTTGGCTTTGGGACTGCTACGAATGAACGTGCTGGTCTGGTTTCTGTGGGCTACAGCAGTCGCTTGTTAATGAAGGCAACCCGCTGTTCGGCCGCCGTGAGGAAGTTCTCGAGGGTCACGTGAACACGTACCTGGAGAGACAACACGTGAAGCTGGCCAGTGGGCCGGAAACCGCAGCGTTCAGACAGCACAGGACAGCGGCCGAGTTGTCTGGGGGCCCACAGGGTTATTCTGCGTAGTACATAACCAAATCAGCCGAAAACTCAGTTACAGTCTGTATCTTACTAACGGGTAAAAAGTGTAGAACTAGTCAAATAAAAATTACAAAAATGAACTACGTATATATGTATTCATGTATATATACAAGGTGAAGTGAAATTCGCGCACTCGCGCTTCGCAGCGCAACTCCTCACATGCCAGCGATAAAAAAATGTCTGTCACAAAACTTCGTACGGCGAGTACATCCGGCAGAAAATGGACGTTAAAGAGTGGCAGTTTGGCAACACTCTAACCATAAGTATCGTAACTACAGGGCTATTACAAATGATTGAAGCGATTTCATAAATTCACTGTAGCTCCATTCATTGACATATGGTCACGACACACTACAGATACGTAGAAAAACTCATAAAGTTTTGTTCGGCTGAAGCCGCACTTCAGGTTTCTGCCGCCAGAGCGCTCGAGAGCGCAGTGAGACAAAATGGCGACAGGAGCCGAGAAAGCGTATGTCGTGCTTGAAATGCACTCACATCAGTCAGTCATAACAGTGTAACGACACTTCAGGACGAGGTTCAACAAAGATCCACCAACTGCTAACTCCATTCGGCGATGGTATGCGCAGTTTAAAGCTTCTGGGTGCCTCTGTAAGGAGAAATCAACGGGTCGGCCTGCAGTGAGCGAAGAAACGGTTGAACGCGTGCGGGCAAGTTTCACGCGTAGCCCGCGGAAGTCGAAAAATAAAGCAAGCAGGGAGCTAAACGTACCACAGCCGACGGTTTGGAAAATCTTACGGAAAAGGCTAAAGCAGAAGCCTTACCGTTTACAATTGCTACAAGCCCTGACACCCGATGACAAAGTCAAACGCTTTGAATTTTCGGCGCGGTTGCAACAGCTCATGGAAGAGGATGCGTTCAGTGCGAAACTTGTTTTCAGTGATGAAGCAACATTTTTTCTTAATGGTGAAGTGAACAGACGCAATGTGCGAATCTGGGCGGTATAGAATCCTCACGCATTCGTGCAGCAAATTCGCAATTCACCAAAAGTTAACGTGTTTTGTGCAATCTCACGGTTTAAAGTTTACGGCCCCTTTTTCTTCTGCGAAAAAAACGTTACAGGTCACGTGTATCTGGACATGCTGGAAAATTGGCTCATGCCACAACTGGAGACCGACAGCGCCGACTTCATCTTTCAACAGGAGGGTTCTCCACCGCATTTCCATCATGATGTTCGGCATTTCTTAAACAGAAGATTGGAAAACCGATGGATCGGTCGTGGTGGAGATCATGATCAGCAATTCATGTCATGGCCTCCACGCTCTCCCGACTTAACCCCATGCGATTTCTTTCTGTGGGGTTATGTGAAAGATTCAGTGTTTAAACCTCCTCTACCAAGAAACGTGCCAGAACTGCGAGCTCGCATCAACGATGCTTTCGAACTCATTGATGGGGATATGCTGCGCCGAGCTTGGGAGGAACTTGATTATCGACTTGATGTCTGCCGAATCACTAAAGGGGCACATATCGAAAATTTGTGAATGCCTAAAAAAAACTTTTTGAGTTTTTGTATGTGGGTGCAAAGCATTGTGAAAATATGTCAAATAATAAAGTTATTGTAGAGCTGTGAAATCGCTTCAGTCATTTGTAATAACCCTGTACTTCTGCCAGCACACGGTGCTTGTGCTGCATAGATGGTGCAGTGGATAGAGTGTTGGGCTGGCAGGTCGATGGTTCGATCCTGGGTTGAGGCTTACGTTTTTTATTTGGTAAGTGTAGTGCAGGATATCTTGCATCTTAATCGTCAGCAGCGATTGCAGCGGCTCCTCTAGAAAACACTTGCACTTACATACTACAATCGTGGAAATCGACGATCTGTTAGCTTTGAAAGAAGCACTTTTTATGTCATGGAATTTCACAATTACCTCATCCACGAGATACGAAACCTGTTTTCTTTTTATCCTCCTCCAATGGTCCCAGAGATTAGTAGCAACTATTATTCTAGCCTCGTTCAGGTCCATACATTTCGTCAGGGCCTTCCGTTAGCGATAGGACTACCAACGTGCATTGCGAAAATGGTTCAAATGGCTCTGAGCACTATGGGACTCAACATCTTAGGTCATAAGTCCCCTAGAACTTAGAACTACTTAAACCTAACTAACCTAAGGACATCACACACACCCATGCCCGAGGCAGGATTCGAACCTGCGACCGTAGCAGTCCCGCGGTTCCGGACTGCAGCGCCAGAACCGCACGGCCACCGCGGCCGGCCGTGCATTGCGAATAATGTCGAAACTCGGTTACTATTTTTGTTTTATCACCATGGTGCCATGCCTTTCAACACTGAGTCTGGTAACCACATGCTGTTTAGTACGTATTTCAATGTACTATTATTATTATTAGTAGTAGTAGTAGTAGTAGTAGTGAAAGTGTTGTTAATAAAAATTCTCTATTTAAACTAGACTGAACTGCATGTGACTTTAGTCTTTAATAAAACTTGTATCTGACTGCATATTTAACTGAACTGAACTTTATCTGACTGCATGAAAATATTGTTGGGAAATTAATTCTCAAAATACACATCTGACTGCATGAAAGTTTAGTGGTAAAAATAAATGAAAGTCACCAAACTGCATCTGACTGCGTCTGTGGACTTAGCTCATGCACTCCTTCCCGTTTAGCCGATAATAAAACATACATTCAACTCAGCCGTAGTGCAATAGCATAAAATTGTTATTCTAGATAACTTTACTCATTTTGACCCTGTTCGTTACTTAATAAAAATTCTGTCCTGATCTGAATAATTTGCCAACTGTTCAATGGCATATAGATTATTTTACTCTGATAAATGAAATTATTAGCTTTACCTATGGGAACTTTACTTTAATGTACCTTTTGGTTCAATGCAAGCACAGGATGCGGAGAACGACATAAGGTGTGAGATGAAACTCTAATTTTATCTAAAAAATATTTATTATTCAAACTTTTAAGGCACATGTGAAAAACTAAAAAAAACTTCTATAGCATGGATTTACGAGAAAGTTTCACAAAACGCTTATTGCATCAACAATGGGATTTCTATCTAGCTTTTAGACATTATTTAACCAAAGAAAACCTATTTTATTAATTATTCTTTCTAGTTTCCCCAGGTAGGTGCCGAGTTTCACTCAATATATAGCTTATTATGTGCATAGCGCCAATTCTTACTTTGATGCTGTCACGACCCGGCTGCCTCCTGCAGGCATCTAGCTCCGACTCGAAACACGTCTGCTGTCTCTGCGCATCTCCTCACCACTACTCAAACTTTTACCGCGTGCACCTAGCTCTTTTAGCTGCCAAAGATCTTACTACTCGAAGATGCACTACTCGTCCAACCTTGCGGTTGGGAACTATCGACATTTTTCACTGGCTCTATCCTGATCGAATCTCAGTACATACCTTTCAGTAGTAGTAGTAGTAGTAGTAGTACTAGTAGTCTATTGATGGTATTGTGGAAACATCACGTCTATTACCGTTAGGGGCACAGTGTAATTCGAAACAGAACATTCCACAATTAGCGATGTAGGTATGAATCGTGCAGAACAAAAAATGGTTCAAATGGCTCTGAGCACTATGGGACCTAACATCTATGGTCATCAGTCCCCTAGAACTTAGAACTACTTAAACCTAACTAACCTAAGGACATCACACAACACCCAGTCATTACGAGGCAGAGAAAATCCCTGACCCCGCCGGGAATCGAACCCGGGACGTGCGCATTACATGGAACAGACGCATCTTTAGCATCTCGAAATTGATATTGTTTTTGTAGTTATTCTGTCCTATGAGAGAACATTTGCTTCAACTGTCTATGTCTTATTTGTCTAACCACGTATTGTTACGTTCAGAGTTACAAAAAGTTGTAAATTTAGGATACATGTGTCCTAAGAAACAGCGTATATTATACAGGGTGATTCAAAAAGGATACCACAATTTAAAAATGTGTATTTAATGAAAGAAACATAATATAACCTTCTGTTATACATCATTACAAAGAGTATTTAAAAAGGTTTTTTTTCACTCAAAAACAAGTTCAGAGATGTTCAATATGGCCCTCTCCAGACACTCGAGCAATATCAACCCGATACTCCAACTCGTTCCACACTCTCTGTAGCATATCAGGCGTAACAGTTTGGATAGCTGCTGTTATTTCTCGTTTCAAATCATCAATGGTGGCTGGGAGAGGTGGCCGAAACACCATATCCTTAACATACCCCCATAAGAAAAACTCGCAGGGGGTAAGATCAGGGCTTCTTGGAGGCCAGTGATGAAGTGCTCTGTCACGGTCTACCTGGCGGCCGATCCATCGCCTCGGGTAGTTGACGTTCAGGTAGTTACGGACACATAAGTGCCAATGTGGTGGCGCTCCATCCTGCTGAAATATGAATTGTTGTGCTTCTTGTTCGAGCTGAGGGAACAGCCAATTCTCTAACATCTCCAGATACTGTAGTCCAGTTACAGTAGCACCTTCGAAGAAAAAGGGACCAAAAACTTTATTGGCTGAAATGGCACAGAAAACGTTCACCTTAGGCGAGTCACGTTCATACTGAGTTGTTTCCCGCGGATTCTCAGTGCCCCATATACAGACATTGTGGCGGTTGACTTTCCCGTTAGTGTGGAAAGTTGCTTCATCACTAAACACAATCTTTGAAACGAAAGATTCATCTGTTTCCATTTGAGCAAGGATAAAATCACAGAAATCGATTCTTTTAATCTTATCAGCTGCAGACAGTGCTTGAACCAATTTCAGACGATAAAGTTTCATAACTAACCTTTTTCGTAGGACTCTCCATACAGTTGATTGTGGAATTTGCAGCTCTCTGCTAGCTCTGCGAGTCGATTTTCCTGGGCTGCGAACAAATGCTTGCTGGATGCGTGCTACATTTTCATCACTCGTTCTCGGCCGTCCAGAACTTTTTCCTTTGCACAAACACCCATTCTCTGTAAACTGTTTATACCAACGTTTAATACACCACCTATCAGGAGGTTTAACACCATACTTCGTTCGAAATGCACGCTGAACAACTGTCGTCGATTCACTTCTGCCGTACTCAATAACACAAAAAGCTTTCTGTTGAGCGGTCGCCATCTTAGCATCAACTGACGCTGACGCCTAGTCAACAGCGCCTCAAACGAACAAATGTACAACTAAATGAAACTTTATAGCTCCCTTAATTCGCCGACAGATAGTGCTTAGCTCTGCCTTTAGTCGTTGCAGAGTTTTAAATTCCTAAAGTTGTGGTATTCTTTTTGAATCACCCTGTACTATGAAATGTCAGAATGAAATTAGCAAATTAAAAAATGCTCCCCAACGCACTAACCCAAAACTCTATCCACGGCACCAACTTCGCAGCAAAACTTATATTTAATGACAAAATTAGTTACCATACCTGTAGTTGCAGTGTTGCCAGATTGCCACGATTTAACGTCCATTTTCTACCAGATGCACTCGCCGGACGAAATTTTGAGACAGACAATTTTTTACCGCTAGCATGTGAGGAGTTGCGCTTCGAAGCCCGAGTGCACGAATCTCGCTTCGTCCTGTATATATATGTATGTTCCATAGCTCCTCCAAAACTACTGGACCGATTTCAACCAAACTTGGTACACGGGCCACTCTAGGATAAAGTGCTGTGTAGTAGGTAAGAACCACCAGTCTATCAAAGGGTTGAGGAGCGGGTGAAAATGCGTGTAGGTGATGACGCACAAATACCCATAGTTCAATCATCCAGTATCCTAGAATGAGAACACGTAGAGACTCACGTAATCTCAAACCTTTACGAAACTTTTTCGTGATGAAGATCCCACAAAATGATGAACGGAAAGAAAAGTTTATTACTTACTACATTTCGGTGTTCATGCAGTTTAACTGTCACAAGAAGCTTGATGTTTTATTTTGATACTCTTTTACTATTAACTACATTAATGACACACTTTCCGGACGATATTCAAATACACCAATGAATTTACCAGAAAAATTACGTCATTGTACCATACTTAGTTAAGAAGATATCATGTCAGAAACATCGATATGCGTAATAACCTACCACATCACGCAAGACTTTTAGATTTGTTACTTCGTTACTACTAATTCTATTTGCAACATTTTTCGGGCACGGTATCCAAATCTGCCGCTGAATGTATCTACAAAAATGTATCGTTGTACGACACTTTGTTCAGTAGATATGACGTCGAACTCTGCGATGGATGATAAACAGTCGCATCATGCATGACGGTTTAATTTATTACTTCTTTACTGCTAATTCTATTCGCAAGACATTTTGTAGACAGTAGCCACAAGTAACTCAAGATGAACCTACAAAATTACATCATCCTACAGAACATAGTTCAGAAGATCCGATCTGAAAATTAAATTACAGGGTGAAATTCTGTAGACTTACGTGTGAAATATATGTGAAACATATTTGACATATGCATATGTGGGCAAAGTCGCGGGTAGAACGTTCAGGGTAAACCTCTGGAACGATTTCAGTAAAATTTGCTACACGTATTACTTACAGTCTGGAAATACACACTGTAGAGGTAATAACTACCTGCATCCGATTGGGGTGAGCATGATAACGTGGAAAGAGAAAGGGGAGCAGGAGATGGACACAAAGCAAGGGGGGGGGGGGGTAGAGGAGAAGGAAGAGATGGACAAGAATAGGGAGGGGGGAAAGGACAGGGAGAGGGGAGAGGAGGAGGTGGATAGAGAAAGGAAAAAAGAGGAGATGGCAGAGATGTGGGGAGGAAGAGAGATGGAGGAGGAGACGAACAGAGGGTGAGGAGGAAACGTATAGAGAAATGTAACAGGATATGGACAGAAATATAGTAGAGGAGATGGACACCGAAAGTAAAGGGGAGAAGACGTAACAGGAAGAGGGGGGGGGTAGATGGGGTGAAACATGGGGGAGGAGGAGATGGATACGGAGAGTGGGAGGAGACGTTTGACAAAGAGGGGGTGAGAAGATGGTGGAACTAGAGAGGGGAGGAGAAGATGAACAGAGGGGGAGGAGCGAATTGACAGAGATAATTAGGGGAGGAGATGGACAAACAGAGGAGCACAGCGAGATTGACAGAGACTGGAGGTGGAGGATGTCGACAGAGAAAGGGGGCGGAGGGCACGGACAAAAGAGAAGATGAAGGAAGAGATGGAGAGAGAGAGGGAGAAAGAGAAAAAGATGGGGAAGGAGGAGTTGCTCTAATAGAAGAATGGGATAAAAAGATACCGGGTATTCAGTTGGTATCCTGATATAATAAATGCAAAACAACTTTCGTTGAAATTAAAAGCAAGTGCGTCAGCATTGTGAGTGCAAGAGAAGCTGTTAAACACAGAACAGAGATCAAATAGGCGCAAAGAGTACACTGAAGGCTTCCACGAAGGGGAGGAACTGTCTGATGAAGTCTCAGAAGAAGAAATGAGATTTGATATGGAAGACGGAGGGGCTCCCATATTCGAGGCAGAGATAACAGAGCTCTGAAAGAACTGCGGTGAAATGAGGGGATAGGCATAGATTACATTCTTTCGGAATTCGTAAAATTACCTTTCAAACATTCCAGGCCTCTCAGACATAAATGTTAATGGTTGCGAAATTGTCACCATTTGTTCGTCTGAAGGCAGTGATGATGTGTTGGAGCTCAGCCTGAAACATTACACCAAATACTGGTCGCACACCTTTACTTGGTCCCTATGTGATCGGTGCAAGACCATTCAGTAATGTTTGCCCTCGTTGCCAACCTCAGCTACGTAACAGTACTGTACACTGTAACAATGAGTAGCCTTTGTGAATACGGTATTGATCCGTGTGCGTTGTTGTGCGTAGTGATTTATATTATTTACAAAAATGAGCGATTCACCATAAATTTTTGCGTCACTTCTGCGGCGCATAACTCCATTGCGTGTTCATTTCTTTTATACACTATAAATCCCAGGTGGAAACAATTTTGGCCCGAACCAACGGTGCTGAAAGACATTCGTGATAGTTCTGTTCATAAACGACATACGAATCTGTTTCCAAGGGAAATTATTGATTAAACCTTTTTAATAATATTTGTACAAAACTTTTGTGAATATAATGTATAATTTGTGTACGTGAAAATAAATATAAATTATTTTAAGGCATTTAATCTGTGCCGTATTTCCGGATTATCCAGATTTTCAATAGTCCAGATGATCGACAGTTCCACTTAGTCCGGATAAACGATATTCCACTGCATCGATAAATAAAGTGCATACAAATCTTTCAGGAAATGAACCAATAGCTAAATGGCTACGGGAAATTATGCGTGTGTTCATGAGCATGTCCAATGTGTATGTTTAGAATCTAGATGCTGCGAACAAATTTACACTGAAGCAGATTCTTCGCTGCAACTGTTCGAACGAGGTCGGTGTCGAACTGGCATATTATGTTAGTGCAAGTTTACGGAACAGAATCTGCGAACACGAAACATCTGTAAAAGTGGTTTAAACAGAACGAAAGTCGCTGATGCTTATCCACATGAAGAACGGCAGTCAACAAGCATAAACAGATGTATTCAAACTGCATGAGTTGACTTACGAGTATAAGCCGAAATGGAAGGAAACTGCTGGAGATTTACCTATCACATATAATCGAGCTGTATCTTTTTCTGGCGTAATATCATACCTGATGCCACCAGTTCGGTACAGAGAAGAGCAGGGAACTATCACTATCACTATGCCCAGAAGGCTGTACCGCATTTAGACTGCCATCCAAAGGTATATAACATTAATGTTTCTATCGATTCCAAGCGAAGCAATGCTGACAATTTCTGACAGCTTTTTAAACATCGTAAAATATGCGATGTACACGGTAGACATCGTTTTGAAGGCGAATGAAACTATCTTGTTAATATACTCTAACATTCAGCAAACATTCTAGGCCTATCTTGTGTATCGTATACAAAAGTGAACGAACCAAGTCGTCACGAAAATTGATGGCATTGCATAATTTACACAATTTCGAGTTAAACACAAAAAACTGTCCACAAATTAGGACAAAATTTTAATCTCTCTTGTCTTTTGGCAACCTTTATTAGGCAACCTCCACTCCGTACTATCTTACTATATAAGCAAAGATGATTTACTATGATGTTTATTGACTTTTAAAAAATGCAACTTGTCTCTCTCTTGCACCAAACACCTTTGTTCTTCGAACATTATACCAAATAAACAAATAAGTGAGTAAAGAAACAACTGAAAGTATTTTATGATTACTGAATATTATAAGGAATCGTAGAATTACAAAAAATGTGGTCACCCTAATAAAAATCATGGATGTGGAAGGTTAATAAGATGAATTGCATGTAGCATCCGTAACAGTTCTGTCGCAAACTAACTTATGGAAAATTCCGTGTCTCAGACTGGCACATACTTCTTAGAAAGCTTCATGATGTTTTTATATTTCTCTAATTTAACTGGCAGAGGCAATTTATGAGGTTTTTTAATCACGAAAAGTCAATGTGGCTGAGGCTTTCTCAATGAAAAAATCGTGCTAGATAGTTGTTATAAAAATGCATTAGGACTAACTACGTGTTAGTGTTCAGTGGAGTACTCAAAAAACCTGTGCTTTGAAACAGTACACTTGTCATTATCAGCACTCTTAATGTCAGACAGCAACAGGTTTTTGAAGTGGGACGAGAAGTCTAAGAATAGATTTTGTGTAACATCAACCACAGCGAACTTCATGGATGCATTAAGTATGCCAGTATTTAACTACTGTTCGGTGCAATAACAAAGGAAGCCCTGGACACGTCTGGTTCTCGGCCAAAACAAACAGTGTCGACAGTTTCATTCCCTATGTTATTCCAAACTGATCCACGGACGGTCTCATTCTTGCATCATACGAGCGAGCTATTTTCGGAGTATGCAATGGTAGCAAAATACTATTTTCGGCCAAAAGTGGAAATATCTGGTTATGCCTTTAATTATTATTATTAATATTATTATTTTATTGACTTATAGCCCACTGAAGATGGTATAAGCAAAGGGATCGAAACGTCGAGTATTAAAGAAGCTTGAAGTGGAACATGGCGCGGCCTGACGACTCAGAAGATTATACCGTCACGGACAACGCCTACGAAAGCCTGAAGACTTACGTTAACTAACCTATCTTCACTGTAAAAATTTAGTGACACCACTCTGAAAATGGCTAACGTTCACAAGCAAGCAAATACGAACAGGAGTGCATTTAATTAAAATATACCTCCTCGCCCTTTGACCAAGCACGCTGTCGACCGTTGGCGAGACTGATATCTACCTAACCTGGATGTCGAATTGCAACTCTCTGCTACAACACTGAGAACCTAATTTTGCTGCCTTCAGCACCTGATTTCTTTTACAGCAACAATAGATATTTCACTGTTGTCAACCTTGGTGTCAGAATCCATTTAATGTTTCCCATTCTGCAAATAATTGATTTCAATGCTGTATTCTGAAGGGAAGAGTTCGGTCTGTTATGATGGATGTTGTGTAGTAGTTACAGAGTGGAGTCGCAGTAAAGGTTTTCTACTACCTGTTTCTCTAAATTACAAAATACCGTTGCTGTGATGATTCCTAAAAAGACGCTAGAACTTAATTAGGGCCTCATTATTTTCCAGCTGAAAACAATGCTGCATCTGTATTGCGATTGTTGTCAACGATAAATTTCGTACCAGGTTGAGGCTCCAACATTTGCCACCGACGGTCAGTGCTCTAATCAGTTGAGCTATCAAGGCACGACTCAAAACCCATCCTCGGTTACATTCTAGCAGTACTATTCCCTTTTCCCCAAGCGCTACAGAAGCTGGCTGGCACTTAACGGAATCAATAAGTCCAGTGGAGTGTCACACTTACGAATTTTACTAACGATTAAAATGATGTGCATTAGTGGAACTCGAACACGAACCCTTACGTTACTGAAGATCTAAAGGCTGGTAGTGAGAAGTGCCTGGTTATCTCACTCGGTAAAACCACCACCCGCTAGACGACAAAGATTCCTGCAACGATCCAACCTCTTGACGTTAAGAACAATCTACGATCGTATAACTGAAAACACAGAGTTACCCCTGCATAAACCATGGACCTCGCTGATGTGAGGTATCATGTTTACCTCGACAATACAGACAGCTATACCGCAGCCCCACTTGGGGGCGGGGATATCTGTCCAGAGGTCAGACACTAACTTGTCGTTCCTGAAAAGGGTAGCATCCTTTTTAATAGTAGCAGGGGCAACAGTCTCGATGACTGACTAATCTGGTCTCGTAACAGCCAATGCAGTTTTGTTAAGCTGGTACTGTTAACGGCGGAAAGCAATGGGAAACTATAGCTATTATTTTCCCCGATAGCATGCAGCTCTACTATATAGTAAAATAATGATGACATCATATTGGATAATATATTCCGGAGATAAATTAGTTCCCTATCCGGATTTACGGGCGGGGACTACCCGGAGGACGTTGTCATCAGGAAAAACAAAACTGGCTTTCTGCAAGTCGGAGCTTGAATTGTTAGATGCCTTAATCGGGTAGACATGTTACATAATTCAGAATTAGAAATGGATATGTTGAAGCTAGATGTTATTAAAATTAACGTCGCTGTGTGGTAGGAAGGACAAGACTACTGGTCAGTAATGTGTTACAAAAACAAAATGAGACAGGGGTAATGAGGAGGAAATTTAATAGTGAAAAAGAAAACATGAATACGGCTAAGCTGCTATGTACAGTACAGTGAACGCGTTATCACAGCCATGTTAGACACGAAACCGCAACGGTAGTACAAGTTTATATGCCACACAGGTCCGCAGATGACGAGGATATTGAAAGAATGTACCACAAGGTACGAGAAATTATTCAGATAGTTAACGGAGAAGAAAATTTAATCTAGATAGTGGACCGAAATTCGATATTGGAGAAAAGAAGAAAAGGAAAACTGGAAGCAGAAGATGTGCTGGGTGAAAGGAATGAAGTGGGAAGCCGCCTAGTAGAATTTTGCACAGAATACAATTTAATCATTGGTAGAGGCTACGGCAGAAGAGACATGGAGTCACTGGAAAGTTTTAGACTGATTATACGAGTGGAACGATGAGTCAGAGATTTCGAAACCATATTTTAAACGTAAGACATTATCAGGCGCAGATGTGAAATCTGACTATAATAGTGAGAACTGCAGATTAAAACTGAAGAGACCGCACTAAGGAAGGAGATGATATCTGGATAAATTGAAGGTGCAGAGGATGATGAACTCAGAATCGAGCCCGAACTGTGTCTTTCACGATCAATCCTCTTATTAACTGACCTATCCACAAAGGCCTTACATATTTATTCTACCAGTGCACATATCATAGTTGCCAGATTCCAGCAAAATGTTTAGCTCAGTCTCTGCGGAGCTTGGAAAGGATAATAGAAACTGCGAATCGAGGGATTGCCTGTACTCTCATTCCGTAAGAGCGCCATCCGCGAAGGAAAGGTATCCAAGTTCGACAGCGTGACCGACGCACAGTTCAAACCTGTGAAAGATCTATAACGGTTTAAACTCACTATAGAGTGAAATATTCATTCCAGTTTTACAGTCCTGTTCCTTGTGCTCGCTGCTACAGGTAATAGCAGGTGTTTCAAAATTTTAGGGCTTTGTAGCACTTATTACATTCAGCATACAAATATAAATAACACATAAAATGTAATAGAAATCCAAACATTTTATCTTACAAGTGTTCAATGTGAGCAATACTAATCACACGCAGACATCAAGTTGATAGGGGAGGTCTTGCCAAATTTTGATCAGTGTGTCTGGCGTAATTGTTGCAACAACTGCTTCAGTCCTTTTCTTAAGTCGGTAGATCATCTGGTAGTAGAGGCACACACATGTGATCCTTTATGGTCACCTAAAGTTAAAAAATCACATGGCATCTGAGAGGGTGAACGTGGATGCCATGAGAAAAGAGCTATGTCATCTGGCCAAACCAGCGGTCGGGTACGTCGTTGCTTAACTAATCGCGTACTGAGTCGCCATAGTTCTAGCGCAACAAGATAGCAAACACCAGTTACAGTTGCATCACTGAAAAACAAAGACCCATAGACTTTCCGCCGGGTCAAGGCACAAAAAAACTACAGATGATGTGAGTCTCGTCGCAGCTACACGATCTCGTACGGATTTGCTGAACCCTCCCCCCCCCCCCCCCCCCTCTGCCAGGGTGCGTAGATTTTGTGTGTTCACATTTCCACTAAGTGAAACGTCGACTCATCACTGAAGACGACACGATAAAAAAAAGTTCTTCATCCTCATGCTGCAACATTTCGTTTGCAAAGCTGGGACATAAACTGAAGTCTGTAGGCTTTAGAGCCTGTAACAGCTGCAAACAATAAAGACTTAGTTGAAAGCGTATCCGTAAAAACCTCAACACAGACGTCACTGGAACTGCTAATTCACGAGTAGTCTTGCGAACTGATTTCTGGTGGCTATGGGTGGAAGACTCGCTCACTCGTTCAGCACGTTCTTCAATCACTCCTGGTAGTCCCGTACTCTTCCCTCTGCAGAGACAGACGGTTTCTTCCAACTGATGCTACTGATGTTATTATCAGTTGAAGGTTTACATTGGAACTGAATAGGCAACTCACGATGCACCGTTACAACGGATTCAGTCTTCGAAAACAGTAAAACACAGAGAGCTTTCGATTCACTAGTCGCATTCCTTGCCACTAGTGTTTTCTAAAGGCGCCGGCCACGGTAGCCGAGCGGTTCTAGGCGCTTCAGTCCGGAACCGCGCGACTGCTACGGTCGCAGGTTAGAGTCCTGCCTCGGGCATGGATGTGTGTGATGTCCTTACGTTAGTTAGGTTTAAGTAGTTCTAAGTTCTAAGGGACTGATGACCTCAGAAGTTAAGTCCCATAGTGCTCAGAGCCATTTGAACCAGCCATCTTCTATACCATCTTCTTCGTTTCTTCCCAGAGTCTTTCGCTGCAAACTGAGTCATATGCCTTTTCTATGTCTATAAAAACCATTATCTCCATTTTGTTATACTCCTAATTTTTTTACATTAGTTTACGGAGAGAAAATGTCAGGTTGATCGTGCTTCTTCCCTTCCTAAACCGATGCTGTTCTTCAAAAATGGTCAAATCTGTGTGAAAGCTTATGGGACATAACTGCTAGGGTCATCAGTCCCTAAGTTTACACGCTACTTAACCTAAATTAACCTAAGGACAAACACACACACCCATGCCCAAGGGAGGACTCTAACCTCCGCCGGGACCAGCCGCACAGTCCATGACTGCAGCGCCTTAGACCGCTGTTCTTTATTCAGCTCCTTTTCTATCTTTTCATTTACTCGATTTAGTAAATTGCTTTCAAAAATCTTAGGTGTATGACTCATAAGGGTTATTCCTCTGTAGTTTTTACAAAGCCTTCAATGCCTGTTTGAAGATGAGAACCATGTCTCCTCTCTTCTAAATGTCAGGTATTGTACTATTTCTCCACACACTTGATAGTGCTGTGCTCCAGTATAAGTACTGTACGAGTTAGTTATAACGTGTTTCGCCAACTTTGATCCTAATACGGACTTCGAGCGTCGCTCAGATGAGGAATTAATATTGAAGGATATTCGACTCCAGCGAAGGACTCGTGATCGTAAAGGATAAACAGTTAGTAGACTTTTCCTAAATTTGCTGTAGGTGCTGAAACACTTAAGCAAACTTGCGTTGTTGAGCACAGCAAAGTGTACCGCTGCCCTGGAAATTTCTAGCAGCGGAACTTTGGAGGACGTCGCCAGCGGATTCTCTTACATCGTGGCGTCTGGCTGGCCGTCAGTTTGCCGTAAAGTTAACGGAATCTTTGGAATAGTTTCCCAGGCTCTAAGCCAAAGGGCAGCATACTTCAGACAGGGTTATTGGTTGAAGTGGGGCAGAGATATTGTCTATGTAAGTTACTGCCTTGTAAACAATTCAACGAGTTCTACATATAAGAGCCGGGGGCAAGAAGGGGCGTTCTGCCGCTGCGAGTCATACAAGGGGCGTGATATAAATGATTTTAGACAACAACGAAGCTTAAGCTATGATACATCTTTCCAAGTGGGCTTTTAAACGTTGTCAACCCGGACCTTTTCTTATGTCTGGAGAAATCTGATTATTGTATTTCTATAGATTGCAATAAATATTGCTTAAAATTCACTGCCGGCTGGAGTGGCCGAGCGGTTCTAGGCGCTACAGTCTGGAACAGCGCGACCGCCACAGTCGCAGGTTCGAATCATACCTCGGGCATGGATGTGTGTGATGTCCTTAGGTTAGTAAGGTTTAAGTAGTTCTAAGTTCTAGGAGACTGATGACCTCAGATGTTAAGTCCCATAGTGCTCAGAGCCATTTGAACCATTTAAAATTGACTACTGAGGACTGGCGCCCAGGCAGTTTCGTTCGTTTTTTCCTGAAAATCCAGCGGAAAGCACACTTAACGTTCTCACCTATTTCTTTGTTGAGAACAATGAGAAGCCGCCGACAATTGATCGCAAGCACCGCGTCGCAAGCGCCAGTCTGTCGTCGACAGACACTGTGCGCCCGGGAAAATATGCGGTTTGACGGAAATGTTTCCGGAGTCGGAAATTTAAGTGATTGTAGGCCTACGTCTCAGCTACTTGAGGCAACTATTTGTGTAGTTTTATTTTTGTGTATTTACGTTAACTTTGTTTCAAAATATCAGTATGAGTTTGTTTATTTTGTGTTTCATGTGCTGTTTACGCCATGGTGACAACACAATGTCGTACTTTTGCGTTGACGCGCGCTTTGGATTACAAGTCGACACGTTTTAGCGTGTGTCCGGCGATCGCGAGAAGACGGGATCAGCAGGGTTAAGAGCCTTGTTGCGCTTTATTACAGTAATTAAAAACAATTGTAATAAATACCTTTGCATGCAGCTGAGCCTGTAATTACTCTACTGGAAATTTTCAGCTTGTTGGTGGCCATGGTCCATTCACGCTGATAATACAGGGAGGCGCAGGGGAACGGGAAATTTTGAACGTTACAGTTGGCAGCACTGTAGCGCCGGCAGATATTCGAAACTTTGCACAATTGATGTGAACGCATTGTCATTTACTAATCATGGAGAATTAGACTGGTGCGGAACGTGCAGTAACTGTGAGAGCGTTTTACAAAAATGGTGATAGTGCGACTGCCGCGCAGAGAACATTTCGACAGCATTACCAGCTTCGACGTCATGGACGTGTCCCATCTGCGCATGCGATTACAACGTGGTTGCGTAATTTTGAAGAAACAGGATCTGCCTTGAAAAAGAAACCGCCAGGTGGCATTCCAACGGTACGTACCCCAGAGAACATTGCAGCTGCTGGAGCTGCAATCGAGAGAAGTCCTCGCCGCTCCGTTTGGAAGACGCATTATTTCACGTAACGGGGACATTGCATGGCCTGCGAGATCCCCTGATCTTAGTGTGTGCGACTTCTTCCTGAGGGGATATCTTAAAGGCAAGGTGTACCGTACACGTCCCGCAACAATCCGTGAACTGAAGGAGAACACTGAAAACGAAATCACTGCCATTCCCAAAGATTTTCTACACCGCGCAGGTTGTCAGAGTGTGAACGCCGAATGGGAGCACATCTTCCCGATGTCATCTTTAAAAAGTAAGGAGACACTCTTTGACATTTTGATTGAAAAGACATACTGAATAATGGTACACTGAATACATGCACTTTCGTTAGTAAATTACTAGTTTTACGAATTTATTCATGGAAATGACGTTATTTCGAAATTTCCTGTTTCCATGCGCCGCCCTGTATTAGAGGAATATATCATTGCATGTAACAGCCAATAAGCATCGTCCTGAGTAGATTTTTTTAGAAAATAGGTATAGTTCAGTATTCCTTTAAATTTCAAGAGCCTTAAATAGTTCATATACCAACACCTGGAATTTTTGGGACATTACATAAGTTGTTAAGATATTGCTAATTATGAGATACATTTTTTCTTTTCTTCTGCTTCATTTGCTCTGTATCTACATCTATAATGGTGTAGAATATTATTTTTGTTTTATTCTGTAATATGCAATATGACTATCTTCTGCTTTATTGACACTGCTAAAAAAGTCTCTTTTAACTGAGTACTCAGAAGTTTCAATACATGTTTCGTTTTCCTTGTGATTCTTATCTCTAACGCGCTGCGCAAAACTAAATGTAATACGCAGCACAGTTGAATAAACTGTAATACGAGAACGACAGAATCGCTCGAAAATTCATGGCAGTGTTCTTATTTTTCGGCAACGCCTTAAACTAAACTTCAACGTGGACGTTATGGAAAAATGTTAGATTACGTGAGTGCTGTGTTGTTTCGTGGAGTACTATAAACAGCAGTGGAAATTCTTGCGCAAATGGACTGCGACCGTCGTTATGAGAACTGAACTGTTTGCAGCTAACCGATCTGCACGAACTAATTTGCTTTGAATTTATTACCTCGTTTTCAAATTAATTAGCTGCCGTGCGCGCTGAAACATTAACTATTGCCGTGGAGACTTGCAAACTGATTGTGATGTATGACACTGTTTTCGCCAGAACTGTAAATTCGCGACCGTGATTACTAAAAGTGTACGGACTGTAGTGTCGCAATCAGCGGGTGGAATTGAATACTATACTGTTTTAAAACTGTGCACAGAAAGTTAGAAACAAAAACGTGTGTGCGGAACGTCGTAATTGTATAAAGACGGACGTGGAATTATACATCGACCTATGACGTAAGAAATGCCACGAAGAATGGAATGACCGCCAGGAGGAACACATTCCAAGCAAGAGGATGTTTCCACGGCAATTCCATTACTAAATAAATGGCGTGGACGAGTGCCTCCCGTCGGGTAGACCGCTCGCCTGGTGGCAGTCTTTCGATTTGACGCCACTTCGGCGACTTGAGCTTCGATGGGGATGAAATGATGATGATTAGGACAGCACAACACCCAGTCCCTGAGCGGAGAAAATCTCCGACCCAGCTAGGAATCTAACCCGGGCCCTTAGGATAGACAACTTTACCTGCCACTGTATGAAAGTCTATGTAGTACCAAAATTATGTACCCATAAACTGTAATCCAATTTAAACTTGTACGCTAACCTGTGACTAAACAGAACCTAATTTGAACTGAACAGTAACTGATCTGAATGCAACTTGTCAAATGTTCAAATGGCTCTAAGCGCTATGGGACTTCACATCTGAGGTCATCAGTCCCCTAGACTTAGAAGTACTTAAACCTAACTAATCTAAGGACATCACACACATCCATGCCCGAGGCAGGATTCGAACCTGCGACAGCAGCAGTAGTGCGGTTGCGGACTGAAGCGCCTAGAACCTCTCGGCCACAACGGCCGGTAACTTGTCTTTATGTTAAATGCGCAACTGAAGTAAAATTATTATCTGGCCCTAATCAAAATGTCCATATATCTCGCGTCTCGATAACACTGCTGCAGATTTCTCGGAAGCACAACAGCAAGCAGGTAGTGGCTATTTCTGAATACATACTGAAACTGTTACAGGTGGTAATGCGTAATGACAAACAAAGGGGTGGAGAAAGTAACTATTCGTATGAAATGATATTCCAAGACAACGATTTTAGAATGAAGTACGTATTCAGATAGACAGAGTAAAGCTTTGCGTGATCTTCACACATAACATAGGTCAGAACAGTAATATGCTTAACAAAGTGAACAATGATTTTAAGAGGGTACATCGTTAACAGAGAATTTCCATAAAATTCAAACAGCATAATCAGTTAATATGTCAATGGATGACTCAGGGAAGTGGAGTGGCCTTTCTTTCAGTCCTGAGCAAGTTGACTAGCTGATAATAATCATTCCTAGCTGAGCAGTGCTACAGTCTTACCTCAAACTTCTTCTCTTCAAAAGGAATAACTTTACTCAAAATTATTCTCGCCTTCCAATTCATCTTTCTTTCTCTCTTTTGCTTGTGCCTTTGTCCCGCAATGACACAGGGTCAGCATGGTTAATTCGATTTGCAAGGTTATTTGGAGGAGTGGCCAAATGCCCTTCCTGCCGCCACCCCGTACCCCTCTGGGGCGAAATTAGTGTACCCCAACTGTCTGTGTCTAGTGTAATCCATGGAATAGTGCGAATGTGGTCAGATGTCTGCGTGCTGTGTAACTGAGGCGCCAAGTGGGGACCAGCCTGGTACTCACCTAGTGGGATGTGGAAAACCGCCTAAAAACCACATCCAGGCTGGCCCGCGCCCTGGCCTCCGACGTTAAGCCGCCAGGCGGAATCGATCCGGGGCCGGCGCGCCTACCCGAGACTAGGAAGCAGCGCATTAGCGCTCTCGGCTAACTTGGCGGGTCTCGCCTTCCAATTCATAAGTCACATTTATCCTTGCTGCTTTTGCAATCAATCTTTCTTCATCTAACAGATACCACCAAAGTCAACACAGCAGTACTGAATACATCCATCACCTTGAAAGGTGGCTACACTGAGCCACAGCGCCAAAATCGCGCCAGAGAGAGTGAAAGGTGGCTACACTGAGCCACAGCGCCAAAATCGCGCCAGAGAGAGTATTGTTTCGCCGCTTCCACTGGCAGTGCTCATTGAGAGGTAGTGGCAAGCAGTTCTTGCCGAGAAGTTGAGGTGGACACTGATTGTAGCTGAAGTCAGAGTGAGATGCGGTAGTGGAGAGTGTTGTTCCATGTTTATGCAGTTATGTGATGGGAGAGATAGCAGATGTTGTTCCAATGGAGATATTGTAATGATCTGAGTGCTTTTCGTCAATATAAATTAAGGTAACTAACTACTGTTCCTTATTTTCTTATTATTTGTGTGTCCTGAATAATGCTTCATTACAGGTTCAGTCAACAAAGCATCTGGCTTGAGTTCTTGTATTAGAGTGTAATTTTGGTTTTCTTGCACAATTATGGTAATTGTAATTTTCTTTTATCACGTCAGTATAATTGCTATTTAAAAATTCTTGTCTTGTTAAAGAAGAACCGTGCCAGATGTGCGTTGAGTCATACTACCACATACAGAACAGCTACACTTGTGCTTTGTTGGCTTCGTAGGTTTTATAGTTGCTGGGGACTTAATTAATTAATTGTGTTAACGAAAATTTTCTTACATTCTTTGTTGTCATTCTAAGCAGTCAGATTGCGTAATAATACTAGTCAGGGCCAGCCGTTTACGAGACTTGCGTAATCGGACCTACAGCAACAAAAAAAAAATATTTGCATCTCATTTTATTAAGCCCCCATGCAACCTGCCACACTTCAACTAAGAATGCATCAAACTACCCAGAGGCAAGGACCGCCCCACGACAAGACCAGTAATGTAACTCGCTCTCTCTCACTGACGTGCACTTCTGTAACATACAAAAACCAATTATGACATGACCATCTTACAAGGTGACAAAAATCAGGAGATAGCAATACGTACATACACAGATGGCGACGGTATCGCGTACACATGGTGTGAAAGGGCTGTGCATTGGCGGAGATGTCATATTTGTACTTGGGCAACTCACGTGAAAAGTTTCCGACGTGATTATGGTAGCACGACGGGATGTAACAGACACTGGACGCGAAGTGGTATTTGGAGCTAGATGCATGGAACAGTCCACTTCGAAAATCGTTACGTAATCCAATATTTCGGGATCCAAGGTGTGCCGAGAATGCCAGATTTCTGGCATTACCTCTCAGCACGGACAACGCAGTGGCCGACGGCCTTCAGTTAATGACCGAGAGCAGCGGCGTTTGCGTAGAGTCGTAATTGCTTACAGACAACCAACACTGCATGAAATAACCGCAGAAATCGATGTGGGACGTACAACGAGCGTATCCGTTAGGAAGTGCGGCGAAATGTGGCGTTAGCGGCCTATGGCAGCAGACGACCGACGCGAGTGCCTTTGATACCAGCACAACCTCGCCTCTCAAAATCGTGATTATAGTAGTTAAATCCTAGACGACTGGAAAACCGTGATCCGGTTAGATGAAACCCGATTGCAGTTGGCAAGAGCTGATGGTAGTGTTCGAATGGGACGCAGACTCCATAAAGCCATGGACCCTAATTGTCAACCAGACGCTGTGCAAGCGCATAGTGACTCCATAATGGTGTGGGCTGTATGTACAAGGAATGGATTGGGTAGTTGATTGGAAATTATCTTCGGCTACTTAGAGACCATTTGCAACCATTGATGGACATCATGTTCCCAAACAACGATGGAATTTTTATGAATGGCAATGCGCAGCTGTCACCGGACCACAGTTGTTCGCAATTAGTTTGAAGAACATTTTGGAGCCGGCCGGAGTGGCCGTGCGGTTCTGGGCGCTGCAGTCTGGAGCCGAGCGACCGCTACGGTCGCAGGTTCGAATCCTGCCTCGGGCATGGATGTGTGTGATGTCCTTAGGTTAGTTAGGTTTAATTAGTTCTAAGTTCTAGGCGACTGATGACCTCAGAAGTTAGGTCGCATAGTGCTCAGAGCCATTTGAACCATTTGGGACAACTCGAGGGTATGATTTGACCACTCAGAACGCACGACATGAATCCTAGCGAACATTTATGGGGCGTAATTGAGATGTCAGTTTGTGCACAAAATCCTGCACCGGCTCAACACTTCCCAATTATGGACGGCTGTAGAGGCAATATTTCTGCAGGGGACTTCTAATGGCCTGTTAAGTCCGTACCACGTCGATTTGTTGCACTACTCCGGGCAAAACTGAAGGTCCGACAGGATATGAAGATGTATCATATGACTGCTGTCACCTCGGTGTAAAGACTCAAACCATTTCAAACTCTTTCAGCTGTAATTTCTTTTTCGACATTTACTTTTCTTAAAAATAAAGGTAGTTTCTGTAAAGCGTGATCTTAAATCAGTGTTAACATTGTTAAACCCGTCGTTAAATATAGTTATTACTATTTATTTTCTGTCTTATTCATTTGTTTATTTGTAGTTGTTACTGCATGTGTTTTACGTATTCTTTTGCACGGTGTGTTTTCATATATGTGGACAGTGTTTTATCAGGCGTATGTGCCAGTCCGCATAAGTTGTTGTATCCGCCACTGAGTTCCGAGTGCCGACCGATCATAGCAACGCTGCTCGCTCGCTATTGGTGAAAGACACGCAACCGACGAAAAGTATGATTTTGACAGCTGTCAACTATGTAAACTGTATTTATATTCATCAAGACGTCATATTACGGTGCTCTCGTCACCAAATTCGAGTTTATTTAGCCCTTTCAATTACAACTGAACAAAGATACACTCGTTTCCCTAATTATGCACGAATTTATTTACCGGAGTTTTAATGTTACATGTTCTTTTGATGTTTGTTACCAAACTCTGAAGTGGTTAATTTCGGTATGTTTGGGGAGTAAAACGGGTTTCTTTTGAGTTTAAATAATCGAAATTTACAGTCAAAATTACGCAAAGTAGATCTCTGAGAATTGTTTTGCTCACATAGCCAAATAATAAAGATAATAAATGCAAATATGATTCACGGACACAGTCGAATTTCTAGTACATCACCATTGACCGATAGTCACGACTGACAACAAAATAAACTTTTGTTTGAAAAATGAAAATAATTATTGCTGTTCTCCAATCGAGCCTGAATATTTACGAGAAGAATGCGTCAAAGCTTCAAGAGAGTTATATATTTGCAAAAAGTGGCCGCGCGGTTTGAGGCGCCATGTCACGGACTGCGCTGCACCTACCGCAGGAGGTTCGAGTCCTCCCTCTGGCATGGGTATGTGTGTTGTTCTTAGCATAAGTTAGTTTAAGTAGTATGTAAGTCTTGGGACCGATGATCTCAGCAGTTGGTCCCATAGTAATTTACACACATTTGAACATTTGAACAAAAAAATAAGAAATTTACTACGAAATACGAGGGTTAGAACTTAAACAGTGGCAACTATTTGTTCACAACCGATACAAAAGTGTTACATGTTTACACCTGTTACTATCCTTCAAGGTCGTCACCAGTGTTGTTTAGAACCCCTTGCCAGCGATGTGGAAGGCGTAGTATACCGTTAGCAGAGCCTGTTCTGTTGACGGTGCGAATGGAGCGGTCTACTGCCTGTCGAATATCTGGAACAGTTGAAGCGAATGCCACGAAGTGGTTCCTTCATCTTCGGAATTACACCAAAGTCACAAGGACTTAAGTCCGGCGAGTATGGTGGATGGTACAGTACTTCCCAGTCCCATCGATCGAACAGAGCAGTCACAGCTTGCGCTGTATGCGCCCGCGCATTGTCGTGCAAAATGATGGGTGGGTTGCGCAGAAAGTGTCACCGCTTCTTTCGCAAAGCTGGTCGCAGGTGATGCTCCAAAAACGAACAGTAATACTGTGCACTTACGGTCTGCCGTGGAGGCGCGTAATGCGTTACTATAACACTGTCACAGTCAGAGCTGCGTCGTAATGCATCCCTTTCTGCATTTCCGTCAAGTCATAAAGAATCCATCGTGATGCAGTTTTTGGCATGCCCAGGCGTTCCTTTAGAATTCGAAGCACATTCGTATGCGCTAATCCTGTTTCGTGGGACAGCTCACGAGTCGTATGGCGTCGATCACTGTCCACTAGCGCGGCAACAGCATGCACGTCTTCTTCAGAGACTCCAGGACGACCTTCCCGATTCATGTTGCCACAGTTTGCCGACCTTCGTTGAAGGCATTTACCCAACGTGCCACTGTTCTGTACGGCAATGCCGATTCCCCCACGTCTCTTGAAGACGTTGATGACACTGACGTGCTTTACGACCTCTGGCACATTCAATCTTGATCCAACTCCGTTGTTCCTTTTTCGAAAACATAGTGACACCGTTGCGTTAGACCGCTCGCTCACAAGTGACTGTTTTTCCCTCGATTGTGCACACGCAAGTGACGTGTATTATCAGCGACCATAGTAGATTCCATTGTATAGTGTCTCCACAGCAGTGTTGCCACTATTTAAGTTCCAACCCATGTAGTTTCCTAGGAGTCTGATGATGATGATGTTTGGTTTGTGGGGCGCTCAACTGCGTGGTTATCAGCGCCCGTACAATTTCCCAATCTTTGTTCAGTCAAATTTCGCCACTTTCCTGGATGATGATGAAATGATGAGGACAACACATACACAAACACCCAGTCATCTCGAGGCAGGTGAAAATCCCTGACCCCGCCGGGAATCGAACCCGGGACCCCGTGCTCAGGAAGCGAGAACGCTACCGCGAGACCACGAGCGGCGGACTCCTAGGAGTCTGATGCCGACGAACAAGCATCTCAAGAGGAAAAAGCACGCTATAGACTATTAGCTGTCAAAAGGGGTAACCACTGTTTGACATTCATCTACATCTGTATTTAATACACACTCCACAAGCCACCGTACGGCGAGTGGTAGATGTTACGTCGTAGTTCCTACCTTTCCTGTTCCTGGTGCATTCGCAAATAGAGCGAGGGTAAAAACGATTGCCTGTAAGCCTCTATACGAGTCCTAATTTCTCTCATATTCTTGGTCCATACGCGAAATGTACGTCGGCGGCAGTTGAATCGTTTTCTGCATTCGACCTTAACTGCCGGTTCTCTAATTGTCCGCAATAGTGCCTCACGAAAAGAGGGCCGTCTTCGCTTCAGGGGTTCCCATGTGAGTTCACGGGACGTCTCCGTAATATTTGCGTTCTGATCGAATCTAACGGGATTAAATCTAGCAACATACCACTGAATTGCTTCGATGTCTCCTTTTAATCCGACGTTTTGGGGATCCTAAACACTCGAGTAGAACTCGAGAACGGGTCGCACTAGCGTTCACAGTGTGGTCTCCTTTAGGAGTGATCTGCACTTTTCCAAAATATTCTCGTTATGAAATCGTTTTATAGCGTTACGCCTACATACTTAATCGATGCCACTGTATCAAGCAGCACCATACCAGTGCCATATTCGAATACTACAGGATAGTTTGTCCCACTCATCCGCATTAACTCAAATTTTTGTATTTTTAAGAGCAAGCTATTGTTCATTACACCAATTAAAAATTCTATAACAGTCATCTTGTATCCACCTGCAGTCACTCAACAACGATGGCTTCCGTGCATAGTAGCCTCATTAGCAAACAGCTGTAAATTACTGTTCGTACTGTCCGCCAGAACGGTTTTGTATATATAGGCATAGTGGCATCATCAAACGTTGAACGCAAAGCGTTTAGCATTTGATAATGCCACTATGGCTGCAGAATATTAGGACATTGTTTTTACAAAATAAATCTGAAAATGGACATTGTAGACCGAAAACGGTAATCTGTTGACAAAAGATTTGTGACCATAGACCTAAAGTAAAGGAAATTTAGTACTTCAGAAGACCGTCTGTCCGTACCACCTGTAGTGAAACCATAGACGTTCAAATGGTTCAAATGGCTCTGAGCACTATGCGATTTAACTTCTGAGGTCATCAGTCGCCTAGAACTTAGAACTAATTAAACCTAACTAACCTAAGGACATCACGCACATCCATGCCCGAGGCAGGATTCGAACCTGCGACCGCAGCGGTCGCTCGGCTCCAGACTGTAGCGCCTAGAACCGTCGGCCACTCCGGCCGGCAAAACCATAGACGTCTCAGTCTACACACGGTAGACCGAAATCGTCTCGAATTAATATTGCCTGATGGGGGTATCTCCGTGCCACTGTGGACAAGCAGTATAATTTAGAATGAAGAGTTACTGTAGACACTGATGATCAGTTTCTCATATCATTAATACCTGAGATAGCATCTTAACACAGTTCTCCTTTGTTCCGAGTTTCATGCTGTGACTGATGATTTACTTGGTAAATGATGTTCATTTGTATTTTCAGAAAGTAAAAGTAATTTTTTCTTGGTGTGATAGTTCGGGCTGTTACAAAGTAAATTATTTCAGTAATCAAAACTTGGATCATAGTAATAATAACAGAAGTTTTGAAGTTAACGATTTCAAATGCTATTGAAAAGAGTACAGTCCAGAAAGTTTCTATAATTTCTTTTTTATTTAATGATAACGTTTAATTTTGTGTTCTTTGTACAAAATTAAACCTTATCAGTGCTCTTTGTAGATCAATTATATGCCTCAACGTCTTAGCTGTCATATTCCACCGTTGTTGTTTGTCTGATAGTACTAAAAGCAGTTACCGATTTGTTCAGTATTCTGTTTATAACCATATTATTTCACAAGACATTGAAATAATCAGTAATAAATTGACTTCATTGGTATATTGCAAAAGCAAGATATTAGTAGTTTTCACTCTCCATAATATCCATAATTTTTTTTTTAATCAGCACTGGTTATTTGGATATTCTTGATGCCATGAATGCATATAAAGTTTCTGGATGTTATCTACTTTCAGAAATCCGAAACACCAGTAACATTCGATATTTTCGGGAAAAGGCAGGGTTTTGTCACCAGAGAATACAACATATTCCACGTATTAAGAGAACTTTTAAGTCCAGTAATGACATATATCTCTAAACAATCATGGCTCGAGCATAGATAAACTCAGCATAAACATTTGCATTAACATTTTCCAGAGTCGTTTAGTTTATCATCATTAAAACGATAATCGCAGAAATGTTGTGTAGTCTCGGGCTTCCTTTCGTGATAAACGGTCGTCGACGTGGTGAAGATTTTATGCTGTGACGCGAAATTCGAGTGTCATACGAAAATCACCCGTCAGAACTCGTTCCGTCTCTGCATCACACATGCAACAGAGAATAATAACAAAATAATCCTTTCCTACGTTTTTATGTAAAGAATTGCAACTACTGTAAAACAAAAGTACCATGTACATGAAATCATAAGCGCTCAGTCCGGAACCGCGCGACTGCTACGGTCGCAGGTTCGAATCCTGCCTCGGGCATGGATGTGTGAGATGTCCTTAGGTTAGTTAGGTTTAAGTAGTTCTAAGTTCTAGGGTACTGATGACCACAGATGTTAAGTCCCATAGTGCTCAGAGCCATTTGAACCATATACATGAAAACGAGCTCCTCTTGAAGACCCAAGGGATGTCAACAGGCCCCTGTGCCATCCTCTGCAGACGTGGTATGGAAGGGCATGTGGTCAGTACGCTGCCGAGTTGCTAACTCACCACACTGTGGAGTCGCTAATCCAAACTGAAGGAACTCTTTAGTTGGCAGTGCGAGGCTGTGTGCAACCCGCACCTTAGTAGTACCAGGAAGCGAATCCGGGTCCTCCGCACGGCAGCCATTTACACTGTCTGCTCAGCTACGGAGACGGAGCTGACAGGCATTGCGCAGATATTCATTTTGCCAATTTACTATTAGAAACAAAAGCAAAAATGGTTCAAATGGCTCTGAGCATTAGGGGACTTAACACCTGAGGTCATCAGTCCCCTAGACTTAGAACTACTTAAACCTAACTAACCGAAGTACATCACACACATCCATGCCCGAGGCAGGATTAGAACCTGCGACCGTAGCGGTCGCGCGATTCCGGACTGAAGTAGCAGTCGCATGATTCCGGACTGAAGCGCCTGGAACCGCTAGGTCACCGAAAGCAAAAAACTGAACTGTGTTTGCAGTGTAATATCCACGACAGTTTCTGAACGCTAGGTGCAGCCGTTTCACGTGTCTACAACACGATTTTGCAAGCGTCTCTGTGGCAACTACTCTTTACAGCTCAGCAGCCGTTTGCGCTTCCCAATTGTAAAGTGGCATAAGCGCTGCCACGTGCCACAGATTTCCTTAAACTGACTCGAATGTAGAAGTGTCTTAGAAGTAAAGAATAAATGTATTAAAAGTTTATGCACGATGCGGAATTTTTCGCGCATCTTAGTGTTTATGACGTCATATCTCCTGAATTATGACAGGTAGATAGGTGGTTCTTACCACGAGAGCGATTGTTGCTTGACAGTGAGGAGGATGTATATCAAGTTTGGTTGAAATCGCTCCAGAGATTTAGGAGGAGATGTGGGACATACATACAAACACTTTATACGAGGGTTGCCCAGAGAGTAATGCATCGCATTTTTTTCTACTGAATACAATGCTACGAATGCGAAACGTTACGTATGTATTATTTGAAGTCTCCTAAGTGAGCGCGCCAAGTTTCCGTCACTTCCAACAAATAGCGTAGCTGTAGGACAGTTTCAAAGTGGTGTCTGTAGGTGATGTACAAGTAACGTGCCGTCATAGAATTTCTCACTATAGGCAATTAAACTGTGTAGAATATGCACAAACGCTTGTGCAAAGTCTCTGGAGCATCTTCTGTCGACAGAAGTACAGTTATTCGCTGGGCACGGAGGGTGAGGCCATCGGAAGGCGGTACGGCGGAGCTCCACGGTTTGCAGCGGTCGGGGAGACCATCCACCGCTGTCACACCTGACATGCTGCAGCGAACTGATGTTGTCATTCGCGAGGACAGACCCATTACGACTCCGCAGTTGGCTTTGCATCTGTCAGTCAGCAAAGGAAGTTGACACAGAGGAGCCACCAGGACTAGGATTGGTACCGACAGGGCATACGCACCCATGTTTCGCGCTGGAGGAACGGGATGGAGATTACGTGGAGAAACAGGGTGTGTAAGTAAGACTCCATTCTTTCGTGCGTGTAATTCTCATTACGTGCAGTATAGAATTGTTGAATAAAAAAATGCGGTGCATTACTTTCTGGGCAACCCTTGCATTATTTATTTATTATTATTATGTGCGAATGGACCCATACGGATCACGCAAAGCTTTTCCGATTCAATTTTTTAATTCTCCAAACTTCTCTCATTCTTTCCCCATGAATTCTCTTTCTTTCCTCTGTTCATTTTGTCCCCTGTCTCTTGCAAACTTCATTCTCGGGTTGTACTTTCCAACTATTGATTTTTTGCCTGTATACATTTCTGTTTATAACTTCTGAAGAATTTATTTGTGCATTTGCTAGATCTGTTTTGGTTTCTTTTATCCGGGGTATGG
Source organism: Schistocerca cancellata (assembly GCF_023864275.1). Lineage (NCBI taxonomy): Eukaryota > Metazoa > Arthropoda > Insecta > Orthoptera > Acrididae > Schistocerca > Schistocerca cancellata. The sequence goes on along the minus strand of NC_064626.1, from coordinate 1,056,105,280 downwards.
TTTTCAATTTTTCAATGTATATTAAAATTTTGTGGGAGAGTCTGGGTGTTGGGAGTCTGTGGATATGACCGTAAAATTTTAGTCTTCTTTTCCGGATGTCTGCGGCGAGGTTAGATAATTTTTCTGTAGTTTTCCGAGACTGTAACCTGTATCCATCTTCAGTTCTTTTTGGGCCAAGAATCTTTCTGATAATTTTGCGTTCTTTCAGGATGCCTTCCAGGTCGCCTTTTCTATGGAGTGTGAGTGTTTCGCTGGCATATAGTGCTTCGGGCTTGATTACTGTATTGTAGTGTCGTATTTTTGAGTGAATGGAGAGACACTTTTTATTGTAGATGTTGTGGGTTTTCCAGTATGCTCTTTTCAGTTTTTGCAGTCGAACTTTTTGTGCAGTTTTCTCTCCCCCTGTGGGTTCTAGGACCTCGCCTAAGTATTTAAAGAATGGAACTCTCTCAATTTGTCCATATTTTGTAGTCAGTTTTTGAGTTTCAAATTTTGAGCAGATGAATTTGGTTTTTTGGAAGGAAATTTGTAGCCCAACTTTTTCGGCGCAGTCTTTGAGAATGTCTATCTGTTTAATTGCTGTGGTCTCGTTTTCTGCTAGAATGGCCACGTCATCTGCAAATGCCAAGCATGAAATTTTAATACCATCTTTCGATCTTCCTAGTTGTATAGGCTTCCAGTAATTTTGATTCTTCAGTTCTTTTTCCCATTCTCGGATGACTTTGTCTAAGACAAGGTTGAAGAGGAGTGGAGACATGCCGTCACCTTGTCTGACGCCGGTTTTGATCAGGAAGGGCTCTGATATTTCACCCAGGAATTTTATCTTAGAAGTTGTGTTTGTGAGCGTTTCTTTGATAAGGTTTAGGGTTTTCGGATCGAGTCCTAGCTCCTCACGGATAATAAAGAGAGATTGCCTATCGATTGAATCATAAGCCTTTGCGAAATCAACAAAGGAACAAATGATCGGACTGTTTCTGACTGCTTTGTATTTTAGTGTTGTCTTCAAATTGAAAATTTGTTCTGCACAGGATCGGTGAGGGCGAAAGCCAGCTTGGTATTCACCAATACTGTGTTCGAGTTGTTCTTGTGTTCGTTGAAGAAGACAAGCTGAGAGGATTTTATAAGTGACTTGGAGAAGGGAGATTCCTCGATAGTTGTTTATATCTGCCATGTCTCCCTTTTTATGCAGTGGATGAATTAGGGCGCATTTCCAATCTTCTGGTAGTTTTTCTGTCTGCCAAATGTCTGTGATGATTTGAGTGAATTCTTTGAGGGAATTTGGTCCAAGATTTTTAAGTAGTTCTGCAGTGATATTATCTTCTCCGGATGCCTTGTTGTTTTTCAGTCTATGAATATGTCTTTGGATCTCCTCTAGTGTAGGTGGTGGGGATTCTGGATTTGTGTAGACAGCAGTTTCTTGAGGGAATCTTGAAGAAGGTTCAGGGCAATTGAGGAGTCCGGAAAAGTATCTCGCCAGCTCCTCACAATTTTCCCGATTTGTGAGCGCTAGTTTTCCATCTGGTTTTCTGAAACATAGATTTCGTGAGCCGTATCCATTGATTCTCCCAGAAAAGGTCTTATAGAAGTCTCGTACATTATAGTTACGGAAATTTTCTTCAATAGACTCACACTGTTCCTTGAGGTACTTCCTCTTGACTTGTCTGATTGTTTTTGCCACTTGTCTTCTGGTGTTGTGGAAGTGCTCTAGATTTTCTGGGGATTTTTTACTGTTATACTTCAGAAAGGCTTTCTTTCTTTCTTCCAGCGCTTTTTCACATCCAGAGTCCCACCAGGGGTGTTTTGTGTTCTTTTTCAATGGGATCAGTTCTTTTGCCTTCTTTGTAATTTTTGTTCGAAATTTTTCCCAAGAGTCAGCTGGTTCCTTTTCCCACTCCTCCTTCAGATTGGTTTCTTTGATTGTTCGTGTGTCAAATTTCATCATGTGTGTTTTCTTCGGATAGAATTTTTTGGGGGTGAATTTCACTTTAATGCGTGTTAAGTAGTGGTCTGAGTCAATGTTCGCCCCTCTGCGGACTTGGACATCATGGATCTCTTTCTGTACGAAATAGGAGATGGCAATGTGGTCAATCTGATATTCGCCGATCTCTTGTATGGGGGACCTCCAGGTCTTTTGTTTTCTAGGTTTTTTTCTCAAAGATGTAGACATTATTTTTAGATTATTTTGTTGGCATAGTTCAATAAATCTCAGTCCGTTTCTGTTGGTATATATATATATCACTGGCTGGCGTTTTCACAATGACAGTAAGCATTTCTGTATTCTGCCAAAACTTCTCGCTACGTAAGTTCTAGCAAACTGACTGCTGGAAGGCCGTACTCGTCCCAAAACAACACAATAAATAAATAATATTAACTCCTTTCCGTTTGTGAACTGTAACAAGATTTGGCTGCTTCAGTCATTTCGTAAAAATTGCTGTTTCTCTCCGAACACCTGCAGTGGAAAGCCCTTAATTACATCTTACCACGGACGTGCCCACGGACGTTTTTAAAATACAGATACGTGTGTCTTCTACAACCCATCAAGGTGATTTATCTGCAAAACTCCGCATTTTTTCAGCAAACGATGTTTGAAGATTATCAAATCTAACAACTAGAGGAACACAAGTTGCTGAGAAATAATACCATGTAACACACTTAATGACCAATACTTTCACAAGAGTCATAAATAAGATATAATTTGGCAAAAGAACTAAATAGTTTTTTTGAAACAATACATGTTAACACATTCACTACTTACAGTCATGTTTTTCAAAACAGAAGTTGTTTTACAGTCTTTCCTTATTCAGCGCCCAAGTGAAAATGTAGTGTTTCAATGAAGGGATTAAAATACAGTGGAATGGGACATTTCGTGGCCGACATCTGTATAACGTCATCACTGTGGCATTTAATTCTTTACGCTTTAAGTAATGTAGCATGTCCGATGCTGCCCTTGTCACATGTGCTTACTGTTCTATTCTGAGCGCGCCAGTTAGATGTAAGGATATTATCAATGCAATTTTACCAACACGCTGGGGGACAGATATTCCTGCCTGGGAAACTGTGCTACTAGGCCTAACGTGAGACACTTCAAGTACGGCTCAAAGATGGCTCAAGGCTTTGGTACTGAGTACTATGACTAACAGCATAATAGATGCGAGCTGTCTGTTCAGCCCAAATGCAGATGCTGCTATTGTGTAAGTGCATAATATGCACTGTGCTACAGTCGACATAACCTATGGATCGAATGACACCTGCTAATGACATGACATGACATGCACTCTAGCAGAAAACCAGCTGCCAATATTCCAATTGTCTCAGAGTAAGAATTAACAAACCAGAAAGTGGCCCTGAGTTAATTATTACTACAAGTTTATGATATTGCTTCTTTTTTAATATGTGATAGGAAGACTACTTGTTTCAGAATAACTTTTGTAGGAGGTGACTGTAATCACTGTTAATCACAACCCAAAACACATTTTGTTGAACGAAAAACGTTGCTGTTTTCCAAATACATTCTAGCAGATGGTGCTTCTGATCCTCCAATTATGTGCTAGTGATTGAAATTATTGCACTCTATTGCAAATTTTATACTAAACACTTGCAAGTAATATAAATCAGCTAATTCAAAGGTTTATAAACACATAAACTAACTTCCAGTGTGGCGCTGCCAAATTGTTTACTATAAAATGTGACCCCACAATGGGCACAACGACTACATTAGTCCCTACAATGTAGAAACTCTTAACTTCCATTAAGCATTTAACAAGACTTCGAAGTAATGTACCAAATTTAAAGTTCTAAAATAACCGTCCGCCACATATTGTATGCACGACACTAAATAGAGCCAACTGAAGAATGGTCTCTTCGAATATATTTGTTCCTTTTATTCTATAGCGATGCTTAATACGCCAAGTAAATCATTAATATGAACATCATTACTCTGACATCAGACAGTGTTCTTTATTCTTTGGTTTGACACGACATATGTGAAACGATGAAGACGAAGAAGAAAGTTTTATATCGTTTCGTCGCGAACACTTCTGATTTGGTGAAACAGCAACTGATTCTGCACTGATAGGTGCGACAATACGAATGGCGGGAGTAATAAAAATGGGAGATGAAAAAGTACGATAAAGAGAGGCTAGCGTAACGATTAGAGATCTGTGATGTCAAAAAGTCTGCCGTATTTTAACAGCTAATATTTTAACTTGAATGAGGTCGCTTTGGCGTCTGGATGAAAATGGTAACATTGATATCTGCATAAATCGTAGAATGCACAGTCTTGATCACACTTCATTTTATTTGGGCAGGTAATGGTTCGCCTCTCCCGCTGCTTTATAAGATCTGAAGATGGTTGCAAAGTCGTACCTGGTTATCTACGATTCAATTAAATATGCAAAATGGTTCAAATGGCTCTATGCACTATGGGACGTAACACCTAAGGTCACCAGTCCCCTAGACTTAGAACTAATTAAACCTAACTAACCTAAGGACATCACACACATCCATGCCCGAGGCAAGATTCGAACCTGCGACCGTAGCAGCCTCGTGGTACCGGACTTAAGTGCCTAGAACCGCTCGGTCACAGCAGCCGGCAAATATGTAAACGATTATCAAATCAGCTGCTATTCCCCGTCAGTTGCACAAATAAAATATTGAATTCACGAGTGACGTAAGTCTCCCCACGGTATGAGAGACTGTCTCTCACACAATATTACACACTACACTACCTGGATGGAGGACTCTGTTCTTCTAGCATGGAGTTCAGCTTGCCTGCGGGTTCCAGTTGTTTCCAACGTCGGCCATCTCGTAGAGTGTCCCAAGCAGGTGACTAACAAATGAATATAATATTGGAATAATTCAAAAAAAGTACTGGGAATTAGTCCTTCCTTCACATAAACTAAGAATTTAGCTAACTCCCTTTTTTCTGCAAACGGCAAGAAAAAATTATAATCAAATTGTCAGTTTAAATTGTGAAGACGAATTTACTGCATTTGTCCCACAGTAAATTGACAGTCATTTGTAACACAGTTCTCAAAATCCATTATATCTCACATTGTACACGTATTGCTCTTGTTAAAATAAAACACTGGTAATACGTGGTCTAGGGGTAGCGTCTTTGATTCATAATCAATACGTCTTCGGTCCCGCGTTCGATCCCCGCCACTGCCTAAATTTTGATAAATAATCAGCATTGGCGGCCAAAGACTTCCGGCATAAGAAGTCAGCGTCATTCTGCCAACGGCCTTGTCAAAGAGGGCGGAGGAGCGGATAGAGGTTCAGAGCACTCTCTTGTCCTAGGGGTGGGAAATTGCCCCTAAAGGCGGAAGAATCAGCAATGATCAACGACATGAGGATGCAGAAGGCAATGGAGACCACTGCATTAAAGACACGTACCGTGTATCCACAGGACATGTGGCCTGTAATTGAAGAAGTGTCATGATGATCTCTCCACTGGCAAAAGATTCCGGAATAGTCCCCCATTCGGATCTCCGGGAGGGGACTGCCAAGGGGGAGGTTACCATGAGAAAAAGATTGAATAATCTACGAAAGGATAACGTTCTACGAGTCGGGGCGTGGAATGTCAGAAGCTTGAACGTGGTAGGGAAACTAGAAAATCTGAAAAGGGAAATGCAAAGGCTTACTCTAGATATAGTAGGGGTCAATGAAGTGAAGTGGAAGGAAGACAAAGATTTCTGGTCAGATGAGTATCGAGTAATATCAACAGCAGCAGAAAATGGTATAACATGTGTAGGATTCGTTATGAATAGGAAGGTAGGGCAGAGGGTGTGTTACTGTGAACAGTTCAGTGACCGGGTTGTTCTAATCAGAATCGACAGCAGTCCAACACCGACAACGATAGTTCAGGTATACATGCCGACGTCGCAAGCTGAAGATGAACAGATAGAGAAAGTGTGTGAGGATATTGAAAGGGTAATGCAGTATGTAAAGGGGGACGAAAATCTAATAGTCATGGGCGACTGGAATGCAGTTGTAGGGGAAGGAGTAGAAGAAAAGGTTACAGGAGAATATGGGCTTGGGACAAGGAATGAAAGAGGAGAAAGACTAATTGAGTTCTGTAACAAGTTCAGCTAGTAATAGCGAATACCCTGTTCAAGAATCACAAGAGGAGGAGGTATACTTGGAAAAGGCCTGGAGATACGGGAAGATTTCAATTAGATTACATCATGGTCAGACAGAGATTCCGAAATCAGATACTGGATTGTAAGGCGTACGCAGGAGCAGATATAGACTCAGATCACAATATAGTAGTTATGAAGAGTAGGCTGAAGTTCAAGACATTAGTCAGGAAGAATCAATATGCAAAGAAGTGGGATACGGAAGTACTAAGGAATGACGAGATACGTTTGAAGTTCTCTAACGCTTTAGATACAGCAATAAGGAATAGCGCAGTAGGCAGTAGAGTTGAATAGGAATGGACATCTCTAAAAATGGCCATCACAGAAGTTGGGAAGGAAAACATAGGTACAAAGAAGGTAGCTGCGAAGAAACCATGGGTAACAGAAGAAATATTTCAGTTGATTAATGAAAGGAGGAAGTACAAACATGTTCCGGGAAAATCAGGCAGACAGAAATACAAGTCGCTGAGGAATGAAATAAATAGGAAGTGCAGGGAAGCTAAGACGAAATGGCTGCAGGAAAAATGTGAAGACATCGAAAAAGATATGATTGTCGGAAGGACAGACTCAGCATACAGGAAAGTCAAAACAACCTTTGGTGACATTAAAAGCAACGGTGGTAACATTAAGAGTGCAACGGGAATTCCACTGTTAAATGCAGAGGAGAGAGCAGATAGGTGGAAAGAATACATTGAAAGCCTCTATGAGGGTGAAGATTTGTCTGATGTGATAGAAGAAGAAACAGGAGTCGATTTAGAAGAGATAGGGGATCCAGTATTAGAATCGGAATTTAAAAGAGCTTTGGAGGACTTATGGTCAAATAAGGCAGAAGGGATAGATAACATTCCGTCAAAATTTCTAAAATCACTGGGGGAAGTGGCAACAAAACGACTATTCACGTTGGTGTGTAGAATATATGAGTCTGGCGATATACCATCTGACTTTCGGAAAAGCATCATCCACACAATTCCGAAGACGGCAAGAGCTGACAAGTGCCAGAATTATCGCACAGTCAGCTTAACAGCTCATGCATCGAAGCTGCTTACAAGAATAATATACAGAATAATGGAAAAGAAAATTGAGAATGCGCTAGGTGACGATCAGTTTGGCTTTAGGAAAAGTAAAGGGACGAGAGAGGCAATTCTGACGTTACGGCTTATAATGGAAGCAAGGCTAAAGAAAAATCAAGACACTTTCATAGGATTTGTCGACCTGGAAAAAGCTCTCGACAATATAAAATGGTGCAAGCTGTTCGAGATTCTGAAAAAAGTAGGGGTAAGCTACAGGGAGAGACGGGTCATATACAATATGTACAACAACCAAGAGGGAATAATAAGAGTGGACGATCAAGAACAAAATGCTCGTATTAAGAAGGGTGTAAGACAAGGCTGTAGCCTTTCGCCCTACTCTTCAATCTGTACATCGAGGAAGCAATGATGGAAATAAAAGAAAGGTTCAGGAGGGGAATTAAAATACATGGTGAAAGGATATCAATGATACGATTCGCTGATGACATTGCTATCCTGAGTGAAAGTGAAGAAGAATTAAATGATCTGCTGAACGGAATGAACAGTCTAATGAGTACACAGTATGGTTTGAGAGTAAATCGGAGAAAGACGAAGGTAATGAGAAGAAGTAGAAATGAGAACAGCGAGAAACTTAACATCAGGATTGATGGTCACGAAGTCAATGAAGTTAAGGAATTCTGCTACCTACGCAGTAAAACAACCAATGACGGACGGAGCAAGGAGGACATCAAAAGCAGAGTCGCTATGGCAAAAAAGGCATTTCTGGCCAAGGGAAGTCTACTAATATCAAATATTGGCCTTAATTTGAGGAAGAAATTTCTGAGGATGTACGTCTGGAGTACAGCATTGTATGGTAGTGAAACATGGACTGTGGGAAAACCGGAACAGAAGAGAATCGAAGCATTTGAGATGTGGTGCTATAGACGAATGTTGAAAATTAGGTGGACTGATAAGGTAAGGAACGAGGAGGTTCTACGCAGAATCGGAGAGGAAAGGAATATGTGGAAAACACTGATAAGGAGAAGGGACAGGATGATAGGACATCTGCTAAGACATGAGGGAATGACTTCCATGGTACTAGAGGGAGCTGTAGAGGGCAAAAACTGTAGAGGAAGACAGAGATTGGAATACGTCAAGCAAATAATTGAGGACGTAGGTTGCAAGTGCTACTCTGAGATGAAGAGGTTAGCACAGAAAAGGAATTCGTGACGGGCTGCATCAAACCAGTCAGTAGACTGATGACAAAAAAAAAAAAAAAAAATACGTTTAAGTGCAGATTACATGAATGGAATGAACAAGTTGGGTGAATTTTAATTTACACATCCACGCTAGAAGTTTACCTTGGCGCTACTATCGTACGACCTCCGTTCATGCGGTTGGCAAGGGGGGCTTTCCCTATGCAGGCTGCTCTAGAGAGTGTATACAAGGTGCTCATAAACAGTGCGAAAAGCTTGTAAGGATGTGTAGGGTAGCCTCTGCTCAGAAACAAGTGTTAAGGAGAAAATTCCATACGTTGTGCCGTTTCCGGGTAAATTATCATCGAAGTTAACCGACCAGGCCGTTGCACATGCATATTCAAGAGGCGCGTCAGAGACGGTGTCGCCAAACGCGTTCTTCGTTTGGTTTCCTAAAACCGAACAACAGAGCAATACAAAAATTTCACATGGCGTGCTAGTAAGGAACGAACCCGAGCGAAAGGCTGAGCAGTGCAGCGAGCGCTGTGTGAACATCTGACACTATTTGTATCTGGCGGGCAGCTTGCATATGCGCGTTCAACGACCTGATTGGCTAACTTCAATGCTAATTAACTCTGAAACCACGCAACGTATCGAATTTTTTCATTGAGTTATTTTTCGGCACAACCAACCATGCAGACACACCTACAAGCATTTCAGACTTTCTATATGGTCGTTTCCGGACAAGAGTCCATTACCTCAAATTCATACGTTTATTCTCCAACATCTTTGAAAGTTTATAACAAAATCACGGAATCACCCACAGTGTATCTTCTCTGTTAATAGGCTCTCTATGCAGCTTGTTCACTCAGTCATTGATTACCCACTGTGCGTCGAGTCGAGGTGGCTCCAAGGTGGAAACGGAAGCGTTTAGCGTTCTCCGTTACATCAGTGCAATTCAGTTACTCCTGCATGCCGTGATTTTAGTGGGAGTATGGCACTGCCCCTCTAAAGTGTTAGGAAACGTACGGGTCTCGTATTGCATTGCCCATCAAGGTCACCTGGCATCACAGTATGTGCTTTTTTGCAAAAAAACTCCGTGACTGTGACTTATCTCCCAACAATCCTGTTTGTACAGCGATACTGTATAACAAAAAAGCAGTGAATGTAGTAGCTCAAGACATTCCCTCAAGAACAGACGAGTTTGACTATCGTGTGGATGTTCGATGTGGGTCTTGTGGAGGGCACATTCGTCAAGGTACATGAAAACATCGATTCTAAACGGATTTATAAAATGTACTTCAAGGCTGCACGTGCTAGCTTCTAAAAGATATACCCTTGTAAAACTGGATGGTTATTTTGAAAATAAAAGCTTTGTGCTATGCGCAATTTAAATTTACACCGTTTCTTTCTTCATTCATGTAGAAGATATAGTGAAGTAACATCTTTCTGTTAGAAACACTCTATATGTATCAGGAAAATAAATTCAGTGTCTCTATGACACTACGTGACAGTACACACCGTTGTATGAGCATATGCATCACTACAGACGTAAAGTACGTGACGATTTATTACGCTTTAGACCGAGAAGTATTCGCTCTTACCTCTGTTAACATTACCTTCTATTCAGAAAGTACATTTGTAGTTCATTCCTAACTTCTGCCATCAGTAACGCGTCTGAGCAAACGATGTCACGCCGGCCGGAGTGGCCGATCGGTTCTAGGCGCTACAGTCTGGAACCAAGCGACCGCTACGGTCTCAGGTTAGAATCCTGCCTCGGGCATGGATGTGTGTGATGTCCTTAGGTTAGTTAGGTTTAATTAGTTCTAAGTTCTAGGCGACTAATGATCTCAGAAGTTAAGTCGCATAGTGCTCAGGGCCAAACGATGTCAACTTTCTTCAAGAGTTGGCTGCGTTGTTGGGGAATCTCCATTTTACGAGTTACTCGTACTTAAAAATTTGGTAGTTCAGTATCTAACTGATCTATTTTTATTGGATCTCATCAAGTTGTTTTGCAGGACAATGTAATGAATGCGTAACGAATAAGTGAAAACAAATCAGAATCGATTATCTAATCAGCCTGTCAATGTCCGTATCGCGTTCATGTTTTGAAGTAACGCAACCGAACTGTTAGCGTTTTTTTGCATTCGTTTTTAAACACTTCATTTCTTTCTTCTCCAGGAATATCCAGTCTAACAGATTCATGTGGGAGCAGACAAGGAATGCCACTTCTTTTCTACTGACACTTCGTGTCCGCCAAGTTGCAGTTACGCTAGGAATGAAATCTTTGGAAGGGGCACTGAGACAGTTGCAGTTCGAAATCCAATTTAGGTTAAGTTCGTGTTGCTAACGCTTGACAGCGTGGCTGCTAACATGCGAGGAGGCATATATTAATTAACTACACTACCGTTTGTATTTACTCGTCTATGAATGTCATAAATTTTCAGAATAGTGTCGCGAAATGATTGTAGAGTGACAGGTTACCTAACGTAAGTCTGCAATATTTCGTAACCGATGTCAAATGATGGTAAAATCCCGTGAGTCGTTAGCCCAAGTCAGAATCCTGTTTAAATTTTTTCAGTGCTTCGCAAGCCACCATAAGATGCGTGGCGGAGGGTATCCTGCACCACTGCTGGTCATTTCTTCTCCTGTTCCTCTCGCAAAAATAGCAAGGAAAAAACGACTGTCTTTCGGCCTCTGTACGAGCCCCTCTGTACGAGCCCTAATTTCTCGTATCATGAATGAAATTTTCACTCTACAGCGGAGTGTGCGCTGATGTGAAACTTCCTGGAAGATTAAAACTGAGTGCCGGACCCAGACTCGAACTCGGGACCTTTGCCATTAGCGGGCATGTGCTCTACCAAATGGTTCAAATGGCTCTGAGCACTATGGGACTCAACTGCTGTGGTCATAAGTCCCCTAGAACTTAGAACTACTTAAATCTAACTAACCTAAGGACATCACACATATCCATGCCCGAGGCAGGATTCGAACCTGCGACCGTAGCGGTCGTGCGGTTCCAGACTGTAGCGCCTTTAACCGCTCGGTCACTGCGGCCGGCTGTGCTCTACCAACTGAGCTACCCAAGCACGACACACGATCCGTTCTCACAACTTTAATTCCGCCAGTAACTCGTCTCCTACCTTCCAAACTTCACAGCAGCTCTCCTGCGAACCTAGCAGTACTAGCGCTCCTGGAAGAAAGCATATTGCGGAGACATGGCTTAGCTACAGCCTAAGGGATGTTTCTAGAATGAAATTTTCGCTCTACAGCGGAGTGTGCGCTGATATGAAACTTCCTGGCAGATTAACATTGTGTGCCGTGCCGACACTCGAACTCAGGACCTTTTTAGTGCGCGGGCAAGTGCTCTACCAACTTTTTTTTTTTGGCGCCTTAGAAATAATAATAATTTCATGTAGCTCAATTTTTTTTTCTTTTTTCTTTCGTTTTGTCTTTTTTATTGTTCCTTTTTTATATATTTTTTTATTATGTATAAGTACTGAAGCCACTGCATTGTTCGTGCAACGAGCGTGGCAGGCAGGTGGCTGCAAGGGGGTCAGGTGTCAATTAGTCCGAGGCCTGGCCACGGTGCTGCCCCCATACCCGTCACCATTCACATTGACTGTACAGGAACATTGATTTTTTTGAGCCATACTATTCGCTTGATACATAAACGGGGAAGCTTTGAGAGCTCGAACAGCTATCCAATTCCTGTTCTATTGAATTGAATATGGAGCATATTACCGTACTTGCGACGGTGATCCGCGTAGTGTTTAATTTTAAGATCTTCCGTTTCCATGTGTAACAGAAATTCGCTGTAATCGTCGCCCGTCAGCCGATTGAATACATGACTTGTATAGTGACCCAACAGCCACATGACGGCATTATTTTTAGTTGGCGGAAAATATTTGACGTCCTGTCTGTACAGTAAGTTCGTGTCTATGTTATTTTCAGAAGTCCTAGTTATAAGGGCGACTTGTTGGCGAACCCATTGCCAATTGCGCATGCGGTAACTGCAAGTATATCTGTCGAGAACACTATCCACTTGGTGACAATCTGGACAATGGGCTGTGTCGCTTAGCCCAATCGTATGCTGTTGCTCATTTGTGTTGATAATGTTGTTGACCGTTTTGTACCACCTCGACCTGACCAGGGACGGAAGAACACTACTGCTGATGTTCGCCCACAGGACATCCCAACTGACGCCAGTATGCTTTTGTTCGATTTTTTTCTTGCAGTCATATTGTTTCCTGTGCTCCAGAATGTCCTTGGCAGTTAAGAGGTGATGTTGGAGAAGGACCTCGCTCAAGTAGCTCTTTTCCAGATAATATGTGCTGATGTGGGAGAGCTGGTAGTCGATCGTCTGCACATTGATCGGCGGTTCTACGCTTTTCGGCGCGACTGCCTCAAACAACTTAGCCGTAAGGGTGTCAGAGTTGCTTTGGATTAAGGATGTCATCCGTTTAATGTACAAAGCCGTTGCTTTGGCGTTCGGATCGCTGAGACCCGTACCGGCATGCAGAGGGTCGAGGGTCACAGTCTTCACGTCAACTCGAAATATTTCCCCCACCACGGAAAATTAGTCAACTTGCTCATTATCTGTTTGGCTATGACGGTGGGGAGTGGAAAGACATGTGCCATATAATATGCTCCTGACAGGATACATGTATTTATAAATTTAACCCTCTGAAATTGGTCCATGCTGCGATGGACGTTATCTATTAAAGCACCCTTGACTTTGAGCGAGACATCCCGCCAATTTGCCGTTATCATCCTTTGTGGGGGGACCGTCAGTATCGTCCCAAGAGATTTGTGTTCTGTAACATGACTAGCCCATTCTAGGCCGACATCGTCAAGTCCCCTTATACGGAGAAAATACTATTAGTTTCATTCAATTTTGCGCCAGAAGCGGAGCAATAGCGTCTGAGGTCTGCCTCCAGTTGAATCACATCTTCCCTGTTCCTCACGACGATACCGACATCATCAGCATATGCACCAACTGCAGTTTTCTTCCCGGCGATCGTTATGCCCGTCATGTGCTCTTGTACTAGCCGCAGCAATGGTTCTAGTGAGATGACAATGAGCAACATGGAAAGGGGGCTTCCCTGGGGGACACCCCTTGCGATGGTAATTGGTCTTCTGAGCTGGCAGTTGACGGAGATCGTGGCGCCCAGACCAGTGATATACTGCGCGCGATAGCGATGGAGTCCTGCCGGAAACCCATCCTCCGCATCGTTTCGAAGAGGTATTTATGGCTGACACGGTCAAATGCTTTATAAAAATCGACAAAAAGGAGGCCGCAATTAATGGTGCTGGCAGACGACAGAGCCACGATAACTGTATATTGTGCTGTAGTCTGAAATATTGATCGCCTATAAGCACAAGTTTGCTGTTGCCCAATTACGTTTGCGGTCAACGGCATCATTCATTTGTTTAAAGCTCTCGCAATAATCTTACGATCCGAATTAAGAAGAGAAGTCGGCCGGAAGTTGTTAATCTTTTACATCCTTTATTTTTAGGAATCAACACGATTTTAAATTCTTTAAGTTCTGGTGGTGCAAACTTTCCCCGCAGGACGTCGTTAACGGCTTGTGTCAACTTATCACCTATGATACTCCAATATCGTTGATAGAATTCGACCGGAAGGCCATCAGGGCCCGGCGATTTCCTTTTAGGAGGGCCGCGAATTATTTCAAAGAGGTCATCTGGTCTAAAAACCGAAAATAAGCTGGCGTTGTCGTCGGCCGTAATTGTGGAGGTTGTAAACGCAAATAGCTCATTCGAATCGTCCTCTTGCGTTCTTTCTACCTCATACAGGGCACTGTAATACCTGTGGATTTCTCTGATTATCTCGTTTTGCACAGTGAGGACAGTACCGTTTTCTAATCTAGTTCGTCCATGAATATCCGTCGTCGGTTCTTGCGGTGTTTAATCAGGTGATATAACGCAGCCGTTTCGTCCCCGCTGACTTAATTTTAAGACCCTCCAGTTGTTTTCTCTTTAGGCTTAATAATGTTGCTTTAATTTTCTTATTGTCGGACAATCGCCTGTCTGAGGCTTCTGCCTGATCATACAAGTCCCGTAAAACCATGTACTAAAATTCCATTGTACGGTGAACTGCCCGAGATCTCTCTATACTGTAAGATATAATTACTTTCCGTAATTTGAGCTTCGCCTTGGGGGTCCAACACTCCAAAACACTCGGAAAGTTGTGTACAGAGCGCAATCAAAATTCCCAAGCTGTCCTTAATTCGGCCTCCAGCTCGTCGTCTGTTAAAAAGCGGACATTCATGCTCCACTGATTCCTAAACCAGTGAGTTGGTTGCCGGTCTAAGTTCATGCAGGCACTCACACTACATTGGTCAGAAAAGCTGACTGGAGTTATTTCCACTTGTAGCAAATTCCTCACTACGTGACTCTACATATACATTCTATCAGTCCTGGTGCTGGAAATATGTGAAATGTGCGTGTATTTCACAAGCGTGGGATACTTAACTTCCCACGCGTCAATCAGTTTCATTTGGGAGACAAGGAAGTTTAATTCAAGGGAATAATTGAAATTGGGGGATTGATCTTTAAGGTGTAATACACAATTAAAATCGCCTGCAATGATCAAGTTCGGAGAGTCTCTCCGCAATAAGTAAATGATATCCTCCTTAAAAAACTTTGATCTGTCAGCGCGCCGTGCACTTCCAGATGGTGCCTCCAGATTGATTACACTGACGCCCATGATATTCACGCGTATACCCCGTCTAGAGTCTAACTTTTCGACATCGGTTAGAGGTATTCCTTCCCTGACTAAAATCATTCTGTCAGCACTCAATTCGGGAGCGAAATTGATTATTGCAACATAGCCGGGAGTGTTAATTTGCCATGTTGCGACCTCTTGTAAAAGGGCAATATCCGTACCAGAGTCAAACAAAAATTGTTTTAATAAAGCAAGTTTTAACTCTGACGTAATCCTATTGATATTAAGGGAGGTAGCATATAGATAATGAGATGTAAAAGTATAACAAAACGATGGCATGGAGCTCAAGAGTGCCGTCTGAAGGATTAAAAAAGGTATAATGTGAGTAGCCATGGGAGGATTATTGGATCAGGAAGCTAAATAAAGACCATAACAAGCGATACACTGTAAATCATAGGCGGGTTGAAGCAAACCATAACCGGATAAGAGGACAGAAAGAAACACGAAGAAGCTTTGCAACCTTAGGCGACAGCACGGAACAAACCTTGTACCAACGGAATTACTACTGTAGGGTGTGGGCTTCGCCGAGTTCTTTGCTGTTGTCATCACCGAATCCTTCCCTCACAATTTCATAACTAGTATTTCGGGGTACTACATCCGCTTGCGACGAAGTGGAATTGCCCTTGTTGCGAGGAACGGAGAGATTTGGCTGTGGATTGAGCCTTCGTCGTGGGGCGTTTTGAAGTCCCGGAGTTTTTGAGGATTCTTTGAGACGCGGTGGTGTCGTTGTAGCAGCACTGGTAAACACTTTCGCTTGTGTCCTTTGTAACCTCCCCACAAAATTGAATAATTAATAACAATAATATGATTCTAATTTTAGTGTAACCTCAGAACAAAATTGGTTCCCATTTATAACCTCCCTACAGAAATTCATTCACATTTAACCTCCACACAAAATTTGTTTCCCATTTAATGTACCCACAACATTCTTTTCTCATCTAATGTAAGCTCGAACAAAAAAATTCCTAAACCTCATAATAAAAAATAAATTCAGTAACCTGGTAAATTTTGGACGACAGCAGTGCTGCGTCATGGTCCTGTAAGATCATTCTGAATAAAAAAGGAAAAATTCTTACCTCAATAAAGTCGCGCAATATATCTGCTCTTACAATAAATTTTTCCGGCACAGCTCTGTGCAATGCTGGCCGATAGATTGGTCATTTATGAAAGGAAGCAACTGACTTTTTTTTTTTTTTTGCAACAATCGGAATGATCATGGATTGGAGAAATTAGTATATTCTTTAAATTGAAATGAATGCTTATTAAAAAATTACTTTGTATGACAAAGATTATTATTAGGACATTTTTAAAACATTTACATGGGAGTTCAGATAACATTACTAGATATGCGCGAGGCTGCTTTTTACCTTATACAATAATACTCAGGCTCCGGCATCGCTGCACCGCGACCGGCCCAGCCAACACGATACACTATACCACACCAGAGCAGACTCCAGACTAGCGCAGACTAGCAACAACTTACTGCTACAGCTACACAGTACCTACTGCAGTCAACACTGCTCTCTGTTCAGCGATTCTCTTATACTTTGCATATCGCAGGCAGCGCATGAGCAATACATCGAAATTACATCTGCTCGGACCTCTTACCTAAAATTACACCTGCTCGGACCTCTTACATAACCCTCCACTGGGGAGGGCAAAAATTTGGCAGCGATGGTGAGTCAATTGGACTTGCCATGAGCAACAAATTTTTCTTAATTAACTAAGTTTACAGTCACAGAGTATATACATATATATAAGTGCAGAACATAAAATGAAATTGAGTGCACATGCACTGAGTACAGAACATATCAAGAAATTACAAAATGTATACGCAATGAGTACAAAACATATTAACAAATGACATGAAGTGCACATGCACTGTATATATTTCTGCCATTTTACAAGAACTAGCATACGCAATGAGTACAAAACATATTAACAAATGACATAAAGTGCACACGCACTGTATATATTTTTTACCATTTTACAAGAACTAGGATAGGAAAGGGAAGGATTGCATCATTGTTGTAGCACAGTAGGTTGCACGTAGCTGCACTGAAAGTCCATATCTCTCTACAGAAGCACAACACCAAGTGAGACAATCTGAAGTTCTCTTCCCTGAAGTATTAATCAGTGTAGCCAAGACACTAAAATGTCGTATTAATATTCAATGTTATCATTTTGGTAGTACATTAGGTACACCAAAAAGTGGGACCATAATAACATCTCCATTGTTCAAAATGGTGGACAGCATGATGTGTCAACACCACATTCTTGTAAGGTACACCAACGTAGAATTAGTGCAAAAACCAAATATAGTGCTCCATGATCATGAGGATAGACAGGACAAACGGATATTGCAGTAATTTCTGGTAATTTAGTCAGAAGGTGAAGGACATTAAGTCTTATGCTAGTCATCATTGGGAATTACACTAGTCTATCAACCGATTTGAGTAATTGTTGGCACTCATTGCCTAGTTACTAAACATTTCTGTACTATGTATGAAGTATTACAGAATATTATTCATAAGTCATCTGATTACAGTGAACATTGGCACTCATTGGCCAGTTACTAAACATTTTTATGCATTATTCAAAAGTAATCATTCAAAGCAAGAGTTAATTAATGGCATACCATTTACATAATTCATCTAGTTATAGTAATCATTGGCATTCATTGGCCAGTTACAAACCATCAGAAGTCATCATTCAAAACAGGAGCTAATGAGTGTAGCATCAAGCTACTGGTATTCATATATAATTGCATGTAAGTGACATAAGACAAATTTAAAATACAAGAAACAGTGGCATTTATTGGCCAGTTACTAAACATATAGCAAGTATTGAATATTACAAAACATTTTTCATGACTCATCTGATTGTGGTAATTATTGGCACTCATTGGCCAGTTACAAAGTATTCATATAGTTTTATAAAACATTATTCAGTATTATTCAGAAATCATCATTCAAAATGTGAGTTAATTATTGGCATAGCATTTACAGAGTACAACAAAAATATTATTTACAGAAATTATTGGCATAGCATTTATACATTGTTACAAAACATCATTCAGTATTACTCAGAACTCATCATTCAAGTGACATAGGACATATTAAAAATGTAACACACTGTAACTATTACTCAAGGTCTGCGGTTAGAAAACATCATTCAGTATTACTCAGAACTCTCTTAAACTGGTAGCATTATTTGGGACTGGTAATACATCGAAGAAATGTTTCTTGTTCGTAACATACGTGTCCATAACGCAGATCGAAACTGTGATCCATTGTCGGAAATTACTTTCAATACATGTCCTACATGAAATAAAAAATGTTTTACAAATGCTTTCGAAACAGTTTTAGCAGTAGCTTTGCGTAACGGAGTGAAGGTTACAAATTTTGAAGTGAGTTCAACAGCGACAAAGATGTAGCAAAAACCTCTATTAGATCTGGGAATCGGACCAAAAATGTCTACAGCGGCCATGTGTCTCAATTTAACAGGTACAATGGGATGTAACGGAGGAATATGTGAAGTCGTGTCTGACTTAGCTTTTTGGCAGATTTTACATGACGCTAAAACTCGTCGAATACGTTTCTCCATGTTGGCAAAATAACAGTTCTGTCTCAGTATAAGAAAACATTTTCTGGCTCTGTAATGTGCGTAACTTAAATGAGTATGCCAAATTAATTTGTTAACAAGCTCGTCAGGAATACATAGTAACCTATTGTTTCTGTCAGGGTGAGAGCGGCGAAACAGAATATTATTGCGTACAGTGTAATGGTTTCTAATGGTAACATTATTCCTATCTTGCCAAAGGTGTTTAATTTCTTTCCATACATTGTCTTTACTCTGCTCCTGTGCTGTGTCCCCTAATGACGACGAAATGAAATTTTCAAGTGCAACTTGTTGAATATACATGACGCTGAAATTTGCTTTGCAGAAGTTGGTTGCGATGTCTTGCTGATTGTTGCTGAGAGAACGGGATAGTGCTTCTGCTACAATATTTTGTGTACCGGGAATGTGAACAATTGTAAAATTAAATTCCTGTAAATAAAGTTTCCATCTGCTTAACCTGTCGTGTGTAAATTTTGCGGAAAGTAAAAACTGTATAGCTCTATGATCTGTGTAAACGGTAGTGTGTCTTCCATAAAGAAAATGCCTAAATCTCGTAAATGCCCATACAACACATAATGTTTCAAGTTCTGTAACAGAAAAATTACTTTCAGCAGGTGACAGAATCCGACTCGCAAAGGCGATGTTTTTAATTACTGTACAACCATCTTCTTCAATTTCCTGAAAAATGTGTACGCCTAAAGCGGTGTTAGAACTGTCGGTGGCAATGGAAAAATTTCTAGTAAGATCTGGATGTGATAAAAGTGGTGCATTCAACAAAGCTTGTTTCAGATTGACAATTTCAGAATGTGCATGGCTATCCCAGGACCAAATAGTGTTTTTACCCGTCAATTGACATAATCTAGGGGTGTCTAAAGCAGAGTAATGAATAAATTTACGAAAAAAGTTAATTAAACCCAAAAAGCTGCGTAGTTGTTTCTTCGTCGTAGTAACAGTAATGTCACGTAAGGCTTGAAATTTTTCCGGGTCCGGCGCAATGCCTTCTGCTGAAATTACATGTCCAAGAAATTTTATAGAAGTTTTGCCAAAGTGCGATTTACTAAGATTAACTGTCAGTCCTTGTGCACGAAAAGTTTGCAACAGTTGTTCAAGAATCAGATTGTGTTCAGACCAGTTAGCTTCTGCAATAAGAATGTCGTCTACATACGTTGTGACTCTGTCTTTCATGCAAAAGTGTGTATCGGATGACGTCAAAACAAATAACATTTTCGTGAACGAGAGTCTGTGTGTCAAAAGTATTGCTTACGTTGCCGAAAGATGCAACTGTACTGTATCTAGTCAAATTCTTTCTGACATGGTGTTATTTGCGGGAGGATGCTGTGGCATTTCGACTATTTGTACTGTTCTGTCATTTCTTCCTGACGTATTACGTTCGGGATGATATCTACTGTCTGGTTCATTCATGATAATCTGTTGTTGCGGATGATTTTGTTGCTGGCAAGACCGACTGTTACTAAACGTACGCTGAAAATTGTGCTCATTACTTTTACGTCTGTCATGATAGTCATTTCTATACGGTGCATTGCGATATGAGTTGAAATGGTGTGTTTTCTGTACGTACTGATTTCCTTGTTGCTGTGCGTTACTATTTGGTGTGGCCGACGCTATACGTGTAGGCGGCGAAACATTAAAGCTTGGTTGACCTTGCACATTACATTGTTGGTTAGGTATGCTAACCGGCTGGCTTTGATGCTGTTGCGGAGAAAAACCTCTATTGTTGCCAAAATGCGTACATACTGATGATTGTCTGTTATTCAACTTCTGGTAGTTCTTGTCGTTTCGCGAGCGTCTAATGAGAACTGTCACTTTCAGGTATAACTTGTCACGTCAGGTTTCTTTACTCATTCTTAATCCTAGATAGACCGATAGTTGAAGAGCTGTTTTGATAGATATAACGGATAGTAAAAGAGAAGGCAGCAGTGCAGAAAACTAAAGATGAAATAGCACTACTACGGCTCAGGGCCCTGTGCACGCTACGGCACATATTCATCGAAGTGTAATGAATCCCCTGAGGTCACTTAAGCGCTGCAAATAAATGTTAGTTTCTGCGTTACAGGCAATGCCGGTGAAAATTCAAAAGCAAATTGTCGTATCCAGTCCAATTCTAATTTCTGCATTACAGGCCAAGCTGATGAAAATACAAAAGCAAATTGTCGTATCCAGTCCAAAAGATGACTCCGTGTTCTGTCATTATTAAGTACCCCGTAATGACGACGAAATGAAATTTTCAAATGCAACTTGTTGAATATACATGACGCTGAAATTTGCTTTGCAGAAGTTGGTTGCGATGTCTTGCTGATTGTTGCTGAGAGAACGGGATAGTGCGTCTGCTACAATATTTTGTGTACCGGGAATGTGAACAATTGTAAAATTAAATTCCTGTAAATAAAGTTTCCATCTGCTTAACCTGTCGTGTGTAAATTTTGCGGAAAGTAAAAACTGTATAGCTCTATGATCTGTGTAAACGGTAGTGTGTCTTTCATAAAGAAAATGCCTAAATCTCGTAAATGCCCATACAACACATAATGTTTCAAGTTCTGTAACAGAAAAATTACTTTCAGCAGGTGACAGAATCCGACTCGCAAAGGCGATGTTTTTAATTACTGTACAACCATCTTCTTCAATTTCCTGAAAAATGTGTACGCCTAAAGCGGTGTTAGAACTGTCGGTGGCAATGGAAAAATTTCTAGTAAGATCTGGATGTGATAAAAGTGGTGCATTCAACAAAGCTTGTTTCAGATTGACAATTTCAGAATGTGCATGGCTATCCCAGGACCAAATAGTGTTTTTACCCGTCAATTGACATAATCTAGGGGTGTCTAAAGCAGAGTAATGAATAAATTTACGAAAAAAGTTAATTAAACCCAAAAAGCTGTGTAGTTGTTTCTTCGTCGTAGTAACAGTAATGTCACGTAAGGCTTGAAATTTTTCCGGGTCCGGCGCAATGCCTTCTGCTGAAATTACATGTCCAAGAAATTTTATAGAAGTTTTGCCAAAGTGCGATTTACTAAGATTAACTGTCAGTCCTTGTGCACGAAAAGTTTGCAACAGTTGTTCAAGAATCAGATTGTGTTCAGACCAGTTAGCTTCTGCAATAAGAATGTCGTCTACATACGTTGTGACTCTGTCTTTCATGCAAAAGTGTGTATCGGATGACGTCAAAACAAATAACATTTTCGTGAACGAGAGTCTGTGTGTCAAAAGTATTGCTTACGTTGCCGAAAGATGCAACTGTACTGTATCTAGTCAAATTCTTTCTGACATGGTGTTATTTGCGGGAGGATGCTGTGGCATTTCGACTATTTGTACTGTTCTGTCATTTCTTCCTGACGTATTACGTTCGGGATGATATCTACTGTCTGGTTCATTCATGATAATCTGTTGTTGCGGATGATTTTGTTGCTGGCAAGACCGACTGTTACTAAACGTACGCTGAAAATTGTGCTCATTACTTTTACGTCTGTCATGATAGTCATTTCTATACGGTGCATTGCGATATGAGTTGAAATGGTGTGTTTTCTGTACGTACTGATTTCCTTGTTGCTGTGCGTTACTATTTGGTGTGGCCGACGCTATACGTGTAGGCGGCGAAACATTAAAGCTTGGTTGACCTTGCACATTACATTGTTGGTTAGGTATGCTAACCGGCTGGCTTTGATGCTGTTGCGGAGAAAAACCTCTATTGTTGCCAAAATGCGTACATACTGATGATTGTCTGTTATTCAACTTCTGGTAGTTCTTGTCGTTTCGCGAGCGTCTAATGAGAACTGTCACTTTCAGGTATAACTTGTCACGTCAGGTTTCTTTACTCATTCTTAATCCTAGATAGACCGATAGTTGAAGAGCTGTTTTGATAGATATAACGGATAGTAAAAGAGAAGGCAGCAGTGCAGAAAACTAAAGATGAAATAGCACTACTACGGCTCAGGGCCCTGTGCACGCTACGGCACATATTCATCGAAGTGTAATGAATCCCCTGAGGTCACTTAAGCGCTGCAAATAAATGTTAGTTTCTGCGTTACAGGCAATGCCGGTGAAAATTCAAAAGCAAATTGTCGTATCCAGTCCAATTCTAGTTTCTGCATTACAGGCCAAGCTGATGAAAATACAAAAGCAAATTGTTGTATCCAGTCCAAAGGATGACTCCGTGTTCTGTCATTATTAAGTACCTTACATTTTCTCACGGTTAGAAAGTGCTTGTAATCAAAATTATCGTCTCTGACTGTCTGAACAGGTTCAGGATTGTATGATAATCCGTTTGTCTGTGTCTGCCCGGAATCCAAGTCACGTACTCTCTGTAGATTACCTAAATTACACTGGCTGTGTGGGTGACAAATGTTCGCAAAGTGGCGTATGCTGTGATGTGTTAAAGGCTGAAATATTTTTCATCTCTGTCACTTCTTGCTGTAAAGTTGACAATTTTTTACGTAATGTATTATTGGACGAACCTATCTCACTGATCGTCTGCTGTAAATTTTGGAATTCGGGATACGACTTGGCAAACAAATGGTAATGGGATGGGGAGCTATTAATATCAATGGCGGCTACTCTGGGAAGAAGGTAGAGCTGGCAGAGGCTGCAAGTAAGATGGGGCTGGACGTTTTAGCTGTTAGTGACATTCGGGTAAGGGGTGAGAAAGAAGAGGAAGTGGGAGAATACAAGGTCTACCTGTCAGGAGTCAAAGCAGGAATAGCATAATGGGGTGTAGGGCTTTACATCAGGAAAGAAATGGAACCCAGCGTAGTTGCAATAAGGTATGTAAACGAACGACTGGTGTGGACAGATTTGACAGTGTCTAGCAAGAAAATTAGGATTGTGTCAGTATATTCGCATTGTGAAGGGACAGATCAAGATAAAATGGACAGTTTTTATGAGGCACTCAGTGATGTAGTTGTTAGAGTAAAGGACAAGGACAGTGTTCTGCCCATGGGTGATTTTAACGCCAGGATTGGAAATCGAACAGAAGGGTATGAAAAGGTTATGGGTAAATTTGGAGAGGATATGGAGGCCAACTGGAACGGGAAAAAACTCTTGGATTTCTGTGCCAGTATGGGCTTAGTAATCACAAACTCCTTTTTTAAACATAAGAACAATCACCGGTATACTTGGGAAGGCAGGGGAACCAGATCTGTCATTGACTATATAATAACAAATCAGGAATTCAGGAAGGCTGTGAGGGACACACGTGTATCCAGGGGATTCTTTGATGACACTGATCATTATTTAATCTGCAGTGAAATTGGGATTGTGAGGCCGAAAGTGCAGGAGGTCAGGTCCATATGTAGGAGGATAAGAGTGGAGAATCTTCAGGATAAGGAAATCAGGCACAAGTACATAACAGCGATCTCAGAAAGGTACCAGTTAGTTGAATGTAGTCAATTACAGTCATTGGAAAAGGAATGGACAAGGTACAGGGACACAGTACTAGAAGTGGCTAAAGAATGTCTTGGAACAGTAGTGTGTAAAAGTAGGATGAAGCAAACAGCTTGGTGGAATGATACAGTCAAGGCAGCCTGTAAAAGGAAAAAGAAGGCGTATCAAAAATGGCTACATACCAGAACCCAGGTAGACAGAGAAAGTTATGTTGAAGAAGGAAACAAAGCCAAACAGATAATTGCAGCATCCAAGAAGAAATCGTGGGAAGACTTTGGAAACAGGTTGGAGACTATGGGTCAAGCAGCTGGAAAACCATTCTGGAGTGTAATTAGCAGTCTTCGAAAGGGAGGTAAGAAGGAAATGACAAGTATTTTGGACAGGTCAGGAAAACTGCTGGTGAATCCTGTGGATGCCTTGGGCAGATGGAGGGAATATTTTGAAGAGTTGCTCAATGTAGGTGAAAATGCGATCATTAATGTTTCAGATTTCGAGGTAGAATGGGATAGGAATGATGATGGAAATAGGCTCACATTTGAGGAAGTGGAAAAAATGGTCAATAGATTGCAGTGCAATAAAGCGGCTGGGGTGGATGAAATTAAGTCGGAACTCATCAAATACAGTGGAATGTCAGATCTTAAATGGCTACACAGGATAATTGAAATGGCTTGGGAGTTGGGACAGGATCCATCAGACTGGACAAAAGCAGTAATCACACCAATCTTTAAACATGGAAACAGAAAAGATTGTAACAACTGCAGAGGTATCTCTTTAATCAGCGTTGTGGGTAAAATCTTCTCAGGTATTGTTGAAAGGAAAGTGCGAGTATTAGTTGAGGACCAATTGGATGAAAATCAGTGTGGGTTTAGGCCTCTTAGAGGTTACGGATATGAAAGTAGCTAGGATGATTGCAGGTACTAGTAGATGAGAACACTCTATAGATGTAGCAGTCAGGGCGAACAGGCTTAGATGGTGGGGTCATGTTACACGCATGGGAGAAGCAAGGTTACCCAAGAGACTCATGGATTCAGCAGTAGAGGGTAGGAGGAGTCGGGGCAGACCGAGGAGAAGGTACCTGGATTCGGTTAAGAATGATTTTGAAGTAATAGTTTTAACATCAGAAGAGGCACCAATGTTAGCACTGAATAGGGGATCATGGAGGAACTGTATAAGGGGGGCTATGCTCTAGACTGAACGCTGAAAGGCATAATCAGTCTTAAATGATGATGTTGATGATGATGGGTGTTTGATTAAGCGAAACTGGTGACGTATCGTCTGATTTCGTGTCATTACTATTTTCGATAACGTCAATATGACTGGCCAATTCATCATATTTTTCGGTCAGTACTTTTACCTGATCATCGTTTTTAGTATCGCAAGCATTAATTTGTTCTTGTATTTTACGTGTGGTTTTGTTTAATTTCTTAACGTCTGCTTTGATGGTATCGGGATCCTGTATTAGTTCTAATTGTTCAAGTCTGTCGGTCACTGTCTGAAAGTCTAATGTGTGTGTGTCTGTTTTTGTTTTAAGATCGGAGATTTCATCATGCAATTCGGTGTTCAACTGTTTGATTTCGTCCGATACTGTAGTAATATTGTTGTCTACGTATGTTTTTGCTTTCGTAAATAATTTACGCTTATCTTCCTGTCTCTGTGCAGTAATTGTTTCCATGACTTGTTGCTTTACTTTATTCTCTACCTGTATCAATTTACGCTAACGCGTTTCACTGTTTTGCAGGTGGTAATTAAAACGTTCGTCAATTTGGCTGTTCTGTTGGTCAAATTTCGCGTATACTTTCGCATCCAGTGTACGTGAAAGTTCTGCTGACATTAATTTAAACTCGTCGCGTAACTGTGTTGCGTTTTCAGAGCATTGTTTAGCGACTGCACTAATTTCATCTCTAAGTAATTTAGTTGTGGCTGCATGTGTATTACTTAATTCTTGAGCCACAGATCTAATTTCTTCACTACTGCTCCTAGCACAAGCCTTAATTTCCTCACGTAATTGTTCTTTAGTATCATGACATTGCGCGGCAACGGCTGTAATCTGTTCACTAAGTTGTTTGTTCTGTTCATTTAGGTTGTCGTGCTTTTCATTCAACTGTTTGAAATTTTCATTAAGGTTGTCTTGTTCTTCATTCAACTGTTTGAAATTTTCATTAAGGTTGTCTTGTTTTTCATTAAGTTGTAGCATTAATGCTATAACTCGATCCATGCCAAAATTAGCTAATGTATTCTGTGTGCTGTGTGATGATGTATCTGTATGTGTCACGTTTTGTATAACAATTTGGTCATTCTGTGATTCTTGAAAAGGTTTGCCAATCGGATGTGCACTGTTGGCCACTACATCAGAATCAAACAAATCTGACGTACTCTGAGTACATTGTTCACCTTCGTTAGAAACAATTATTTGTTCACAATTCAAATTTGGAAAACCGGGTGTGACAAACTGAGCAGTGTTCATTGTAACGGAACGTGCCGCGTCATCAATTGTTACATTTACTGTGGACATGGTTGAATTTGTTTGCTCATCATTAGAATTAAAATCATTACTAGTGATCGGTATGCACTGATTGTCTGTAAATGGAGGACTATCATTAAGACACTGAGTGTCGCAAGTATTATCGGTCAAATTATTCGAGTCGACTATTTCACTCATTGCACATCGCGATGTACTGTTAACAGTTTTTCGCGGCATTTTTCACAAATCAAAATTAACCACAAAGTGAAACAAAGACAAAGCGAAATGGAACAAACATAATTACAACAATGAGCAATAAATTGCCGATTACCTGTGAAAGAAAAAGTGACAAATTAGTAAATGCGTTGCACCAGATGCAAACTACATTTAAGTAAATAAGAGCAGATATATGACTACTTCTCAGAGATTCACAAAGAAATACGATCCTGGGCGGTTGTCGCCAAGTGTAACCTCACCACAAAATTGAATAATTAATAATAACAATACGATTCTAATTTTAGTGTAAAATTAGAACAAAATTGGTTCCCATTCATAACCTCCCTACAGAAATTCATTCACATTTAACCTCCACACAAAATTTGTTTCCCATTTAATGTACCCACAAAATTCTATTCTCATCTAATGTAAGCTCGAAACAGAAAAATTCCTAAACCTCATAATAAAAAATAAATTCAGTAACCTGGTAAATTTTGGACGACGGCAGTGCTGCGTCATGGCCCTGTAAGATCATTCTGAATAAAAAAGGAAAAATTCTTACCTCAATAAAGTCGCGCAATATATCTGCTCTTACAATAAATTTTTCCGGCACAGCTCTGTGCAATGCTGGCCGATAGATTGGTCATTTATGAAAGGAAGCAACAGATTTTTTTTTTTGCAACAATCGGAATGATTATGGATTGGAGAAATTAGTATATTCTTTAAATTGAAATGAATGCTTATTAAAAAATTACTTTATATGACAAAGATTATTATTAGGACATTTTTAAAACATTTACATGGGAGTTCAGATAACATTACTAGATATGCGCGAGGCTGCTTTTTACCTTATATAATAATACTCAGGCTCCGGCATCGCTGCACCGCGACCGGCCCAGCCAACACGATACACTATACCACACCAGAGCAGACTCCAGACTAGCGCAGACTAGCAACACCTTATTGCTACAGTTACACAGTACCTACTGCAGTCAACACTGCTCTCTGGTCAGCGATTCTCTTATACTTTGCATATCGCAGGCAGCGCATGAGCAATACATCGAAATTACATCTGCTCGTACCTCTTACATAAAATTACATCTGCATTACATCTGCTCGGACCTCTTACATAAAATTACATCTGCTCGGACCTCTTACACCTTCCGCCCGGAACTTGTTGTCGGGCGTCAGCTGTAGCGCGTTGTTGACACAACACTTCCTCTCTGTGTGCGCGTTGTAGCGGCTGTTGTCCTTCGGGCGCGGCACGCAAAATTGGAGGTTCCTGTTCATGACCTGGCACCTCAGAATTCGGCATCCCCTCACGTCCATCCGCACTGGCTTCAAAGTCGACCTGCATAACATTATCTGGTACTAAATCCTCCGCGATTGATGGTTTTGGTTTCCGGGCTGCAGGAGTCGTGTGACATACTTCCTCATCTGAATGTTCATCACTATGTTCCAGCGGCCTTTTCTTTTGCTGAGATTCACTTTCAAGACAAACTGGCGCAGCAGTTTGGCGTCCTACGAGTGGTGGAAACGCATCAGCGGTTATGGACGGGGTCTCGGAGGTAGTTGCCTGGGGGGCATCAACATCAGGGTGTGCAGAAGAACCAGAAGTATCTAATGCCATTACCTCGTTAAGTGTCAATCTACGCCGCGGCTGGAGATTATTTTTCAAGACAAAATCTCGGCGGGGGCAGTCCTGGCGAAGATGGCCTAATTTATTGCAGATATGGCAGGTGGGGGCCTGACCAGAATATATAATGTGAGCCTTATAACCATCGACCGTGATGTGAGAAGGAATGTTCATTTTTACTTCCATGTCCACAGATCTCATCCCATTGAAATATTGTAATTTGTAGCGAGACGACCACTTTTCGTTGACAATTTCTTTAACCTCACCAAACTTAGAAAGTGCATCTTTAATTTTAGCATTGTCAATCTCTATGGGCAAGTTAAGTACTCGAACTGTCTGAATCGAGGTATCGGCACGTGTGACAGTAACTATACTAGTGGTGCCATCGCGATGAACAAAAGGGCCTTGTTTGCCGATTTTTTCAATACGTCGATCAACTGTTACTGGACTGAGAAACTTGACAAACACGCAATAACGATCAGAATCTAGCTGGGTGGTGTGCACAGAATCAGAAGTGATGCCTATTACCTCGGTTAGCCAGTCATGAATCTCGAGGGCGGTCGGTTGATCTCGGCGGGTATCCTTGTCAAAGCCAAAGACCAGGGTGTTTTTCCGGATGGTGGTAGACATAGCGCTGCAGCTGTAGGGAATCCGGTCAAGCCCGAATCCCGGACAAAATCGGCTAGTTGCTGACGAAAAGGACGCCCACAAAAAAGTACAATACACGTGAATCACTCGGAACACAGAAACACACGACGGCAAACAGTAAACACTGCCGGCCGCGGTGGCCGTGTGGTTCTAGGCGCTGCAGCCCGGAACCGCGGGACTGCTACGGTCGCAGGTTCGAATCCTGCCTCGGACATGGATGTGTGTGATGTCCTTAGGTTAGTTAGGTTTAAGTAGTTCTAAGTTCTAGGGGACTGATGACCTAAGATGTTGAGTCCCAT
This sequence comes from Schistocerca cancellata, assembly GCF_023864275.1. NCBI lineage: Eukaryota > Metazoa > Arthropoda > Insecta > Orthoptera > Acrididae > Schistocerca > Schistocerca cancellata. Next base: position 1,056,075,920 of record NC_064626.1, on the reverse strand, counting down.
AGCGTTCAGAGCCATTTGAACCATTTTTTTAGTAAACACTGGCAAGGACACCGAAGATGCCGAACAACCAGCTACGTCTGACCGCGGCGACAGCGAAAGCCGGAATGCCCAACTGAGCTACCCAAGCACAACTCACGACCCGTCCTCACAACTTTAATTCCGCCAGTACCTCGTCTTCTACTTTCCAAACTTTACAGAAGCTCTCCTGCGAACCTTGCAGAACTAGCACTCCTGGAAGAAAGGACATTGCGGAGACATGGCTTAGCCACAGCCTAGGGGATGTTTCTAGGATGAAATTTTCACTCTACAGCGGAATGTGCGCTGATATGAAAGTTCCTGGCAGATTAAAACTGTGTGCCGGACCGAGACTCGAACTCGGGACGTTTGCCTTTCGCGGGCAACAGCACTCCATATCAACGCACACTCCGCTGAAGAGTGAAAATTTTATTCTAGAAACATGCCCTAGGCTGTGGCTAAGCCGTGTCTCCGCAATATCCTTTCTTCCAGGAGTGCTAGTCCTGCTAGGTTCGCAGGAGAGCTTCTGTGAAGTTTGGAAGGTAGGAGACGAGGTACTGGCGGAATTAAAGCTGTGAGGACTGGTCGTGAGTCGTGCTTGGGTAGATCAGTTGGTAGAGCACTTGCCCGCGAAAGGCAATGGTCGCGAGTTCGAGTCTCGGTCCGGCACACAGTTTTAATTTTCGTATCTTAACTTCACGGTACTTAAGCGCAATGTATGTTGGTGGCATCAGAATCATTCGGCAGTCAGCTTCGAATGCCGTTTCTCTAAATTTTCTCAATATTGTTTCCCGAAAGAAAAGCCGCCTTCCCTCCCGGGTTCCTATGTCAGTTCCCGAAGCATCTCAGTAAACTTACGTTTTGTTCAAACTTACCGGTAACATATTAACAGACGTTCCTTAATTGCTTCGATGGCTTCCTTCAATCGGACCTGGTACGGATCCCAAACACTCGAGCAGTACTCAGGACTAGGTTCCGGCAGCGCCCTATATGCGGCCTCTTTTGCAGGTGAACCACTCTTTCCTAAAATTCTCCCAATAAACAGAAGTCGACCATTCGCCTTCCCCACCACAGTCTTCACATGCTCGTTCCAACTCATATCGCTTTGCAACGCTACGCCCAGATATTCAAACGACTTGACTGTATCAAGCTCGATGCTAGTGATACTGTATCCAAATATTACAGGTTTGTTCTTCCTTCTCATCCATTTTAACCTACATTTTTCCACACTAACTGCCATTCGCCACACCAACTGGAAATTTTGTCTAAGTCGTCTTGTATCTTCCTACAATCACTCAACTTCGACTCCTTACTGTACACCAAGGCATCATCAGCAAACAACCGCAGACTGCTGCCCATCGTGACCGCCTAAACACTTATGAATATGAAGAACAACAGAGGTCCTGTCACACTCCCTTGGGGCACTCGTGACGACACCCTTGTATCTGCTGAACACTCGCCGTCAGCGTGCAAAAACCACTCATAGACAGCATGTGGCAGCACTAACAGTGAAGGGTATATAAAGCGAATCCTGGGGTGCTGTAAACAGTGCAGTCATCGCCGTAATGCGGAAACGGAGCGATTTATCTGACGCCCAAAAGTGCATGACTACTGGATTTTGGGCCAAGGGTGAAAGCATATCAGAAAGGGTTAAGTTTGTAAACTATTCGCGTGCCGCCGTGGTTAAAGTATACCGTTATTGGCAAAATGGCGCTATCCAAAACTGGTACCGAAGCAACTGTGGTGCACCACAGTCCATAGATTACTTGGGTAAACGACAGCTGCGAAGACGTGTAGGGGGAACAGACGTGCAACTGTTAAGCAACTGCCAAGAATTCTTCCGGGTTGTATGGCCACGGTCCATGGAAGTCTTCTATCGCTGAAGTTTCGTCCAAAGCTACATCTACATCTACATCTACACTATTACTCTGCAATTCACATTTAAGTGCTTGGCAGAGGGTTCATCGAACCACAACCATACTATCTCCCTACCATTCCACTCCCGAACAGCACACGGGAAAAACGAACACCTAAACCTTTCTGTTCGAGCTCTGATTTCTCTTATTTTATTTTGATGATCATTCCTACCTATGCAGGTTGGACTCAACAAAATATTTTCGCATTCGGAAGTGAAAGCTGATGACTGAAATTTCGTAAATACACTCCTGGAAATGGAAAAAAGAACCCACCATACTTGCTCCGGACACTGCGAGAGGGCTGTACAAGCAATGATCACACGCACGGCACAGCGGACACACCAGGAACCGCGGTGTTGGCCGTCGAATGGCGCTAGCTGCGCAGCATTTGTGCACCGCCGCCGTCAGTGTCAGCCAGTTTGCCGTGGCATACGGAGCTCCATCGCAGTCTTTAACACTGGTAGCATGCCGCGACAGCGTGGACGTGAACCGTATGTGCAGTTGACGGACTTTGAGCGAGGGCGTATAGTGAGCATGCGGGAGGCCGGGTGGACGTACCGCCGAATTGCTCAACACGTGGGGCGTGAGGTCTCCACAGTACATCGAGGTTGTCGCCAGTGGTCGGCGGAAGGTGCACGTGCCCGTCGACCTGGGACCGGACCGCAGCGACGCACGGATGCACGCCAAGACTGTAGGATCCTACGCAGTGCCGTAGGGGACCGCACCGCCACTTCCCAGCAAATTAGGGACACTGTTGCTCCTGGGGTATCGGTGAGGACCATTCGCAACCGTCTCCATGAAGCTGGGCTACGGTCCCACACACCGTTAGGCCGTCTTCCGCTCACGCCCCAACATCGTGCAGCCCGCCTCCAGTGGTGTCGCGACAGGCGTGAATGGAGGGACGAATGGAGACGTGTCGTCTTCAGCGATGAGAGTCGCTTCTGCCTTGGTGCCAATGATGGTCGTATGCGTGTTTGGCGCCGTGCAGGTGAGCGCCACAATCAGGACTGCATACGACCGAGGCACACAGGGCCAACACCCGGCATCATGGTGTGGGGAGCGATCTCCTACACTGGCCGTACACCACTGGTGATCGTCGAGGGGACACTGAATAGTACACGGTACATCCAAACCGTCATCTAACCCATCGTTCTACCATTCCTAGACCGGCAAGGGAACTTGCTGTTCCAACAGGACAATGCACGTCCGCATGTATCCCGTGCCACCCAACGTGCTCTAGAAGGTGTAAGTCAACTACCCTGGCCAGCAAGATCTCCGGATCTGTCCCCCATTGAGCATGTTTGGGACTGGATGAAGCGTCGTCTCACGCGGTCTGCACGTCCAGCACGAACGCTGGTCCAACTGAGGCGCCAGGTGGAAATGGCATGGCAAGCCGTTCCACAGGACTACATCCAGCATCTCTACGATCGTCTCCATGGGAGAATAGCAGCCTGCATTGCTGCGAAAGGTGGATATACACTGTACTAGTGCCGACATTGTGCATGCTCTGTTGCCTGTGTCTATGTGCCTGTGGTTCTGTCAGTGTGATCATGTGATGTATCTGACCCCAGGAATGTGTCAATAAAGTTTCCCCTTCCTGGGACAATGAATTCACGGTGTTCTTATTTCAATTTCCAGGAGTGTAGATCTCGCCGCGACGAAAAACGTCTTTGCTTTAATGACTTCCATCCCAACTCCCGTATCATATCTGCCACACTCTCTCCCCTATTACGTGATAATACAGAACGAGTTGCCCTTGTTTGCACCTTTTCTATGTCCTCCGTCAATCCCACCTGGTAAGGATCCCACACCGCGCACCAATATTCTAACAGAGGACGAACGAGTGTAGTGTAAGCTGTCTCTTTAGTGGACTTGTTGCATCTTCAAAGTGTCCTGCCAATGAAACGCAACCTTTGACTCGCCTTCCCCACAATATTGTCTATGTGGTCTTCCCAACTGAAGTTGTTCGTAATTTTTACACCCAGGTACTTAGTTGAATTGACAGCCTTGAGAATTGTACTATTTATCGAGTAATAGAATTCCAACGGATTTCTTTTGGAACTCGTGTGGATCACCTCACACTTTTCGTTATTTAGCGCCAACTGCCACCTGCCACACCATACAGCAATCTTTACTAAATCGCTTTGCAACTGATACTGGTCTTCGGATGACCTTACTAGACGGTAAATTACAGCATCATCTGCGAACAACCTAAGAGAACTGCTCAGATTGTCACCCAGGTCATTTATATAGAACAGGAACAGCATAGGTCCCAGGACGCTTCCCTGGGGAACACCTGATATCACTTCAGTTTTACTCGATGATTTGCCGTCTATTACTACGAACTGCGACCTTCCTGACAGGAAATCACGAATCCAGTCGCACAACTGAGACGATACCCCATATGCCCGCAGCTTGATTAGAAGTCGCTTGTGAGGAACGGTGTCAAAAGCCTTCCGGAAATCTAGAAATACGGAATCAACTTGAGATCCCCTGTCGATAGCGGCCATTACTTCGTGCGAATAAAGAGCTAGCTGCGTTTCACAAGAACGATATTTTCTGAAACGATGCTGATTACGTATCAATAGATCGTTCCCTTCCAGGTGATTCATAATGTTTGAATACAGTATATGCTCCAAAACGCTACTGCAAACCGACGTCAATGATATAGGTCAATAGTTCGATGGATTACTCCTACTACCCTTCTTAAACACTGGTGCGACCTGCGCAATTTTCCAATCTGCAGGTACAGATCTATCGGTGAGCGAGCGGTTGTATATGATTTCTAAGTAGGGAGCTATTGTATCGGCGTAATCTGAAAGGAACCTAATCGGTATACAATCTGGACCTGAAGACTTGCCCGTATCAAGCGATTTGAGTTGCTTCGCAACCACTAAGGTATCTACTTCTAAGAACCTCATGCTAGCAGCTGTTCGTGTTTCAAATTCTGGAATTTTCCATTCGTCTTCCCTGGTGAAGGAATTTCGGGAAAACTGCGTTCCATAAGGCTCGTTTCACACTGGGACACTTGTGACGGTCACCGGTGACGGTCACCGGTGACTGTGGCGAACACTCCTGGGTCACTGGTGTCCCACACTGCAGCTGTTGCCAACTGATTAGTTGGTGAAATGGACTCGAGCGAGGAGGAACTGTTGTTAGTACTTGTAATGAGGAGGAGGAGGAGGAGAATGAAGACAAAACGTTCATTACACATACATCCACTGCTACGTGATCGGCTGGAGAAAGGATTGTATTACACCCTTTATGACGATCTGAGACAATCTGAGAAGAAGTTTTTTCAGTATTTTCGAATGTCAAAAACTTCATTTGATGAACTACTAGCATTCTCCTTGTAGGTTATTAACCTCCTAGCCTCATACAGGGGTAAAAATATACACTCCAGGAAATTGAAATAAGAACACCGTGAATTCATTGTCCCAGGAAGGGGAAACTTTATTGACACATTCCTGGGGTCAGATACATTACATGATCACACTGACAGAACCACAGGCACATAGACACAGGCAACAGAGCATGCACAATGTCGGCACTAGTACAGTGTATATCCACCTTTCGCAGCAATGCAGGCTGCTATTCTCCCATGGAGACGATCGTACAGATGCTGGATGTAGTCCTGTGGAACGGCTTGCCATGCCATTTCCACCTGGCGCCTCAGTTGGACCAGCGTTCGTGCTGGACGTGCAGACCGCGTGAGACGACGCTTCATCCAGTCCCAAACATGCTCAATGGAGGACAGATCCGGAGATCTTGCTGGCCAGGGTAGTTGACTTACACCTTCTAGAGCACGTTGGGTGGCACGGGATACATGCGGACGTGCATTGTTCTGTTGGAACAGCAAGTTCCCTTGCTGGTCTAGGAATGGTAGAACGATGGGTTCGATGACGGTTTGGATGTACCGTGCACTATTCAGTGTCCCCTCGACGATCACCAGTGGTGTTCGGCCAGTGTAGAGGATCGCTCCCCACACCATGATGCCGGGTGTTGGCCCTGTGTGCCTCGGTCGCATGCAGTCCTGATTGTGGCGCTCACCTGCACGGCGCCAAACACGCATACGACCATCATTGGCACCAAGGCAGAAGCGACTCTCATCGCTGAAGACGACACGTCTCCATTCGTCCCTCCATTCACGCCTGTCGCGACACCACTGGAGGCGGGCTGCACGATGTTGGGGCGTGAGCGGAAGACGGCCTAACGGTGTGCGGGACCGTAGCCCAGCTTCATGGAGACGGTTGCGAATGGTCCTCGCCGATACCCCAGGAGCAACAGTGTCCCTAATTTGCTGGGAAGTGGCGGTGCGGTCCCCTACGGCACTGCGTAGGATCCTACGGTCTTGGCGTGCATCCGTGCGTCGCTGCGGTCCGGTCCCAGGTCGACGGGCACGTGCACCTTCCGCCGACCACTGGCGACAACATCGATGTACTGTGGAGACCTCACGCCCCACGTGTTGAGCAATTCGGCGGTACGTCCACCCGGCCTCCCGCATGCCCACTATACGGCCTCGCTCAAAGTCCGTCAACTGCACATACGGTTCACGTCCACGCTGTCGCGGCATGCTACCAGTGTTAAAGACTGCGATGGAGCTCCGTATACCACGGCAAACTGGCTGACACTGACGGCGGCGGTGCACAAATGCTGCGCAGCTAGCGCCATTCGACGGCCAACACCGCGGTTCCTGGTGTGTCCGCTGTGCCGTGCGTGTGATCATTGCTTGTACAGCCCTCTCGCAGTGTCCGGAGCAAGTATGGTGGGTCTGACACACCGGTGTCAATGTGTTCTTTTTTCCATTTCCAGGAGTGTATTTCGCTATTCTTGTGGTCCGAAAAATACGGTATTAAAGTGAAAAAAGAATATAGAACTTACCAATTTTGTTTCTTTCATCTATGCTCTTTTCATCGAAATCAGGCACAAACTTCGTAATAATTTCTTGCCACGCTTTCATTTTCATGACTTTGTTACTGTAGTCATCGCTTTTCATATCCCAAATAACGGGACGACTTTCCACTTCACTTATAAAATCTTCTGTGTTGATGAACTCTAAACTCATGGCTGCACTATGTGGAGAACCACTGGGCTCAGCAACGGCTGCCTGTCTGTTGGCAACTCTGCACTGCTGTGTCTGTGATCGGTGCCCCAGTGTGAACACTCCAATACAAGCAAATGCATGTCCGGCGGTGACCGCAGCGAACACAGTGTCGGTGTCCGTCACATGTGGCGAGGGTGAGTGACTGCTGGGTCACCGTGACTCGGTGACTCAGTGCAGTGTCCCGGTGTGAATGCTCCAATTCAAACGAAGGTATCTCTATCAGTGACCGTCACCGGTGACCGTCACAAGTGTCCCAGTGTGAAACGAGCCTAAGTCCGCTGTAGCGGCACAGTCGTCGGTAACAGTACCATCGGCACTGCGCAGCGAAGTTATTGAGTGCGTCTTGCCGCTTGTGTACTTTACATACGACCAGAATTTCTTCGGATTTTCTACCAAATTTCGAGACAATGTTTCGTTATGGAACCTATGAAAGGCATCTTCGGAGATGCTCCTGGTTGTGCTGAGTCTTGCCGACGGAACGTCAGGGATAGAACAGTTCCGTGGACCACGGCCATACAACCCGGAAGAATTCTCGGCGGCTGCAACATTCGGTCGTGACCGCCTTCATTGTATGTGAAGCAACTAACCGCCCATCTGAACCAAGGGGCTACCACTAGCGTCTCATCGACGACCGTGCAGCGAATGTTGTCGTGTACGGGCCTCTGCAGCAGGAGCAGGCGCCTGGTTCATACACCCATTCTGACTGCTGTTCATCGGCGATGAAAGCTCACAGTCGGGCCAGTACCACAAATGGACGCCCACTCAGTGCCGACAGGTGGCCTTTTCAGATGAGTGTTTACGTGTAATTCTATTAGTGATTTCCTCATTCTGGAAGGCACAATGAACTAACGCAAGTATACACCTATCCTTGGGGACCAAGTGCAACCTGACATACTGTGTGTTTTCCCTCGGTACGATGGCATCTAGCAGCAGGACAATGTAACGTGTCTCCACTCATCCCAAAGTAATAATGTAAGTGTAGACCAGATGTGGCTTGAATTCAAAGAAACAGTATCGGCAGCAGTTGAGAGATTTATACCAAATAAATTAACAAACGACGGAGCTGATCCTCCTTGGTACACAAGGAACACTGTTGCAGAAACAACGAAACAAACATGCCAAATTTAAACAGACGTAAAACAGATTGCCAGAAGCTCAAAATTTAGCGCGGACTTCAACGAGAGATGCTTATAACAGTTTCCACAACGAAACTTTGTCTCGAAACCTGACAGAAAATCCAAATAGATTCTGGCCGTATGTGAAGTATGTTAACGGCAAGAAACAATCAATGCCTTCTCTGCGCGATAGCAATGGAGATACTATCGAAGACAGTGCTGCCAAAGCAGCCTTCCGAAATGCCTTCACAAAAGAAGACAAAGTAAATATTCCACAATTCGAATCGAGAACAGCTGCCAACATAAGTAACGTACAACTAAATATCCTCAGAGTAGTGAAGCAACTTAAATAACTTAAAAAAAACAAGTCTTCTGGTCTAGACTGTATACCAATTAAGTTCCTTTCGGAGTATGCTGATGCATTAGCACCATTCTTAACAACCATACAACAGTTCGCTCGACGGAAGATCCGTACCACAAATACTGGAAAGTTGTACAGGTCACACCAATATTCAAGAAAGGTAGTAGGAGTAATCCACTAAATTAATGACCTATATCGTTAACGTCGATATGCATCAAGGCTTTGGAACATATGTTGTGTTCAAACATTATGAATTACCTCGAAGAAAACTGTCTATTGACACACATTCAACATGGGTTTAGAAAATATCGTTCCTGTGAAACACAATTAGCTCTTTATTCACATGAAGTGGTGAGTGCCATTGACAAGGGCTTTCAGATCGATTCCGTATTTCTGGATTTCTGGAAGGCTTTTGACACTGTATCATACAAGGGGCTTGTAGTGAAATTGCGTGCTTATGGAATATCGTCTCAGTTATGTGACTGGATTTGTGATTTCCTGTCAGAGGGGACACAGTTCGTAGTAAATGATGGAAGTAATCGAGTAAAGCATAAATGATCTCTGGCGTTCCACAAGGTAGTGTTATAGGCATTCTGCTGTCTCTTATCTATATAAACGATTTGGGAGACAATCTGAACAGCCGTCTTAGGTTGTTTACAGATGACTCTGTCGTTTATCGATTAATAAAGTCATCAGAAGATCAAAGCAAATTGCAAAACGATTTAGAAAAGATATCTGTATGGTGCGAAAATCGGCAATTGAGCCTAAATAACGAAAAGTGTGAGGGCATCCACATGAGTGCTAAAAGGAATTCGTTAAACTTCGGTTACACGATAAATCACTCTAACCTAAAAGAAATAAAATCAGCTAAATACCTACGTATTACAATTACGAACAACTTAAATTGGAAGGAACACACAGAAAACGTTGTGGGGAAGGCTAACCAAAGGCTGCGTTTTATTGGCAAGACACTTAGAAAATGTAACACATCTACTAAGGAGACCGCCTACACTATGCATGTCCGTTCTCTTTTAGAATACTGCTGCGCGGTGTGGGATTCTTACCAGATAGGACTGACAGAGTACATCGAAAAATTTCAAACAAGGGCAGCACGTTTTGTATTATCGCTGAATATGAGAGAGAGTGTCACAGAAATGATACGGGATTTGGGGTGAACATCATTAAAAGAAGCGTTTTTCGTTGCGACGGAATCTTCTCACGAAATTCCAATCACCAACTTTCTCCTCCGAATGCGAAAATATTTTGTTGACACCGAGAAACTATCACCACGATAAAATAAGGGAAATCAGAGATCATTCGGAAAGATATAGGTGTTTGTTCTTTCCGCCCGCTATACGAGATTGGAATAATAGAGAATTGTGAAGGCGGTTCGATGAACCCTCTGTCAGGCACTTAAATGTGATTTGCGGAGTATCCATGTAGATGTAGAAGCTCTTTGATCAGGATGTCTTTCTGCCCGTTGAGCGGCTATTTGTCCAAAATGTGTTGAGTGAAATATTACGAGGGACAGACTGTATCAGAGAAAAGCATCGGTTAACTGCGTTTGTACACGCGCTGACTAAAATGCCACACATCTACACTAGTGAAGAATATGCATACATGCTATATGTTTACGACTTTTGCAATGGTAGTGATGATGGTGCTGTGGGCGCTTTCTGACACGTATATTTCCTGAACGTAGAGTGTTTACCAGAAATGCCATCATAATGCGTTAGGGAGTTCCCATTTTTGGCCTGAACGTGTAGTGCAACAACCTGTGCAGGAGCAGCAACACTTTGTTGAAACGGTGCACCGTAGTGCTCCTAACAGCACACGGCGAATTTCTGAACGTATCAGTGTCCAAGGAGTAGGCCTACTTGTCTGGTGAACATTTCACGCGGGAAACTGAACCCATTTCACATACACCGTACCCACAATCTTTATATTGGCGACCTGAATTTTATCACTAGCTAAATGACAATCGTCATTTGCTTGCACTAATACTATTCACTGACGAAATCACAGTTACACGGGACTCAACACAGGTAATAACCGTCGATGGTCGCAGAAGAATTCACACGACAGCGTGGAAATAAATTTTCACAATTCCGTTTTCGATCTGTATTTGTTACCGCATGATCGGTAACATGTTGACAGGTCCAGTCATTTTAGAAGAGTGAATGACGGACAGAATTACTTTCTGTTTGAAACGTCCCCTTAAAACAATTATACACGACTGTGCTGATAAACCTCTTACACTATTTGCTTTTCAAACAGCTGAGCAAAACTGAACGTACTCAAACATTCACTAAAGTGACACACAATATTTTTAGCGCAACGCAATCTGACTTTCAAAAATCCCTACCAAATAATGGCCCTGATTAACATTAACCTATACCTTTCACAAATCACTTACCTCACCAAAAATCTTCGTTACTCGAACTACTGCAATAAAGCGAGCGCAACTACTGCCAGCTAAATAAAAGATTCAAACTACGGAAGGCACTAACTACTGATAGGCATAGTTAGCAAATGAAAGATTTTAATAGAGAACAAACAATGTACACTCCTGGAAATGGAAAAAAGAACACACTGACACCGGTGTGTCAGACCCACCATACTTGCTCCGGACACTGCGAGAGGGCTGTACAAGCAATGATCACACGCACGGCACAGCGGACACACCAGGAACCGCGGTGTTGGCCGTCGAATGGCGCTAGCTGCGCAGCATTTGTGCACCGCCGCCGTCAGTGTCAGTCAGTTTGCCGTGGCATACGGAGCTCCATCGCAGTCTTTAACACTGGTAGCATGCCGCGACAGCGTGGACGTGAACCGTATGTGCAGTTGACGGACTTTGAGCGAGGGCGTATAGTGGACATGCGGGAGGCCGGGTGGACGTACCGCCGAATTGCTCAACACGTGGGGCGTGAGGTCTCCACAGTACATCGATGTTGTCGCCAGTGGTCGGCGGAAGGTGCACGTGCCCGTCGACCTGGGACCGGACCGCAGCGACGCACGGATGCACGCCAAGACCGTAGGATCCTACGCAGTGCCGTAGGGGACCGCACCGCCACTTCCCAGCAAATTAGGGACACTGTTGCTCCTGGAGTATCGGCGAGGACCATTCGCAACCGTCTCCATGAAGCTGGGCTACGGTCCCGCACACCGTTAGGCCGTCTTCCGCTCACGCCCCAACATCGTGCAGTCCGCCTCCAGTGGTGTCGAGACAGGCGTGAATGGAGGGACGAATGGAGACGTGTCGTCTTCAGCGATGAGAGTCGCTTCTGCCTTGGTGCCAATGATGGTCGTATGCGTGTTTGGCGCCGTGCAGGTGAGCGCCACAATCAGGACTGCATACGACCGAGGCACACAGGGCCAACACCCGGCATCATGGTGTGGGGAGCGATCTCCTACACCGGCCTTACACCACTGGTGATCGTCGAGGGGACACTGAGTAGTGCACGGTACATCCAAACCTTCATCGAACCCATCGTTCTACCATTCCTAGACCGGCAAGGGAACTTGCTGTTCCAACAGGACAATGCACGTCCGCATGTATCCCGTGCCACCCAACGTGCTCTAGAAGGTGTAAGTCAACTACCCTGGCCAGCAAGATCTCCGGATCTGTCCCCCATTGAGCATGTTTGGGACTGGATGAAGCGTCGTCTCACGCGGTCTGCACGTCCAGCACGAACGCTGGTCCAACTGAGGCGCCAGGTGGAAATGGCATGGCAAGCTGTTCCACAGGACTACATCCAGCATCTGTACGATCGTCTCCATGGGAGAATAGCAGCCTGCATTGCTGCGAAAGGTGGATATACACTGTACTAGTGCCGACATTGTTCATGCTCTGTTGCCTGTGTCTATGTGCCTGTGGTTCTGTCAGTGTGATCATGTGATGTATCTGACCCCAGGAATGTGTCAATAAAGTTTCCCCTTCCTGGGACAATGAATTCACGGTGTTCTTATTTCAATTTCCAGGAGTGTATTTACCTTAATAGTCATAATATATATATAGCAGTTCATGCAGAAATTTCAAATCTCCGCCATTTCTCTCCCCACATCCACCACTGCTGGCGGCTCACCTCCAACTGCGCAACGCTACGCGCTGTTCACATCCAGCTGCCGCTGCCCAACACTACAATGGCAGGCAACAATGCAAACTAGCCACAGACTGCACACAGCACAGCCAGTGATTTTCATACAGAGCACTACGTGGCGTTACCAATATAAAACATAAACAGCCTATTTACACAGCCCCCATGCTCCCCATAAAAAATTTTAGAAATTGTTTTGGGCACTGGGCAATACATATTTGTTAAAATTTTTCATAATTGTAATTACAATAACAAAGAAATCAAATGCACACACTTATTGATACAATGTTGGTCAAAAGCTAAAATTTTCTCACAGTCCATAAAGATAGTCCTGATCATTCATCATAATAGTAATTACAGTTTTTTTTTCACAAAGTCTCATTAGTAAAAGAAATTGCACACAGAAGTAGTGGATTTCCATGCAGTCTTGAAGAAGTAGTGTTGTCCTTCCACCGGAAAGACAGTGCTGACTCTTGACATGCTGACAGGTAATGGGCCACAACAGAGCAAACCCACAGCAGAGTCAGTCGAAGTTTTGAAGAATATTGTTAGGTAGGTCATCACAGAGTAGACCCACTGTAGTCCTGGTAGAAATAATGGTATTGGTGGGTCATCAAAGGTGTAGACCCACTGTAGTCCCTGTAGAGATGGCCAGCAGCCATGTGCTGCGACTGTGCAGGTGCACAATCACCATCGAAGAGTCTTGTGGACAATATAGCAAGTCCATAAACCACCACTTGTGCACTCACAAAATTTTTGGAACTGTCCTTAGAACCAGCAATGCTGATATCCAGTCCCTTGCTGAATTATTAACACACGTGCAAACACTATGAATCCCTACTTCTCACATATTGTCCATATACTATGACCAACAGAAACGTGTGCAGTGAAATGAAACTTAACCACTGCTGGCGGCTCACCTCCAACTGCGCAACGCTACGCGCTGTTCACATCCAGCTGCCGCTGCCCAACACTACAATGGCAGACAACAACGCAAACTAGCCACAGACTGCACACAGCACAACCAGTGATTTTCATACAGAGCGCTACGTGGCGTTACCAATATAAAACATAAACAGCCTACTTACATGTTTTCTGAAATTTCGTTCGCTGAATACCTAGAGGACGTTCCTTTGGCCATGCGGACTGCAATGTGCTTCCACATCTTACCAGACGTGTCAGGGAACGTCTCTACCGCACTTACGCGAATCGCTGGACTGGTTGTGGAACTTACAATTAAATGACCACCGACATGGCCAAGAGATGTTTTTTGTGGGACTAGATGAAGTCTGTGTACAAATGAAAGGTGAATACGTGAGATGAACTGTTTGGTAGCATCATGGACGTTGCTGCCCTAATTAGTGAATGTGCAGAGCTACTCACAAAAGCAACACGACATGTCTTCCCAAGAGTGCACAAAACCGCTGAAGCTGACGGAGCGATAATCCAACGTTTATTGGGAACTGTACAACAGCTGTAATGAGAGGCGTACAATAATGCTTAGTCGTGGATGTGTTGAAGATAAGTGTTTTTCAGTTGATCCTTCTTAAAATGCATGGCCGGCCGCTGTGGCCGTGCGGTTCTAGGCGCTTCAGTCCGGAGCCGGGCTGCTGCTATGGTCGCAGGTTCTAATCCTGCCTCGGGCATGGATGTGTGTTATGTCCTTAGGTTAGTTAGGTTTAAGTAGTTCTAACTCTAGGGGACTGATGACCTCAGATGTTAAGTCCCATAGTGCTTACTGACTTTTAAACATGTGTGCCTGTGTAAATCTGACAGTGTCTTGAATGGTGTAGAAAATAACGTGAGAACGTTACATTAAATGTATTCTTTCTCGGTAATAATTTGGAATAGGACATATGTCCATAAGAAGATTCTTCGTTTAAATGATAGTTCCTGTCGCAATCATGAACATTGGCCATTTCTCCTGGGTCACCCAGTATCCATATTAAGTAAAATTTTCGTATTTGCAACCTTCCTGCTAATCCAATTTTGATTCCTAGCTACGTATAGTATTATTACTTTTTGACACCTAAACAGCATTTTGACGCTTGCGTATTCAACTATCTTCTGAGTGCGATGTAGTTGCTCCTAGTTGATCATGGCTTGTCCGTCTGGATTCTTAACCACCCAAGATCATGGCCGTATAACACACTGCTAAATTAATCCTGCTGGTATTGTCTAATCAGATGCCCTGAACTGCTGACACACCGGCATGTGATTACATGGGTCACACTTGTATCTTCTCCCGAATTCTCGTTTCAGTGGAACCAAGAACAAGCGCAAATAGACCGGCAGCTGTGGCCGAGCGGTTCTAGGCGCTGCAGTCCGGAACCACGCGGCTGCTACGGTTGCAGGTTCGAATCCTGCCTCGGGCATGGACGTGGGTGATGGCCTTAGGTTAGTTAGGTTTACATAGTCCCAAATCTAGGGGACTGATGACCTCAGATGTTAAGTCCCATAGTGCTTAGAGCCAAGCACAAATAAAGCCAAGAACTCGGTTACGCCACAGTATCCTGCCACTGTAACCGATAACTCTTCTGCAGTTCAAGCAATGAGATAAACAACTGTACAGTTAAATCAATAGATATGGTAAATGGAATTGCAGGCCCAGACAATCTGACTTTGTATGCGTACACCAGATGTGGTTTAACTTCAAATAAATATTATCGATGGCAGTTGAGAGATATATACCAAATAAACTAATAATAGATGGTACTGTGGTAATGATCTCCCATGATATCCAAAACAGGTCATAACACTATTGCAGAAGCAGCGAAAAAAGCAAGTCAAATTTAAAATAATGGAAAATTCCCAAGATTGGCGAAGTTAAGCTCTAATTTTGGCACGAACTTCAATGCGAGATGCTTGTAACAGATTCCACAACGAAACTTTATCTCGAAATCTGGTGGAGAACCCAAAGAGATTCTGGTCGTAGGTAAAGTACATCAATGGTAAGACGCAATCAGTACCTTCACTGAGCGATAGCAATGTAATGTTACCGATAACAGCACCACTGAAGCAGAATTATTGAACACGGTCTTCGGAAATTCCTTCACAAAAGAAGACGAAGTAAATATTCCAGAATTTGAACCAACAATTGCCAACATGAGTGACTTAGAAGTAGATATCCTCGGTGTAGCGAAGCAGCTTAAAACACTCAAGAAATGCAAGGCTTCCTGCTGTCCAGATGGTAAACCAGTCAGGTTCCTTTCAGAGCATGCTGATATAATACCTGCATACTTAGCAGTCATAAACAACCGCTCGCTCGTCGAATGATCCATAGACAAAGACTGGAAAGTTACGCAAGTCACACTAATACCAAAGAAAGGAAATTTGAGTAATCCACTACCGGCCTTTGTGGCCAAGCGGTTCTAGGTGCTTCAGTCCGGAACCGCGCTGCTGCTACGGTCGCAGGTTCGAATCCTGCCTCGGGCATGGATGTGTGTGATGTCAGGTTAGTTAGGTTTAAGTAGTTCTAAGTCTAATGGACTGATGACCTCAGATGTTAAGTCCCATAGTGCTTAGAGCCATCTGAACCATTTTTTGAGTAATCCACTGAATTACGGACCCGTACGACTAACATCGATTTGCAGTGCAATTTTTTACCATATACTGTGCTCGAAGAAAACGATCAGATTCAGAAAATATTGTTCTTGTGGAATACAACTAGCTCTTTATTGTCACGAAGTAAAGAGTGCTATGAACAGGGGACGTTAAATTAATTCCATATTTTTAGATTTCCAGAAGGCTTCTGACGCCGTTGCTCACAAGCTACTTCTAATCAAATTGCGTGAGTATGGAGTACTGTCTCAGTTGTGTGACCCGATTCATGATTTCCTGTTAGGAACGTCACAGTTCGTAATAATCGGCGGAAAGTCGTATATTTTGTTGCACAAGAAAACGTTATAGGTCCCCTGTTGTTCCCGATTTACATACACGATTTAGGAGACAATCTGAGCAGCCCTTTTAGATTGTTTGTAGATGATGCTGTCATTTACCGTCATGTGAAGTCATCAGATGATCAAGACGAACTGCAAAATGAATTGGACAAGATATTGCGACGTCGGTGGCATTTGTTACGTCATATACAAAAAATTTGCATATATATTTTATATATTTTTATTTTTAATTTATCAGCATGATTCTTTCTCTCAGGGATATTGTCTTTTCTTATCACTTTTACTTACGTGCATAAGTAAATATGAAACGGGTTCTTGAAGGGCCTCAGTTATTCATGTACCAACTTTAGATTTTGAAAAAAGTGGTTCAAATGGCTCTGAGCACTATGGGACTTAAACATCTGTGGTCATCAGTCCCCTAGAACTTAGAACTACTTAAACCTAACTAACCTAAGGACATCACACACATCCATGCCCGAGGCAGGATTCGAACCTGCGACCGTAGCAGTCGCACGGTTACCGACTGAGCGCCTAGAACCGCGAGACCACCGCGGCCGGCTTAGATTTTGAACGCGATGACTAAAATATAGTTGCCGTTAACTGAATTGAATGTAATTTTGTTAATTTCTATTTATTGGTTGCAAAGCAAGGCTAGAGAGAGTTTCTATTGTTGCATTGGAGCGGCCAAGATAAAACTTACTGGACTCATGGAATCTGTATAATTTAAAAACATGAACTTTAACGTAAATTTGCAATTTATAAAGGTTCTTATAACGAAATCTCTCGCATTTTCAGTTAATGTTAACACTTTGAAAAATAAATTAATACTTCGGTGCGTAATGGCCGACCAGAGGCTGCATCGGAAGATGAACTTCTCGCAGCGCAAATTACTGAAAAAATGCTTATTAAAAATAGTTAGCCACTGGGAGCATTTGAGGTGACAACTATTACAAAGAAATTCATTTTGTGATAATAATAACAATTTTATTTTAGTAATAAATACGAATAACTTACATAAAATATGTGTAGCCGCTCAATGGCTGCCTTCCGTACCACGAAACAAAACAGTGTGTGTAGCATAAAATACGTCCTTCCTCCTCGGCCGTACAATCGCGTCTCTTTTCGATCATTTTTCATTTTCATAGACATTCAATAAAGATGCTACTCTTAAATTATCGCTGCATATCAATTGTTTCAAGAACATTAACTGTATCTTTTATACTAATTATATTCACAAAATACGTGAATTACGGTTTACAACCGATAAAAATGTCAATATTTATTTGACGTACCGTCACAATCTCTGTACGTAAGTGGCAACTGACTCTACATCATGAAATGTGTGAAGTCATCCACATGAGCACTAATAAGAATCCGCTAGATTTCACTTAGACAATAAATAACACACATGTAAAGACTTGTACAAAATCGAGTAAATTAAATTGGAACAATTTACATAGATAATTTGAGAGAATTAACGTACGTGTGGTTCTACGTACCCTCTGCCGAAGAGATAATACAAACCAAATCCGCGTTTTATTCGCAGAACACTTAGTAACTGTAACAGATCCACAGAAGACACTGCGTACACGACGCTTGTTCACCCACTTCTGTAATATTTCTGTGCAGTGTGGGATCGGCATGAGATAAGATTGACAGAGGGCATCGATAAAGTTCAAAGAGGGTCAGGTCGTTTTGCATTATGGCGAAAAGGGGAGAGAGTGCTACGAATATGATTCACAAATTGGGGTGGTAATCATTAAAACAAAGGCGTTTTTCGCTGCGGACGATTTCAATCACCAACTTTCCCCGCAGAGTGTGCAACTATTTTGTCGGCGTCCACCCACACAGGGAGAAAGGATTATCATAATTAAATAAATCAGAGCTCGCAAGAAAAGATTTAAGTGTTCGTTTCTCCCGTGCGCCATTAGAGACTGAAACGGCAGAGAAGTAGCTTAAATGTGGTTCTATATACTCTCTGCCAGGCAATTAACTGTGAACTGCAGAGTAATCATGTAGATGTAGGTCTAGATATAGGTTGTGAAGAGAACGTGGGAGCGTGTCCACGACATGTACTGGGACAGGCCATTGGGCGGAAGCGGCTGTTACAATTCCGCCCCTGGAGCCGTAGATCGATGCAGGCACCTGTTGCTGGAACGCGCGAACCAGCCATGTACCTGAGGCGAGACGCCAGCGACATCCATTTACCGCTAAAAGCAACTCCCGCCTCGATACTCTCGGGTCGAGAGCCAGGGCGCCCTCCCAAAGTGCATAATGCATGGCAGCTAATTACACTCTCCGCTTAACCGGCTTTAACGGGAACTCTTTCCGCCTTCCGCTCGATCCTGTGCATAGGAGCCACAGACACGACAGAGCTTCGTCGCTGAGGCTTCGGAATCGACCACAGTACTATGTAGTACGTTGTTCAGCATATAATATATAATGTGATATTAAGATCAAAATTATATCTTTCAATTTCGATAATATTCGCAAGGAAAGAAGAAAATTCAAATCCATTTGAAATTTACCATGAATGAAATTAGTACAGCATTGCAAAACTTTTTAACTCCTTTTAAATCCTTTGTTTGTTGCTTTACGAGTTATGTTAATGCTTTTGTGATTCGAGACTAAGAAGTAAATAAATAAAGAAACGCTATTACAAGTTGATACAATGTACAACCGAAGATGCTCAGCAGATTCCGCACCGGAACGTTTATACTATACACTAAGGTGACGAAAGTCAGGGAACACCACCTAATATCCTTTTGCCCGGAGTAGTGCAGCAACTCGACGTGGCATGGAATCAACAAGTGGTTGGAAGAGTCCTGTAGAAATACTGGGCCATAATTGCGAAAATGTTGCCGGTGAAGGTTTATAACGCCTCTTCTTCTTGATGATTTGGTTTGATTTGTACTTGACCTCGGCTAAAACTCGGCGACAGTCGGTAGAGTGTTGAGATCGTTATCAAGTTACGAAGACGACGTTACACAAAATAACAGTGTTGAACCGAAATGTCGACGTGCGTGAGATATTTACTTCACCAAGAATCGTAATTAATCGTTCGTAATCGATGTTTTTAACTGATTAATGGTGAAATATTAATGATAAAACCAATACAGTCACATCCACGACAAATTCCCTACAAGCTGGTCGTAACTTCAAGTATCTAAGAAATCGTAACAGTGGGCTTGTTATTTGAGTCAAAGATTCTACACAAGCGCCAAGCGCTACAGTCAAATATTATCGCTGCGCGTAATTATTACTTGGGAGTTTCATGTCAATAATTTGATAGAATTATAAATCACAAATTCACGACTTGGCACGAGTGGGTGTTTTATTGCACAATTACAGTCACTTCCTAACCGAGCCTTGAGAAACTTTCCCAGGTGTTGGGGGGATTTAAATTATATGCTTCGGACCTATCACTGAAGTTCCATAAACAACTGGCTATTATGAATGAAAATTGTCTATCAGTGTTCGTTGCCTAAATCACTGTCTAAGTAATGTTTAGTTCAATTATCTAGTTAAAAGTTCACTTTATTCTAGTAGGTAAAAGTCCTCCGTTCGAATTTTAATGCCTTGATATTTGAAGTCAGAAGATCGTATTACTGCGTCATAATAGATCGCAATTATTCAATCTCAAAAACAATCTAAGCGCGCCTACAAGTACGAGCATTTAAATATACGACCTGCTTCGGCTAACTCTCGTAACGTAGTGACAATGCATTGAATTATACTTAGTCATTACTCACGATTCCCAAAGAGTACTCACACGGAGTATTCTTTGGGATCGTTGGTTGTACATTGCGAATGTTAATTTATGCTAATTGTGCAATTTATTATGATTTTGATTTTAATTTTATTGAAATTTAATCTTTCTTTTGTAGATTGCTAAATTGTCAAGTCTTAGATTCCTGATTTAATTACTTGTTATTGTCCTAATAATAGTGATAAATGGAACTTCGTTCGCTTATTCACTTTTCTGGGAATTTGGAACTTGGGGGGAAATCTTTGGGGTATTGGGAGCTAATTTTTGATTTTTATTTGTCGTCCGAGGAAGTGGCATTACAGGTTTTTGTGCACGAACTGACCTCTCGATTATGTCCAATAAATGATGGACAGGATTCATGTCTGGTGGTCTGGATGGCATAATCATTCGCTTGAATTGCCCAGAATGTGCTTCAAACCAATCACGAACAGTTGTGGTCCACTGACATGGTACATTGTCGTCCATAAAAACTCGACCGTGATTTAGGAACATGAAGCCCATGAATGAAGCCGGCCCCTGTGACCGAGCGGTTCTAGGCGCTTCAGTCTGGAACCGCGCTGCTGCTACGGTCGCAGGTTCAAATCCTGCCTCGGGCATTGATGTGTGTGATGTCCTTAGGTTAGTTAGGTTCAAGTAGTCCTACGTCTAGAAGACTGATGATCTCAGGCGTTAAGTCCCATAGTCAGAGCCATTTGAACACATGAATGGCTGCAAATGGCCTCCAAGTAGCCGAACATACCATTTCATCAAATGGTTCAAATGGCTCTGAGCACTATGGGACTTGACATCTGAGGTCATCAGTCCCCTAGAACTTCGAACTACTTAAACCTAACTAACCTAAGGACATCACACACACCCATGCCCGAGGCAGGATTCGAACCTGCGACCGTAGCGGTCACGCGGTTCCAGACTGAAGCGCCTAGAACCGCTCGGCCACAACGGCCGGCCCATTTCATCAGTGATTGATTCAGTTGGACCAGAGGACCCTGTCCATTCCATGTAAACACAGCCCACACTATTATGGAGCCACCACCAGCGTGCACAGTGCCTTTTTGACAACTTGGGCCCTTGGCTTCGTCGAGACTGCGCCACACTCGAACACTGCCATCAAGTCTTACGAACTGGAATCGAGATTCATCAGAACAGGTCACACTTTTCCAGTTGTCTAGGGTTCAAACGATATTGTCACGAGCCTAGAAGAGCCGCTTCAGGTGATGTGCTGTTAGCAAAGGCACTCGCGTCGGTCGTCTACTGCCATAGCCAGATTTCACCGCACTGTACTAAGGGATACGTTCGTCGTACGTCCCACATTGATTTCTGCGGTTATATCATACATTGTTGGTTGTCTGTTAGCACTGACAACACTACGCAATTAGCCACTGATCTCGGTCATTAAGTGAAGACCATCGGCTAATGCACTGTCTGTGGTGAGAGGTAATGTCTGAAATTTGGTTTTCTCAGAATACTCTTGACACTGTGGATCTCGGAATATGGAATTTCCTAAAATTCCCAAAATGAAATGTCCCATGCGTACAGGTCTGACTACCATCCCGCATTCAAAGTCTGTTAATTCCTAGGCACATCGGACACCTTTTCACATGAATCACATGTCCAAATGACACGTTCACCAATGCACTGCTTTTTTAGACCTTGTGTACGCGATTTTATCGTCATTTGTTTTTGTGAATAGCGCTATCCCACGGCTTTCAACACGTCAGAGTATTATTCTGTTGAATTAAGAGTGTTTTGACCTGGCACGAAGATCTAGCTATAATTAATGTACATGTATTTCATTACAAGGGCCTAGCACAGTTTGCACCGTATCTATTATACGAACCTCAGTGAGAGAGAGGTACGAATTTATAATGTCTAAACGCTAACGTCGCATGTGATCAGTCTGCAGTCTTATAGTGTATTTAGTTTCTTCTCCATCTTGGCGCTTGGAAATGTTATTTCCTAGAGTTGATGTTGCGTGACCCTACGGTTAGGAAAAGCACTTTGCTCTTAAGATGGCAAAGACTATGTACGGTGTGTATGCATTATTCAGCGGAAGGTGCGCGATAGCTATGATATTAGTTGTACTATGGTAGAAAGACTAATCCAGATGAAAGAATTATATTTCCAAACAAATTATAAAAAGGGGTGCAGGCTGAATCATCCATACCCATTGATCCTTACCATCTTAATGTAAGCCTTTGTGGAATAATGAGGTACAAAAGCGTCGTGAATTAAGAGAAATGCATACCTTTTGTAAGCAATGGTGTATTCTACAACCATTTGAGCACATATCCCTGACTTTACTATCACTGAATTCTCATTTCTCTGTCCGTAGTCGAAACTTCTCATACACTGTAATTTGCGTTTACTATAAGGGTTCAAAATTTGAACAATGGCTCTGAGCACTATGGGACTTAACATCTACGCTCATCAGTCCCCTAGACTTAGAACTACTTAAACCTAACTAACCTAAGGACATCACACACATCCATGCCCGAGGCAGGATTCGAACCTGCGATCGTAGCAGCAGCGCGGTTCCAGACTGAAGCGCCTAGAACCGGCTACTATATGGGGATTATACAATTACTTCTGATACTGCATACATACAGACCTACATCTTCGGAGATTACCACGAAGTAATAATTCAGTCACTGATTTTTCTTTAAGCACACATTTCCTAAGACTGCGGCTATAGTGGAGCGGCGCAGCACGATCAGAGCAGCGCTGGCGAAACAAAGCAATGCTGTTCAGTGTGCGAGATTACAGGGCGCAGTGCAGCATAGCACCATTTGACAGAACGGCGCCGCGCGAATCACACACACTTGCTTCCGAGCGCGGCGAGCAGCAAGTCTGAGTGACTCCGGTTGCGTTCGGGTAAAGCCGGCAGCATTCGGCTGCTGCTGCTGCAGGCAGCAGAGTCAGTACTGTTGTTGGCGTGTGATTCTTTTGTTGTACTGTTGAGAATATGACATCAGCAGAAGCCTTGATAGCAGATGTTTTTACTCAGTGTCCTTTGTGGAACCAGTGAAATAATTATCAACACAACTGGTTCACATTTGACAAGTTACCTGTTCAGGCAGCAGCAGAATAACAAATCAACAGTAATGAATACATTTCCATTATCACTTATTTCTTTCATTGTAGTGAAACGGTAAGTGATAATGCAGTTGATGTAGCACATCAGTTTAACACGTGAAAATCATATTTAACTATGTTGAAAAAGGTTTATTTGAAGCTCTGTTAAAGTTTCAGCCTGTCTGATAAATACCCTGAATAGATCGCATGATTTCTACTGCAAGTTGCTCATCGACATTATGGGATCCTTCTAGTTCACTGACAGTCTTGTGGAGAACATGTACGTTTCACAATAACGTCAGCTAATTCGGAGAAATTTTGTATTGGTTTCCAAAATATGTGTAACACTAACGTGGTGTGAAACACACTAATGTTACCCTCTGAGAGGATTTAAAAGTTTGACCGCGTGTGTGTAATGGGCAAGGGTATCGGGCTATAATTTCGATTCTGGTGAAATAACAGAAAAACGAAACGGGTTTTGATCTTGGGTGTCAACAAAAGTGGTAAAATCGTAAATGAAAGAGAAAAATGAACGGTCGCCAGCCCAATAAAGCACATTAATTTGGAAATATATATTTGAGAAAATTGAATATTGGTTATTGAAGTAGCTTTTGTTGAGATTTCCCTTTGAATAGCAAACAGGACACAGTGCACTCTGTACTGGGTGTAGTAGCAGCTACAAATAACACACTCACTAGTAAATTATGGGGAGTAAATTTGCACCAAGCTCATACTAACAAAATTACACCTTCTCTGGCGCGGTTCCCCCATTGGAGGTACGAGTCCTCCCTCGGGCATGGGTGTTTGTGTCGTTCTTAGCGTAAGTTAGTTTAATTTAGATTAAACAGTGTGTAAGCTTGCGGATCGATGACCTCAACAGTTTGGTCCCATAAGACCTTACCACAAATTTACCACACCTTCTTTAAAATTGTGCGTAATTTTTCTTCTAAAATACCATCGTACATCTGTTCATTAAAGATCTATAAATTCTTGAACTTTAATTACCTGTGAAGCAGGTATTCCTTGCAATAATATTTACACAATCTTGCATTGTAATCCTACAAAACTATAATTTATAGTAAACTAAGGATACTTTAGCAAAATCCTATTCAACTTCACTTTTGTGGTTTTAGCCCTAACTTTTATTACTCCTTTCACTTTAGACAAAAATCACTTTTAAACACATGAATGCAAAAATTGTTCATATAAATCAAGATACTCGGTTTTAGAAGCATTTCGGTAAGACCCTGCGTAGGTTCGTGACAAGGACTGAAAATATGGTTCCGGACACGAATTGATGTTTCATGTGGTTATTATTGAAACAACACACAAATTAATTGGTCTATGCCCATATACAGTATTTAACTGAATGTATGAAGTTTGTGAAGCAGTGGCGAAGATTGGTGGCAGGCGACATGGCGGCTAACTGTACTCACGGCTCTCGATGTACGAATGCTCTATAAAATCTCTTCTTGGCGTCGAATTTTCAACCTATTAGAGCCATTCCATTATGCAATGAATACCAAATAACAGCCAGATCCACATCCCAGGAAAATCCTATAATGCAGCTTCCAATTGCCTCTCTTAGCACCGTCGAAGTGTACCGTGCTAAGGCTAGCCACATACTGCCTGCCGTTCACACAAAGGAGCCACACAGTTCGACCGCCAAACCCACCTTTTACATCGCGCCAAGCCACTTTCGTTGCGGAGGGACTTCCCTACAGCATATTTTTGCAAGTTTGTCCGATTTTCTTCCGATTTTCTTTTCTCCCTGTACCTCTTTGATGAATCTCATATGGAAAATGCCATCTTCGCTATTTTCACACACTGTCTATCCCTTCAGGTAGCTGGATAGAGCATCTGCTACATGATTGTCTCTTTCTTTAACATAGAAAATTTCGTAGTCAAACTGCTGGTGGTACAGCGCCCAACAGCTTAACCTGTCAGTAAAGAAGCAGCAGTCTTCAAGAAATGTTAATGCGTTGTGATCAGTATGTATAAATGTTTTATGCCCCCACAAATAATTTCGAAACTTTTTCGAACCCCCCCCCCCCCCTCGATCTCGATATGATAGCTAGAGCTTCCTTTTCTGGAATTGTGTAATTTCTTTCGTACTTAGTCAGGGTTCGACTAGCGAAAGCTATTGCCCTATGTTATGGTTCTACTATATCTATATTTTCTTGGAAAATTTCTATGCCGATTCCATACGCACTGCTATCAGTACTCATATGAAATGGTTCACTCAAAACAGGGTGATACAAGATATTGTTCATTATTAATTCATTTTTCAAATATTCGAAATCTTGTTCGCATTCCTCTGACCAAGTAAATGCACTATTTTTCCTTAAGTAACCATTTAAATGAAGACTATTAAATGCTTGCCCCTTCGCAAATTTGCGGTAAAATCCACAGAGACCGAGATACACTTTTAATTGCTTTCGGTTCTTAGGTGGTGGACATTTTTCAATGGCATTTAACTTCTCTGGGTCCTTTTCAATCCCGGAAGTGGTAATAATATGTCCCAAGAATTTTATTTCCTGTTTCACGAATTCGCACGTCTTCAGTTTTCATGTCATCGCTCCTGCTTGAAGAGAACAAAAGGTTTTGTCTAATAATTTGCAGTGTTCTTTCCAATTTTCTGTGGCGATCCACAAGTCGTCCACATATATGGTCAATCTGGCACTTAGTTCCCTTCCTAACACGGAATCTAAAGCCCTAATAAAGACTGAGACGAAAGTATTAAGACCAAAAGGAACAACTATATATTGCTAACATTTTCCCGCAAATAGAAATGCAGTATACTTTCGAGACCCTTTATGCAATGGAATTTGCCAGTATCCCGCCGTGAGACCTAAGCTAGTCAAATACCGCACAATGTGGAACTTTTGCAGTAGTTCGTCTACATTTTCTGGACGATCTACTTCTCTTTTGACAACCTTGTTTAGTGTTTGTGCATCGATTACTACTCGCACGTCTCCATCTTTCTTGTTTACAACAATGAGAGGGCTGTTATACTCACTATTGCTCCTTTCGATAATTCCCCATTCCATCATTTTGTCAATTTCCGCCTGCACAGCTTCTCTCTTAGCTAGAGGTACTGGATAAGGTCTCACGAGAACTGGTTCATGTTCTATTGCTTCAATACGGTATTCAGAATTCTTTACTATTCCTAGTTTACCTCAATGCACTTCCTGATTATTAGTCAGAATGTTAAACAGATCGGCTTTCTGTTCTGACGTAAGTTCCTGTATCTCTTTAATAATTTCTTTAAAAGTTTCTACTTTTGTGTCATCAATCATTACGTTCTTTGCGTGGTATATTTCATATAAATTGGACAACCCATCATTTCCAGGGTCTAATAGCAATTAATTAACTTTGGTGTCCTGTGTAATTTATTTCTCCTCAAATCCAACTTCCAGAATACCAGATTTATTATTAATTTTGACAGCCCCGCTACCACTGAAACGTCCCCTTTGAAAAATTATACATGACTGTGCTTAAACTGACACACAATATTTTTAGCGCAATGCAATCTGACTTTCAATTATCCCTACAAAAGAATGGCCCTGACTAGCATTAACCTATACCTTTCACAAATCACTTACCTCACAAAAATCTTCGTTACTCGAACTACTGCAATACAGCGAGCGCCACTACTGCCAGCAAATAAAAGATTCAAACTACGGAAGGCACTAACTACTGATAGGCATAGTTTTACAAAAGAAAGATTTTGATAGAAAACAAACAATGTATTTACCTTAATAGTGTTCAAAGGTAATGATATATATATCAGTTCGTGGCATCCAGTCTTACAAATTTACTGTCTCTGTCCAAAACTCCGCCATCTCACTCCCCACATCCACCACTGCTGGCGGCTCACCTCCGACTACGCAACGCTACGCGCTGTTCACATCCAGCTGACCAACACTACAATGGCAGACAACAATGCAAACCAGCCACATACTGCACGCAGCACAGCCAGTGATTTTCATACAGAGCGCTACGTGGCGGTGGCGTTACCAACATAAGAACCTAAACAGCCTACTTACACCACACTCAATGGATTTTGTTTGGATAAGACTTCATTTTGTTTTTCAGAGAAATATTCCATTATACTTCGTTTCCTTTCCTTTATTTCTACATTTGCTTCATCTGAACTATCATTTATTTCATATTCACCGACTGACTGTAACATGAACGCTACTCTAGAGAACGAATAGGTTCCTCTTTTGACCTTTCGTCTGTTTTAGTATTTTCAAATTTTCGTTTCCTTCCTAAAATTTCTGTTTCATATTCAATCACAGGTGTTTCTTCAATATCGCTTTTGATGATGTCAACTTCTACTTCATATTTAGTATACTCGTCATGGATTTCAATGGTTCACATTTACTCATCTGAATCTATGTTCTCTTGACCACCAACAGCAGCTAATTGTCTTTCGTCAGCCATGATCACCTCATCTGCACTATCAAGTATTTCACCCTCCTCCAGATTCCTATTTATACCGACCAATTTTCTGTTTCTAGCACCAATTTTTTTAACGTCAGCAGCTTGCATGCTTTGCGCAGCACCTTCCTCTCCCTTATCAACCATTTCAATCTGAATTCGCTGCTCGCATACCTTTCATGGCACTAATTACTTGCATCTCCTTTTCATTTCCGGACAACGCCCTCTTTTCAACGTTTCCACTTTCGTTTCTCCCTTTTATTAATTCCCTGGCCATATAATCTTTTTTAAAGTCTTCCCACTCATATTGCTTTAAACCGTAAAACAAATCATCACGCCATTCTGGAATCCCTGAAGACTCCTTTTCGCACAATTTGCTATCTTGTCGTTGCTTTAAACTTCTATTTAACAACATGTCCAATTCCTTTCTCATTTTGGTGATATTTCCCACCAAAACAGGTCCACTGAATTCCCATGTGACGTCATCTCTTCCTACCTCCGTTACTGGAGCCATACCATGGACAGCTGATCGCTCCGCCAAGTTCAATGCATGCAGTTGCTCAGTTCGCACGATAGCCCCTGTACTGACTCATGCCTGCGCCTGTTGTTATGCGTGCATAATCTTGTGGCACTGCTCTGCCGCTTACTAGTGCCTTAAATTCACTTTGTTTTGGCCGCATAGATTTCTTTAGTTTGGGCAGGTAATATTTGTCCGAGCGAATCTGGCCCGTGAAACATGTGGGCCTTAGTTTTCCACGTCATTTTGGGTTTGATAGTTTTGTGGTGCAAAACCTCTACCGTGAAATGACATGTTACTGCGACCTCTGCCTCTACCTCTTTGCATCACATTTACGTGGTAATGTTCATTCTCAATCTGTTCATTATTCCTGTGATTATCCCGATCCCGGATGTTATTATTTTGTTGATAATCATGGTTCCCTCTCCAGTGGTCCTCGCCTTCGACCCTTTCCAAAAATTTCAAGAGGCTTTTTTTATTAATTCCCAAGTAACGTATTGAATCCTCTGGGAGCTTTTTCCATAGCTCCCACACTGTTTCGGATTCCGTTAGTCTGTTTCTCAAGTGTGTCAGTTTCCGATACCACATTTCCCAAAATTCTTTCATTTAGTTTCTGCCTCTGTTGTCATATAACCTGGCCATGATAAATTCCCGCCATAGGCAGTCGTGTTTTTGCTTCGACCAGTATTCCTCTATAAATTTCTGTTTAAATTCGCCAAATGACATTTGTTCTGTATCCAAATTTCGGCCCCCTCTTTTCGCACCGCCAGCTAATGCGCTAATAACCATATTAATCTTTCCCTGGTCCGTTATTTAATCAAGGAAATTCCTTTCGCAGTTTTTCAAAAACTCTAATGGGTGTCATCCATTATGCCTTTTTGCTGGATCGAATAGTTCTTTGACATCTAGCAATTCGCTACACATTATTCTGTCGAATAGTTCTTTGACCTCTAGCAATTCGCTACACATTATTCTGTTAGTGACATAATTTGGTTTTTCTCTTATTTTCCATTCAAGGTCGCTCACTTTACCTTTAATTTGGGAAGGGTTCTGTTCACACTTCTTTCCACATATTGCCATTTGTTTACTCAGTTCCTTTTTAGAATCATTCACCGTGTATTTCAATTGAGAAATTTCGGTCTTACATTTGTTTACTAATTTCCTTTTGAGGCTGAAAACCTTTTCATCAACTTTTGTTACAATCAGAGGTTCTACAGTGTCTTGAATCTTCATTATTTTGGTATCAAACCTATCATTGACATCATTAATCTGTCCCTGCATGGTGGCGACATTGTTACTGATAGTAACAATATAAGATAGTATCCATCTCAGTTATTAAGTCCTTGACTGCATTACTCACACCTACTTTTGAGTCTACTTTTTACTGATTTCAACACCTTGTTTTTTAATTACATCTGCCTGTGTTTTAAGCTGATTGTTAATGTTACTACCTTGTGTTTTAATTTGATGACCTTTTTCTGCAATTTGGGCAGACAACATTTTTAACAAATCGTTCATCCTCAGTGGTTTTTCGCTATCTTCTTCTATGGTGTCCCCATATTCAGCTCCTATTTCTCGTGTTTCACTCGGCTCACTGTCGACTTTGAATGAATTGAACATATTCATCGAGTTGTTAATACAACCACTGTCTTCATTCATGTCGTCCTTCACACCTTGTTTTATTTGTGACGAGCTCATCATCTGAATGTGATCGTTGACGAGCGTATAGTACTCAACGTAAGCCTCTTTCCATCCTATGACGTCATCTGTGCTCTCGTCTAGTGAACTACTGCCACTTAGTACACTAGGTACTGTCGCCTTTGTATCTGTTTTATTTTGTTACTGTAAGTAAGCTGTTTATGTTTTCTTATCGGCAACGTTACGTAGCGCTCGGTATGAAAATCACTGGCTGTGCTGTGTGCAGTCTGTAGCTAGTTTGCATTGTTGTCTGCCATTGTAGTGTTGGGCAGCGGCAGCTGGATGTGAACAGCGCGTAGCGTTGCGCAGTTGGAGGTGAGCCGCCAGCAGCGGTGGATGTGGGGAGAGAAATAGCGGAGACTTGAAATTTGTAAGACTGGATGGCATATATATTATGATTATTAAGGTAAATACATTGTTTGTTCTCTATTAAAATCTTTCATTTGCTAACTATGCCTATCAGTAGTTAGTGCCTTCAGTAGTTTGAATCTTTTATTTAGATGGCAGTAGTGGCGCTCGCTGTATTGCAGTAGCTTGAGTAACGAAGATTTTTGTGAGGTAAGTGATTTGTGAAAGGTACAGGTTAATGTTAGTCAGGGCCATTCCTTTGTAGGGATTTCTGAAAGTCAGATTGCGTTGCGCTAAAAAATATTGTGTGTCAGTTTAAGCACAGTCTTGTATAAATGTTCAAAAGGGGACGTTTCATTACCACTTTATATTTTATCTTTTAAAGACCTGTAAAGTTTTCTGTCAATTATTTTGCCCGATGTATTGCAAGTTCGAGGCGCTGGACATTCATTACTCGTCCTTCAATTGTTTTATGTCCAATATTTATGTTACAATCAGTATTTTAGTTAGTAGAACTAACTAACGTCCTGTCACGCGGCGCCACATATAACACTAACGTGTCGTGAAACACGCTAATGTTACCCTTTGAGAGGATTTAAAAGTTTGACCGCGTGTGTGAAATGGACAAGGGTATCGGGCTACAATTTCGATTCTGGTGAAATAACAGAAAAACCAAACGGGTTTTGATCTTAGGTGTCAACGAATGTGGTAAAATCATAAATGAAAGAGAAAAATGAACGGTCGCCAGCCAAATTATGTACACTAATTTGGAAATGTGCATTTGAGGAAATTGAATATTGGTTACTGAAGTTGCTTTTTTTGAGATTTCCCGTTTAATAGCGAACAGGATACGAACTGATACAGTGCAGCAGTTACCAATAACACACACACCAGTAAATTATGAGGAGTAAATTTGCACCAAGCTCATACTAATGACAGCCACACTCAAGAGTATTACTTAATCAAATACTCAAATGTCACTGCATGAAGTGCAGAACTAAACTTGAACATAATGGCCTTCTATCTTGACTGACGTGAAAAACACGAATAAAGAGGAATAAAATTATAAATACACTGTTAAATCTCCTCTACAAATATCAGTTTTCCTTAGCAACAACAGTAGTTCAGTTTTTTCCTAATAGGTGGAGAATATGATGGGGACCCATAAACTAGTATAGTTTCACTAGTCAATGCTCTTTGATTGTTACAATAGTAAAGACTAACTCTAAAAGCTAGTCATTCATTTCACTTGGAGCAGGTCATAACTTACTGTGCAAGACAATAAAATATAACACTCAGCTTGATTAACTTCAAAAAAGGAACCCTTCATGATTGGTACCAAAATTAATCCTTCTATAAAATTGTGCGTAATTTTTCTTCTAAAATACTATCGTAAATCTGTTCATTAAAGATTTATATGTTCTTGAACTTTAATTACCTGTGAAGCAGGTATTCTTTGCAATAACATTTACACAATCTTGCACTCTAATCCTACAAAACTATATTTTATAATAAACTAAGGATACTTTAGCAAAAGCCTATCCAACTTCACTTTTGGGGTTTTAGCTTTAACTTTTACTACTCCTTTTAGTTTAAACAAAAAATCACTTTTAAACCCATGAATGCAAGAATTCTTCATATAAATCAGTATACTCGGCGTCGAATTTTGAACATATTAGAGCCATTCCATAATGCTGTGAATAGTAAATAATAGCCATGTCCAGATCCCAGGCAAATCCTTTATAGTGCAGCTTCCCGTCGAAGTTTACCGTGCTAAGGCTAGTCACATACTGCGTGCCGTTCACAAAAAAGAGCCGCTCAGTTCGACTGCCAAACCCACCTTTTAAATCGCGCCATGCCACTTCCGTTGCGGAGGGACTTACCTACAGCGTTTACATTTCACAAATACAAGTGCCCTAAGCATGAACTAGCTTTTAACAAACATTTTCTTTTTATAAAACATATTCATATTATAATAATTTACCATTTCAACATATTCTTTTGGTCTTTTCATATATACGTTACAAAACTCTAATTTCTTGCCATAGATCAAGGGGGTTAAACAAGACAGAATACACACTTCATAAATTTCAGATACACAGTTACATAATATAAACTTACTCCTAATAGATGTGTTACATACGGTCCACTCATTACTCCTCAAGCAAATTCAGTTAATTGTCGTCGTCTGAATAAGCGATCGTTGAAATATCCTTTCCTTTGATCTAAGACCCATCGACTATTTAAGAGTTGATAAAATGTCTCGCCAATGCATATGCCTCCGCTCCAAGGAATGCAAAGGCAGCAATCTGATGTCTTTGGTAATGGAGAGTCTCGTGGTGTATTAAGCCCTCCTTCTTGCGTCGAGAGAAATATGCTAGAAGAATAAAATCTATACCTTCTCTTTCCTTCCCATATCACCCAACATTGATTATAATGAATTTCCTGTATCTGCAACTGCTTGTAGGATGATTGAATGAAAATGTTTTATAGTTACAAACATTGTACCAGAATTTTCTGAGCATTAAGACGAAAGTGTTTTTTGTCAACATCGCGTACCAGATTTCGGAAGTTCTGTATATTGTATAAATCATTTACAGTATTTAGAAACTCATCTTCGTAAGGCACTCATGTGCCGTCGCTGGAGGCAATTCCACAGTACTTTGTTACTTGACTCCACACGTCTTACAATAATTTGAATCCTATTGTGAATGTCAGCGCCATGTCTCTGAAACTTCTTCTGGGTTTTCGGGAACTGTAACAATTCTCGCCCCACCAGCTGTCGATGGCTCCTAAAAAGTTACATTATTTCATAAAATAAAATCTGTAGTTACCTGAATATCGCGCGAGATAAGGAAGTTACGCACAGTAACTGTTTGGCAATCTATTCTCCTCTCTGCGTGTTATAATTATTTTCCAAACCGTTTATGAGTTACAAGGATGTTATAAATGGCAGTCTACTATCCCTCTTTGCATGCTATCATGTGCCAAAATCCTGTTTCGATATCTCAAACTGTTTATGAGATACGACGGTGTTATGAATATTTCATTCTCGCTTTATCGTCTGTGCACGCGAGCAGAACAGGGTGCGCTATGTACGATCCATTTTCTCGAGAATGAAGTGAGTTGTAGATACCACCAGAAGTTCAAAGACAAGTTAAACATGTTAACTGCATTTGGTATGCAGCAATGTCTGACCTAAATTGCACCATTCGCAAATTCATAGCAGTGACGAATCATGAGCCTAAATTCTGGGGAGGCCAGCAAAATTAAAATTTGCGCTTACTGGTCGAGGTGAGAATACTTATTTTAAATGAGCCTATCGGCTTGGAACGCTTTTGATTGGAGAATAATAGTCTCCAGTGATGAGTCCAGCTTATAACTGAACCCCGATGAAGACGTGTCTGGAGAAGGCCTGGACTGCGATGGGATGTCAATCTGACTGTCGCCTTTCATACTGTCTGACGATCAGAATTGATAGTCTGGCGTACCATTTCATATCATAGCAGGACCCATTTGGTTGTCACCCGCAGCACCCTTACAGCACAGCGGCATGTCGACGATATTCCACTCCCCAGAATGATATTTTCACTCTACAGCGATGTGTGCGCTGATATGAAACTTCCTGGCAGATTAAAACTGTGTGCCGGACCGAGACTCGAACTCGGGACCTTTGCCTTTCGCGGCAAGTTT
This sequence comes from Schistocerca cancellata, assembly GCF_023864275.1. Lineage (NCBI taxonomy): Eukaryota > Metazoa > Arthropoda > Insecta > Orthoptera > Acrididae > Schistocerca > Schistocerca cancellata. The sequence continues at coordinate 1,056,041,870 of NC_064626.1, read as the reverse complement.
GGAAGGTAGGAGACGAGGTACTGGCGGAATTAAAGCTGTGAGGACGGGGCGTGAGTCGTGCTCGGGTAGCTCAGTCGGTAGAGCCGAGGACCTGCTCGGGCTGCGGCCAGGAGGGCAATGTTAGAACTGATTGTCTGCAGCGCCGCCCCGTTCAGGTGCCACGCAATGAACTTCACCAACGATCCACGATTACCTCTCTCCCGCTAACGTATGTGGAGGCGGCACGACATGACGTGATGGATGACCAAAACTGCTACCTCCTCAATCCGCTGGAGAGTCAGCGCCGTCGACGACGCCGCAGCCAAACGATGCAGAGGCTCCTACAGCCTCTGCCCACCGCAGCGTCGTGGGCACCCAGCCGCCGTCACTGTCGGGATCGGACACAGGGATTCCAGGTGACCGAGACTGTGTCGAGCCCCACCCTCCAGTGGATGTCGAATCTCGGACCCGAAAGCAAAAATCACCCAAGCGACACAAGAAGAGGCGATTGTCAGTTGACGAACGGGACAGGGATGTGAAGCCGGCGGAAGACATCGACTTCGTTGACTCGTCCACAGTTGCAACGGACTCCAGTGGCATCATTCACAAGAAGGCGCCTGAAGACAAGGAACACTCTCCTACATCTGGTGGCCCAGAAAACGAGGCGCATTGCGTCGACTCCCAAACTGTGGGCTCCTGTGAAAGCGACCAGCCACCATTGACGTCACAATCCTCTCTTGGTGGCTGAGTAGACGATATGGAGGCCGATGATGCACAGCAAACATCGATATCTCCACCAGAGCCTATGGCTGACTTTGAGCCCGGAGGGATCCGCAAGTCAGAGAATCATACGGCACAGTAATGCACAGCATGCTGCTGGATGGCTGTGTGGTGTTGGAGATTACTGTGGACTTGCACCAGCACACTGCCTCCGCCAGTTGATATGTCTCAGGCATACCGTGTGGGAACAGTCAATGTAAATGGTGTCCACTCCACTGTCCAGACCCGTATGTTACACGACATGATCCGAGCGGCAGACTTGGACATTGCCCTTCTCCAGGAGGTCCGTCCCGAGCTGCGTATAGACCTATATGGCTACTCCACCTTCAGCCTACCCTCAGGTGATGGCGGAGGAGGAACGGCCATCCTTCTCCTAGATGGCATAGACGCGACGGACGTGACGTACTTGCCGAACGGGCGAGGCATCGCTCTCACACTTGGCGCAGTCCGCCTCATCAACGTCTACGCTCCCTCCGGTAATTCGCACCGTGGTGACAGGCATGTCTTCTATTCGGAGGAGGTAGCCCCACTTTTGCAAGGAAATATGGACCATTACATAATGGGCGGCGATTTTAACAGTGTTCTGCGGCCAGAGGACCAGATACCGTATTACGTCCCATGCCCGGCTCTACAAGCATTGGTACGTGACCTCGCGCTCCACGACACATGGCTCTTACATCATGGGACCCAGAGTGGATATACGCACTTTACCAGCCATTCTGCCAGTCGTCTGGACTGGATCTACGTCTCGCGTGCCCTCCGCACAGCAAACTGTGATGCAGAAGTCTGGCCGACGGCCTTCACGGATCATCTCGCGTACATCTGCACTATCACCTTACTCCGACAACTCACAAGACGCAGCAGGGGCCCGTGGACGCTGAACGTCTCCCTCCTTCGCGAGGAAACGTGTCGGCGAGCAGTTAGACACGTGGCGTCGATGTATCGGGCGCCTGCCCATGTATGCTTCCACGTTGCTGTGGTGGCTGGGATGTGTCAAACCTGCACTCCGAAAGACCCTGATGGCCTACGGGCGTGACAGATCGAACTGGCAAAGGGCAACATCGGAATTTCACTAAACGGCGTTACGTGAGCTGGCGACGCAACCGCCGTCTCCCGAACGTCAGATGTCCGTACAACGCATCAAAGCTCGTCTACTTCGCATCAGGGCAGAGTAGCTAGAAGGTGTCCGCATCCGTGCGCGAGTGCGAGACTGTATCCCCAACGAAACGGCGTCAGTGTATCACATTGTGCGCGAGAGGCGCCGCCGCAAACGTCAGCTCATTACGGCGGTAAACACGGAGGAGGGCGGCCGCGCAGTGACACAAACGGACATCGCGCACACGTTCGCCAGACACTATGGGACCTTGTACATGGAAGATCCGCGAAACCTACGTGGTTATGACGAGCTGTTGCACGATTTTCCCATGCCTCGGGACATGGCACCCGATGATAGTCTTCTGTTGCCCATTACATCGGCCTTGGCACGTGGAGCACCGAACAAGTCGCCTGGACCGGACGGATTACCCCTGGAATTCTACCGCACCATTTACGACCTTATGGGAGACAAGTGGCTCCAAATGTTTCAAGACCTGATCCGCCCTGATTTCACTGTCCCCACAGAATTCACAGACGGCATTTTGATCCCAGCACCGAAACCGAATGGTCGTTGTAGGTGGCAGGACTCACACTCCTCAACAACAAGATCTTCGCCCGCATCCTCCGCGCGCATCTCCACACCGCTATCGGGAAAGCCATCCACACCGATCAGATATGTTTAGGTGGTGCCAGCAAAATACATATGGCGTTAGGAGCATACCGCGACGTAATTGCTTTGACGGCTGCCTGCAAAATACGAGGCGCCCTTGTCGCCGTAGATTTTGACACGCATTCGACCGCGTCGACCACGGCTTCTTACGCGCAGTTTTGCAACACATGGGCCTCTCCCCAGAGTCTGCACAGGTGGTCCTTCGACTGGTCCACGGAGCGCGCTCCCGCATGATGGTCAACGGTTGTCAGTCTGGTCACATTGTTGTTGGACGGTCAGTGCGACAAGGGTGCCCCCTGTCGGGGGGTATTATTTGCGGCAGCGCTTGAACCAGCTTTACATGGTCTACGGCAGCGATTAACTGTTATTTCCTTGCGGGACGTGACCTTTCGTTGTGGTGCATTCGCCGATGACGTGGTGTTCCTGGCCAGATCAGAGGATGAAATGCATATGGCGCTACAGTGGCTACGCCAGTACGGGGCGGTCGCTGGGATCGTCATCAACGTGAAGAAGACAAAATACATGAATGTCGGAGGGGGGCTTTCCCACGTAACGGCGGTGCCGTTTGACAAGGTGCCCGTACTCAAGTGTTTAGGAGTGCAATTCTATAGCAATGATCGCCACACGGCGGCGGCAACGTACCGCCGGCTCCTACACCAGACACGTGCTCTGCTGCAGGACAACAAATTACGTCGCTTGGATATGCTCCTCAGAACATGTTATGTCAACACCTATCTTGTCTTAAAACTGAACTATTTTGCGCATGTCCTTCCCTTGACGGCTACGTTTGCTCACAGTTTTCAAGCAGCATATGGACATTTCGTAAGCACCGGTCTTGTTTCTAAAGTCCGATACGCCACCCTGACACTGCCGCAGCGGGCGGGCGGTATCGGTTTAATTCGTGTATATAACCGTGCGCGATCGCTTTATCTCAACACTATGCGTCGCACGTGGACCTCTGCCCACGCCACTCTGACGGGCACCCTGATAGCGGAAGTGGCACCACACTCTCTGCATCCCCCGGTTTCTGTAGGACACATTTCATCGGCACTCACCCACATCAGAGAGTTCTTGATTGACTTCAGCTACTTACGGTCAGAACTTCCGACGACACGGAAGCCCAGCACGAAAGACTATTATCGCCTCTATCAACAGCAGCAACCTGTAAATACGGTTGCACACGGTGTGGCGAGCGGTACACACGCCTTTTCTAGCTACGACGGCGCGTTCATTGTGGTACGTGGTTGAGAATGTGAAGTTCGCTACTCGCCAGAGGCTACATTCCATTCATCTGACGGACGACCCCTTGTGTCCGACCGACATGGTCAGTCGTTGACTCGGATGCACAGCGTCTGACTTGTGCCGCGACCAGTGAGTACTGGCTACTGACGCAGCGCATGCTGCCATTACTCTTGCGGCGATTGCCGGAGTCATACTTTCCATCAACCAGGACGAACGCCGTTAACTGGCTAAAAGGCATGGCCGTTTACTACATATTCTGCGATGCTCTCAAAGGCACACTCGACTTTTGCTCCCTACTGATGACCACACATGCAGCTTTCAGCCGCCACCCGAAGTACAGAACTCGTCTCGCAAATTATTTAGGTTCATTATTTGCGGATCCTCGTGCTCACTGGGGCGTTCCGGGTATGAGACGCTGAAAATTAAGAAGAATCCTGGAGCATATTGATCCTCTACGGACGAAATAGGGGGGAGCCCATCCCAACAGACGAGAAGACGACTCGGACGCTTGTAGGATCTTCTTTTGTAATGAAACAATAATGAGTCTATAAATACAATACAAAATGAAAATTCTTTTTAAAAAAAAAAAAAAATAGAAATGTTATAAAAATTAAAGAAATAAATAAAACGACATAGACAAACCCACTATATCCTCTTCCTGATCCTTCGATCCTCGAACACGTTGCTTGGGCACGGCGGCGGGATGGCCAGGCTTCGGGTGTCGACCCCTGGCCTATCCGTCGCCCTGCTCCTGCCGCGGTTCCTATAAAAAGAAAACAAAAAAAAAAGGTCGGTAGAGCGCTTGCCAGCGAAAGGCAAAGGTCCCGAGTTCGAGTCTCGGTCCGCCACACAGTTTTAATCTGCCAGGAAGTTTCATTTCACTCCCCGTTTTCTTGCCCTTCGCGATAAGCCATCCTGGCTTTTTATTCAGATTCATTACGAATTTGTAAGATGTGAATCAACAGTTTTTCGTGCAGAATTCTCACATAGTACTATCATAAATTCGGCCAATACGATAAGTAATTAGTGAGACACTCACATCACATCTCCATTTCACGTTCATTTTTTCAAAAAAAATTATTCGTAAACAGTAAGCGTCATTTGGTCACAAGCATAGAAAAAATCGTTACCAAGTGTAACAAACAAGAAATTTTCTTTAAGATTATAATAAAATGTATTCATTGCGGTGACAACGCGAAACTAAAAGTTACTGACCTTATTAGATATCGTATTTCATCTTAATGACGAGCAATATCACACGGAAGGGACATTATAAGCTTTTAATCCTTACTACTAATTGCACTGCAACGTATAAAACATTTCATCCTTACTACAGTGCCACACGATGTACAATCGTGCTCAGCTATCTGGCAATAAAACTTAATGATATACTTTCCCAAGAGTGAATAAGAGTGCACTGTTATTATACGAGCGTTCATTAACATCGCTTTTATAGTTTCCATTTATCGTAATTTTGAACGTTGGGCGAATAGCTGTAACGCGCGGTCCCAATGTACAGCTTTTACTACGTGCGCTATCTGTTGGCAGCGACCAGAAACAGCGAGAGTTTCGCGTGCGCCGCTAGATGGCAGGTCATGACACGGAAGCTGCTGTAACTCTTCAACGCCTTTGCTATACTGTAATAGCCCTCCAAGTAGTTCATATCAAATTCAACTTTGACGTGCATTCTTATTCGTAGCTCTTTAAGGTTATTCCTACTTTTTACGATCCTGCTAAAATGAAACCTAAAAATAAACCGCGAGACATGTTGCAACAATATCTGGATTGTTTCCGTCCCGGCGTCTACATTCGTGTAGAGTTGTTTCGTTTGCTACAATATACGTTACTGCCTAACATGGATTTACTGACATTTTCCGCATACAATTTCAAGATAAGTATGCAAGAAGAACGACAGAATAGCCTAAAACAATTTCTTGATTATATAGTTCGTAAAACTACACTGTTGGAAAATAAGTAGAAAATTATATAAAGACTACTCCCATTAATTGTATGTCCACTGAAGTTAGCAAAATATTATTCTGTAACGATTCTTCCTTCAAACAACTTCGTACCACTTGCATGTTTTGCCTAGTCTATTTAACTGAATTGCTGGCTTCAGTTAAGAATTATTCCCGTCTTTGTCTTTGGCCCTAATTCTTAAACCGTTAGACCCTTATAGCATTCTAGTCCTAACTTGCGTGCCTTTCTTTCGTGCGTGGAAAACATACCAGGCGTGTTTTTCAAGTAAGTGCCGTTTTGAAATTAAAAAAAAGACGTGCTAAGATATCTCAATGATTTTATTTCTACATGAAAGCCTGTACCTTAACCTACGCACCGACGCCATTACAGTCTGATTCTTCCCTGTTTATGTTGTGTACTGAGTGTTTAAGATACATCCGATGTTCGTGAGCCCCGCCGAATGTGAAGTACGGGCTGTTATAAGATTTCTTAGTGCTAAAGGCCTAAAAGCGATCGATATTCATCGTGAGATCTGTGCAGTTTGCGGAGAAAACATTATGAGTGATGGAATGGTAAGCAAGTGGGTGAGAAAATTTCAAGATGGCCGCACAAATGTGCATGATGAACAACGGAGTGGGCATCCTTCGGTCGTTAATGTAAGTCTGGTGCAGGAAGTGGACAATAAGGTGAGAGGAAACAGGCACTTTACGATTTTCTCCTTGCGGGATGACTTTCCTAATGTTTCCCGTAGTGTTTTGTATGGCCTTGTGACCGAGCACTTGAATTACCGAAAATTGAGCGCACGTTGGGTACCGAAAATGTTGACGGATGTGCACAAAAGCAAACGTTTAGAAACTGCATTGACTTTCCTTGTGCGGTATCACAACGACGATGATGATTTCTTAAGCCAAATTGTTACGGTGATGAAACATGAGTGGCCTCCGTCACACCAGAATCAAAGCAACAGCCCATGGAAGTTGAGCAAGAGCATCGTTTTGCTGCAGGACAATGCCCGTCCGCATGTGACGAATCAGTCCAAAGATCTCATCACATCTTTTCGATGGGAAACTCTAGATCATCCTCCGTACAGCGCCCAGTGACTACCATCTGTTCCTGCACTTGAAGAAACACCTGGGCGGTCAGCGTCTTCAAGACGATGACGAAGTCAAAACAGTGGTGATGCAGTGGTTAGCAAGTCAGGCGGCAGACTTCTATGAGGAGGGTATTCAAAAACTGATACAACATTACGACAAGTGCCTCAATATTGACGGAAATTATGTAGAAAAGTAGATTAAGGTACAGGCCTTCATGTAAAAATAAAATTATGGAGCTATCTTAGCACGTCTTTTTTTAATTTAAAAACGGTACTTAGTTAAAAAAACACGCCTCGTATAAATAAGAAAGTATGTAAAAATAAAACTGTGATGTCGTAGCTTGTCTCAGAACTGAAGTAAACAAGAAGTAAACCGAAACTGGGGTTGCGACAAATATGATGGGCTTACTTCTCGTGGTCGCATTAGCCAAATAAATTAAATACGTATTATCCACTCCAATTTGGCCTGATGCAGCAACAGTAATCCAGTGTTCCAAAAACAGAGAACAGTCTCTGTCAAAAGTGTTTTATTAATAACGACGCTTTCGTGCGTTTATCTCATCTTCAGATTGTCTATAATTACCTATCTAACACCTTAGGTTAGTTAGGTTTAATTAGTTCTAAGTTCTAGGCGACTGATGACCTCAGAAGTTAAGTCGCATAGTGCTCAGAGCCATTTGAACCATTTTTGTAACGTTCTCTTATGACACACACTTGCTAGATTTGGCACTAGCTCAGACACTAAGCTAGTGAGATTAGGCAAGCCCACTAGACTTATTTAGCAAATTCAACAACACGTCTTCTTCACAGTTCTTTCTTAGTTCTCGACAATGCTGTTTTTCATTTCCGGTTTATCATAAAGAAACGTAGTTTCTTACAGTGGCGACAGACAACCACTGTGGAGTTCGTGGCCGTTCTTTACGGTAACCAGTGCGCGATATAGGAAGTAACGGTGATATGCGACCTCTGATCTACACTGTCCATCTATTAATAAATGCTACTTATTTTAACAGCTACCATGAGTGGTGGTAGTACGCACGGAACAACGAGTGTGGTAATGTATTTATTGACAGGGCTGAAAATAACAGCCTTTACGTAGTTTTCGGCGACAAGGATTTGCATGCATTTATATCAACTGCATGACAGAGAGGCTATAACCCAAACCTCTATTTAGTCTCCTATGATCGCAAAGCCCAACCAATTCTTACATCAAGAAAAGTTTCGTCAGATTTCCCACGTAGCCAACAGAGACCTGTTATTCTCAGTATTGGCTTAAACATCGCACTGGTTAAGCCAGCACCATGATCTAGAGGAAATTTTAGAAAAACAAACTAGCAGAGTTTCTCGGACAACCTGGAAAAATATATTTGTTTCACTCCACCAGAACCTTAGAGCTACAGTCGTTTTGTTGGGGCTGTTCTTGCATCTGCTAAGAGATATATTCCTCTTGGATATGGAAAAGAATAGACCCCCAGGGTGCGATGAGAGACGTGAACACCAATATGAACAGTTTAGCAGAAGTGGCGACAGTGACACAGCAGATGAACTGCTTCATAATGCAAGGGAAGTGCGCTGGTCTGAGACGGTAGAATTTCAAACATTCAAACAGAAGCACTTGATCCTCATTCCGTAAATTCGGTGGTTCCTTTAACAATTCTGACCAGAAGCCTGGTATTTCAGTTAGTCATATTGATAACCAAAGAATAAAAACGTCCAGGTCGTCCAAGGATAAACAGCATACCTCCCGGATCAAAAAAAGGCTAACAAATCTATAAGCTCAGTCTCCCAGCAATTTAAAATTATCTTCCCTGCTTAACCTAGTTGAAGCACAGATAACTTTAGGAGAGGTTAAAAGCGGTAGGCTCCGAGGTCTGATAAGATACATCTAGAATTTTTATCGCACCTTCGGGAAAACGCCATACACTGGCTGATTCGTTTCTTCTCATTTATTTTGAAGAGAGGAACACTTCGCAATGAACTGAAAAATGCAAAAGTTGTGGCAATCTTAAAACCTAACAAATCACCGGATCTCCCCAAGAACGTGTGACCACACGTATGACAACACGTATAAGCTCTTGGTGTGACTTCTATCGGCCTCACGGCGGCATATGGAGGGAAGGAATGATTTACAAATTACTGAAAATGATTAAATGCCGAACAATAACGTTTGTTATTAATTACATGATAAGTAATCGATATTTTCAGATTTGTTTCGGTGAAAATAGAAATTCAATAAGGAAATTAAATTATGGTTTGTCACATGGTTCTGTTCTCGCACCTCCCCTATTCAGCCTTTACATTTCTGACTTTCCAAAAGGTTTTTTTTTTTTTTTTTTCATCTGTCTACTGACTGGTTTGATGCGGCCCGCCACGAATTCCTTTCCTGTGCTAACCTCTTCATCTCAGAGTAGCACTTGCAACCTACGTCCTCAATTATTTGCTTGACGTATTCCAATCTCTGTCTTCCTCTACAGTTTTTGCCCTCTACAACTCCCTCTAGTACCATGGAAGTCATTCCCTCATGTCTTAGCAGATGTCCTATCATCCTGTCCCTTCTCCTTATCAGTGTTTTCCAGATATTCCTTTTCTCTCCGATTCTGCGTAGAACCTCCTCATTCCTTACCTTATCAGTCCACCTAATTTTCAACATTCGTCTATAGCACCACATCTCAAATGCTTCGATTCTCTTCTGTTCCGGTTTTCCCACAGTCCATGTTTCACTACCATACACATACTCCAGACGTACATCCTCAGAAATTTCTTCCTCAAATTAAGGCCGGTATTTGATATTAGTAGACTTCTCTTGGCCAGAAATGCCTTTTTTGCCATAGCGAGTCTGCTTTTGATGTCCTCCTTTCTCTGTCCGTCATTGGTTATTTTACTGCCTAGGTAGCAGAATTCCTTAACTTCATTGACTTCGTGACCATCAATCCTGATGTTAAGTTTCTCGCTGTTCTCATTTCTACTTCTTCTCATTACCTTCGTCTTTCTCCGATTTACTCTCAAACCATACTGTGTACTCATTAGACTGTTCATTCCGTTCAGCAGATCATTTAATTCTTCTTCACTTTCACTCAGGATAGTAATGTCATCAGCGATTCGTATCATTGATATCCTTTCACCTTGTATTTTAATTCCACTCCTGAACCTTTCTTTTATTTCCATCATTGCTTCCTCGATGTACAGATTGAAGAGTAGGGGTGAAAGGCTACAGCCTTGTCTTACACCCTTCTTAATACGAGCACTTCGTTCTTGATCGTCCACTCTTATTATTCCCTCTTGGTTGTTGTACATATTGTAAATGACCCGTCTCTCCATTGTCGAACGCTTTTTCCAGGTCGACAAATCCTATGAAAGTGTCTTGATTTTTCTTTAGCCTTGCTTCCATTATTAGCCGTAACGTCAGAATTGCCTCTCTCGTCCCTTTACTTTTCCTAAAGCCAAACTGATCGTCACCTAGCGCATTCTCAATTTTCTTTTCCATTCTTCTGTATATTAACGTTGTAAGCAGCTTCGATGCAAGAGCTGTTAAGCTAATTGTGCGATAATTCTCGCACTTGTCAGCTCTTGCCGTCTTCGGAATTGTGTGGATGATGCTTTTCCGAAAGTCAGATGGTATATCGCCAGACTCATATATTCTACACACCAACGTGAATAGTCGTTTTGTTGCCACATCCCCCAGTGATTTTAGAAATTCTGATGGAATGTTATCTATCCCTTCTGCCTTATTTGACCGTAAGTCCTCCAAAGCTCTTTTAAATTCCGATTCTAATACTGGATCCCCTATCTCTTCTAAATCGACTCCTGTTTCTTCTTCTATCACATCAGACAAATCTTCACCCTCATAGAGGCTTTCAATGTATTCTTTCCACCTATCTGCTCTCTCCTCTGCATTTAACAGTGGAATTCCCGTTGCACTCTTAATGTTACCACCGTCGCTTTTCATGTCACCAAAGGTTGTTTTGACTTTCCTGTATGCTGAGTCTGTCCTTCCGACAATCATATCTTTTTCGATGTCTTCACATTTTTCCTGCAGCCATTTCGTCTTAGCTTCCCTGCACTTCCTATTTATTTCATTCCTCAGCGACTTCTGTTTCTGTATTCCTGATTTTCCCGGAACATGTTTGTACTTCCTCCTTTCATCAATCAACTGAAGTATTTCTTCTGTTACCCATGGTTTCTTCGCAGCTACCTTCTTTGTACCTATGTTTTCCTTCCCAACTTCTGTGATGGCCCTTTTTAGAGATGTCCATTCCTCTTCAACTGTACTGCCTACTGCGCTATTCCTTATTGTTGTATCTATAGCGTTAGAGAACTTCAAACGTATCTCGTCATTCCTTAGTACTTCCGTATCCCACTTCTTTGCGTATTGATTCTTCCTGACTAATGTCTTGAACTTCAGCCTACTATTCATCACTACTATATTGTGATCTGAGTCTATATCTGCTCCTGGGTACGCCTTACAATCCAGCATATGATTTCGGAATCTCTGTCTGACCATGATGTAATCTAATTGAAATCTTCCCGTATCTGCCGGCCTTTTCCAAGTATACCTCCTCCTCTTGTGATTCTTGAACAGGGTATTCGCTATTACTAGCTGAAACTTGTTACGGAACTCAATTAGTCTTTCTCCTCTTTCATTCCTTGTCCCAAGCCCATATTCTCCTGTAACCTTTTCTTCTACTCCTTCCCCTAAAACTGCATTCCAGTCGCCCATGACTATTAGATTTTCGTCCCCCTTTACATACTGCATTACCCTTTCAATGTCCTCATACACTTTCTCTATCTGTCCTATCTATCTTCAGCTTGCGACGTCGGCATGTATACCTGAACTATCGTTGTCGGTGTTGGTCTGCTGTCGATTCTGATTAGAGCAACCCAGTCACTGAACTGTTCACAGTAACACACCCTCTGCCCTACCTTCCTATTCATAACGAATCCTACACCTGTTGTACCATTTTCTGCTGCTGTTGATATTACCCGATACTCATCTGACCAGAAATCCTTGTCTTCCTTCCACTTCACTTCACTGACCCCTACTATATCTAGATTGAGCCTTTGCATTTCCCTTTTCAGATTTTCTAGTTTCCCTACCACGTTCAAGCTTCTGACATTCCACACCCCGACTCGTAGAACGTTATCCTTTCGTTGATTATTCAATCTTTTTCTCATGGTAACCTCCCCCTTGGCAGTCCCCTCCCGGAGATCCGAATGGGGGTCTATTCCGGAATCTTTTGCCAATGGAGAGATCATCATGACACTTCTTCAATTACAGGCCACATGTCCTGTGGATACACATTACGTGTCTTTAATGCAGTGGTTTCCATTGCCTTCTGCATCCTCATGTCGTTGATCATTGCTGATTCTTCCGCCTTTAGGGGCAATTTCCCACCCCTAGGACAAGAGAGTGCTCTGAACCTCTATCTGCTCCTCCACCCTCTTTGACAAGGCCGTTGGCAGAATGAGGCTGACTTCTTATGCCAGAAGTCTTCGGCCGCCAATGCTGATTATTTATCAAAATTTAGGCAGTGGCGGGGATCGAACCCGGGACCGTAGACGTTTTGATTATGAATGAAAGACGCTACCCCTAGACCACGGGTGCTCCAAAAGATAATCAAGAGAATTTTGCTATGCAGACGATATCACTTCGACTTGTCAGTCAAAAAACTTGGTCAGTCATAGGGGATACTAACAGAGGACTTAGCGGTCTTTAACTCATATTTAAAAAAAATGGGGACACACTGTGCTCAACGTGTAATTTGATGACAACATTCTCCATCACAAAAAGTACTCAATATACCTTGGCATTACCACAGACCGCACTCCATCTTATGAAAAACATCTGGAAAACACATCAGCGAAGATAAATGTTCGAATGTGTGTGAATTCCTAAGGGACGAAACTGCTTAGGTCATCGGTCGCTAACTAACACACTACTTAAACTAACTTATGCTAAGAACAACACATAAACACCCATGCCCGAGGGAGGACTCGAACCTCCGGCGGGATGGGCCGCGCAGTCCGTGACATGACGCCTAAAACCGCGCGGCCACTCCGCGCGGCGCGAAGATAAAAACTCGCAACAATATCATTGAGAGGCTATGTGGCAAAACCTGGGATGGCGTCAATGGAGACTTTGCGTACCTCGGCTCTTCCTCTGTTTTTTTTTTTTTTTTCGGCCGCAGAGTATTGTGCTTCACTGTGGTGTAACAGCTGGCATACCAGCCTCATCGCTGTACAGCTCACAACACGATGCGCACGATTACTGGAACAACCAGGTCAATTCCTGTCTACTGGCTTCCCCTGCTAAGCGCTATCTACCCACAGCAGATTCGCAGAACTGAGGCCCTGCTGAGAGATTACCACAATTTTCAAGAGAATGAGGAACTACCCCTTCGTCACGACGTACCTGTCTTACGAAGAGAAAGTCGTTCGAGACACGTGCCACTACTGTACCCTGAACAGCTAGCTACAAGTTACACTGAAGAAAGAGATCTCTAGAACAAGAAATGCCAACACATCGAAAAATTACCAAGAACGTGAATTGTTCGACAAATATAAAATGTGATACTGTGCGCGTCGAACTCACAGGAAATTGTTGGTCAAATTACATAGAATTTGCACTGGATGTGGTTGGTGCTCTGACTCACTGTGCAAATGGGGTATTGTGGAGTCTCCGAGTTGTGACTGTGGTGCACAGAAACAATCAGACAAATAAGAGTGGAGTGCGGCCTTCGATGATACAGTACTGTTCGTTAAAAAAAGAAAAACTCCCAACCAGTTTTCTGCAACACTCCACTACAAGAGGACGTGTAGAACAGCGGAACGATAATAAATGATTTAAATGGCAGGGAGGTGAGATGCACGTAGAACCAACAGCTCCCTATTTTGTGTGACAGCCGGCCGATGTGGCCGAGCGGTTCTAGGCCCTTCAGTCTGGAACCGCGCGACCGCTAGGGTCGCAAGTTCGAATTCTGCCTCGGGCATGGATGTATGTGATGTCCTTAGGTTAGTTAGGTTTAAGTAGTTCTCGGGGATGTTAAGCCCCATAGTGCTCATAGCCATTTGAACCATTTTTTGTGTGACAGGTCAGGTCAGTGTTATGCAACGCTCAGTCGGTGCGGGTCGACACCAGTGAACGGGGACGAATTCGTTCATGCTCTCTGAGCTACCGTGTCATAGGCGTGGGCTCGGCTATTTAAATAACGAGGCTTTTGCTGCTCAAAGACACATTCAGCCATCCGCCACTCTATCCGCATCGCCAGAACCCGAGAGAATGCTGGTCTGTTGAGTTTCAGTGAAACCACAACAAACTGATAACAGTGAGGAAGCGTGTAACTTGCTGACATCACAGGGTGGACAGGCATGTGAATGCGTTCGAAAGGGGCAGAATGATTGGTCTCTGGGAGGCGAGTCCGTCGTTCCGTGAAACTGGGTCTCGTAAAGGGAATGCTGCTTCATCAGTGAGCTGTATGTGGAACCAGTGGAGAGAAGAGGGCCGTACACAGCGCCGACAGGGTACTGGACGACACAGGCTGACGATAGCGCGACATGATCGCCGTTCTGTCCGCTTGGTCATAATGGACAGAACAGCTTCGTCCACAGTGTTGGCACGACGTTGGAGCAGTGCAACGGGTGTGGACATGTCTTGCGTCGACAGTTCGACGCTGTCTTCCGCGGGATGGACTGGTGGTACGCAAGCACTGCGCCGGCTTCCACTGACCAGAACCCACCGACGCCGCAGATTGCAATAAGCGTGTGAGCGCCAACACTGGTGTGCCGAGTTGCAAAATGCAGTGTTTTCGAAAGAGTAACGCTTCAGCTAGTCCTACAGTGATGGCCGCACACACGTTCTACGACGCCGTGGTGAACGCAATCGGGCAGACTGTATGGTTGAGCGGCATAACGGACAAACGCCAAATGTGATGGTTTGGGAAGCAATTGCCTATAACACTAGATCCCGCCTCCTTCGTCTGAAGGGAAATTTGAGCAGCTACTGCTACATCAGGAAGGTTTAACAGCCCGAGGCACTGTCCCTGCTGCAGGCCGTTCCACATGCCATATTTCAACAGGGCAACGCCTGGCTGCATGTGGCGAGTAATGTGCAAGCCTTCTTCGAAGAACGACGGTACCACTGCTTCCCTGGCCTACCCGGTCGCCTGACGTGTTGCCCGTGGAATACGTCTGGGATATTTCAGTCGGCTACTTGTTCGCTCAGACCCTCCTGCGGCCACTGTCGATGATTACGCGCTTACAATTCCCCAACTGCATATTCATGAGCTCTTTGATTCCATTCTATGAGGTCTAGCGGCTCTGATTGCACGTGATAGCGCTAATTCATATTGAATGTCCACGCGGTAGTGCGTCTACAGGTCTGTAACGCCGAAAGTTTGTGTAGAGTCAGGGCCCTAATCGGTGGAATAAGCCTCATTGTGATCACATCTCTCGGTCTTGATGTTTCACATTTTTCAAACAGCAGGGTAAAGGGCAGATGGAATAATTTTATGCATGCCAATGCCACAGCGATGGAATAGACTGGAAACCTAAATACTGATATATAGTCGATGTATTTTCGTTTTATGCAGTGACATTCATTACATATTATGAATGTATTGCATGTGTGTGCCATACGAAATGATATACTGCGATATATGGCTGAGAAAATATTGTCACCCCTTTCTGCACGCCGGCCGCTGTGGCCGAGCAGTTCTACGTGCTTCAGTCCGGAACCGCGCTGCTGCTCCAGTCGCAGGTTCGAATCCTTCCTCGGACATGGCTGTGTGTGATGTCCTTAGGTTAGTTAGGTTTATGTAGTTCTAAGTCTAGGGGACTGATGACCTCAGATGTTAAGTCCCATAATGCTCAGAGCCATTTGAACCATTTGAACCTTTCTGCGCTGTCACGTCCTCTCTGCCCAGATCTCTTATTCCGTTTTTGGTAATTTTTTCTCCCAGTGTCGCCAAAAAGTACTAGATACCGAAATGGAATAATACTGCCAGAGGTCTTCACTTAAGCACCGTGAAAGTTTACAAAGGCGCGAAAATATTCCATGAATGAATTGAAGAATATGACGTCACACTCGCAACTTGAGCAGTGCTGATTGTTAGATATGTGTATAGTGCAAAAATAAAACATTTTCGGTCTTTCTTCCCTCTTCTTTCTTCTTTAAATATGGAAGTCATTATTATGTTTCCTCTCCTCATAGATTTCTTTTCACAATGAAAAATGTTGTAACAAAGTTCTCGTAGTGTAAATATCTGTTTAATATTTCATCTCTGAGTTCTTGATAAAAAATCTTTATTCTAAAAGATACCTGGAAACGTCTAAAGTATGTTCTACATTGTTCTATGCGTCATAAAATGTGTAAAGTCGAAATGAAGGATCAAGTAGACTGATTACTATCTATTGAGGTCGTAACTGATTGTTAAACATTCCGTGGTTTCATAAAGTAAGTAAATTTTACCAGATACTATCTGTAATGAAAAGCGGGTATTTAGGAGAGGTTGTTTTTGAGCAATGTACAGCTCTGAGCTAATGGTTCCAGATGGCTGATATGCACAGAAACGTGGTAAGTGATAGCGATTTCGAGAATTCATGTTTTCGTAACACTTTTGCCATTTTAGTATCACCAGAACTGTTACTAGACAATGAAAATGACAGAGTCTAACCAAAAACTAAACACAGTTATCACGTCCTTTGCAACAGTTTTGATTGTATTTTACAACAGCCACAAAGCAAGGGCACTATATTTATTTCATATCGTACTAATTACCTGTTATTATTACCGGTAATTATAAGTTATTTCAAAAATAGAAAACAGTCTCTGTTGCAAGTGCAATGATGATGCGTTTCGCGCGGTTAGCACATCTTCAGATTATCTGTTATTAGTAACAACATTCTTGTTAAGTAACAGTTTTATTCGCGAACATATCGAAGACCGATCAATAGGACAACTAAGCCATAGGTAAGACGTAAAGTGATCCAGTTGCCTTGAAAAGTGGAGATGGCGTTAGTTATGATATGATGGCGCAGTAGCCAAATATGGACGTGGAAAAGTCTGAAATGGCAAGTTAAAGGTGTAAAATTGCAACATTAGTAACAAATTAAATCCGCGTAAGCGCAATAGAAGGGACCAAGAAAGAAATTTACCAGATCGTGGCACTATGCTGTGCGAAGACACGTTAGCCGTCACAGCCTTGTATCACAATGGTAAGCAATTAACGCTCTAGATATCGTATATGCTGAAACAAGTGGGTCGCGCAAGAGACTGAAGTGAGAAGGAAACTTAATGAAAGTGCTGAGAGGCGGCGCTGATATCAGAGGGGACAGAAATAAAATAAATGCTCAACAGAGCCAATTAAAAATGATGGTTGTCTGTCGCCACTGTAAGAAACTATGTTTCTTTATGATAAACCGGAAATGAAAAACAGCATTGTCGAGAACTACGGAAGAACTGCGAAGAAGACGTGTTGTTGAATTTGCTAAATAAGTCTAGTGGGCTTGCCTAATCTCACTAGCTTAGTGTCTGAGCTAGTGCCAAATCTAGCAAGTGTGTGTCTTAAGAGAACGTTACAAAAATGGTTCAAATGGCTCTGAGCACTATGCAACTTAACTTCTGAGGTCATCAGTCGCCTAGAACTTAGAACTAATTGAACCTAACTAACCTAAGGACATCACACACATCCATGCCCGAGGCATTCGAACCTGCAACCGTAGCCGTCGCTTGGTACCAGACTGTAGCGCCTAGAACCGCACGGCCACTCCAGCAGAACGTTACAGCGCTATTTGCGTGCCTCTACTGCATTACAGAATGCCTTGAGGTATTTTGACTGATATCCCGTTTACTCGACTGATATACCATCCGTCTCAGCATTTTTATTCAGTTCTAATTCTGAACCATATTCTGAATGCTGATTAGCAAAGGAGGAGTTTCAGAAAGTCAAGGGAAGTAGTCCAAAAATAGTTAAGGAAGACCGCTGAACTAACGATTAGTTCGTGTTTTAGTTAGTTTCTGGAAAAAGAGATCCTATTCGGATAACAGTTTCAACGGAACGCCAGGACTATTCGGTTGTATCATCTTTCATGGTAAATCAGTACTCAAAATAACTAAAAATCCTCGTTTCCATAATATCGTCAGATGGCGTGCTAAGTTTTAAATGAGTTTCAACAGATGATACACCATTTTGCCTTAACTAAAATCCTTAATTCATACAGTGTCTACCACAAGTGACCTCAAGAATTTGACCCTTCTTTTTACGTCATGCCAAGTATCTGATATAGTTACTCTTGCCCCTTTCTGCGCCCACAGATTCTATGGTCATTCAGTTGTCTGAGGTGAGGAGTGTTACGAGATTCATGTTTTGCAGAAATATACTGGCATCGTAATGTGGGGTTACAAATACACTGTTGACTATAAAATTGCATCATCATAAAATTGGTGTGAAGTCTACTACATGCTTGGATTTGCAAATGATTAGCATTTTAACGTAAGTGCGTGAAGCAGATAGGCAACATCATATAAGGAAATATTACGCATCGGTTTTCTAATTAATAAATCACGTTTCAATGTTGTTTGTTCGTGAAAATATCGTATTACATCTAGAGCAAGAAGGAGAAACGCTTACCACCAAGGGTAGGAATTCTGCATCTGCGTGATCGTGTCATACGAAGACTGTATCTCAATATCGCTAACCGCTTTGCTTGGAATATCACAACTATCATTCGAATCTGGACTCGATGGCTTTAGCAGGTCAGTACTCGACACCATGTAGGATCGTCGAAGCAAATGTTTTCCGGTTGTACCTTTTTCTTTTTTCATCTCCAGTTTAACATGCCTGTTAAAACCGCTCGAAGTCAACGGTTTGTAAAATAACCGATTTTCCGTTTTTTTATTGATATTATTTACTGTGATAAACGTAGACGTCGAACAGACTGACAAATTCTAAGACTCCCTGCAACTTTTGCGTTATGCGTTTCAAGACACCTGGAATCAAAATAACAAATAAAATAGGTAAATAAAACAAGTCCGTCGTCCGTTCACTGTTTTCCTTCAAAAGTAATTAAGGATTGAATATTAAAAACGAATCAGCATTATTCTCCTGTAGAATCATGTTGTAATCGAGGATCATACCACAATTTGGGCATTACGAATAGCCAGTGCTAAAGGGTGGAAACAAAAATTGGAGAAGTCAATTTTTCGCCTTGAATTGTCCCTTTCTAAGGGCTACAAGCAGATAAAGGCATATTATGTACATACAGGAGCTAATTTCTATTTTTATTATGTACTATGAATGAATTGGTAAATTTTTATTGTTTACAGTTACCATAATTTCCTTTTTGTGTTATTGTTTCACAGAAATGACAGAAAAGTAATAAGATTTTGTGTATAATTTGTAGCGCTCTTAATATTTGATTATTTAGAACGAAAAACGTGATTTGTAGTCAAATATGCTTGACTCCTTTTTAACCGGAATTTGAATAGAATAGATTTTTTGCTGACACAATTAAAAGTGCTCTACCAAAAATTCCAAATGAAGAGTTTAGATAGTAGGCAAAATATAAAATTTAGCAGGAACGTCTACTAATAATAGCTAAAATTTTAATAATGAATTAATCCACTGTTCTGTACGTATTGTTCGAGCTGTTCATAAATACTTGTTTTGTAATGTGTTGGTGTATTAAGCGGACTCCTTTCATTAGACCCAATCTCGTTCAAAGACTATGCCAATGTATCAGAAACCACAGCACTTCCTATCAAAGATAAAATATCTTTCGGCAACAAATACAATCCTGGCATATACCTTTCACTCTGCTTCCAAAAAGCGACAGGACCAAAGCTTCTGGGTAGCACAGTATACTGGAAGCAAAGCTTTACTTCGTTCTGAAATTAACTTTTAGCACTGCTGTTAGGGAAAACCGATAAATCGCTCTTTTATCCAGTTCTTAGTAAAAAATGGACAAAACCTGTTAAAATCAAAACCAAAGAAATACTTAAAAGAACCGTTTACTCAGAACTAAAATGCCGATGTAGGTCAAATGGCCAGTTCTTCCCATCTCTAATGCAGGAGGCCCCAGGCGACTACCGCACGAGAGGACTAACTTCTTGTTCGCTCGCCCGTGCAGGATCTTATAGCCACGTCAGCTACCTTGAATCGGGAAATGGGCTTGTTTGCAGTGAGGTACGCATCCACACAGAGAGTGTGACGGCATCTGGAGCGTCACGGACTTCCAGCATGACGACCTGTGTTTCAGCTTCCGCTGACGCGGCAGCCTAGCACGGCGCGCCGACACTGGACGGAGGAGTGCTAGCTCGTAGGATTATTGGGAGACTCGTCGTTCTGACTGTAGCATCACAATCAGCCTACCCATGTGTGGAAGCTCCGAGGAGAACGAGCAGTTGCCGCATTCCATTCATTGTCGTACGGGTGCCGCACCTGGAATAATACACTCCTGGAAATTGAAATAAGAACACCGTGAATTCATTGTCCTAGGAAGGGGAAACTTTATTGACACATTCCTGGGGTCAGATACATCACATGATCACACTGACAGAACCACAGGCACATAGACACAGGCAACAGAGCATGCACAATGTCGGCACTAGTACAGTGTATATCCACCTTTCGCAGCAATGCAGGCTGCTATTCTCCCATGGAGACGATCGTAGAGATGCTGGATGTAGTCCTGTGGAACGGCTTGCCATGCCATTTCCACCCGGCGCCTCAGTTGGACCAGCGTTCGTGCTGGACGTGCAGACCGCGTGAGACGACGCTTCATCCAGTCCCAAACATGCTCAATGGGGGACAGATCCGGAGATCTTGCTGGCCAGGGTAGTTGACTTACACCTTCTAGAGCACGTTGGGTGGCACGGGATACATGCGGACGTTCATTGTCCTGTTGGAACAGCAAGTTCCCTTGCCGGTCTAGGAATGGTAGAACGATGGGTTCGATGACGGTTCGGATGTACCGTGCGCTATTCAGTGTCCCCTCGACGATCACCAGTGGTGTACGGCCAGTGTAGGAGATCGCTCCCCACACCATGATGCCGGGTGTTGGCCCAGTGTGCCTCGGTCGTATGCAGTCCTGAATGTGGCGCTCACCTGCACGGCACCAAACACGCATACGACCATCATTGGCACCAAGGCAGAAGCGACTCTCATCGCTGAAGACGACACGTCTCCATTCGTCCCTCCATTCACGCCTGTCGCGACACCACTGGAGGCGGGCTGCACGATGTTGGGGCGTGAGCGGAAGACGGCCTAACGGTGTGCGGGACTGTAGCCCAGCTTCATGGATACGGTTGCGAATGGTCCTCGCCGATACCCCAGGAGCAACAGTGTCCCTAATTTGCTGGGAAGTGGCGGTGCGGTCCCCTACGGCACTGCGTAGGATCCTACGGTCTTGGCGTGCATCCGTGCGTCGCTGCGGTCCGGTCCCAGGTCGACGGGCACATGCACCTTCCGCCGACCACTGGCGACAACATCGATGTACTGTGGAGACCTCACGCCCCACGTGTTGAGCAATTCGGCGGTACGTCCACCCGGCCTCCCGCATGCCCACTTTACGCCCTCGCTCAAAGTCCGTCAACTGCACATACGGTTCACGTCCACGCTGTCGCGGCATGCTGCCAGTGTTAAAGACTGCGATGGAGCTCCGTATGCCACGGCAAACTGGCTGACACTGACGGCGGCGGTGCACAAATGCTGCGCAGCTAGCGCCATTCGACGGCCAACACCGCGGTTCGTGGTGTGTCCGCAGTGCCGTGCGTGTGATCATTGCTTGTACAGCCCTCTCGCAGTGTCCGGAGCAAGTATGGTGGGTCTGACACACCGGTGTCAATGTGTTCTTTTTTCCATTTCCAGGAGTGTAGTATAGTGTCAACACGATCACCTGTGGCTTGTATAGCTGGTAATTTGGACATCAGTATTTATACAGTACTGGAAAAAATCAACACGTGTAAGAACAAGGTCATTTTAATAACAAGCGAGGTAACAGGGTAAGTAGGCTGTTTAGGTTTTTATATTGGTAACGCCACGTAGCGCTCTGTATGAAAATCACTAGCTGTGCTGAGTGCAGTCTGTGGCTGGTTTGCATTGTTGTTGGCTATTGTAGTGTTGGGCAGTTGGCTGTTATCAGTGCGTAACGTTGCGCAGTTGAAGGTGAGCCGCCAGCAGTGGTGGATGTGGGGAGAGAGATGGCGGAGTTTTGAAATTTGTAAGACTGGATGTCATGAACTGCTATATATATTATGACTTTTGAACACTATTAAAATAAATACATTGTTTGTTCTCTATCAACATCTTTCATCTGCTCACTATGCCTATCAGTAGTTAGTGCCTTCCGTAGTTTGAATCTTTTATATAGCTGGCAGTAGTGGCGCTCGCTGTATTGCAGTAGTTCGAGTAACCAAGATTTTTGTGAGGTAAGTGATTTGTGAAACATATAGGTTAATGTTAGTCAGGGCCATTCTTTTGTAGGGATTTTTGAAAGTCAGATTGCGTTGCGCTAAAAATATTGTGTGTCAGTTTGGTGTTGATCAGAATAGGTAAAGAGCGAAATGTCTGAGTGCGTTCAGTTCTGCTCAGCTGTTTGAAAATCAAATAACGTAAGGGATTTACCAGCACAGTAATTCACTAATTTTTCTAAGGGGACGTTTCAACAGATAGCTCATCATGTAGAAGTATATGACAAATTCAGAACGAATGAAGCACAGGTCACAGTAAAGGTTGCCCAAACAGTCGTACCACCACAGGATACCCCCTCTGGCGCCAACGCTGGCGTGTTTTCTCGCTTGCAATCGATCATACAGGTGCCTATGACATTCCACGACGAATGGTCCCAAGCATTTTATGCCTTTCGTTGCAATTCGGAAACGGTCCTTGCAGGCCCTGGAGGACGGGTAGGTTACCACTTCATCACGTCCCAAACGCGTTCAATAGGGGTGAGATCTGATGATCTTGCGGGTCCGGGGCAGTTATGGTAGACTAGAAGAGCAAGCTGTGCCGCAGAAGCCGTATGCTGTACTGAAAAAGCATATACCTTTCCTGTCGAAGAAATGGCAGCAGCGCGGGGATAATGGCAAGTGGAATGTAGCGAGCACTGGTTACTTGACCCTGCAGTAGCAGCAAATGTGAACATGAGTTGGAACTAATGAGTTGTAACTAATGAACCCCTTAGCAAGCAGACTGGGGTGGGACCTACGTGTCGTGTCCGAAAGCACGCTGGAATAGGGAACTCACAGAGTGTATGCCATACACGTGTACGTCCCAGATTCACGTACAGACAGAACCTACTCCCATCACTGCCAGAGCGCCATTCTATTCTCCTGTCAATTCTTTCACGACACCAGGGTAACCACGCTTGGCGGAATATATGAAGATGGACATTTCCGAAAAAAACAGATACCATCTTCATATAGTTAAGGCTAACCCGCCATTGACGTTCTTCTTCCGTGCTGGATGCATTGCCCGAACTCTTACGGGACTCGGTAAGATTGTCTGCCGAAAGTAATAGGTGTAATGGACAGGGGCACTACGAGTATAGTGAGTGGATATTAAGTTGGGAATGTGGGTCTCACGGGGAGCGTGCAAGGGATAAATACCTGCAGTCGCACTATCCTCTGTGCCCTCGGTGGCTCAGATGGATAGAGCGTCTGCCATGTAAGCAGGAGATCCCAGGTTCGAGTCTCGGATGGGGCACACATTTTCAACTGTCCCCGTTGATGCATATCAACGCCTGCCGACAACGTAGGGTCTTTATTTAATTATCATTTCATTCTTGGCGGAATAGTTGTGTCTGTGGTAGCCTGGCCAGAGGCGCACGTGACCTTAATCCTTCTGCAAATGGACGGTTCCCAGTGGTGCATGACGAAAAATCGGGTGCAACATGTGCCCGGATTTCGTACTTGAATGACGTTCGGTTGGCTACCGCCGGTCTCACAGTGTGTCGATCTTGACGTGCGTCTGTACTGCGCGGACGTTCAGAACCTGATCTACAGCTGTGAGAGTATTTCACATAGCAATTCTGAAAGCAGCGGAACACGACCAATACATTGTGTCGAACACTGCAGCAATCTACCGATAGGTCCATCTAAAGAAGCCTATATAGGGAGAGAGTGGCCAATCGCCCCGTGGCCGTCATGTTTTTACTAGATTGTGGACGTGCAATTAGGTAGCGACGCAAGCAGAAAGCTAGCCACTTCACGAGTGAAATAAGGTATGTGTTTGAAGCATGAGACTAAAGCAGATCTTCTACCTTAATACCGGGTATATAATTAATACAAATGCCATTAGTCTATGTTTATATAGCCCCAATAAATTTGTGAGCAAATGGATGTATCGTCAAGCAGTGTGTATGTGTGCCAAATTTCAACACCTGTATTTTATGATGCTATATAAACATTGACAACTGATTAATAAGAAAAAGAAGTTTCATTTAACGTATCTCAGACAACATGATGCTATTTCAGATTTTTCCTTGAGGATATTCATCGCTGAAATTGGTAAACTCTTGTTTCTTTCCGTCCCCACATAATGCATTTTAGGTGTGTGTCGATCTTATAACATTTTCTTATTCTGGCAAAACACGTCATTCTATACACACTTTTAGGAACTCTATAGCCGGCCGCGGTGGTCATGCGGTTCTAGGCGTTGCAGTCCGGAACCGCGGGACTGCTACGGTCGCAGGTTCGAATCCTGCCTCGGGCATGGATGTGTGTGATGTCCTTAGGTTAGTTAGGTTTAAGTGGTTCTAAGTTCTAGGGAACTGATGACCTAAGATGTTAAGTCCCATAGTGCTCAGAGCCATTTGAACCATTAGGAACTCTATACCACAGAAAATCAGAAAAATATCAATACTTAGGTACTCTACTGAAACAGCAGAAAGTAATTCAAAATAGGTAACTAAATATCCACACGATGTTTATAATTAACGCCTTCTGAGCGCCATTTGGTAGTCGGTGACAGTGAGCCTGTGCATCACTAATACTAAAACAACTCAGCATTCAGATATTATACGCTGGTGCCACTGAACATTGTTCTTGGGGGTGTTGCATTTTTTTCCGGTTGTGTGTTTCGGACGCCTTACAGCAGGTGGCTTTGCCCTATCTTTGAGGTCTCCATAACATTATGCTTAATCTAGATAACGCAACACTGCATGCTGCATCTGCTGTCCTGACCTATGCCAACATAGGGAGTACACGACTGTTGGACTGGTCAGCATGTTCTTCAGATGTCATCCACTGAGAACATGAGCCAATTCCGAGAGACTCACACACCGCCACACACTAGCCACTACCTCTGATATACTCTGGAACAGACTTGAAACAACGTCCGTGTCATCAAAGTCGTAAAGTTGTTTCGCGCTGAAAGCCATTCTCTGTGCAGGTAAATGGCAGGGGAAGACGGCCATGTCAGGCCAGCAGGAGTATCGAGGAAGCCGTGTAGCATGCCACAAAACTTGCGTTGTGTAAGAAACGAAACGAAAAGGAATCCTTTTTCAGGTTGGATAAGAATTTGAAGGTAAGGTGCAAACACAAGCCTTCACAGCACGGGAGCAGGTGTTCGGCACTGGCGCTTGTTCAAATTCTAGTAATGGTTCTCTGGCTGGCTCATAGTTCTTCTTCTTCTTCCGTATCCGGATGTACCAATTATATCTTCCCTTCCCAGTAATTAGCAACGTAGGTTGCTTTGTCATTGACTTTCAAAATATCGTCTTTAGTGCATGTTGTAGACATATCTGGGCAAGTCAATAGGTGGTCCAAGTCCTGTATTGCTCCGCATTCACACCTATCGCTATCACTGTAACCCCATTTAAATAGGTTTGATTTGCACCCAGTTACTCCAGTGCGCAGCCGGTTTAATGACCTCCAAGTTGTAAACGGTAGTTGAAATCCTGCAGATCCCTCCTCAAGTAGTTCCACTGTGGAGTGTGGCACCATTTCTTCCCAAAGAGATAGCCACCTTGCGACGGACTTGGTGGCGAGCTCTTCAGTAGTTTCAATGAAACTCCTGCGAGATTTCAGCAGGACACGTTGTTTTCGGTGCATATGCATCGTGTGTCGAGGATCGTTCTTTTGTTTTGATCTTTCGATCTCGGCGGCTACTTGTCTGCGGATAGGTTGAAACGTCCCCTTAGAACAAATTATACAAGACTGTGCTTAAACTGACACACAATGTTTTTAGCGCAACGCAATCTGACTATCAAAGATCCCTGCAAAAGAATGGCCCTGAGTAACTTTAACCTATACCTTTCACAAATCACTTACCTCACAAAAATCTTCGTTACTCGAACTACTGCAATACAGCGAGCGCCACTATTGCCAGCTAAATAAAAGATTCAAACTACAGAAGGCACTAACTACTGATAGGGATAGTTAGCAAATGAAAGATATTAATAGAGAACAAACAATGTATTTACCTTAATAGTCATAATATATATAGCAGTTCATGCCACATTACAAAACTCCGCCATCTCTCTCCTCACATCCACCACTGCTGGCGGCTCACCTCTAACTGCGCAACGCTACGCGCTGTTCACATCCAGCTGCCGCTGCCTAACACTACAATGGCAGACAACAATGCAAACTAGCACACAGGCTGCATACAGCACAGCCAGTGATTTTCATACAGAGCGCTACGTAACGTTGCCAATAAGAAAACATAAACAGCCTACTTACAAAGTGCTATGCCTATGATGGGATAAATTTTGTCTTTGGGAGTTGGTTTGAGGCATCCTGTGGCAATACGCACAGTTTCGTTTACGGCGACGTCAACTTGCTTAGTGTGAGCAGAGTTCCTCCAAACTGGCGCCGCGTATTTCGTTGCTCAGATACTCAGCGCCAGACCCGTGGTGCGGGAAACGTGTGGTTCAGCTCCCCACGATGAACCTGTTAGCTTCCGCAGTATGTTTTTCCTGGAACAGACATTTTTTTTAGTATTGTGACAGTGCTGCTTAAAAGTAAGAGCTCTGTCCAATGTTACTCCCAGGTATTTTGGGCTATTTGCATGCTTCAGCTCTTCCCCTTGCCACATGACTCGGAGTTTCCGTTTGGCTTGTTTGTTCCTAAGATGGAAGGCGAATACTTGAGATTTACTAGGGTTTGGTTTGAGATTATTGCCTTCGTAATAGGTAGCAAGTTCTGTTAAGGCTCCTGTGAGATTCTCCTCCACTAGTTCAAAGGTTTTATCCTGTGTGGCCACTGCTGCATCATCGGCATAAATGAACATTCGTGTCTGGTGGTTGATGGGAAGGTCATTCGTATAGATATTAAATAATATTGGGGCCAAGACACTACCCTGTGCAAGTCCATTTTTCTGTGTCCTCCATCGGCTGTTTTTATTTTGTAAGGTTACATACTAGCGTCTGTGCTATAGCATGCATTGCACGAACATAGAAAGGGTGTAGTCCTTAGAGACATTATACACTTTCTGGGTAAGCAACTTATGGTTAACTGTGTCATATGCGGCACTGAGATCCAGGAATGCGACCCCAGTTACTTCTCCTCTCTGATAGCCGTCTTCGGTGTACTGTGTGAGATTAAGGATTTGGCCACAGCATGATTTTCCTGGTCGAAATCCAGCTTGTTCGTTAATGAGGGCTTTGTCCACATAATCAGCTATGCATTTGAGGATCATTCGCTCCAGCACTTTAAACAGATGACAAAGCAGTGAGGCAGGCCGGAAATTTTTAGCTTCAGCTGGGTCTTTCCCTGGTTGTAGTAACGCAACAACCCGAGCTTTCCTCCACAGTTTAGGAATTTGCATTGTTATAATACAGTTATTCATTAGCTCTAGGATCCATGCTTGTACTCTCGGTCCAAAATGTTTAATTTGCTCCGATCTCAGATCTTCGAGGTCAGCGGCCTTGTTGTTCTTCAAATCGTTGATGGCGTCTTATAGCTCCTGAATGAAGAACGGGCGAGCTAGGAAGCTAATCTCCTCGTTCAATTTTCTTTTGATTTTGCCATTCCTGATTTTCCTTTTAGTTTTTCCGTTCATGAGCAGTTGGTGAGCTATCTGATCAGGTGTAACTTCACTGTAATTCGGTTGTCGTTCTGTTGGGTCGTTGCTGAGACTTTTGTGCAGTTTCCATGTCTTCCTACTGCTGTGCTTCATGTCCGTCTCTTGTAGGAGGTTGCACCACTTTTCTTTTCTCGCTTCGGAGATACCAGACATCACTACCTCAGCTGCCTGGATCGTTTACTCTGAGAAGGGGTCCTTATTATAAAGTTCTTCTTACTTTTTCAGAGCTTCCTTGCTGCTACCGTTGAGTCCAGCAATATACTGAGTGCGGCACCCTCTAGGTATGCGCCGTCAAGAGATTTTCTTGACGAGGTCTATAAAAGTTTCATATGATTGTACTTCTGGTTTAATTTCCAAGATCTCCTTATCAAGGTCCTCTGTGAAGAGTTCCCAATGAGCGTTTTTGAAGTTGAAGCGTTTCTTGAAGGGCATTACATCTGATTTGATTTCTGCCGTAATGCAGCAAGTTATTGCTCTGTGGTGCGATCTTGGACTTGGGTCCTCGATTTGCTTTACAGCTTGCAGGGATACCTTCTCGGAGACAAACATGTTATCTGGATTATATCCTCGTTTCCATCTTCCTCTGTTAAATGATGCAGGCAACTTTGGGTCATGTATCAATTTCAGTTTAGCCTGGTCTGCCCAGATCACCATTTCGCCGTCGTCATTTGTCTCTTTATAGCCCCATGCGAGACCGTGAAGTTAAAATCTCCTAGTACAACTTTAATGTTTTTTGAATGCAAATTTCGAGCTCCGTAAATTTGAACCTCGCATTGGGTGGTTTGTACACGGATGTTACAGTACATAAATGTAGCCCAGTAGTTAAAATTTCTATATTTTCTTCGCAGGTCAAAGCACAGGAGCATACGTCTAAGTTCGGTTTCACAAATATGGCACTTCCGTATCTTTCGTGTGGTCTTTCAAGAACTAATTTCATGCCCTGTATTTTTGGTCTATGGCTAGTTGGCGCTCTGTGTGTGTCTTGTAACACTAAAACATCACAGTTGTTTCGTTTGCACATGTCAGATAATAAAATTTCTTTATTTACAGAATAGCCTTCAATATTGCAGGAAGTTGTCACTAGTGATGGTCGTGATAAAGGCCTTTTTTAGGGCTCTTCGGAGAGCTGTTTTGGCATCTTTGGTTTTGGTGCTCCGGTGTTTGCAGGACTGGCCGACTAGATCGCTTCCAGGGGACGCCCGATTGCTTGTTGTTCGTGTGGTGAACGCAATCTTCGTGGAGGCTCCTGCAGTGTCCCCCGGCTCATAGTAACTATTTCGGTAGTAGATGCGAGTTTGTTTGGTCTGTGTGGTTTGTGTGTGTGTGAAATCTTATGGGACTTAACTGCTAAGGTCATCAGTCCCTAAGCTTACACACTACTTAACCTAAATTATCCTAAGGGCAAACACACACACCCACGCCCCAGGGAGGACTCGAACCTCTGCCGGGATCTTTTGGTTTGTCACGATGGAAAATCTGTCATGTAGTGGGAGAGATTTCCTGCCTTCTTCCCTGCACTACACGTTGTTGGTTAACCATAACAAAGTCCGCTAGAGTAGGAAATCTTTTAACTTGTTTAAAATTATCATTGATCCGAACTCACAAGGGCTACTGAAATTTGCTGGTGAGATTTGAACACTGGCAGCACCAGCTATGTATTGGAGAGTCAACTTGCTTCAGGGGCACCGCAGACGATACTTTTTCCAGAGCTTAAGCTAGTGCACTGTGTCTGAGGACTGAAAGATGTCTCTGACACACCGCACAGTGCAGAAGGTGTGCTGAACTTAAAAGTGGTAAGTGTGTTCCATCGTTGCAACTGCCAAGAGGAGTAGAATGCAGTTTCACTTAATTTGAATCAGGGTTTTATTTTGAAAATCTAATTTTCATAGCCAGCTAGTTGCACACATTGTGTGCTTTGGCGAAAATATTGGTTTGCGCTCGTGCTTTTCCTGGATACTTGCTTTACATCACTAACCTTTTCTGCAATAGTGTGAGATAGTTTTCAATTATGGTTTTATGTATCCATACACCTGTGTCACGGCCGTTATTCGTACTGGTAATCCCTTGTCCACTTATTAAATGTTTACATGCTTGATTCAGTGGGCAATAAACTAGATAGTTGTAGTGACCACTAGTTTCCTTTCATAGTCTGATGGATCCGTTCATTAATAAGTCTGTGTGAGGTGCAGAACCCACACTTTGATGCTTAACTAGGCCATCACTAGTAATTTTCACTTAATAAGACGATATCCGTTGTGTGACCTTTTCCTTTCAAATTTGCGTGATTTTACGAGGAGCATCCTATCCCCGTACGTCACAGGGTGTTTCATCTGTAGGATCTTAGGGGTATGGTAAACGGCTCAACCAGTAACGTATATTATTCATGAAACGTTCTAAAGGGCAAGGAAACACACATGGCTATCCGTTGCACAAAGAAGGAATTAATACACTTTTCCTAGCATCCGAAGCTAATGCTGGACAGAAAGTTACCAATGCTTGGAAATGACTTGCTTCTGGCAAAGAGAGTCTAAATTAGCGTTATACAAGAATGTATGTTGAAAGATCTGTTGGATATTCTCATCCACGTGTGTACCAGAATAAATGCCATGTTGGTTCACATGAGCCATCAATACAATGAATGAATTTACAATGCTTAAAGAAAACATCGAAAGCAGAGAGAAATTAACGAAGAAAATTTGAATAGCAATGCTTGCTCCATGTACAGAAGCATCATATGACCACACCACTAAATATGAGTCTGTCTAGCACAATAGACTCACTACAACTCTTAAGCAAAACCCAGCGCTTTCCTACTTACTGCAGCGAAGGCTGATTGACCACCAATCCAAAGAATTCCGTGAGACATTATTGTCGCCCTGCCATGTATCGCCCTAGAGAAAGTCATGCAAGTTGTACTCTTGATTGAGACCTGTACGCATCTTTGGAACTCATCACGTTTGGCAATTAGATGCTGTTGATGACTTAGAAAAGACACGTAAGTCACATTCAGTAGGATGAATTGCATTTTCTGTAGATGCCACTTTCCTAATATTAAACAGCAGTCTGACAAGATATTATGTGTACTGAAATTTATTAATATTTTTTACAGGCATTCTTCTCAAAACCCTACCTATCTTTATCTATTATTAGTATAGACAAGAACATATACATCTCTTATACAGATGTTCAAACATCGTCAGGAAATTAATACATAGGAAAGAAGACATAAGTCTGACAGGGGTATTACATATGGCCAAGACTATTCTCAGTGGTCCTCCAAGATTTCAGAGGGGAAAACGAAGTAATATGCATTAATGGAAAATATATGAACCACAATTGTTTAGTTCATGTTACTCTATTGTTTGCCGCTAGTGCAGATAAACTTCAAAAACTAATTTACGAGCTAAATAGAGACAATTTTAAACCACACCCGAAAATTTACTTCAATGAGACCAATGATCTACAAATTAACGATGAAATAACAGAAATATTTCAGGTGTTGTGCGTACAGCAACGAAACTGATGAATCGACATGACAGTTGCGTCTACCTAAAGCATTGCTTGTGAAAGTTATACCTGGCTAATCTATTACCGAGAATAGGAAAAAAATTTCCGAGCCCTACATTTTCCTTGTTCGGTATTTCCCCAGCCTATCATATGAATCACCTAATTACTGTAAGTGACGACGTAATATGGCTAGTGCTAAGTAGGTACTGTTTTAATATCTCTTGATATATTGCTCGTTGGATTGAGCGGGTGATGGATCAACTGGTTGGCGGAAATGCGCTTCCTGTTACGTACAGTTGAAGGCGTCAGTGCACATAACTAATAAGCGCATGCGATCATCAAGGAAAAAAACAGTTCGCTTACGACATGAGTGAAACGTTGACTGTAATTGTACAGGGTGTATCAAAAATGTATACACACTTTGAACTGTCATAGACAATTTATTTCCCGTTCTACAAGGTTAAATATCTGTGAGAAAGTAATGTTATGTTTCTTCAACAGGTGGTAGCAGTGGTAAGGAAGTAACTGCAACATGGCGGACGTGCGTTTGAGCTTTGAAGCGCGGAAGCAGAGAATTAAGTGGCACTGGAAGTTTGAGAATGTAGCTGCGCTTCGAAGACAGTGGAGAAGTGAGTATGGTACAGAATCACCTTCAAGGTTAACAATTCCACGTCTACGAGACAAAGTCGAAATTCATGGAACAGTGTGTGATGTGCGTAAAGGTCGATCAGGGCGACCTCGTACAGCTGCAAGTGATGATTCCACAACTGCGGTCTTGGAACTGTTTCAGCGTTCGCCTCAAAAATCTTCAAGCCAAGCGGCACGTGAGAAAGGCAAGTTTCGTGTGTACATTCCAAGGCTGGTGCAACAGCTAAATGACGACGATCCAGATCGAAGGTTAGAATTTTGTGAATGGGTTCAGGAGATGGTGAGACGTGAACCGGGATTTATGGGTAGCATAATTTGGTCGGATGAAGCCCAATTCAAACTCAATGGAACTGTCAATAGGCACAATTGTGTGTTCTGGGCTGAAGATAATCCTCACATTACAGTTGAAAAGGCTGTGAATTTGCCTGGTGTAAATGTGTGGTGTGGTTTGTCTGCAAGGGGACTCATTGGGCCTTTCCGCTTTGAGGTACTCTTACTGGAGAAACGTACCTAACAATGCTTGCTGACTCCATATTCCCTGCCATTCGTGCATTATACGGTAATGATGAGTATTATTTCCAAGAAGATCGCGCCCCGCTGCACTATCACAGGGACGTACGAGCCTACCTGGATCACAATGTGCCAGGCCAGTGGATAGGACGCAGGGGACCAATCGAGTTTCCTACACGCTCTCCAGACCTCACGTCGCTGGATTTGTTCTTATGGGGCACAGTAAAAGATGAGGTGAACAAACGTAAACCACGTAACCTGGACACACTTTGGAATGAGATTCAGGCGGTGTGCGCAGAAATCTCATTGGACACTTTGGTACGATGTACGGAATCAGTGGTGACTCGTACTCAGAAATGTATTGATGCTGAAGACCATCAGTTTGAACATCAATCACATTTGCAAAGTACATTTATTTTTCCAATTGGACTTTAAGCTTTCCATTTCCAGAAATTTAACATTGCAGGCCGGGAAATAAATTTTCTATGACGCTTCAAAGTGTGTATACATTTTTTTGACGCACCCTGTATTTTTTCTGGAATTAAAAGCTTACAATAGTAGCTTCTAGGGCAGGGACAAAATTTCGAGGCCTATATAGAACTACCAAAGACCTCGATGAAATGTTTTTTTTAAAAAAAAGTCATTTTTCTTCGCAGGCTGTTGTTTTTAATTTGAAATAAGCTCCTTAAGTGATTATTTGCAACTAGCTAATGTCACCCACTTAAACGTTATCGAATTACCCGAATCTCGGTTGCAGTTTCCATTTTAAATCCCAAGTTTACATCGTTGATAGTTATTATTAAGGACACCATCACATTCCGTTTTCCCTCATTGCACATACAGTTTTTGGTGTGGTGTAAGTAACTGAGGCATGTATTTCTATATTCTCTATATTTTTGCTTTTTATTATTTCTTGCATTATTTGAAGCTTCCTGCAAATTTTGTTATTATTCTTACCACCAGGTAGCTTGACTATGCTCACGGCGACGTTTAATGACACTTGGCGGCCGCGAGTGGCCGTAAGGGAACTGTATAAGCTCAGCAGGGACGAATGAGGAATCATTCTAGCGACTATCTGGCCCGCAAATGCGAAAATTACATAAGTGACTTTGGTAAAGGGTAGATGCTAAGGGCCTGGCGCCACATACTTCTGGAAACCTACCAAGTACCTTCTGCATCCATTCCAAGTAGAATCGCTGCCATATTTCGTTCCAAAGAGGGACCAACAGGATATTAAGCAGGTGGATATAATTTCTCGGCTCACCGGTGTGATATCAATTGAAACCGCGAAATCACTGCTGCGTGTCGTTTTGTGCCGCCTCACGTTTTCGTAAGTTTTTCCTAGCTAAAAGAGTTATTGTACTTTTTTTTAAATTTCCTGTTTTTAACGTCATTGGTGTTTTTATCTGTAGTTTTGCACTTTATGTGACAGTTACTGTTTTTTGCAGTATGGTATATCAGCCGTTGTTCTAATGGAACATATTCTGACTCAGTTATTAGAATCCAGACAGGGTATTACTGATTCTGCCTTACTTTCTGAGATTACTGACTATAATATGACGCAATTTAGCACATTTGTGGCCTAATTTGTATTTCTGAGCATGGAGGTGTACGAAGTGATTTTTAGCCGTAATACTGCCTGGCACATTGAGAAATTAGTTCTCACGGTTCCCTGGTACAGGTTCACTTATTTTCCCCACAGCACTATATACTTTTATACTTTCTGATTTTTTAAAATTTATTTTCTCTTGTTTTACTGTGACCCACTTGTACAAACACTTTACCTGCAGTTTTAAGCAAGATCTTTTATATGGTTTTACTGTTCGTCAAGTTTCTCTTCGTGATTATACCTGGAAACCTAATAGCTATCGCAACCCGTTGCCTGCATGCGCCATCTGCTGTGGGCTGCATGTACTAGCCGTATGCTTGTTTATGTTTCTGTGCCCAGAATTATGTGCACAAGAAGGAGAAAAAGCAATTGCGCCTACTCCATATTCACTGTGTGATGCATCTATGTAGGCTTGATCCCGTTTCAGTGAACGTAGACAGCGCTGCATATCTGAGAAGGTTATCTGTTGCCTGTTTATACATATATACACACTTCTTGTGACGCTACGTTGGCTGTTTGTTTTTGGACACTTCATGGCTATTCTCGAGGTGTGTTTTACAGGACAATGCGTGAGGCCTCTTTTTTAAAAAATTAACAAGGGCTACTATCTGCTGAAACTTTGTTTGAATATATTTCGGGCTTTTAGTGCATTAGGATGTGTTTTGACTTCTAAACATTTTATCGGGCTGCTGAGACATTCGTATACGCGGTATCCTATGTGCTTAAGACCATATTTTGCCAGTAAGTTATTTTATTTTTTCTTTCCACTCCAATTTTGCTAAATCGGAGTCACGCCGTTCATATGAAATAGTGTGTTTTTTTCTCGTAGGTGAATCTAAAAATGTCTTATATAAGTCCGTTCCTTCGCATTACTGCCAGTGGTTAGAAGTAAGTAATCTCCGAGAGGATTTCTTCCCGTATGTCCTCATATAGATTGATACGTATGAGTACTGTATTTACTTGAAATACTTGTATGTACGGTTAATCGTCAACGTAAATTACAACAAGGATTCCTTTATGCTTTATAGTTGCCCAACTGTTGACTGAATTGGAACGTTATTGTACTTCTCCCGAAGCTGATGCAGATACAGAACGTTCCTACACTGCAGCGTCACATAAAATGTGGTCATCAAGGTAGTAAGTGATCGGCGATTAAACGTGCCTGAAATACGTTACACAAAAGGTGCAAATTTTACTCGTAGAAATAACTATGAAGAAGCTCTGAGCAAGATAGATGCTGCATTAGCTAAATGCTAATCAAGAGCAAACGTGAAAAGAAACTAATCTGCAAGGTTTGGGCCACTTTAAAAATAATGCAATTGATTGTGATTGTTGATTTGCTACCGTTGATCTACCACTCCGTGTCAGGAGCAAACCAGTAAAAGACGAAGTAGTCGGTAGCCCTACAGCAACGATGGCGAAGTCCGTTACATCTGCCGGAAGGTCTACTGCAAGTGTTTCCTGCGGGAGGTGAACCCAGTCCCCTATCGGATCCTTTCGTATGATTAATAACCATGGACTGCTACACTCACCAGCCTCAGTGCAGTTTTAGGATGTTTCACACGCTAGTTCATGCAAATGCCACACTGGTTCCCAAATGCCGCGTCAGAGAATGCCACACACGGTTAAAACAAGGTAACACACAGGACATAGTTTATACGATTCACATACAGATGGCACACTACACTTTTTTTTGTGGTACTCAAAAAATTTAAAAACCTCTCTCACACCGACCTGATTTAGCTTCACTGATCAGGATAGTAAAAACATGCGTATGTTAAGGGAATTTTCATTCACAAAGCAGGCTTATTACATTCACACAGTTCAATACTGTACTATCCTGATTAAACTGAGCTTAACTTAAATTCCATAAGGCAGTGAAGCAATTTCGAAGTCTCGGTGCGACGAAAATTGTCAGTCGACCTCCTGAAAACATTTGTAATAATTATTAACTTTCGGTGATCACATGGGGAAGACCGAAGATCTGCTGGTAAGACCGTGTTAGCCTGTTTATTTGAAGTAACTGGATATCTTGAGCATACAAAACGGCAGGTTCGTCCAGTGTAAATCAGACGTTCCCCACTGATCCCGTGCAACACAGCGTAGTAAGCAGACACTGTCAATAATAATCAGTTAAATAATACGCAAACACACTTACTTTAGTTTAGTTCATGTATTAAATTCCTTCTCATACAGAATCTCATCAAGATGGCACCTAGCTCAACAATACATACATATACGTACATCCTCCTTC
The DNA here is from genome assembly GCF_023864275.1 of Schistocerca cancellata. Lineage (NCBI taxonomy): Eukaryota > Metazoa > Arthropoda > Insecta > Orthoptera > Acrididae > Schistocerca > Schistocerca cancellata. The sequence goes on along the minus strand of NC_064626.1, from coordinate 1,056,005,504 downwards.
TTTCACGGCTAATCGGCAAGCATTGCCTCATTCTTTTCATAAGAGAAAACAGATAGCAGAGAAGCTATTCCATGGAGTAAATGGACGCTCCAAGGAATAATAGGGCTTGAAACTACTTTGCATTGATAATCATCGTATTTTAAAGTTTAGGAATTGGGAAGATAAGAAGAGATATTTCGAGATATGTACTGAGTCAAATAATTTATAAAATTTCTGAAAATATCGCGGAGAGACCGCTGCAAGAGACATTACAACTTCCGTCCCTTAAGTTAACTTCACGAGCGTAGCGTCAGGATGGGCATCCGGCCGCAAAGTTAAATAATAAAATTAAAATTTGGCAAATCTTGAAAAAGAGGGCCCCTTACTAGACGGAATAAGCGCTAGGGAAAAGAAAAAGAAGTGTAACTATCAACTGAAGAACCTTTCTGGAAGAACTGTGTGAAAGAACCACACGAGAATAGATTCGGTGTACGAAAGTAAAATTATTATATTTCATCAAAACAAGGAATCTGTCCACTAAGATCTTTTGACAGTGCGAAAACGGATGAATCTGCAATATAAACTGTTCGCATATATCCACTTTATTCTACAGATTTATGTGTCTCTCTCCCCGTCCACTTCTAATTAAAGGTTTGGATAGAAAATATTTTGAGCCCGCCGAAGAACAACGGGAATGTTAACTACACTGTGAAAAACATGAACGAGTCACATTTAATCAAACGAAATTGCGTCAAAAATGTTGGAAAAGGTACCTTAAAGTTAAGCAGTTTCCTCCCTGTTCTCCTACGTTTACGTTTGTAATATGCAAAAACTAAAACAATTATCTTTATGGAAAACAGCAAACAGCTAATACTTCTCCTTATTTCAAATAGACAAAATGGTGTTTTTAAAATTCAAAATGGTGTTTTCAGGTGCCTTCCTTCTTGAGAATGATATGGGACAGCAATGAGGGGAGTTTTGAAAAGAATGTCTTCTCCTCCGAATAGTGTGAAGAGCAACGTCATCTTTGAAAAACGGATAGGAGATATTACATGGTGAGACTCAACCTGAGGGACATATCTTTTCTTGTGCCTAGAGCGTGGTTGGCCGAAGACTGTAATCTGCTAGCACTGGGTGTAACCTATACACTATTAGTAGCTCTCAAAACAATTCACAGTTTCAGAATTTGTTTTATATAAACTATTGGCCATTAAAATTGCTACACCACGAAGATAACGTGCTACAGACGCGAAATTTAACCGACACAGAAGAAGATGCTGTGATATGCAAATGATTAGCTTTTCAGAGCATTCACACAAGGTTGGCGCCGGTGGCGACACCTACAACGTGCTGACATGAGAAAAGTTTTCCAACCGATTTCTCATACACAAACAGCAGTTGACCGGCTTTGCCTAGTGAAACGTTGTTGCGATGCCTCGTGTAAGGAGGAGAAATACTTACCATCACGTTTCCAACTTTGATAAAGGTCGGATTGAAGCCTACTGCGATTGCGGCTTACCTTATCTACATCTACATCTACATTTATACTCCGCAAGCCATCCAACGGTGTGTGGCGGAGGGCACATTACGTGCCACTGTCATTACCTCCCTTTTCTGTTCCAGTCGCGTATGGTTCGCGGGAAGGACGACTGTCTGAAAGCCTCCGTGAGCGCTCGAATCTCTCTAATTTTACATTTGTGATCTCCTCGGGAGGTATAAGGAGGGGGAATCAATATATTCGATACCTCATCAAAAAGACACCCTCTCGAAAACTGGACAGCAAGCTACACCGCGATGCAGAGCGCCTCTCTTGCAGAGTCTGCCGCTTGAGTTTGCTAAACATCTCCGTAACGCTATCACGGTTACCAATTAACCCTGTGACGAAACGCGGCGCTCTTCTTTGGATCTTGTCTGTCAACCCGACCTGGTACGGATCCCACACTGCTGAGCAATACTCTAGTATAGGTCGAACGAGTGTTTTGTAAGCTACGTCCTTTGTTGATGGACTACATTTTCTAAGGACTCTCCCAATGAATCTCAACCTGGCACCCGCTTTACCAACAATTAATTTTATGTGATCATTCCACTTCAGATCGTTCCGTACGCATACTCCCAGATATTTTACAGAAGTAACTGCTACCAGTGTTTGTTCCGCTATCATATAATCATACAATAAAGGATCCTCCTTTCTATGTATTCGCAATACATTACATTTGCCTATGTTAAGGGTCAGTTGCCACTCCCTGCACCAAGTGCCTATCCGCCCCAGATCTTCCTGCATTTCGCTACAATTTTCTAATGCTGCAACTTCTCTGTATAATACAGCATCATCCCCGAAAAGCCGCATGGAACTTCCGTCACTATCTACTAGGTCATTTATATATATTGTGAAAAGCAATGGTCCCATAACACTCCCCTGTGGCACGCCAGAGGTTACTTTAACGTCTGTAGACGTCTCTCCATTGATAACAACATGCTGTGTTCTGTTTGCTAAAAACTCTTCAATCCAGCCACACAGCTGGTCTGATATTCCGTAGGCTCTTACTTTGTTTATCAGGCGACAGTGCGGAACTGTATCGAACGCCTTCCGGAAGTCAAGGAAAATAGCATCTACCTGGGAGCCTGTATCTAATATTTTCTGGGTCTCATGAACAAATAAAGCGAGTTGTGTCTCACATGATCGCTGTTTCCGGAATCCATGTTGATTCCTACAGAGTAGAATCTGAGTTTCCAAAAACGACATGATACGCGAGCAAAAAACGTGTTCTAAACTTCTACAACAGATCGACTTCAGAGATATAGGTCTATAGTTTTGCGTATCTGCTCGACAACCCTTCTTGAAGACTGGGACTACCTGTGCTCTTTTCCAAACATTTGGAACCTTCCTTTCCTCTAGAGACTTGCGGTACACGGCTGTTAGAAGGGGGGCAAGTTCTTTTGCGTACTCTGCGTAGAATCGAATTGGTATCCCGTCGGGTCCAATGGACTCTCCTCTGTTGAGTGATTCCAGTTGCTTTTCTATTCCTTGGACACTTATTTCGATGTCAGCCATTTTTTCGTTTGTGCGAGGATTTAGAAAAGGAACTGCAGTGCGGTCTTCCTCCGTGAAACAGCTTAGGAAAATGGTGCTTAGTATTTCAGCTTTACGCATGTCATCCTCTGTTTCAATGCCATCATCATCCCGGAGTGTCTGGATATGCTGTATCGAGCCACTTACTGATTTAACGTAAGACCAGAACTTCCTAGGATTTTCTGTCAAGTCGGTACGTAGAATTTTACTTTCGAATTCACTGAACGCTTCACGCATAGCTCTCCTTACGCTAACTTTGACATTGTTTAGCTTCTGTTTGTCTGAGAGGTTTTGGCTGCGTTTACACTTGGAGTGAAGCTCTCTTTGCTTTCGCAGTAGTTTCCTAACTTTGTTGTTGAACCACGGTGGGTTTTTTCCGTCCCTCACAATTTTACTCGGCACGTACCTGTCTAAAACGCATTTTACGTTTGCCTTGATGTTTTTCCATAAACTCTAAACATTGTCAGTGTCGGTACAGAAATTTTCGTTTTGATCTGTTAGGTAGTCTGAAATCTGCCTTCTATTACTCTTGCTAAACAGATAAACCTTCCTCCCTTTTTTTATATTCCATATTCAGGGATGCTGCAACGGCCTTATGATCACTGATTCCCTGTTCTGCTTACAGAGTCGAAAAGTTCGGGTCTGTTTGTTATCAGCAGGTCCAAGATCTTATCTCCACGAATCGGTTCTCTGTTTAATTGCTCGAGGTAATTTTCGGATAGTGCACTCAGTATAATGTCACTCGATGCTCTGTCCCTACCACCCGACCTAAACATCTGAGTGTCCCAGTCTATATCTGGTAAATTGAAATCTCCACCTAAGACTATAACATGCTGAGAAAATTTATGTGAAATGTATTCCAAATTTTCTCTCAGTTGTTCTGCCACTAATGCTGCTGAGTCGGGAGGTCGGTAAAAGAAGCCAACTATTAACCTAGCTCGGTTGTTGAGTGTAATTTCCACCAATAATAAATCACAGGAACTATCCACTTCTACTTCACTACAGGATAAACTACTACTAACAGCGACAAACACGCCACCACCGGTTGTATGCAATCTATCCTTTCTAAACACCGTCTGGGTCTTTGTAAAAATTTCGGCAGAATTCATCTCTGGTTTCAAGCAGCTTTCTGTACCTATAACGATTTCAGCTTCGGTGCTTTCTATCAGCGCTTGAAGTTCCGGTACTTTACCAACGCAGCTTCGACAGTTTACAATTACAATACTGATTGCTGCTTGGCCCCCGCATGTCCTGACTTTGCCCCGCACCCTTTGAGGCTGTTGCCCTTTCTGTAATTGCCCGAGGCCATCTAACCTAAAAAACATCCCAGTCCACGCCACACAACCCCTGTTACCCATGTAGCCGCTTGCTGCTTGTAGTGGACTCCTGACCTATCCAGCGGAACCCGAAACTCCACCACCCTATAGCGCAAGTCGAGGAATCTGCAGCCCACACGGTCGCAGAACCGTCTCAGCCTCTGATTCAGACCCTCCACTCGGCTCTGTACCAAAGGTCCGCAGTCAGTCCTGTCGACGATGCTGCAGATGGTGAGCTCTGCTTTCATCCCGCTAGCGAGACTGGCAGTCTTCACCAAATCAGATAGCCGCCGGAAGCCAGAGAGGATTTCCTCCGATCCATAGCGACACTCATCATTGGTGCCGACATGAGCGACCACCTGCAGATGGGTGCACCCTGTACCCTTCGTGGCATCCGGAAGGACCCTTTCCACATCTGGAATGACTCCCCCCGGTATGCACAGGGAGTGCACATTGGATTTCTTCCCCTCTCTTGCTGCCATATCCCTAAGGGGCCCCATTACGTGCCTGACGTTGGAACTCCCAACTACCAGTAAGCCCACCCTCTGTGACCGCCCGGATCTTGCAGACTGAGGGGCAACCTCTGGAACAGGACAAGCAGCCATGTCCGGCCGAAGATCAGTATCAGCCTGAGACAAAGCCTGAAACCGGTTCGTCAGACAAACTGAAGAGGCCTTCCGTTCAGCCCTCCGGAATGTCTTTCGCCCCCTGCCACACCTCGAGACGACCTCCCACTCTACCACAGGTGAGGGATCAGCCTCAATGTGGGCAGTATCCCGGGCAGCCACAGTCGTAGTCCGATCGGGGGATTCGTGGGACGAGCTGGCCGTCCCCGACAAACCCCCATCCGGACCCCCACAGTGATGCCCATTGGCAACAGCCTCAAGCTGTGTGACCGAAGCCAACACTGCCTGAAGCTGGGAGCGAAGGGATGCCAACTCAGCCTGCATCCGAACACAGCAGTTGCACTCCCTATCCATGCTAAAAACTGTTGTGCAAAGAACGTCTGAAATAATCTACAGAGAGCACAAACAATACGACACAAAATTTAAACGGTTATTAAAATACAAGATTGCCTAGTAAATGCAGTAATGCTGCTACTTGCGCACTGCTGACACACTGCTCGGCGGCGGAAGGAGACTACGCGATTTTATACTATTCAGGTACTAAAACGCGATGCTACAACTCTCAAATACTATAATACGCCCGAAATTTATGAATTAAACAATTCAAATACCAAAAACACGCAAAGAAATTAAGAATTAAACTATGTAACAAATAAGTGAGCTAAGAGTATACGACTTGCTGCTGCAGCTGCTTATCCAGCGGCGGCAGGGAGCACACTGGCTGTGACCAACCGACACTGGGCGTTCAAAACAAAAGCAGAAGACAGACGACTACGCGAATTTACACTATTCAGGTACTAAAACGCGATGCTACAACTCTCAAATACTATAATACGCCCGAAACGTATGAATTAAACAATGCAAGTACCAAAAACACGCAAAGAAATTAAGAATTAAACTATGTAACAAATAAGTGAGCTAAGAGTATACGACTTGCTGCTACAGCTGCTTATCCAACGGCGACACTGCTGCTCCCGTTGGTCGAGATCCAATGACTGTTAGCAGAATATGGAATCGGTGGGTTCAGGAGGGTAATACGGAACGCCGTGCTGGATCCCAACGGCCTCGTATCGCTAGCAGTCGAGATGACAGACATCTTATCCGCATGGCTATAACGGATCGTGCAGCCATGTCTCGATCCCTGAGTCAGCAGATGGGGACGTTGCTAGACAACAACCATCTGCACGAACAGTTCGACGGCGTTTGCAGCAGCATGGACTATCAGCTCGGAGACCATGGCTGCGGCTACCCTTAACGCTGCATCACAGACAGGAGCGCCTGCGATAGTGTACTCAACGACGAACCTGGGTGCACGAATGGCAATACGTCATTTTTTCGGATGAATGCAGGTTCTGTTTACAGTATCATGATGGTCGCATCCGTGTTTGGCGAAATCGTGGTGAACGCACATTGGAAGCGTGTATTCGTCATCGCCATACTGGCGTATCACCCGGCGTGATGGTATGGGGTGCCATTGGTTACACGTCTCGGTCACCTCTTGTTCGCATTGACGGCACTTTGAACACTGGACGTTACGTTTCAGATGTGTTACGACCCGTTGCTCTACCCTTCATTCGATCACTGCGAAACCATACATTTCAGCAGGATAATGCACGACCGCATGTTGCAGGTCCTGTACGGGCCATTTTGGGTACAGAAAATGTTCGACTGCTGCCCTGGCCAGCACATTCTCCAGATCTCTCACCAACTGAAAGCGTCTGGTCAATGGTGGCCGAGCAACTGGCTCGTCACAATACGCAAGTCACTACTCTTGATGAACTGTGGTATCGTGTTGAAGCTGCATTGGCAGCTGTACCTGTACACGCCATCCAAGCTCTGTTTGACTCAATGCCTGGGCATTATTACGGCCAGAGTTGGTTGTTGTGGATCTATGCACCCAAAGTGCGTGAAAATATAATCACGTATCAGTTCTAGTATAATATATTTGTCCAATGAATACCCGTTTATCATCTGCATTTCTTCTTGGTGTAGAAATTTTAATGGCCAGTAGTGTAACATCATGTGACCTCGAGCAAGTTGGCGTAGTTGTAACACAACGGACTCGAGTTCGAGAGGACTCCAGTTCAATGATTCAGCATTTAATTCTTCTGTGGTTTCCATAAATAACTCTAGGCAACTCCCGGAGATGATTCCCCTAGATAGAACACCCGGGATTTCTTTCTCATGTTTGAATGCAGTCTGTCTCTAACAACCTCGTGATCTACGAGTCACCAAATCCTAATCTTCCTTCCTGTTTGTCATGTAACGTTGATACTCATTTCATACCGTCCAGGAAAAATTTATTTCTCTTATTGGTAGCTCTGACTTCCATCCACCCACTTGACGACACGTATCAAACACATGCGTGGCCATTAAAGGACACACCACAATATACAATGCAGGGATGGGCAAAATAGTGAAACACCACAAACACAACACGTTACTGTGCCTAATGCGGTGTAGGAGACCCGCTGGCAGCTAAAGCAGCTTCCGTTCGTCTGGGAACGGATAAATAGAGACCTTGTGAAGTTTTTAAGGGACTATTACACCATTCTTCCTGCAAAACAGTAGCAAGCACAGGTAACGATGACGAAATTGAATTGCGGTCACGAACCCTTCCCTCCAAAGAAGACCACTGAAGCTCAGTAATACTGATATCTGGTGACTTTGGTGGCCACGAGAGATGCGACAGTTCATCCTTGCGGTCACGAAATCAGTAATGGACGGTGCAAGTTATGTGTTCAAGGGCCGTGCCGTCTTGGAACACAGAAGCATCACGGGGGAACAAACATTGTTCCATGGGATGGACCTGATCAACCAAAATGGTCACATATAGCTTGGCAAAATGCGGCCCACGAAGTACCACGATATTACTGCCCAAACCATCACCGAACCGCTCTTGGGGTGCTAACTCGGCCAGGTTTTGTAAACAGTGCGAAACAAGATTCATTCGACACTGTGACTTCCTCCCATTGCTCCACTACCTAGGTTTTATGGCTTCGGCGCCACGTCTTCTTGTTAAGGGCATTTGCACCACTGATGCAAATGGCCTGTGGTTTTGGAACACCAGTACACCCTGCAGCTCCCTGCTTATGGAGATCCCTTCGTGTTATTTTGCTGCTGACAGTGTTCGCGCGTGCGACATTCAATTTTGCAGTGATAATTGCAGCCATCGCCTTTTGTGTTTTGTCACAACCCTATTCAATCAACTGAGACGCGCCAGCGTTGTAACGTAGTGGATCATGTTTCCCCTCATTTCCTGTATGTGGTATACATCTTTCATACGGAGCCTCTTGAAACACCAAATTCTTCGGTTCCCTTTGTTACGGAAGCACCCACTATACGACCACCATTTTTTTTTAGTCGTCAGTCTGCTGACTCATCTGGTGCGCCCTAAAGCGAATTCCTCTCCTGTGCCAACCTCTTCATCGCAAAGTAGCTCTTGCAATCCACGTCCTCATTTATTTGCTGGATGAGTTCCAATCTGTCTTCCTCCACCATTTTTACCATCCACAGCTCCCCCTAGTATAACAGAAGCTATTCCCTGACACCTTAGCAGATGTCCTATCATCCTACCCCTTCTTCACCTAAGTGTTTTCCATACGTTTCTTTTATCGCTGATTCTTCTCAGAACCTCCTCATTCCTCACCTTATCAGTCCACCTAATTTTTAACATTCGTCTGTAGCACCACAGCTCAACTGCTCCGATTCTTTTCTGTTCCGGTTTTCACACAACCTATGTTTCGCTACCATACAATGCTGTGTCCAGACGTACGTTGTCAGAAATTTATTCATCGAATTAAGGCCTATGTCTGACACTAGTAGACTTCTCTTGACCAGGAAGGCCCTTTTTCAGTGGTAGTCTGCTTTTGATGTCCTCCTTGCTCCGTCCGTCATTGGTTATTTTGCTGCCTAGGTATCAGAATTCATTAACTTCACGTACTTCGTGACCATCAATCCTGATGTTAAGTTTCCCGCTGGTCTCAGTTCTGCTGCTTCTCATTACTTTCGTCTTTCTTCGATTTACTTTCCTTCCAAAATTTTTACTCATTAGACTGTTCATTAAAATCAGCAGATCAGCGCTTCTGCTACGGCCGCAGGTTCTAATCCTGCCTCGGGCACGGATCTGTGTGATGTCCTTAGGTTAGTTAGGTTTAAGTAGTTCTAAGTCTAGGGGACTGATGACCCGATGCTAAGTCCCATAGTGCTTAGAGCCATTTGAACCATTCAGCAGATCATGTAATTCTTCTTCACTGTCATTCAGGATAGCATTGTCATCAGCGTATCATACCATTGATATACTTTCACCTTGGCTATTAATTCCACTCCTGAAGATTTCTTTTATTTCTATGAATGCTCCTTCGATGTACTAATTGAATAGTAGGGGTGAAAGACTACATCTCTGTATTACACCCCTTTCAAATCTGAACACTTCGTTCTTGGTCGTCCACTCTTATTATTCACTCTTGGGTCTTGTACATATTGTATATTACCCATCTGTTCCTATAGAATACTCCTATTTTTCTCAGAATTTCGAACATCTTGCACCATTTTACATTGTCAGACACTTTTTCCAGGACGACAAATCCAATAAACGATCTTGATTTTTCTTTAGTCTTACTTCCATTACAAACCACAACACCAGAATTGTTTCTCTGGTGCCTTTACCTTTCTTGAAGCCGAACTGATCGTTATCTGGCAAATCCTGAATTTTCTATTCGATACTTCTGTATATTATTCTTGTCAGCAACTTGGATTCGTGAGCCGTTAAGCTGATTGTGCGATAATTCTCGCACTTGTCAGACCTTGTAGTCGTTTCGTTGCCACTTCCCCAATTATTTCAGAAATTCTGATGGAGTGTTATCCCTTGTGCCTTATCTAACATTAAGTCGTCCAAAGCTCTCTTAAATTCTGATTCTAATACTGGATCCTTAATGCTACTACCCTCGTTTTTAATTTCACCGAAGGTTATTTTGACTTTTCGTATATGCTGAGTCAGTCCTACCGACGCTTCAGTCTGGAACCGCGCGACAGCTACGGTCGCAGGTTCGAATCCTGCCTCGGGCATGGATGTTTGGGATATCCTTAGGTTAGTTAGGTTTAAGTACTTCTACGTTCTAGGGGACTGGTGACCTGAGAAGTTAACTCCCATAGTGCTCAGAGCCATTTTTGAACGAAACCGGCATTTCACGTGCGTCACAGCCCAATGCAAGCCTGTAACGCAACCATCTGTGTTACGTGCTTACAATTATGTATTATTTATATTTTAGGACAACTAATCAGTAAAAAATGCACGACATATTCTAATGAAAGCATGAAAGCCGTCTGACGATGCATTGTAATGATTCGAAACCGCTAACGATATCTTTTGAATAAAGGAACTTAAAATAAATTTGTGGCTGGTTGTTGTCTCAACACTATCGACATTTTGTCTCCAAATAACAGCCACTGGCTCCAACCATCTCATAATATGACCAAATTGCATTTCTGACTGTGATTCGCACTATCTATTTCTGTTTCAAACGAAAGCGAGTAAATCATTCCGATTCACCAGTGCACTAAATACCTGTGGATTTTTTTGCAAATAAAGCCAATGAATAGTAAGAGATTAAGTGTAAACTATTAGCTAACTTGTGATTATATGGAAAATTTGTATTAGCGAGCAAGAAATTGCTCAACAAAAAGAAAGAGAACTAATTCGATGTACCGCACATAGGACGTAATGCTTTAGAAGTGAGGTGTAATCCCAGAAATCGTGTTGATTCAGCTCCGTGGGTATGAAAGAATAATGAAATTGAACAGTGTATAAATATAAGAGTAAAATACGGATGCAGAAATATTCCAAGCTGTAACATTAGAGACGTATTTTTTGAAGGGAAGGAGGATGTTGTGTCCCAGAATAGTATTCCAGGCAAACACTGAAAATCTGTTGAAGTTCTTTACTGGCAACGCCAGAAGCCAAGCCATCTATGAACGGCTGAATGCCAGCTAGGGGGAAATGCTGAGCAGGTCGAGGTGAACGTAGGAGCAATTACGGAGCTTTTAAGTCGCCGAGTGCCAAAGTCAGTTAACGAAGCACAATGACATTTAGACAACGGTAACAAGCCGTCATACTGGAGCGGAGTGTCACCAGTAGACCCAGATACAGCGCAACAGTAACTGTACAGTCACTGACGCAGCGAAAAATAGCGTCTGAAAGACAAAGTTACAAAACTCTTAAACAGCAGGATAGCTGACCAAACTGGAAATATAATGTCATTGCCTCCTCAACCGGAGCAGAGTGCATGGAAAGAGCGAGCATAAATACTACGCCTTTCTTAATACATGATCTTATTTGCAGCTGTCCTGTGGAGAGGGAGGCTATATCGTTCGACCCTTTGCACACATAATTGTCTACGACCACCTATGAAGCCATTTTCACTGCCACTGCCACTGGCACTGCACCTTGCAGCGCCAACATCCAGGTCATCAGTGATGGTGTGCAGAGACCGCCATCAAGCTGCTGGAATCAGAGACGTTTGAGCAGCACTGTCAGGAAGCTGTTCGCCATCTGCCATCGTGAGGGAGGGGCCGCAGTTTCTCCTCGACCAGTTTCTGAGGCCGATACTGATGCTTCCAGCCTGTCTCTCCTATTGGTGGCCGCGGGTCTAAACTCTGCACAGCAATGAGTATTTTAGGCTGGGCTGGAGGGCGTGTCTCTTGGACACATACGTAAACAAGAGCATTGTAAAGATCAGCTCGCACAGCTGCTGCCCATCATCGGCCAGAATGGGCTGGCCCAGCTACTATACCGGGGTGCACCAACAGGCCGTGACATAACGGCTGGGTATGCACCCAACTATCCCGACTGAGCTGCCAGCGCAATGGGAAGACAATTCCGTATTTCTAAACAACAAATATGCAGCTGTGAATAATGTTTTCTTGACGCTCTCGAGTGTAAACAGATCTTCATCACTGCCAGCTCGGCACAATCCTGACGACTGTAGGGGTCTTGGGTTGGACCCTTTAACATGGTTCGTTAGTTTTTGCAATTCCCGGCTAGAAAGGAACAAAGGTATTGGTTACTTAAACTGATTCTAGAGAATAAATAGTCTTTTCTTTCAGACATAATGTTAGGGTAGATCTTCCTTCATCTCATTTTTATCTACATATTTGCTTGATTCCCCATGGCTGTGCGAACCCGAGATGGCATCCTTAGTTTCAGTAGCAGCTCCGTCAGATGCGTCCGTTTTGCTATAGAATGTCGTAGAAGCTTTAGTATTTCAGCTGATTATGCATTCCCCCTCCCCTAGATTCTGGTTGCTAAGTTGAAAATCGTAGTTTGGATATTTTTGAAGTGTTGTGTACATTGCAGCGACATTTGACAGTTAACTTTATCTCACGTTGTTCTCAATGAAGAGACGTCTACAGATTAAAGTGACCTCTGGCGTGCCATAGGGGAGTGTTATCGGACCATTGCTTTTCACAATTTATATAAATGACCTAGTATATAGTGACGGAAGTTACATGCGGCTTTTTGCGGACGATGCTGTAGTATACAGATGCGGTTTTTTGCGGACGATGCTGTAGTATACAGAGAAGTTGCAGCATTAGAAAATTGCAGCGAAATGCAGGAAGATCTGCAGCGGATAGGCACTTGGTGCAGGGAGTGGCAACTGACCCTTAACATAGACAAATGTAATGTATTGCGAATACATAGAAAGAAGGATCCTTTATTGTATGATTATATGATAGCGGAACAAACACTGGTAGAAGTTACTTCTGTAAAATATCTGGGAGTATGCGTGCGGAACGATCTGAAGTGGAACGATCACATATAATTAATTGTTGGTAAAGCGGGTGCCAGGTTGAGATTCATTGGGAGAGTCCTTAGAAAATGTAGTCCATCAACAAAGGAGGTAGCTTACAAAACACTCGTTCGACCTATACTTGAGTATTGCTCAGCAGTGTGGGATCCGTACCAGATCGGGTTGACGGAGGAGATAGAGAAGATCCAAAGAAGAGTGGCGCGTTTCGTCACAGGGTTATTTGGTAACCGTGATAGCGTTACGGAGATGTTTAGCAAACTCAAGTGGCAGACTCTGCAAGAGAGGTGCTGTGCATCGCGGTGTAGCTTGCTGTCCAGTTTTCGAGAGGGTGCGTTTCTGGATGAGGTATCGAATATATTGCTTCCCCCTACTTATACCTCCCGAGGAGATCGCGAATGTAAAATTAGAGCTATTCGAGCGCGCACGGAGGCTTTCCGGCAGTCGTTCTTCCTGCGAACCATACGCGACTGGAACAGGAAAGGGAGGTAATGACAGTGGCGCGTAAAGTGCCCTCCGCCACACACCGTTGGTTGGCTTGCGGAGTATAAATGTAGATGTACATGTAGATGTTCAGAAGTTACTTGCCATAATAAAGCTGTGTTGTTCAAAAGAAAGATTACGATGAGTACATTTAGGCAAATACCTACATGAAGCAGAATTTTTCATTATTTTCCTGTTTTAGATTTTTGTATAGTTAGAGGTAAATGGCCTTCAACCTGTCAAGCGTCCTCTGATATGTTATTAGAACAAAACTGTATTGTTCAAAAGAAGGAGCATGGTGTGTAGAGTCAGACGAGTACCTGCACGAGGGAGAAATTGCCCAAAGTTCCTATTTCTGGGATTTCCTCAGTATTAGTAAATTTGGCTTTCAGCCCACCACATGTCTTCTCAATACAACGCTATAGCCAAATCATCTTGTTTAAAGCGTAGATCATCAATCGCTGAAATGAATGACTACTTACACATATTTTGAATTTTATGTAATTTTAATATTTTTGAAGTTATTTCAGACAGTGCATTTTCGTTTGGCACTCCTCCACTGCGGCTGAGTCCCAAAATTTTGAATCCATGCAATCAGTCAGGTTAACAGGTTCATTATACTGAGTAAAATGATTACCTGTGTGTACGAGAATATCCTGTCAGTAGCCTATTTAAAAAATGGTTCAAATGGCTCTGAGCACTATGGGACTTAACATCTGTGGTCATCAGTCCCATAGAACTTAGAACTGCTTAAACCTAACTAACCTAAGCACATCACACACATCCATGCCCGAGGCAGGATTCGAACCTGCGACCGTAGCGGTCACGTGGTTCCAGACTGAAGCGCCTGAAACCGCAAACTTAGATGTAGGCTGTGGAGCTGTTCCCACAAACCTGCTGAGTGTCTCGGTGCTACTGACTGTCCTCTGACCTCTGCTATAAGAATACACTGAAAAGCAGTTATTGTTAATTTTCTGCATGAAGAGGTAAGCCAGAGACTTGATTTCTTGTTGCCTCTTCCTTTTCGTGGGCTCCTGTAATCTAAAATGCCTGTTAGTTTACATGTTTGTATTTATCCCTACAATTTATTTAAACGAGGATTCAGTATTGTAACTGTTCATAAGAAATTTGATTATGAAGTACCGATGCTTATAAAAACGATGTACTTTGTGAACCTCATGAAAGCCTTGTGGCGGTATGTATAACAGTGAATCATCTTTGTAAAGTAATAAATTCGCAGTTTTATTACGAATCTGTTGTTATTCTAAACCACCCCTAAGCTCCACCTCCATCATCCCCATCCATTTAGTATGGTGTTAAGACGCATTGAACGTATGTAACTCCTAGTAAGTTGACAGTATTAAGGAAAAAAGTACGTGATTCAAAACAAGTTAGTATTTTCCATAGTCGTGCACCTTTTGTGCGTCAACAATCCAGCACCTTACATGCCTGTCAAGAAAATAGTCTCTATCATCCGAGTTATCCGTTGCGCGTAAAAAATATAGAAATTACCTTGTTCCAGATGACTTAGGAATTCAGGATATCATCCCCGGATAACCAAGACTCACAGTGACCCCCATATGACGTTGTAAGTATAGAATAAGTAACCAAAAGTCATAAAACACCCCTCTTTAAGCAGCTACCAGACTGTAACTCACCTTAAGAATACTCTGGATTTACAGGCCTCCCACGAAGGAAGAATCTTAAAACAAACCTCGTTCGACTGATAGGTGAAACATTTTCGTCACTGTGAAAGGCTTACCAGTTAAAATTGGTACAGTAACCAGAGAATCCAAAGAAGAGGAGTGCTTTCCTGAAATTTACGTCTATGTTTGATACTAGCAGACTTCTCTTGGCCAGGAGTGCCCTTTTGCCAGTGCTGTCCTGCTTTTTATGTCCTGCTTGCTCCGTCCGTCATGGGTTATTTTGATGCCTAGGTAAAAGGATTCCTAAATTTCACCTACTTCGCGATCTCCAATCCTGATGTTTAGTTTCTCGTTCTCGCTGTTCTCATTTCTACTGCTTCTCATCAGTTTCGTCTTCCTTCGATTTACTCTCAGTCCACATTCTGTACGCATTAGACTGTTCATTCCATTCAACATATCGTGTAATTCGTCCTCACTTTCACTCGGGGTAGCAATGTTATCAGCGAATCTTACGGTTGATATCCTTTCAACTTGAATTTTAATTTCACTCTTGATCGTTTCTTTTATTTCCAGCACTACTTCTTCGTTGTATAGATTGAACAGCAGGGGCCAAAGGCTACATCCCTATCTTACACGCTTCTTAATCCGAGTGCTTTGTACTCAGTGTTGCACTCTTATTATTCGGTCGTGGTTCTTGTACATATCGTATATTACCCGTCTTTCCCTGTAGCTTATTCCTATTTTCCTCAGAATTTTGAACATACGGCACCATTGTAAATTGTCGAACGCTTTTTCCAAGTCGGAAAAACCAACAGACTTGCACTAATTTTTCTTCAATCTTGCCTCTATTATTAATCGAAAGTCAGAGAATCACTCTGATGCCGTTACCTTTTCTAAATCCAAACTGATCGTCATTCAACACAACCTCAATTTCATTTTCCATTCTTCTATATGGTTCAAATGGCTCTGAGCACTATGGGACTTAACATCTGTGGTCATCAGTCCCCTAGAACTTAGAACTACTTAAACCTAACTAACCTAAGGACGTCACACACATCCATGCCCGAGGCAGGATTCGAACCTGCGACCGGAGCGGTCACGCGGTTCCAGACTGAAGCGCCTAGACCGCACGGCCACACCGGCCGGCATTCTTCTGTATATTATTCTTATCAGCAACTTCTATGCATGGGCAGTTAAGCTTATTGTGCTATTATTCTCGCGCTTATCGGCTTTTGCAATCTTCGTAACTGTGTGGAAGATGTTTTTCCGAAATGCAGATGATATATCGCCGTACTCATACATTCTCCACACCAGCGCGAATAATCGTTTTGTTACCACTTCCCCCAATGATTTAGAAATTCTGATGGAGTATTATTTATTCCTTCTGTCTTATTTGATCTTGAGTCTTCCAAAGCTCTTTTAAATTCGGATTCTAATACTGGATCTCCTATTTCTTCTCTATCTACACCTGTTTCTTCTTCTATCACATCAGACAAATCTTTCCCCTCACAGAGACCTTCAACGTTCTCTTTCCATCCATCCGCTCTCACATCTGCATTTAAGAGTGGGATTCCTATTGCACTCTTAATGTCACCACCCTTACTTTTAATTTCGCGGAACGTTGTTTTGACTTTTCTATATGCTGAGTCAATCCATCCGAAAATCATTTATTTTTCGATTTCTTCACATTTTTCCTGCAGATATTTCGCTTTAGCTTCCGAGCACTTACTGCATATTTCATTCCTAAGCGATTTGTTATTTCTGTAGTCCTGAATTTTCCTGAACGTTTTTGTACTTACTTCTTTCATCGATCTGCTGAAGTATTTCTTATGTTATCCACGATTTCTTCGCAATTTTCTTCCTTGTATCTACGGTTTTCTTTCCAGCTCCTGTGACTGAGAGAATTTCAAATATATCTCTCCATTTCTTAATACTTCCGTATCCCACTTCTTTGCTCACTGATTCTTGGTGATAGCAGTTTATATCTGCTTCTGAGTACGCCTTACAAGCCAATTTCTGATTTCGGAATCTCTGCCTGCCAATGATTTAATTTCACTGAAATCTTCCCAAGTATACCTTCTCCTCATGTGATTCTTGAACAGAGTATTAGCTGTTAGTAACTGATATTTATTGAAGAACTCAATCATTCTTTCTCCTCTCTTATTCCTACTACCAAGCCCGTATACTCCCGGTACTCTTTCTTCTAGTCCTTCTATAACAGTATTCCAGTCCCCCATGACTATTAGATTTTCATCGCGCTTTACGCATTGATTTACCCATTCAATATCGTCATATATCTTCTCTGTCTTCATCTTGTGACGTATGCCTGAACTACCTTTGTTGGTAGAATGTGATTTTCACTCTGCAGCGGAGTGTGCGCTGATATGAAACTTTCTGGTAGATTTAAACTGTGTGCCTGACCGAGCCTCGAACTGGGGACCTTTGCCTTTCGCGGGCAAGTGCTCTACCATATGAGCCACCCAAGCATAGCTCACGAGCTGTTCTCACACCTTTAATTCTGCCTCGCAGTTCTGCAGGGTCCTCATTGTTTATAAAGACGCTCAACTACACCTGAGCCGGCCGCGGTGGCCGTGCGGTTCTAGGCGCTTCAGTCCGGAACCGCGTGGCTGCTACGGTCGCAGGTTCGAATCCTGTCTCGGGCATGGATGTGTGTGATGTCCTTACGTTAGTTAGGTTTCAGTAGGGGACTGAAGACCTTAGATGTTAAGTCCCATAGTGCTCAGAACCACCTGAAGAAATGCGAGAGAGAATTGTCAGAGCATGTACTTCGATAAGTTTTGATGTGATAAGGATCACCACTCAATCCATGATAAGAAGACTGCAGCGCTGCATTGATACCAATCGTCATCACTTCGAATACCTTCTGTAAATGGATGTTCATGCCAGCTTTGTGACGGTTGACCTTCAAAGACATCACTGTTACAAATCATTGGATTCGTCTCGATAGCCGCTATCAGAAAATAAGTACCAAACTATAGCATACTATTTAAAAAGAACGCGCGCCCTATGCACTATCTCTGACGCAGAGAGTCTACCCCAGGAATTGGAACACCTGAGAACTGTATTTCGAAAAAATGGGTACTCAGAGTGCCAGATTCAACGTGCTCTCCGCCCAACCACTGCAGCACAACCTGTTGAGATGGATGAAGTCACGAGGGAGGAGGTAGGCACTGCATTTATTCCATACACAGGCGCACTCTCGGGGAAAATCGCCCGCATTCTGAAGAAACACCAGGTCGGAACTGTGTTTTGTCCTCCAAATAAAACTCGTGCACTGGTGGGGAGCGCCAAAGATGACCTCGGTTTGAGGAAGGCCGGCGTGTACCAGATTCCGTGTCAATGTGGCAAGTCGTATATTGGTCAGACGCTGCGTACCGTCGAGGATCGATGCCGTGAACACCAGAGGCACACTCGACTTATGTATCCGAGCAAGTCGGCAGTCGCTGAACATTGTTTGTCGGAAAATCACGCCATGGAGTATGACCGCACGAGGATTCTGGTACAGACGTCGAGATACTGGGACAGCGTTGTTAGAGAGGCCATCGAAATTCGCACCAATGACGACCTCATAAACCGTGACTGTGGCTATAATCTTAGCAAGGCTTGGGAACCAGCGACTGGGTTAATCAAGAGTAAATCTAGCAAACGTATAGTTGTGACGACCACGGCGGACAGAGCCATCACACCGACGTCATCTCAGACGCCGTCGCAATCTGTTCCACCGCGCGACCGTGGCGCGGGGCGCGGACGGCGGAGGGAGCGCGCCGCGGGCGGAGGGTATTTAAATCGGCCGCCGCCGCGACCGAACCCAGTTCCCTCTGAGCAGCCATAGCATACGGATCTCCGTGCCGGCACGTTCACAGGAGCTCAGTCCGTCAGTTCACTTGATGATGGCGACATGTATGATCGCCGAAATATTGTGCCTGTTGGACACTATAGACCGGCAGCACACCCGTGGATATTTTGATTATCAAATACGCCGGGAGAAACTCAAGAATCACATCTTACAAAATATTGTTAACTGAAAGTATCTTATGTTTCCTTTCAAAAATACCTCTTCCCCACGTGACATTTATTTAAAGATAATAATAACATTGATGTCGATTGCCCATCTCGCTTCGACTGTTTAGGTGGCACTGAGTCCGCCATTACGTGTACTAAAAAATGTTTCAGTGTTTGCGAGCTTCACACGCAAAGGTCAATAACTCTAAGTACTTTTGTGAATTTTTACAGTCAGTTTTCAATATTACAGTTAGTTAATATTTTTGATTACGAAATTTATTCAGAGATTTAACAGCGCAAGGCTTAGGTGAGGCTTCAACTCTGGTTTAAAATGTTTTCAGTTAATTCAAATGATTAAAAGTTAACTCAATTCTTAAAGAGATAAAGTTAAAGATATTATTTGCAATTATTTCAAAACTGCGCAGGTGTTTGTACCATTCTTTCTTTCTGTGTAACATTAGATCAATCTGCTGGGAAAAGGACTCATTTCATGCTCTATATTATCGCTGGTCAGTAGCAGGTTACATTGCGATGTCATTCATTTAAAGAGTGCTTGACCTTTCCATTAATAATAAATATCTTTTTGCAGGCGTATTGAGATTAAGTCACGCTACGTACATTTAAGACGCATTTACTCGCGCTCAAAATATACGTGGCGTTCCACAAACAATATTCAGAATTTAAACTGTTACGTCACATTATCATCGCTGTAGGTTGCGACTTACGCCTGCGCGAGGATTTCAAACTGCACGTAGGAATCTGCACTGACTTATACTAAATAATTAATTCAACACCACAACAATTACGGAAAAAGGAGGTAATGGTACACATACCAAGAGCCATTCTTCCGATTCAAATTCTCGCTTGAAACGCGAAGTTTCGTTATCCTCTGCCCATGAGGCAACGTTTCGAAGAATTCGAATGGTTCAAATGGCTCTGAGCACCATGGGACTAACTTCTGAGGTCAGCAGTCCCATAGAACTTAGAACTACTTAAAACTAACTAACCTAAGGACATCACACACATCCATGCCCGAGGCAGGATTCGAACCTGCGACCGTAGCGGTCGCGTGATCCCAGACTGTAGCGCCTAGAACCGCTCGGCCACCCTGGCCGGCTCGAAGAGTTAGAACAGCAATTTTTACTCTAACATTTTTGCTGTGCTTTCGTCATTCAAATACTGTACATCTTAAGATCTAAAAAATCTGAAGATGTCCAGTATCTGAACGAGAAATGCGACGATAAAGTGCAATAAAAATATTAGCATAAAAATTCTGTTGTCGCGGGCTTATTTTCACTTATGTTAACCTTCCATAGCATTCCGTGATATCTTCACGTTTAATTTCGTTGACCATAATCGCTATTTATGGAAAACCAGGAACCGTGTCATTATTGAAATGAAGCCTCACGTTACAATTCAGGCAATGCACCAATAGCAGTTTACGATTTATGCGTGGCTGGAGTTGTAGGAGAGAGTCTGGTTAAGTCCACATATTCTATCAGTACTCCTTACAGGTGTTGACTACAAGGGTACTCTTTCAGGCTGAAAGCCTTACAATAAAAGAAAGCCTGAAGTTTTTGTATGATAGGCCTAAACAATATTTCAATCTCATTGCTGCAGACGCACCAAATGACATCTGGGGTGAGAGAGGGATGGCTGGAGGAGGATCACTTCCATTGTATACAAATTTTTCGGACTTCAGTCATCTGAATTTTTATCTGTCGGACTTCTTCAGACACTATGCTCATCCAGCAGACATTCCTGACACAGACACTTCACTAAATTGCCATTTAAACTTATAAAAGCATTTGAAGTAATCCACGAGTCTGAATATTTGGGAACAGCAGATGGTACGATGAAAATATGCTTATGCACATGCAAGCAGCGGAAGTGTTCTATCAATCTGCGACTTTGTAACTTTCATGAATGTTCATTTATGAATTACAAAAATGAATAATTTATATAGATATGTTGTGTGGTCTTTTTCTTCTTCTTTTGGCGGGGATAATTTACTCTCGTAATTTTGTAAACGTATTTCTGCCTCACTCCGTATAACACTTCGTTCAGTTATGAAAAATTGCTCCTGATCGTATTTAATGTAGTAGATCCTGGGTAATTACCTATGGGGGCGTGAGTGATTATTAAAAATTTCCGATGGGTAATTACAAAGATGGTTTAATTACTGTTCATACATTAATTTAAATCATTATTTTAAAAGTCACCTTTATTATTGCAATATCGTTCCACTCTAACATTAATAAATACTTAACCAATAATTACGTAATATTTTCATATACCAACATTAACAGATAACGCTATGTGGCAGAAGCCACAGATTTTCAAACGAATGTTTGAACGACGTTATTTGCAATTCGCGTGCAGTCACCGATTTATTACGTAATATTTTCATATAACAGCATTAACAAACCATGCTATGTGGCAGAAGACACAGATTTCGAAACGAATGTTCGAACGACGTTATTTGCAATTCGCGTGCAGTCAGCGATAATGCATCTAACCGCAACCCGATACTTGCTTTTCGCGGTGTGTCGAATAGTTGGATCCGATTATCATACCGCTTGTCGTTCGTTGTTAGCTTGCGTGGCGAAGAAAACTAACAGATAGTGATTTTATTTGCACGCTGTCATGACGTTTGAATTCCTTTCCAAGACCAAATATGTTAATCGCCGTATTGCACAGAAATGATGTGAATACGTTAGCAGCCCTCATTAACTAGCCATTTTTCTTCCCTGGAACTTTACTAACACAGTACACAAGATGAAGAGTTTTGAGTTTTCCAGAAAGTTCAATGTTGCTCGACACAAGCAAAGAACAACACCCATTCATACATTAAAGATGTCGGAATTTGTTAGCAGTAATAAATTACTCTAGCAACAACTTTTATTTCATTGCAAACTCGACGTGTTAAGTGCTTGGGTTGTAACAACAGTTCTAGGGAACGAAGAAATACATCTCAGTTATTCAATTTCGAGACACAATACAATTTGTTCTACACCGCAAGCACCCTACATGTCGGACATAATATTTTAATGGAGGTTCGGTTTTTTACTCGAGAAAGCCGTAAGGAATTCTGACTTCGTTCGCCACAACTTACTTATGTGAAAGCGGTAGCAGCGGAAAAAAGAAAGTAAGAAAAATGTATTTTTACAGTCTCTGTGGCATGCCGTAAACAAATGACACCTACATCTGATCGCTTATAGTGATCGTAAGATCTAGTTCATCACAATTACGGTCAGTTAAAAAATAAATCACATACTATACCAAAAGAAACAGTGAGGATGCCGGTGTATAAAATTTCTGCATTGTGTGACTTCTGTCTAAAAGATTTTGACTCACCAGTAATTTTGAACACTTATATCTGAAGATATTCATTATATAATATGTAAAATAGTCATCAACCATTATGTAATGCGAATGAGATTGTAAAAATGAACTTTTCTTAATACACACAGCTGTGGGATCTCCCGTGACGGAATGCCGTCCTTTATCAAAAATAACGAGCTAAATAGACTGCCAGCATTTACATTAATTACACATTGCACTGGCCGCAATCTAATTAAACCAAAAAATGTTAGAAATTATCAATATTAACTGGGAGGATTTGTCTGATGTGATAGAAGAAGAAACAGGAGTTGATTTAGAATAGCTGGGGGAACCAGTATTAGAATCAGAATTCAAAAGAGCTATAGAGGGATGAACATCAAAGAAGGCTGAAGAGATAGATAATATTTCATCATAATTTCTAAAATCATTGAGGGAAGTGACATGGAAAAATATCAGCCACACAATTTCAAAGACTGCAAGAGTTGACAAGTGCGAGAATTATCGCACAATCACCTCAACAGCTCACGCATCCAAGTTGCTGACAAGGATAATATACAGAAGAATCGAACAGAAAATTGAGAATTTGTTACACGATCAGTTTGGCTTTAGGAAAGGTAGAGGCACCATAGAAGCAATTCTGGCTTTGTGGTTGATAATGTAAACAAGACTAAAGAAAAATCAAGACACGTTTATAGGATTTATCGACCTGGAAAAAGCGTTCGACAATGTAAAATGGTGAAAGATGTTCGAAATCCTGAGAAAAACAGTGGTAAGCTATAACGAGAGGCGGGTAGTATACAATATGTACAAGAGCCAAGAGGGACTAATAAGAGTGGACGACCAAGAGAAAAGTGCTCGTATTAAGAAGGGTATAAGACAAAGTGGGGTTATCAGTTTTCTGCGGAGAAGTGTTTGTGTGTTGATTTTAATCGTTCTCGTCGTATTTACAATTTACCTGACTTCCATATGAGGAACACCGTTATCCATTTTAAAGATTCTGTGAGCTTTCTGGGTCTCATTTTTGACTGCCGTGTTACCACAGCTAAAGGACCTGAAGGAAAGGGCCCACAAGGCGTTGTAGACCTTGAAGTGTCTTATATACAGGTCCTGAGAAGCGGATAGGGCGCGTCTGCTCAATTTTGTAAGAAAATGAATCGTTCGGCGCTTCAGTGCACCATCTTCAGGCCTTAATTGATGCTAAAGAGGATATCACAATCCATGTATCCGATCCATCAGTGGCCAATTCAACTAGTTTACGCAGACTACCTGTAACTGAGATTGATACGTGGGACTTACGGAAAGCAGAAAAAGGTGTGGACGGGGCCTAATCAGTTACTGTTGGTCGCACAGTAAACACATACACATTATTTAAGGAGATAACCTTCTAAAAACAATCACTTTAAAAAAATTGACTGTAACACAAGCTACACTGATGGCTGAAGGCCTTATTAACAAGAATTCAAATTATTTGTCGGCTGAAGGCCACAAGCAATACTTCAGAACAATTAACGCCTGAAGGCCTGAATTACAAGGGAGGAAGACAATTACACGTTAAAAATACCAAAATAATTTTTTTAACAATCATTTTAAAAAACTGTAGCACAATCTACAATGATGGCTGAAGGCCTTATTAAGAAGAATTCAAACTATTTGTTGGCTGAAGGTCACGAGCAGTACTTCAAAACAATTAACGGCTGAAAGCCTGAATTCCAAATGAGGAAGACAATTACACGTTAAAAAAACCTAAACAATTTTTAAAATAATCATTAAAAAAATAATGGCTGTAACATAAGCCACATTGGCGGCTGAAGGCCTTATTAAGAAGAATTCAAGTTTTTTTCGGCTGAAGGCCACAAGCAATAGGAATAATTTAAACAAAATATTATTATTAAACAATTCACACAATCTGACCAAATAAAAGAAAGGGAGTGATCCACAGACAGAGCTCCAAGGATCGACCTGAGAAAGGTCCCTACAGCTGCGTAAGTAGTGAGACAGGCAGCCAAGAGTTATGCTCACCTAACAGGATGGCAACTCAAACTAGGAACAGTTTAAGGGGCTCCGGAACGCCCTATACTTGCAATGTTAAAATAACGCTTATAAATTACATCTTTCCTCACAAAGTATTTGAGGTAGGAAGTTGAACTTTTTACAGATTATTTATTGGAATATGGGCTACAACTTAACACAGGGATTTTACAAAATTTTAGTTCAGTTATTAAAGATGATTTTTTTTCAATTGTAATGAAAATTCACAACATTTTTTGCAATTTTTTTATTGATATATTCAAAAATATACAGTTTTTTGGAAAAAGGCTGTGTTAAATTATGCAGAAGGTACTGTGTAACATTTACTGAAAGTTTGAAACAAATATGTTTGGAAGATCCTTAGAAAACATGTAATTAGTATGAGAAAATAAAAGTTTTGGGAATCGAGCGACAAAGATTGGATTAACTTTTTAGTGCATTCCACGTCCATAGGATGGATTATCTTCATCCTCTGCAAACTCCTCCTCCAGCTTCCTCTTGTTCCTCCTCCTGTTTACTCTTGCTTGTATTTCTAGACTCTTTACAGCCCTGTCTGCAGCCCGAAGGCGTTCCTTGTCTAAAGCAAGCATCGCTCGTACCATGTTAGAACCAATCTTCATTCCCATATTTCTAAGTACCTTGCACCTTACAATGTTGCCATCATTGAAAGTCGCAACAGCATCATACACACCAAAGTGAAGTGTTTCTATTCCAACAAATACAGTCTTGGGGATTCTCGACCATATAACACTATTTACACTTTCATTGGGGTTTTGAGTTTTTCCGTGAATACACTTTCTCAACAGTTCAGGTGCTGCTAAGTCTCTGAAAATAGGTTAGCCACAACACATATTTTATCTCACATCATTAAAATGTACCTGATGAACACGGACGTTAATAATAACACCATTTGACAGCAGTTTAACAGCGCCACAGTGGGTCACGCCCATGTAGAACACATTTCAAAAAAAATTTAAAAATAGTTGTAGTCTTCGGAATTGAACAAATTATATATCTATTAAAAGGTAATAGTCTGCAGATTCAGAAAACGCAAAAAAGTAAAAATTGAACTTTTCATGATTTTGAGCCTTTCCGGAGCCCCTTAAACGCCGATCAATTCTCTTACCAAATCCACCTAAGATGTGATAACCAGTACAACGATGGAATAATTCAAGCGAGGGCGAATTGACAGACAGCACTGCGTCTTCAGAATCCGGTGTTTAAAACATCACAACGTAGAAAGAACCACTACAACCAAGGTAGACACAGGAAACCACGATCCACACCGCAATCAAGGCGACTGTCGAACTACACATCATGCCCGACAGCATCGGCAAGACGAAGAAAAGTACAAATGGTTCAAATGGCTCTGACCACTATGGGACCTAACATCTATGGTCATCAGTCCTATAGAACTCAGAACTACTTAAACCTAACTAACCTAAGGACATCACACAACACCCAGTCATCACGAGGCAGAGAAAATCCCTGACCCCGCCAGGGAAGAAAAGTACACTACTGCAAAAATACACTAACCTCCAGGGCAGGTAACTGGGGCGTTAGCGGCCACTAGGCAGTAAAATACCGCTGGTTGCACTTCACCAAATAACACAAAATTAAAACACTAATAACAGACAGCAGAAGACAGCTAGTAGATTCCGCCAACTCGACACGCTCCACTTGCTGCTGTTCGTCTCATGGCGACCCTGTGAGCAGCGACGCACGAACAAATGGCGTGATCACAAAATAAATGTTTCACTACTGGATTAATGTTGACTCAACGTGACGGGTGCGGTGGGCAACGAGGTTGTGGCCCTCGCAACTACAGCCCCCCGATCCGGCAATGCCTGCGTGCCACCAGCGGTCCCGGCATGTTCTCGCGCTGCTCAAAAATGGCTCTGAGCACTATGCGACTTAACTGCTGAGGTCATCAGTCGCCTAGAACTTAGAACTAATTAAACCTAACTAACCTAAGGACATCACACACAGCCATGCCCGAGGCAGGGTTCGAACCTGCGACCGGAGCGGTCGCTCGGTTCCACACTGTAGCGCCTAGAACCGATCGGCCACACCGGCCGGCTCTCGCGCTGCCGGACCTCGCTGTTGCTCCGTCACAACCGAATTACCGACACACCCGACACGGAAAACACTTCACGTCCATCCAAAGATAGCACGGGTACAAGATATCGATAAATGCTGCTGCTGCCACTCGCGGACAGACAGTGCTAGCAAACGTAGTGGCGCCAGTAAACAGAAGAAAAAAACAAGACGCCACTATCCCTATTACACGACGCCAACCTACCAACGGCACCAACGCGAGCCGCACGTGGCTCACTGGTATCGTCTCTCCAACCACCAACTGTCAGTTGACAGTTGACGCATGACTCCGTCATCGTAAGGATGGCTGTAGGCGTTTCATTTTCTTACAATAGTGAACAGCCGTAGCCTCCCGGCCCTTCAGTCAGAAGGATGGACACGAAACAGTATCTGCTCAAGTTCTATACGACTTCCGTGAGATATGGTCTGGACTATGTGTGCACGACGTATGAATCAGTGAGGCCTCCTTATCTGAAATTTTTGACGCCATCCATCATAAGGGGATCATACTTGCCACAGGATGGGGCTAGGGAACCGCCACTTATCATCCAGCGGGAACTCCTCGCGGTACATCAGGTTACAAAGGTCCTCGCTACTCCCAGCATACCGTACCGTTGCTCCTCCAGCTATGGAACACCTTTTTACCAATAGTCCACGGGCACGAGAACGCATGGGTTCCACGTGAAGTGTGAATTGTCATCGCTTGGTGTGGAGCGAGTTCAACCCCATTGTTTTAACCGCCAGGGAGTCTGGTTACTGCAGAGACACACAGTGATTTTAAATTCAGTGCAACACAGGAGAGATTCCAGTCCTGAAAATGTTTTTAATATATTGTTTTACGACTTTTTAGCTGAGCACCACAACTCTGTAGCCGTGATTACGGATGGTACTAAAAGTGATGCCTCCGTTGGCTGATCTGTTGCTTTACCTGATCGTTAGCCGGCCGTGGTGGCCAAGCGGTTAAAGGCGCTACAGTCTGGAACCGCGCGGCCGCTACGGTCGCAGGTTCGAATCCTGCCTCGGGCATGGATGTGTGTGATGTCCTTAGGTTAGTTAGGTTTAAGTAGTTCTAAGTTCTAGGGGACTGATGACCTTAGAAGTTAAGTCCCATAGTGCTCAGAGCCATTTGAACCATTTTTACCTGATCGTTAACTCAAGTTCCATTTGCCTCGTTAGTTAACTGTTGAGGAGGAATTATACGCGATCTTGCTGGCACTGGAGGAGATAAGATGTGTTAAAATTGCTAAATTCCTTGTCTTTTCCGTCTCTTCAGCGCTCTTCACTCTCTACAATACAGATAAAGTAGTCCAGAATATCCAGGACGCTCTGCTCCGACGACAGAGGATGGGAAGTAGGTGTCTTTCTGCTGGTTGCTAGGCACCTAGGTATTGCAGGAAATGAAAAGGGCGAATGTAGCAGCCAAGGAGACTGTCGTGATCCTCAGTTCAGTGCGCCAGGCTCCTTCATGCTATCGCCTCTCTGTTGCGATACAGTCACATTTCCTGATACTTTTGCACAGTGGTCGGCAAACTTGCGGCGCCAATCAAGTATCTGTGTGGCCCATGGTTCTCAGCCGTATTTTGTAATAATATTCATGTAGCAATTTGATGTGTTGGCAGAAGAGCCAACACCGTATAGCTAGAGGAGGCCGAAATGCACGCGTCAAAGCTCACGCAGGCTGGCGTGAGGTCTGGAAAATGACAAGGAATTATAGTAGCCAAAAATAGTACATAGCTTCTGGAATACTTAACTTTAATCCATAATTGGTGTACAGCGCTCTTTACGGTACAGGTTTTACAATCTCAATATTAACTGGTAATGGCGCCTTGCTAGGTCATAGCAAATGACGTAGCTGAAGGCTATGCTAACTATCGTCTCGGCAAATGAGAGCGTATTTGTCAGTGTAGATTCGCTAGCAAAGTCGGCTGTACAACTGGGACGAGTGCTAGGAGGTGTCTCTTAGACCTGCCTTGTGGCGGCGCTCGGCCTGCAATCACTGACAGTGGCGACACGCGGGTCCGTTGTATACTAGCGGACCGCGGCCGATTTAAAAGCTACCACCTAGCAAGTGTGGTGTCTGGCGGTGACACCACGCAATTAACTTAAAGAGTTTCTTAAGAGTGCAGTTTTCCTGGTCAGTAACAAACAAACAAAACTTACAGAAATAGTAATATTTTAAGATGTGCTTAATTCTTAACTTTTGCTGACGTTGTGAACTTGGTTGTGAGCCAGGTAAAATTGGTCGTTTACTTCAAGGACCGGGGGTTAAGTAGCGTGGCCATTGCGCTGTTAAGGCATGTGAGACAGTGAATGGTTTCTTGTTTATCTTCCAGTGCTGACAACTCGTGGGCGTGTGTGCCTTGTTCTCATCAGGTGCCATTCTACGGGGACATGGATCCGTGAATGGCCATCATTATAGAATGCGGTACCAGTACGTATTTGTAACGAGGAATATGAAATTTAATTAAGGCTGTTATAACACAGATCAGTGAGCAGGAGAAAATTACATTCGTGCCATTACTATACCTAGTCTGTTTGGGGCTCATAACATACTAATTCATATGGGTTACCAATTAATAAAAGGTGTACAACTTTGCTTCTGCCGTTTACCAATAGGTGGCGACAACGGTAATTAACAGTCCAAAGAAACAGATCGCAACGTCAGGCCGTTAGCTTGGACTTCGGTCAACACAACCTCATTGAAACATTAGTCGATTTGTGTCTATATGATAAAGTTATTCTTAATTTAAAATGTCAGTTTACGAGCCTAATTCTCGTCATTTGCAGGAGTTGTTACTGTTCTGTTTCAATATTAAGAAAACAGCGGCTGAGTCTCATCGAATGCTCTCAAGTACGTATGGTAAGGACGCTATTAGTCAAAGAACGTGTCGCGACTGGTTTCAACACATCAAGAACGGTGATTTTAACGTCGTAGACCGGCTTAATTGTGGAAGAGATCATGTTTTCGAAGATGCAGAATTGGAGACATTTCTGAGTGAAGACTCGAGTCAAACTCAAGAAGAATTGGCAAGATTAGTGGGAGTGACACAGCAATCCATTTCAAAACGTCTCGAGGCTATGGGCATGATCCAGAAAGTCACATACCCTGTGACTGACTGACAAAAGCAAACCCAGCATTATTTTATCCATTTAGGTTAGAAAACACGGCACCTGCTTTCGTAAATTACAGAGTAGGAAATATTGCAGCCAACCACAAGTTTTTTGAAATGATTTTATTGCATCGTTACTAGTTTCGGGCCTGAGCCCTTCGTCAGACAAGTTTTACATTTGAGTGCTAAAATATAACTATCAAACTAACAGCCCGCAATAATCGTTACTGCTCTGATGTCGTCACTAAACTTCACAACAGAATTGCAAACAAATATAGCCCTAAGTCCAAATCAAACAGCACTTTAGCACAAATAGCTCCTCAAAACGCTGTGAAATATCTCTGCATACCATTCACTGATGAAGTTTCATATTAGATTGCGAACTTAGTCAGTGCCAAAAATATCAAAATTAATTTTTCCACATACAATAAAATGAAAGACAAAAATGTTCACAGCTTCAGTTTAAAAACTAAAGTACACTACATGTCTGGCATTTACAGACTAAATTGTTCTGTGCACCCCATTCTCTACATTGACCAAACTCGCAGGAGTTTCAACGTGCGGTACCGTGAACACATAAATGCTCTCAAGTCCAACAACCTACCTAAGTCAGCTTTCGCTCCTTACTTGGCCCAACACGGAAACCCAAAGATAAGCATCGAAGAAAAGTCAGAGATATTACATTTTGACGGAAAAGGAATACAGATGAATATGTTAGAGAAATTAGAAATACACAACCTCATTCACAATAATCCTGACTGCATACTATATGATGAACTTGAATTAAAAAACCGAATGTATCACCATAATTTTATACAGTTCCTATAATTTGAAATGATAGAAATAATAATTAATTGACAGGGAGAAAATTCTTCATTGGGCATTACCAGCATCTTTCAAACCTAAGTAATTAAATGTTCAACTGTGTAAAATTATTTGTACTAGGAAGAAGTGTCTTTTCAGTTATTCCAGAAGCATGGCATATCTGTACACATATCACTTCTTTTGCGCATCATATCAGCAGCCGCGTAAGCAAATATATCGGCCATCGTGTATTTAGTTCAGTTCGTTGATCAGCATGGATCGTAAAAGAAACTCAAACCTCTGTCTTGTAATATGTAAAGGAGGCCTTTCAATGAAGTTAATAAAATGTATGGAGCATATACGAGGCTAGCCCAGAAAGTAATGCACCGCATTTCTTTTTCTTCAAGAATTCTTTATTGAGCAGAGAGCTAGACACACAAAGAATGGTGTTCTATCTACATATCATAGTTTTCCACGCACTCTCCATCCCGTTCTATGGCCTTCCTCCAGCGCTAAACAAGGGCATGTAAGCCCTGTCGGTATCCAGGTGGCGGAACCAGTGCTTCACTGGGTAAATCACCTCCTCATCGTTCTCAAAATGTCTTCCACGAATAGCATCCTTTAACGGCCCAAACAAGTGGAAGTCCGAGGGGGCTAGGTCAGGGCTGTAGGGTGGATGGGGTAACACTGCCCAACCCCGTTTTGCGATGTGTTCAGCAGTCCTCAGACTTGTGTGGGGCCGAGCGTTATCGTGTTACAGCAAAACATCTCCTGGGTTGCTGTGGCGCCAAAGTCGCAGGATGTGCGCCTTGAGTTTTGTTAATGTGTTGACATATGCTTCTGAATAAATGGTACCGCCTCATGACATCACATCAATGAGAAGCATACCTCTATAGTCCCAGGACACCGTGATCGTGACCTTACCGGCGGAAGCAGTTGCTTTGAACTTTTTGTTCTGTGGGGAGTGGTACTGGCGCCATTCCATCGACTGTCGTTTTGATTCGGGCTCAAAATGGTGAACCCCAGTTTCATCAACTGTCACAATCCGGGACAAGAAGGCCTCCCCCTCAGCTTCAAAACGTTGCAACAAATCAGGATAAATGTTTTTTCTGCTCGATTTGTTATCCACCATTAGACACCGTGGGACCTTTTTTTTGCACACACTACTGAATATCCAAGAGTGCGTATAGTTGCATCCATACTTCCTTTCCTGACTGACACATGCAACGCCAGATGCCGAGTCGTAATGCGGCTGTCCTCGTGAATGACAACATCAGCTCGCTGCAACAAGTCGGGTGTGACACGCGTGGATATTCCCCCCGACCGCTGTAAATCGTAGAGCTCCACCGAACCGCCTCCTGATGACCTCACCGTCCAGCGGCTAACTGTACTTCTGTCTACAGCAGATGCTCCGCCAACGTAGCACAAGTGTTTGTGAATATTCCCCACAGTTCCTTTCTCTGCAGAGAGAAATTCAGTGACGGCTCGTTGCTTGTAATGTACATCAGCTACAGACGCCATTTTGAAAATGTCCTGCAGCGACGGTATCTGTTGTAAGTGACGGAAACTTGGCGCGTTCACTCAGGACACTTCATATTACATACACGTAACTTTTCGCATTCGTAGCATTCTTTTCGGCTGGTCAAAGTGTAAAACTATGTAGTCACAAAAGATTTGTAGCTTTTTTGGACGCAAATGTAAAACCTTATATAAACGCTGCAGACACAGAAACTTCGTTAAATTTTAGGACAGCAATGTAAAACTTTCAAAGAAGTTAACGCTGTCGTCTGACGATGGGCTCAGGCTCGAAACTGTACTCATGCTCACAAATTAAGGATAATTGCAGAATGTGGTGCCACACAACGTGGCACTACACAAAACCGGCGCTAATA
This sequence comes from Schistocerca cancellata, assembly GCF_023864275.1. NCBI lineage: Eukaryota > Metazoa > Arthropoda > Insecta > Orthoptera > Acrididae > Schistocerca > Schistocerca cancellata. The sequence continues at coordinate 1,055,973,280 of NC_064626.1, read as the reverse complement.
GCATAGGCACATAGGAAACACACACGACAAAGATCTGTAAGTCCACAGTATTGGTGATAAGTTGAGAAAACCGTCTAGAAACACATGTGCTACCAAACGCCACTGTTTCCTGCGCATCTACCCCGACATCAAAATGGGATATGATCACCATGCACACGTACACAGGCCGCCCAACGAGTTGGCACACTCTGGATCAGCTGATCGAGCAGCTGCTGGGGTATGGCCTCCCATTCTTGCACCAGTGCCTGTCGGTGCCCCTGAAGTGTCGTAGGGGTTTGAAGACGTGCAGCGATACGTCGACCGAGAGCATCCCAGACGTGCTCGATGGGGTTTAGGTCTGGAGAACAGGCAGGCCACTCCATTCGCCTAACATCTTCTGTTTCAAGGTACTCCTCAACGATGGCAGCTCGGTGGGGCCGTGAATTATCATTCATCAGGAGGAAGGTGGGACCCACTGCACCCCTGAAAAGGCGGACATACTGGTGCAAAATGACGTCCCGATACACCTGACCTGTTACAGTTCCTCTGTCAAAGACACACAGGGGTGCACGTGCACCAATCAAACCACCATCAAACCACGATCTCCATACAGATACCTTTCAAGGACATTAAGGGGTTGGTATCTGGTTCCTGGTTCACGCCAGATGAAAAGCCGGCGAGAATCACTGTTCAGACTGTACCTGGACTTGTCCTTGAACATAACCTGGCACCACTGTCCCAATGAACATGTACTGTGTTCTTGACATCAGGCTTTCTGGGCTCTCCTGTGACCAGGGGTCAGTGGAATGCACCTTGCAGGTCTCTAGGCGAATAAAACATGTCTGTTCAGTCGTCTGTAGACTGTGTGTCTGGAGACAACTGTTCCAGTGGCTGCGGTAAGGTCCCGAGCAAGGCTAACTGCAGTATTCTGTGGGCGACTGCGGGCACTGATGGCGAGATATCGGTCTTCTTGTGGTGTTGTACACTGTGGACGTCCCGTACTGTAGCACCTGGGCACGCCATAATCTTGAGTTCACACTTTGTGGCGCACGGAAGGCCCGTGCTACGACCTGCTGTGTTTGACCAGCCTCCAGTCGCCCTAGTATTCTACCCCTCATATCGTCATCAATATATGTTCTTTGAGCCATTTTAAACACACAGTCACCATTAGCACGTCTGAAAACGTCTGCACACTTACTCGCTGCACCGTACTCTGATATGGACCAACAAATTTCTGCGTATGTGGACTGCTGCGAGCGCCACCGTGCGACGACCGCAGGTCAGATGCACCGAATGGTCGTACCCCGAGGTGATTTAAACCCGCAAACCGCCCACCAGAGCGTTGTTTCACCATGTATCAGCATTATCCTTAATTTATGAGCATGAGTGTAGTAACGGTACAAGAAAATCATTTCAAAAAAACTTTCGGCTGTTTGCAGTATTTCGTACAGTGCAATTTAATTAAACCTTGCAGCAGCCATTTTGATTTCGATGTTTGCGAAGACAACATGCCTTATTTGGTGGTTTTCGTACTTCCACTGGTGTACTGCGAAAATACATAGTTGCAGTGATACAACACATTAAAGATCTCTCCAAAATGCATTTTAGTGTGGTTATGCTAAATTGGCGGGAAATATGATATTGGTCGGCAGTACCAGTGAACACTTACTAACATTGTCTCCATGGCCCAAAAATTTTAACAGAAGCTAAATTGCGTAGCTAGTAGTAGTAGCAGCAGCAGCAGCAGTAGTAGTAGTAGTAGTAGCTTTATTCATCCATAGATCTCTTTTTACAAGGTTATAGGACATGTCAAAGACTTCTAGTTAGAGACAACCATTAAATTTACTTCTGGTATACAGTACTCTTTTTTTACAAATAACTTATTAAATAATGTAGTGCCACAGAGCTCACTCATATCTCACTATCAGTCACTGCACACACTATACACACATTGCTTCGTAACACTTCACTCACTACACATACGCACAAACACACACACACACACACACACACACACACTGGTGATGTCTGGGCCATTTTCTGTACCACAACTTGCCATTTGCTATCCTGAAAAACTGAGTCAGCATCCCTCCATAATGAGTGAGATGTTGAGCACAGAAAGAGGAAGAGGTGTTAGTATCGTACTATGCATAGCTTGGGGGTAATTACTTCTAGAAAGGTAAAAAGAAGGAAAAAACATAAAGTGAAGATGTTATGTGGAATGTTGGATATTTTATAATCATTATAATTATTATTTATTTGTATAACATTTGTTTGTGATAGCCTCACTGTTTTAGCTAAGTAATCCTTCAATGTATAAAATGTATTGCCCAACAGGTACATTTTAGCTGCCTTTTTGAATAAGCGTATTTTTGCAATTTCTTTAATCTCGTTTGGTAATGTATTGTACAGTTTTATTCCTTGGTAGAAAATGCTGTTTTGAGTTTTATGTTTATTTTTTGTGCAGTAATTACCAATGTTATTTTTGATGTGTACAACTGACTGGTAAATTATTCGCATGGATCAGTTAAAACAGATCTTTACAATGAGCTCGACTAGTATTTTTGGTTATTATTCTTATCGCTCTTTTCTGGAATTTGAAAATTGTGTACATATTTTGTGCATTTGTTCCCCAAAAAAGAATGCCATAGCTAAGAACTGAGTGTACATATGAATAATAAGTAACTAAAAGACACTGCATGTTACACACTGATGATAGGATTCTAAGGGCATAACATGATGATGACATTATTTTTGCAAGTACACTTGTGTGTTCACACCACTTCTACTGAGAATCAATATTCATTCCTAGAAATTTTGCATTTGTTAACATTTAATTTAATATTGTCATTTTTCCTCTTCAAACTGAAATTCATGGCATTAGTTTTCTTTATGTTCAATGTCACTTTATTGCTTATTGACCAATCATAAACTTCCCCGAGAGTTTCATTTGCTTTCTTGGCAAGGAGTTCTCTTGTTTTCTTTGTGACTATAATATTGCTGTCATCAGGGAAGAGAATTTTTTCACTATGAGTAACACTACAGGGAAAGTCATTGGTGTGTATCAGGAATAGTATTGGTCCTAATATGCTACCTTGCGGAACTCCTATAATAATGTATTTTGGTTCTGATAAGTGTTTTACTAAATGTTTAGATCTATTTGAAGTATGTGTTATGAAGTATGTGTTATCTCTAATCTTTGTACCCTATCTTTTAGGTATGATGGAAATCAGTCATTAGCTACCCCTCTTATTCCTAATGCTTCTGATTTTTTTTAACAGAATCTTGTGGTTGACTGTATCAAACGCATTAGAAAGATCCAAAAATATGCGTGTGACACACTCATCTTTATCAAGAGCATCAAGTACAACTTTTGTGAATTCTACTATGGCTGACTCCGTATTTTTGCCACTTCGGAAACCAAACTGTGTAAGAGGTCCATGATTAAGGAATTTGTTGTTAGCGCACTCGAGCAGATGTAATTTCGATGGATTGCTCACGCACTGCCTGCGATATGTAAGCTATAAGAGAATCTGAGACCAAAGAGCAGTGTTGACTGCAGTAGGAACTGTGTAGCAGTAGGAGTAAGAAGTTGCTAGCGAGCAGTCGTGTGTATGGAGTTGGCTAGGGCGGTCGTGTGGATCGATGGCAGAACCTGAGCGTTGTAGTATAAGGTAAAAGCAGCCTCGCACATATGTAGATTGTTATATCAAGTCCCATGTAAATGCTTTTAAAAAGGAAATCTCGTAATAATAATCTTTCTCATAAAAAGTAGGACGACGGTTCAATCCCGCGTCCGGCCATCCTGATTTGGGTTTTCCGTGATTTCCCTAAATCGCTCCAGGCAAATGCCGGGATGGTTCCTTTCAAAGGGCATGGCCGACTTCCTTCCCCGTCCTTCCCTATCCGATGAGACCGATGACCTCGCTGTCTGGTCTTCTTCCCCAAAACAACCAACCAACCATAAAAAGTAACTTTTGACAATCATTCATTTCAATTTAAAGAATTTACTAATTTCTCCAGTCCTTGGTCATCCCGATTATTGAAAAGAAAAATCAGTTGTTTCTTTTTATACATGACAAATCTATCGGCCAGCATTGCACTCGGCTGTGCCAGAAAAATTTCTTATAGGAGCAGATATATATGCGTTATCCGGCGACCTTATTGAAGTAAGAATTTTCAGTTTATTCAGAATGATCTTTCAGGACCATGACGCAGCACTGCTGACGTCCAAAATTTACCAGTTTAAATTCATAGTCAATTATTGAAAGGTTATAAGTGAGCCACAATTTTTTATTGTGAGATTAGTCACATATTATTATTGATAGGTTACGCAATTTATTTTTTGGGAGGTTACGCTAAATGTCAATGTTATAATTATATTTTTTACTGTTGGGAGGTTTCGGAACTTTTACTGTTGGGAGGTTACACTAAATGTGAATATTATTCATATTATTTTATTGTGGGGAGGTTACAACTGTGATTCGCTTAAAAGATTGTATTTATTCAGGTAATTCATTAATATGTCTTTCATAATTGCTTCTATTATTTTTGAGTATGGTGACAGCAAGGAAATAGGCCGGTAATTTTCTATGTCATCTGCATTACCTTTCTTAAACAAATGTACAACTTACGGACAGTAATTGCAGCAGCTGTATTCAGCCGCACAACTGTTACTGAGAGCGCTGTTAATTGTCGCATTAGACTTAAGGGGAGCCGGAGGTGGTCAAATCCAAAAAAAATTACGATTTTTTTTTTTTGCTACCGAAAATTAATTGGAACATTACTCTTTAATGTAAACTTTGAATTATTGTTCTACTCGCCCTAGAAGTGGAGTTATTACCATTTTCCCCCACGCCTGCAGAGGAAATGGGCGGCCGCTGAATGCATCTAACACCCTCTCGTGACTTCCTGGCGAACTGCTTGGGATTTTCTCGGCCTGTTACGCATACAGCGCCGTATGTTACGCATACAGCGAGTATGCAAGGGTTGGCTACATTGTTTTCTGTGACAAATGAAGCGCTAAGAGCGCGGAACATCGTCTCTTTGCTGTTTACCGTTTCGAATTAGTTCAGTGTTGCGCCTGTTGTTGGTAGTATTATACTTGTATAAAGCGTTGTTCTGGTTACGATGCCACGTTTTAGTAACCGTGTATATAAGAAGAGGAAGATCGTAGGGAAAAGAAAATTAGCTGGCCGAAGTGGCCATGCGGTTCTAGGCGCTGCAGTCTGGAACCGCGAGACGGCTACGGTGTGATGTCCTTAGGTTAGTTAGGTTTAACTAGTTCTAAGTTCTAGGGGACTAATGACCTCAGCAGTTGAGTCCCATAGTGCTCAGAGCCATTTGAACCATTTTTGAAAAGGAAATTTACACTAATACCAAGTTGCGATACTACAATTACTGAAACAGTGCGTTCTTCTGCTTAGCAACACATGGCCGGCCATAGCCCTGTAACATCTTCTAGCAAGAAGCTGACTGGTGGAAGTGACAGATTTCGTGAATGTTAGTGACAGTGATGATATTAACGAAGTACTGAATTTTGGATTATTATTTTCTGTGCTGAAAGAAAGTGTTCTGTGCAAAATGTGTTCAAGTGTAGCTTGTGAGATGAAGATAATCTGTGCATGTTGCAAGTATCAAGTGACTTCCTACAATTCACATGCCAGTCTCTTTGGTGAAAATGGACGATCTAGAGTGTTTGATGTGAATGTTCGACTTGTGTATGGCCTTCGATCCATTGGAAAAGGGTCTGCTGCTGGTAAACTGTTTTGTGGTATTATGAACTTGCTATCGCCTCCAAGCAAATTTGGGTACTACTGTGAACTGGTAGGATCCTCTGTTGAAGAGGTGGCTTTGAAAACCATGGAGGAAGCAGTGGAGGAATCTGTAGAAATGAACGGTGGTTCTAGGGATTTGGTAGTGGCATTAGATGGTTCCTGGCAACAGAGGGGTCATAAATCCCTGAATGGGGTTGTAACTGCTACTTGTGGTGATAGTGCAAAAGTGATAGATGTTGCAATATTATCAAAACATTGCAGGTGCAAAAATAAAATCAAAGGAGAGCACAGTGGAACCTGTGAGGCAAATTTTAGTGGATCAAGTGGAGCAATGGAAGTGGATGGAGTGAAATAAATTTTTGAACGTTCAGTTCCCAGGTACAACGTTAGGTACAAATACTACCTCGTTGATGGTGACTCCAAAGGTTTCAAGACTATAGAGGAACTGAAACCATATGGAAATGAATTAGTAGTTGAAAAGTTGGAATACATTGGGCTTGTGCAAAAGCGTATGGATGCACGGCTTTGGAGGCTCAAACACACTTTGGGTTCAAGTAAGCTCAGTGATGGAAAGACAATAGGAGGGAGAGGCAGGCTTACTGATGAAGTGATTCAACGTCTACAGAGATACTATGGGTATGCTATAAGGGAAAATACTAGTAATGTTAGTGACATGCGAAAAGCAGTATGGGCATTGTTCCTTCATACTGCCTCTTCCAATGAGTACTCTCAACACAGCCTGTGCCCAAAAGATTCCTGGTGCAAATATAATGCAAAAAAGGACTATGATCACAAACATGGTTTGCCAGCAGCTGTGATAAATGCAATAAAACCAATTTTTCATGATTTAGCACAGCCAGAATTGTTACACAAATGTCTACACGGAAAGACGCAGAAACCTAATGAGAGCGTAAACAATTTGATTTGGAAAGTGATTCCTAAAAGGGTGTTTGTAAGCATAAAAACACTGCACTTTGGCATTTATGATGCAATAGCAACCTACAACCAAGGGAACAGTGTGAAGTGTGAAGTTCTGAAGGCATTAGGATTTACAGCTGGGGTGAATACTGTACGAGCACTAAGAAATATTGACAGAGAAAGGATAAGAGGAGCATAAAGAAGAGAAAGGCATATGAAGTATGATGGAACAACAGCCCAGAAAGGAAGACAAAAGAGGAAGCTTTTGGAGGAGGAAGAAGAAGACCCTGATAATCCATCTTATAGTGCAGGAATGTATTGAGAAACTTTGATAGCCATTTCCCGTAAATTAGAATTTTTCGAGTATAAGGAACATTTTCTCAAAATTCACTCAAGCTAGAGAGATGAAATTTTTATACAGCACTCCTAGTGGTCAAACTTACATTGTAACACAGCCATTTGGCAATATGTTCAGTAGTTTCATTTCAGTTTAATTATAAAGCAATTATTTGTAAAAAAAATTGGGTCATTAATAAAAAAATAATTGGAAGGAAACTAGAAAAGATACTCCAAAATCCCTCTGTCATAACTGCAATACCAAACCACTCTATCGGTAAAAAAAATTCAAATTTTTCTATTTGGTAGTTTATTCATAAATGTTCCTCAAACTTAGTGATTTTAACATGGGCAGCATAGGCACCTCCGGCTCCCCTTAAACCAGAGAGAATGGAGTTGTTTTACTGCTATGGGGACGAAATGTAGATTCTAATGCATGAGGGATGGTGGAAGCCTCGTAGGCGACGCGCCTGCAGTGAGCGGTCGGAGTATGCTTGCGCTCAGCGTCGCACGACGGCGTCGCGAGGCGTCGGCGTCGGTGAGGCCGCGGGCTCCAGGGTGCGCTCTTTGTTCGGAGCACTCTGCGAGAACAGCAGACGTCTCTTCCGTCTGGCTGCACAGTTCGCGACCGCCCACGGCACTCGAGCCGGCCGCCTTCCGCTGCGAACTCCTGCACGTAGCAGCGGGCCGAGAAGCGCGGCGCACTTCCGTTACGGAGAGAATACTGTGTGTTTACGGCAGTTGTCAAACGCTCATAACCACATCGTTATACGAAATGTTGCTAGTGCCTTACTAAAGGGACATTACGTAGAAAGCAACATTTAAAATCCTGAAGAGTAATTTCAACGGGAGAAAACGATGTGTGGTTAAGAAATAGGTGGCCTGAGGACAGTAACCTTCCTGGAGAGCCAGATTGTAATGTGCCATGTCCACCATGCATGCGAGACACAGCCATACACAGAGAGGGCGCCACACGCGAGTTTAGTCTCCAGCGAGGAGCGACATACACTACCGGTAAAAGGATTGCAATACCCTCAAGGACAAAGTTTTGGAGCACGTATTGTGATCGAGTATAATGACTTTTCTGGAGACTACAAATTTACTCTGTAGGAATCAGCATGTGTTCCGAAAAAGACGATCGTGTGAAACCCAGCTCGCGCTGTTCGTCCACGAGACTCAGAGCGCCATAGACACGGGCTCCCACGTAGATGCCGTGTTTCTTGACTTCCGCAAGACGTTCGATACAGTTCCCCACAGTCCTTTAATGAACAAAGTAAGAGCATATGGACTATCAGACCAATTGTGTGATTGGATTGAAGAGTTCCTAGATAACAGAACGCAGCATGTCATTCTCAATGGAGACAAGTCTTCCGAAGTAAGAGTGATTTCAGATGTGCCGCAGGGGAGTGTCGTAGGACCGTTCCTATTCACAATATACATAAATGACCTTGTGGATAACATCGTAAGTTCACTGAGGCTATTTGCGAATGATGCTGTAGTATATTGAGAGGTTGTAACAATGGAAAATTGTACGGATCTGCCACGAATTGACACATGGTGCAGGGAATGGCAATTGAATCTCAATGTAGACAAGTGTAATGTTCTGCGAATTCATAGAAAGAAAGATCCTTTATCATTTAGCTACAGTATAGTGCGTCAGCAACTGGAAGCAGTTAATTCCATAAATTATCTGGGAGTAGGCATTAGGAGCGATTTAAGATGGAATGACCATATAAAGTTGATCGTCAGTAAACCAGATGCCAGACTGAGATTCATTGGAAGAATCCTAAGGAAATGCAGTCCGAAAACAAAGGAAGTAGGTTACAGTGCACTTGTTCGCCCACTGCTTCAGTACTGCTCACTGGTGTGGGATCCGTACCAAATAGGATTGACAGAAGAAATAGAGAAGATCCAACGGAGAGCAGCACGCTTCGTTACAGGATCATTTAGAATCGCGAAAGCGTTACGGAGATGATAGATAAACTTCAGTGGAAGACTCTGCAAGAGAGACGCTCAGTAACTCGGTACTGGCTTTTGTTGAAGTTTCAAGAACATACCAAGGAGTCAAAAAAAGAAAAAAAGTTCAAATGTGTGTGAAATTTTATGGAACTTAACTGCTAAGGCCATCAGTCCCTAAGCTTACACACTACTGAACCTAATTTATCCTAAGGACAAACACACACACCCATGCCCGAGGGAGGACTCGAACTCCCGCCGGGACCAGCACCGAGGAGTCAAGCAGTATATTGCCCTTTCCTACGTATATCTCGCGAAGAGACCATGAGGATAAAATGACAGAGATTAGAGCCCACACAGAGGCATACCGACAATCTTTCATTCCACGAACAATACGAGACTAGAATAGAAGGAAGAACCGATAGAGGTACTCAAAGTACCCTCCGCCACACACCATTAGGTGGCTTGCGGAGTATGGATGTAGATGCAGATGTAGAAGTCATTTTACTGAGAAGCGAAATCATAGGTATAACATCATTGTAGGAGTATATGATAACAAATACAGAGGAAATGAAACACACGTGTCACAGAAGAGTATTCCCAAAACGTCACATCATTAAACACTGTACCCTTGCGTGGCGGCAACGCATGTGTGTATTCTCGCATGCAAACGATGATAAAGACGTTTAATGGCATCCTGCGGTAGATTGTGCCAAAAATCTTGCGCGTTTGTTGCAATTTGGCAATGGTTCTGGGAGATCTTGATGAGCGAGAAAGTTCCTGGTACGTCAAGTCCCACAAGTGCACAGCTGGCGAGCGATTTGGTGATCTTGCTGGCAAGATAGTTGTTGTGTACCACAAAGAGTACGTTGCTTCGTAGCAACCATACGTGGGCTTGTTTTGTTCTGCTGGAAAAGAACACACCTTCCTGTCCCAGAAATGACAATGACACGGGTTCATAGCCTGTGCACGGGCACTGGTAACTTTACCCTGCAGAAAAAACAAACGTGGCCGCAAGTTATAATTGACGGCCCTCGAACCATTAAGGCTGGGATGGAATATGTTTGTGGTGGGCTAGTGCACTTGGAATAGGCAGCTCGCGAGGTCTAGGCAGTACAGGTGTACGTCCATCACTCGCATAGTTCGTCCCGATAGCTGAATTGTCAGCGTGACGGACTGCCGTCCTAAGGGGCCCGGGTTTGATTACCGGCTGGGTCGAGGATTTTCTTCGCTCAGGGACTGGATGTTGTGCTGTCTTCATCATCATTTCATCCCCATCTGTCCCGTAAAGGGCCTCCCGGCCAATGACGCCAGACGCTCATTTCGATTTCCATCACTTACATACAGACAGAATCTAGGCTCATCATTTTAAGACAAAGAGCACCATTCGACTCTCCAGTCAATTCTTTCACGACACCAGAGTAGTCATGCTTGGCAGTATCGTGGTATAAGTGGTGAAATGGCCTGAGGCGCACGTGATCTTAATCTTGCTGCAAGCAGAGGGCGCCAATGGTCACTGATGACATAGCATGTGCAACATACGCACGGATTTCGTTCCTGAATGATGTTTGTTTGGCCACCGCGGCTCGCAGAATGCGTATGTCTTGACGTGTGTCTGTACTACGCGGACTTCCACAACCTGATCTGCAGGTGTGGGAATGTTTCACAGATCCTTCTTGAGAGCAGCTGTAACACTATTATCGATATTGCCTATAACTGTTATAACTGCCTTATCTAACTTCTTTGCCTGTTTTTACTTAATGTTACTTTTGTGTAACAATGCTCTTTGATGTAACATCTGTGTAAATCTTTTATTTATTACTTATGGCCAATTATGTAATTGTAATTAATCTATGGATGTCATTTCAAAGGTAATACACTGTGAAAGAATGAAAATGTTTAAAAAAATGTAAATTAGTTACAAACTACAGCGTGAACACACTTTATTCAACATGTAATGGCCACTACAGATATTTGGATTTAGGTTATGACATGTTCTATATGCCCGCCATCATTGGCGATGATATGGCGCAGACGAATAATGAAATTCTGCATGATGTCGGAACGTCGATGCTGTCGATGACCTCCTGACTGCCAGTTTTCTACTCAGCAATGGTTTTGGGTTTATTGTTGTACACCTTGTCCTTCACGTAGCGCCACACATCCGGAGAATATGGCGGCCAATCGAGGCCCCTGCCAGTGGCCTCTGGACATCCCAGAGCCAGAATGCGGTCCCCAAAGTGCTCCTCCAGGACATCAAACACTCTCCTGCTTCGATTGGGTCGAGTTTCGTCTTGCATGAACCACAACTTGCCGAAATCAGGGTGTCTTTGGATAATGGTGATGAAATCATCCTCCAAAACCTTCAAGTACCGTGCGGTAGCCACCGTGCCATCAAAGAATATCGCACCGATGCTTCCGTTACTGGACATTGCCACCAGACAGTCACCAGTTCAGGGTGAAGAGACTTTCGATCGCGAAATGCGGATTCTCTGTCCCCCAGATGCGCCAATTTTGCTTTTTGACGAACCCATCCAAATGAAAAGCATACCAAACCATACTAATTCCCATCATGCCCCTCGCCCAACCGTGCAGTTTGAACCCCCTAACACAAACCTTTCAGAAGTTATGACGATTTTATTTCATACAGTTCAGTGATTGTCACCCTGTAGGTTTGTCGTCACGTAAAACACGGAGCGAACTCCTTCTGTAACGAGACTATCTTCACAGAAATAGATATCTGGCGGTCGAGCTGCAAAGCTCCTCTGTGGCATGAGTTAGTCGGTGGCTAGCGGGAAAAGTGTTCGCATCTTGTTAAATGAACGAGTGAAGTTGAACAGCAATATTGTGTAATTAGTAATTTGGCGTATTATTCGTGGCATTGTTTGGTTAGCTCTGTACTAGAAAAATCCGACGATAAGAAGAGAATTTTCAGAATTTGTTACACAGCAAGAGCCAGGGATACTTTTGCCGTCTTTTTTGGATAGCCATAAGAGATCGACATTGACACCTCCTTCATCTCAAAGAATCAGTTGGGTACTGTATAAACTGTATCGACCTGTTATGTGGTTTCTTCTTCAATAATAAGTTCATATTCTTTAAACTTTGTGATGAACACCTGTATTTAACCTTAGTCAGTTACGTAGACGGGGTACTATCTCAAATTCTACGATATTTCCGAGTATCCTATTTTACTGAGTTGAGAAGTAATGTTAGTAAGCTTTCACTACAGTCAATAAACTTTGTAGAGTAGTAAATTTCGTAGTTATTCAGCGGGCATAAGTTCACAAGTAACCTACATATGATAGCTAAAGTTTCATCAAAGCACAATTGTCAAGAAAAGATATAAAGTATTCATCTTGAAGATCGTTCTTACAGAAATTTCAGTACAGTATGACAGTTACCTGCAAAAAACGGTAATGATTCATAATAGTTACGGGCAAGTAGTCTGTGAAGGGCCAGTATAGGGATTAATTATCGAGCATGTCTGGAATTAGAAGTGTTTATAATTTCATGTGTATATGTTTAACAGTGTTTCTCATATTGTTTGTGTTGTAACTAAAATATTCAGTCTTGACCTGAGTCAGCTGATTAGTTTCTGGGTCCCCATGCTAATTGTTGGACCAGAATTAAGTTTCATATTACAGCTACAGTATTAATGAAGTGCACTTGCTAGCTCTCTAACATTTGTGTCCTGTAATAAGCAACTGGCTACAATTATTCATAGTTTATTAGATCCAGGTACCACATGGTCCATTTGAGCTAACTGGTATAATGATGTGAATGCCCCTTGAGAATACGAATAATAGATAGAAATAGGGAATGTAATTGCCTGACAACAATTACACGTATAATATTTTCCAGTATCGAAGATGATAAAAGACTCTCTTGCCCAACTTAAAATTTCTCCACTATCATTAATTATTTACCTATAATAATCATTAGCTTTGTGCTTTAATACACAGATAGTATTTGCAACTAATTTTCCTTCTGCATTGTTCATGCCAAAGTACTGTTACTTTGCTTGATAAAATGCCCACATATTTTCGGAGGTGGATGGTTCGAAGAATTTTCACCACTAGAATTTTGCCGTCAGGGATAGTACAGATGGCGTCATGCAGTTTCCAAATGGGGCCACCATGTCAAGGTCTTGGACTGGTTCCAAACGTCTTCGCAGTGTCTTGCAGACTAAGGACATAAGATACTGTTCTATATTTACGTTTACATTCCCGTCTGGCAAGCTGCTGTAAGAATGCCGAAGGCTGGGGTGAGAGGAACTGAACTGGTTGCGTTAGCCCTTTCCTGGTATATTTGACTAATGGAGCGTGACTGTCTCTATGGAAGAATGAAAGTGGTGGTGGAGATACTAGACCACAAAAGCCGCTTCCAAAATAAAAGACAGACAAACAAAAAGCTTTTCCTTTGGTCTCATACTTTGTTCAGACGTAACGTACAACAAAGTTAGCGACTAAGGAACAACAGTATATACACAAAATAATAATAATGCAACTGTTACGTTATCATTAATTATGTTAAATTTCAGCCTCCAGTTGCATAAGCAAAGAAATTTTACCTAGGTTTCGGCTACAATAATGTAGCCTTCTTCAGAAGTGTCACAATATAAAATTAAAATTTAAACATGCCAGATATTGCCATGTTTTAATTTTAATTTTATATTGTGACATTTCTGAAGAAGGCTACATTATTATTGCCGAAACCTAGATACAGTTTCTTTGCTTATGCAACGGGAGGCAGAAAGTTAACTTAATTACATTTTACAGTTGCTGACTCTGCTGCACCATGCTAAAAATGTTACGTTTTCATTCACCTAGAAAAACGGCTTAACTGGAATACAGACCTTCGCTCCTTGTTTTAATTGCCGATGGAAGTGGAACGAAAGTTCTCAAGCCGCAGACGAAGCCGCAGAGTTGGATATCACAAATGCAATGTATTGCGAATACATAGAAAGAAGGATCCTTTATTGTATGATTATATGATAACGAGACAAACACTGGTAACAGTTACTTCTGTAAAATATCTGGAAGTATGCGTCCGGAACGATTTGAAGTGAAAAGATCATATAAAATTAATTAAATTAATTGTTGGTTAGGCGGGTGCCAGGTTAGACCATCAACAAAGGAGGTGGCTTACAAAACTGTCGTTCGGCCTATACTTGAGTATTGCTCATCAGTGTGGGATCCGTACCAGGTCGGGTTGACAGAGGAGATAGAGAAGAGCCAAAGAAGAGCGTGATAGCGTTACGGAGATGTTTAGCAAACTCAAGTGGCAGACTCTGCAAGAGAGGCGCTCTGCATCGCGGTGAAGCTTGCTGTCCAGGTTTCGAGAGGGTGCGTTCCTGGATGAGGTATCGAATATATTGTTTCCCCCTACTTATACCTCCCGAGGAGATCACGAATGTAAAATTAGAGATATTCGAGTGCGCACGGAGGCTTTCCGGCAGTCGTTCTTCCCGCGAACCAAACGCGAGTGGAACAGGAAAGGGAGGTGACAGTGGCACGCAAAGTGCCCTCCGCCACACACCGTTGGGTGGCTTGCGGAGTATAAATGTAGATGTAGATGATATTTATTAAGTTGTGAATACCCCCATGAAGCATGGACCTTGATGTTGGTGGGGAGGCTTGTGTGCCTCAGCGATAAAGGTGGCCGTACCGTAGGTGCAACCACAACGGAGGGGTATCTGTTGAGAGGCCAGGAAACGTGTGGTTCCTGAAGAGGGGCTGCAGCCTTTTCAGTAGTTGCAGGGGCAACAGTCTGGATGATTGACTGATCTGGCCTTGTAACACTAACCAAAACGGACTTGCTGTGCTGGTACTGCGAACGGTTGAAAGCAGGGGGAAACTACAGCCGTAATTTTTCCCGAGGGCATGCAGCTTACTGTATGGTTAAATGATGATGGCGTCCTCTTGGGTAAAATATTCCGGAGGTAAAATAGTCCCCCATTCGGATCTCCGGGCAGGGACTACTGAAGAGGACGTTGTTATCAGGAGAAAGAAAACTGGCGTTCTACGGATCGGAGCGTGGAATGTCAGATCCCTTAATCGGGCAGGTAGGTTAGAAAATTTAAAAAGGGAAATGGATAGGTTGAAGTTAGATATAGTGGGAATTAGTGAAGTTCGGTGGCAGGAGGAACAAGACATTTGGTCAGGTGAATACAGGGTTATAAATACAAAATCAAATAGGGGTAATGCAGAAGTAGGTTTAATAATGAATAAAAAAATAGGAGTGCGGGTAAGCTACTACGAACATCATAATGAACGCATTATTGTGGCCAAGATACACACGAAGCCCACACCAACTACAGTAGTACAAGTTTATATGCCAACTAGCTCTGCAGATGACGAACAAATTGAAGAAATGTATGATGAGATAAAAGAAATTATTCAGGTAGTGAATGGAGACGAAAATTTAATAGTCATGGGTGACTGGAATTCGAGAGTAGGAAAAGGGAGAGAAGGAAACATAGTGGGTGAATATGGATTGGAGCAGAGAAATGAAAGAGGAAGCCGTCTGGTAGAATTTTGCACAGAGCATAACTTAATCATAGCTAACACTTGGTTCAAGAACATAAAAGAAGGTTGTATACATGGAAGAATCCTGGAGATACTAGAAGGTATCAGATAGATTATATAATGGTAAGACAGAGATTTAGGAACCAGGATTCAAATTGTAAGACACTTCAAGGGGCAGATGTGGACTCTGACCACAATATATTAGTTATGAACGGTAGATTAAAACTGAAGAAACTGCAAAAAGGTGGCAATTTAAGGAGATGGGACCTGGATAAACTGAAAGAACCAGAGGTTGTACAGAGTTTCGGGGAGAGCATAAGGGAACAATTGACAGAAATGGGGGAAAGAAATACAGTAGAAGAAGAATGGGTAGCTCTGAGGGATGTAGTATTGAAGGCAGCAGAGGATCAAGTAGGTAAAAAGACGAGGGCTAGTAGGAATCGTTGGGTAACAGAAGATATATTGAATTTAATTGATGAAAGGAGAAAATATAAAAACGCAGTAAATGAAGCAGGTTAAAAGGAATACAAACGTCTCAAAAATGAGATCGACAGGAAGTGCAAAATGGCTAAGCAGGGATGACTAGAGGACAAATGTAAGGATGTAGAGGCTTATCTCACTAGGGGTAAGATAGATAATGCCTACAGGAAAATTAAAGAGACCTTCTGAGAAAAGAGAGCCACTTGTATGAATATAAAGAGCTCAAATGGAAACCCAGTTCTATGCAAAGAAGGGAAAGCAGAATGGTGGAAGGAGTATATAGAAGGTCTATACAAGGGCGATGTACTTGAGGATAATATTATGGAAATGGAAGAGGATGTAGATCAAGATGAAATGGGAGATACGATACTGCGTGAAGAGTTTAACAGAGCACTGAAAGACCTGAGTCGAAACGAGGCCCCGGGAGTAGACAACATACCATTGGAACTACTGACGGCCTTGGGAGAGCCAGTCCTGACAAAACTCTACCATCTGGTGAGCAAGATGTATGAAACAGGCGAAATACCCTCAGACTTCAAGAAGAATATAATAATTCCAATCCCAAAGAAAGCAGGTGTTGACAGATGTGAAAATTAATAAGTCACGGCTGCAAAATACTAACGCGAATTCTTTACAGACGAATGAAAAAACTGGTAGAAGCCGACCTCTTGGAAGATCAGTTTGGATTTCGTAGAAATGTTGGAACACGTGAGGCAATACTGACCCTACGACTTATCTTAGAAGAAAGATTAAGGAAAGGCAAACCTACATTTCTAGCATTTGTAGACTTAGAGAAAGCTTTTGACAATGTTGACTGGAATACTCTCTTTCAAATTCTGAAGGTGGCAGGGGTAAAATACAGGGAGCGAAAGGCTATTTACAATTTGTACAGAAACCAGGTGGCAGTTTTAAGAGTCGAAGGGCATGAAAGGGAAGCAGCGGTTGGTAAGGTAGTGAGACAGGGTTGTAGCCTGTCGCCGATGTTATTCAATCTGTATACTGAGCAAGCAGTAAAGGAAACAAAAGAAAAATTCGGAGTAGGTATTAAAGTCCATGGAGGAGAAATAAAAACGTTGAGGTTCGCCGATGACATTGTAATTCTGTCAGAGACAGCAAAAGACTTGGAAGAGCAGTTGAACGGAATGGACAGTGTCTTGAAGGAGGATATAAGATGAACATCAACGAAAGCAAAACGAGGATAATGAAATGTAGTCGAATTAAGTCGGGTGATGCTGAGGGAATTAGATTAGGAAATGAGACGCTTAAAGTAGTAAATGAGTTTTGCTATTTGGGGAGCAAAATAACTGATGATGGTCGAAGTAGAGAGGATATAAAATGTGGACTGGGAATGGCAAGAAAATCGTTTCTGAAGAAGAGAAATTTTTTAACATCGAGTATAGATTTAAGTGTCAGGAAGTCGTTTCTGAAAGTATTTGTATGGAGTGTAGCCATGTATGGAAGTGAAACATGGACGATAAATGGTTTGGACAAGAAGAGAATAGAAGCGTTCGAAATGTGGTGCTACAGAAGAATGCTGAAGATTAGATGGGTAGATCACGTAACTAATGAGGAGGTACTGAATAGAATTGGGGAGAAGAGGAGTTTGTAGCACAACTTGACAAGAAGAAGGGACCGGTTGGTAGGACATGTTCTGATGCATCAGGGGATCACAAATTTATCATTGGAGGGCAGTGTGGAGGGTAAAAATCGTAGAGGGAGACCAAGAGATGAATACACTAAGCAGATTCAGAAGGATGTAGGTTGCAGTAAGTACTGGGAGATATGCCCGCATCTCGTGGTCGTGCGGTAGCGTTCTCGCTTCCCACGCCCGGGTTCCCGGGTTCGATTCCCGGCGGGGTCAGGGATTTTCTCTGCCTCGTGATGGCTGGGTGTTGTGTGCTGTCCTTAGGTTAGTTAGGTTTAAGTAGTTCTAAGTTCTAGGGGACTTATGACCACAGCAGTTGAGTCCCATAGTGCTCAGAGCCATTTGAACCATTTTTTGAACTGGGAGATGAAGAAGCTTGCACAGGATAGAGTAGCATGGAGAGCTGCATCAAACCAGTCTCAGGACTGAAGACAACAACAACAACAACATGAAATTCATTCTTCTTCACTTCATGTAGTAACTTACAGTCTGTTCCGCCTTCAATGAAGCCATCTCTTCTGTTGGTTGTTCAAAGTACTTTCTGGAGAGTATTGACTGAATAAATACAGTGCATAATAATTGTACCTTCCCCTGAGTGTCAAGTCGTCTGAAGTCCCAGAAATTTTAATTGTTTTGAGCTCTGAATTATATGACAAAGACAATGCGCAACGAAAATCTAACTGGTGCAGTCACGGATTGAAATTTACTAACTGCTTCCTCTTACAAGCTTTCTCTTATGAGCTTCCTCTTAACAAGCTGTATGGGGTTAGTGATCACAGGAGAGAGGAAGGCGTGCTGCTAAGCACATTTTGGAAAAGTTTAACGAACTACGTTTATTAATGACATTTATTAACAATGTGGAGGGTACTATTGAACTTTATTAAACGTGTAACACGCGTGAAATCTTAACACTATAGATCCATATGAGCTAACAGTATTAATCATCGTTTTCCAGTGTGGATTAGGCTGGGTCAAGGTAGCGATATGGATGCACATTTGGTCACATTCACATAACAGCCGAAGACAATATTCACCATTTTCTAGCAAAAACTAAGTCTCCAAACTTGCTTGTTCCCCGCAGTGGAAGGAAACACGAGACTCGATCCAAATCACGTCGCACGAAGTGAATCGTGGCCGGGCAAATAAACAAGTACTGTCCCCAATGAATTTAGTTTCCTGATAGCAAAACTTTCACTCGCGACTTCCTCATAACGCTCCTAATAAATGACTTCACAATCACGGAAAGTTGCTCATCCGCAAAATCTGAGCTACAAAATCGCAGTCTCAGTGCGCCCAGGAGCAGCACGTCATACTGACCTCACACCAGCTCACTGACTCTCCTACAGGTCTACTCTACTGCGTCCGTTTAGCTTCTGTACAAAATCCAGCTTGTCTCGCCTCCGTGCATATCAGCCGAAAAAACATGCAAGGGGCGAACTAACCAATCAACAAGTCGAATTTTTCAGTGCTGCCAGATTTCTCCTCCAATCAGAAGGCAGGAGAGATGTCGCTTGTTAGCTCCTGCTCAGAATTTTCCACCGGTTCAACGTCTAAAATTTGAACAAACGTGTCCCTTGTGTGGGCCTGAAGTAGCGAATCACGTGAGCGCCCATTACGTAAAACCACAATAGCTATCGGGCAAAAATAATTGTTATTCGAAGTCCGGAATATGTTCTTCTTAAAGCCACTTATGGGACATTATATGTAAATATCTTTAACACACTTCACAACATTTTCCTCATACTTCACACCTAACTAGTCCGTATTGAGAGAACAATATAAAACAGTATAAGTTTAAAGCTTAGGATGTAATAGAAGCGCCGGTCGGGGTGGCCGAGCGGTTCTAGGCGCTACAGTCCGGAACCTCGTGACCGCTACGGTCGCAGGTTCGAATCCTGCGTCGGGCATTGATGTGTGTGATGGCCTTAGGTTAGTTAGGTTTAAGTAGTTCTAAGTTCTAGGGTACTGATGACCTCAGAAGTTAAGTCCCATAGTGCTCAGAGCCATTTGAACCATTTTTGTAATAGAAGCATAAACATAATCGTCAATTACAACATCATGTACTACTTTGTCTACTATTTGACATCCACTGTCGGACAATGCCTCCTCTAGGCTTTTCCTTGAATCGATACCTTCAACAAAAGGCATCCACACTCATCCTGGATGTTTCTCATCTCATCTTCCCATCTTCCATACAGTAATTGTCTCGGTCTTTTCTTATGTCTTGAAAACTAGCAGAGAACTTCGTTGGGGCACCTCGCATCTATTCAGCTAACTCCCTTCCCATCTCTATGTCAGTTTCATTAAGTCATAATTATGTCTTCCCTTCTAGCCCATTTGTTTTCCTGTCACTTTAGCAATTCACAACATGCATCTCATCTTTGATTATTGGGCCACCGTTATCAATTTAATTGTTTTTGCCTTTAAAGTCCATGTCTTATCTGCCTAAACTGAAAGCGGAACTATTACCTTAGTCCACAGTAAATATACACTATTGGCCATTAAAATTGCTACACCAACAAGAAATGCAGATGATAAATGGGTATCCATTGGACAAATATATTATACTAGAACTGACATGTGATTACATGTTCACGCAATTTGGGTGCATACATCCTGAGAACTCAGTACCCAGAACAACCACCTCTGGCCGTATTGACGGCCTTGATACGCCTGGCCATTGAGTCAAACAGAGCTTGGATGGCGTGTACAGGTACAGCTGCCCATGCAGCTTCAACACGATACCACAGTTCATCACGAGTAGTGACGCGTATTGTGACGAGCCAGTTGCTCGGCCACCATTGACCAGACGTTTTCAGTTGGTGAGAGATCTGGAGAATGTGCTGGCCAGGGCAGCAATCGAACATTTTCTGTATCCAGAAAGGCCAGTACAGGACCTGCAACATGCGGTAGTGAATTATCCTGCTGAAATGTAGGCTTTCGCAGGGATCGAATGAAGGGTAGAGCCACGGGTCGTAACACGTCTGAAATTTAACGTCCACTGTTCAAAGTGCCGTCAATGTGGACAAGAGGTGACCGAGACGTGTAAGCAATGGCACCCACACCATCACGCCGGGTGATACACCAGTATGGCGATGACGAATACACGCTTCCAATGTGCGTTCACCGCGATGTCGCCAAACACGGATGCGACCATCATGATACTGTAAACAGAACCTGGATTCATCCGAAAAAATGACGTTTGGCCATTCGTGCACCTAGGTTCGTCGTTGAGTATACAATCTCAGGCGCTCCTGTCTGTGATGCAGCGTCAAGCGTGACCGCAGCCATGGTCTCCGAGCTGATAGTCCATGCTGCTGCAAACGTCGTCGAACTGTTCGTGCAGATGGTTGTTGTCTTGCAGACATCCGCATCTGTTGACTCAGGGATCGAGACGTGGCTGCACGATCCGTTGCAGCCATGCGGATAAGATGCCTGTCATCTCGATTGCTAGTGATAGAAGGCCATTGTGATCCAGCACGGCGTTCTGTATTACCCTTCGGAAGCCGCCGATACCATATTCTGCTAACAGTCATTGGATCTCGACCAACGCGAGCAGCAATGTCGCAATACGATAAACCGCAATCTTGATAGGCTACAATCCGACCTTTATAAAAATCGGAAACGTGATGTTACGCATTTCTCCTCCTTACACGAGGCATCACAACACCGTTTCACCAGGCAACGCCGGTCAACTGCTGTTTGTGTATGAGATATCGGTTGGAAACTTCTACCATGTCAGCGCGTTGTAGGTGTTGCCACCGGCGCCAAACTTGTGTGAGTGCTCTGAAAAACTAATCATTTGCATATCACAGCATCTTCTTCCTGTCGGTTAAATTTCGCGTCTGTAGCACGTCATCTTCGTGGTGTAGCAATTTTAATGGCCAGTGTAAATGCTGACTGAGCTACACCTACCGCTGTCGTTTTATGCAACCCGCAATTTTTCAGCTGATATTCATAAACCACGAGCGAAATTTTCATATTCTCTCGCTCGCTACGCGCAAAGTATTGGTCTTTCAGAAAAAATGACTGGGACCTTTTTGTAGAAAATTTAATGCAGTCAAATTTCGACTGGGACACGTTTTCGCTTGAGACCGTAATTCAAGAAAAACGTGGCCTTCGAATGCATCCCCATTTCCAGACTCAGTTTATCAGGATTTCTAGTATGTTGTTCATGGCACCCTCACCCACCCCCTCCCCCCATCTCTACCACTGCACAGACATTTGCGAGTGATCAAGTTATTTCCCACGTTCGATCTTTTATGGTCTTCATTGACTGGACTTGTGATGCCACTGGCTTAGTCGAGTAATGACAAATTGTAAAATTGCGTTTGTGTAAATTTTAACTGACAATTTTCTGATTTCTAACAGCATAAAATAAAAATTTACATAGTTGTTTTCGTCATGCCTTCTGACTGCAAAACAACTGTACCTGTACGAGTTCAGTTTGGGTCAAAATGTCAACATAATTAGTTTTAGCGTAACGTTTACAAAAGTTGTCTTTCGTTCATCTCCCTCACGGACACGTTTGAAGTATTAATGTTAATGAAGTAGCCGACTATGCTGGTGATGTAATAGCCTAATCAATACAGACCAAAAAAGGTTGAATATCGGGACTAGATATGGCGTCGGAAATTTTTTTACAGTGGTAGGAAGGAATACCACGAGAAACATACTAGAAATCCTGACTGGTGAGAAATGAGTGTGCAGAGGATGTTTGTTTGAAGGTCACGTTCGCGCTTTTTTCTTGAATAGCTCGTAAACAGGGTCTCCAGCTGAAACGTGTCGCCGTACAAAATTTAACTACACTATTTTTCCTACAAATATATTCCGCTCATTTTTTTCTGAGTGAGTAATAGTTCGCGAGCAGCGAGCGAGAGAATGTGAATATCTCACGCGTGATTATGAATGTCGGTTATAACACTGCGGGTTGCATAAAAAGACATCGGTAGGGGCATCAGAATCATCCTGTATATGCAGCTCAGATAGCAAGCCAATACTAAGCAAAAAACGGAAAGCTAAAGGGTGGAAGAATTCATAAAGGACCTATACATAAGGGAAACAAACTTAAGCATATTGTTAGAGAAAGGGAAGAGAAGATATGTGAAGATAAGACAGGAGATATGATACTGCGAGAAGAATTTGACAGAGTACTGAAAGACCTAAGGTGAAAAAAGGTCCTGGGAGTACACGACACTCCTTCAGAATGACTGAGATCCATGGGAGAACCAGCCTGACGGAATTATTATGCTTGGTGTTCAACATATATAAGACAGGCGACCAACGGAAAAGAAAATGGGTGCTGAGACTTCTGAACACTAATGGACCATCGTTTTAATAACTCGTGGTCGCAAAATGCTGACACTAATTATTTACAGAAGAATGGAAACACTGGTAGAAGCCCACCTCGGGGAAGACCATTTTGAGTTGCGGAGAAATGTAGGAACACGCGAGGCAAAACTGACGCTACGACTTACCGTAGAACATAGGCTGAGGGAAGACAAACCTACATTTATCGAATTTTTAGACATTTTTGACAATGTTGCTTGGACTAGCGTTTTGAAGTTCTGAAGGTAGCAGTGGTAAAATTCAGGGAAGGAACAGTTACTTACAGCTTTTACGGAAACCATACGGCAGTCGTAAAGAGTCGAAGAACGGGAAAAGGAAGCCGTAATTGGGAGGAGACTGAGACAGGGCCGTAGCATATCCCAGACGTTATTCAGTCTTAGACTGAGTGAGATGCGAAGGAAACGAAAAAAATATTTTGAAAGGGAATTAAAGTTCGTGAAGAACAAATAAAAACGTTAACGTTGCCGATGGCATATTAAATTTGCCAGAGTCGGCAAAGGACTTAGAACAGTTGAACGGAATGAATAGTGGTCTGAAAGGAGATTACAGGATTACATGAACAAAATTAAAACAATTATAAAGGAATGCAAAATAAGCTATGCGGTGTTGAAGGAATTATGTCAGAAAATGAGACACTAAAATGTTTGTTATTTGGACACCAAAGTAACTGGACAGAATAGAAAATGCAGACTGGCAATAGCGAGAACAGCGTTTTTAACAAAACATAATTTTATTAACATCCAATGTAAATTTAGTATTAAGATGTTTTTTTCTGAAGTTAGCTGTGTGGGTTGTAGCCGTGCACGGAAGTGAAAGGTAGATGGTAAGAAGTTCGGACAAGAATAGCATAGGAGCGTTAGGAAATACTGAATCGAATTGGGGCAAAAGAAATCTGTTGCACAAGTTGACTACAAAAAGGGATTGACTGTTACGCGACATCCTGAGCCATCAAGAAAACTCAGTTTGGTAAGGGAAAGAAGTGTGGGGCAGGGGTAAAAATTGTAGAGGGAGACGCTTGCGATTGTTATGTAGAAATGAAGAAACTCGTGCAGGAGAGACTAGCATGGAGAACTGCATCAAATCAGTTTTCGGACTGAAGACCACTGCTTCAACAACAATATGTACTGACTGAAACCGAGCGTGGGACCAGTAAATTATTTAAGTAATTTCTAAATTTAAAGAAAAAATTAAATACCTGGTTTTATTACACAGGAAAGAGATTTGCAGTGAAAGGGGACTTAATACCCGGATATAAAGAACGTTACCGTGATAAGAGAACTGAGACCGTGGCAACGTTTCAAACAAATTCATGAAAAATCTTTCACAGTTTTTAAAATCTCTCATAGAAATCAGTTACAGTAGTGTGCTATTTAGGTGATCGAAAGGGTAAATAAATAACGTTGATATTACAACTATGACTCAGGGTTAACTTTCTAACGTAGAATGCAGCTACTACATTGTGTGTATAAACGTTCCATTCAAATGTTCGGAATCAATGCGTGATGGTAGTTTTGGAAAATTGTTCAGCCAGGTAAACTTTTCGGCGTTGTGTAATTTCGAAACGAACTCGTCCACTGACCCGCATGTTCGGAATCAATGCGTGATGGTAGTTTTGGAAAATTGTTCAGCCAGGTAAACTTTTCGGCGTTGTGTAATTTCGAAACGAACTCGTCCACTGACCCGCATGCTCAAGCACGGCAGTGCAGCAAAATAGCGACTCCACAGCGTTGTAGCGTATGTGTCAGCGAGTCCCAAAAATAATCTACCCCCTCGTGGCTGTCACACGGATGCTGCAGACTTCAAGGCGAAACGTGTTATTAATATGTCCGAGGTGAACGTCCGTCTCTCACGCACTCACTCACTCATCCACACATTCACACACACACACACACACACACACACAGGCGCGCGCGCGCACACACACACACACACACACACACACACACGTCTTCTCTCTGCACCAACTTCATCATGATATAGACCGCTTTGACCAGCGAATAAACGCGAGCAGGCCATGTATCAAATTTCACTAATACGAGTACTTCTAAGTACCTGTAGAGCGAGTAGTGTGTCTCTCGAAGTTGGATATAATCTATCTTGACTTTATAAAATTGTACTACAGTGTGATACCTATAGAGCAATTATCTTTATCTGTTCTGCGAACCTTTCAACTTTCGAGATACTTACCGAGTTCTGGGGGCCTTTCCATGGAATCAGATACCAATTCATACATTAAATATAAATATGTATTATATTTCGGCAGCTTGTAATTAAGACTAAAAGTGATTTAACAGGAAATTTTTAATTTAAAATTTCCTTATTGTTACTTCACTGGGCCCCTGAATTAATGCCACATGATAGTGACATATACCCTTAAATGTAGAGAAATTATAACAACTTGAGTAACAATTTAAAATTAAGAGATTTGCCATTTTATAAGTATAATTATTGTTAAAGAATAATGAAGGTATCGAACATGGGATATTACTGGAAATCATAAAAGCATTTCCTTAGAGTGATAGGATAAAGTCATGAAAAACCCGAAACAAGCCTGTTGACGTAAATCAACTGTAGATGAACATTCTTCTCCCCCAAATTTTCAGTTCATTTAATTACTGACAGTTACCATAATGCAGTTAAGCCGCCTTGCTGGATCTTGATGGTTTTCTCCCTTAGTCAGTACGTGTTCAGTGATGTATCTTCACTCCCTGGTCAACACCTCTTACTTCTTTCACGCTTAATACGTTTACTGACCATAAAAATTGCAAGAAAAGACTTAAATGAAATACAGCATTAAATTGTCCATGTTAATGGTGGATGAACTTCTTAGTATTGGGTTAAATAAGTTTAATAAATACAGCAACCAGTCACCTTCTATTGCACCCTACAACTACTGTATCTGACCAATAAATCCCAGAGACTGAACAGAAACTTATACCCACAAGTGCACATTCCAAAATGATCACGCAGAGTTACCCAACAAAATATTTCTAAGAAATTTCAGGGGAGTTCAATCATGGAGAAAAAGTAAATAAATGAAAATTTTCTGACCTCTTTCTCAACATGACTTATTGCTTCATTCATTCTAAAATATTAGTCTAATATGTCAATGTATTAAATGTGTGTATACTATGTGATACTATATCAGATATGTAAAACACACCATGTTACATAATATTTAATGTAATTTAGTTATCGTTTTATTAATTCTAGCCGGTCGCTGCTCCACTATGTAGACAACCATTCGTGTTAACTACTATTGAAGTCATTGTATGTTACCAATATAAAAAAATTACGAGTAAAAGAACCTATCACGACTCATTACAGAAAATACATTGTACATTAAGCAATTTTTAGTAATACAGCGACATGTATTAAGTTTTAAGGTCAGCATTCTCTAAATACTTTATAAAGACGAGCTGTAGTTTAACATTGTTAACAAAAATCTCGAAAAGTTCGTGTCCAACATACTATAGATTTTTACAGCATTAATTAACGTTCGGGCGGATACAGGCTATATATATAGTAAGTAGGCCAAGAGCTTCCCGAGATTTTTACTAAAAACCAGTGATATATATATATATATATATATATATATATATATATATATATATATATATATATATCACTGGTTTTTAGTAAAAATCTCGGGAAGCTCTTGGCCTACTTACTTCAAATCTTTGCACAGTACACTAATAAACGTTCGGATGGACCAGGCTATATATTTTTAGTATATAATAATCTATACTTCTATATGAAGACAAGTCCTAGTTTAACGTTGTTACCAAAAGTTTCGCATAGTTCTTGACCGATTTGCTTCAGGATTTTGCATGACATTTTAATAAATATTCGGTCAGATATAGACTAAATATTTTTGCATATATATGGTACAGAAATATCTACAAAAATGGTGTTAGCAAAAATATCGAAATGTTCTTGACCGATTTATTTCTGATTGTTACACACTATTCTACTAAATGTTTGGAAGCACATCGGCTACATATTTTTATATGGTATGTAAATATATGTGTGATATATAAAGGGGAAACGTTACTAGCAGAAATTTTAAAAAGTTATTAAGCGATTTGCTTCAAATTTTCACGCGATATTCTAGTAAAACCGGAGGGCTGTAGACATAATATATGAATATATGGAACATATAATAGGCAAATGTTGTTAGCAAAAATGTGAAAAAGTTCTTGATCGATTTAATTAAAATGTTTCTGAATATTCGAATAAAGATTCAGACAGATATAGGGTACGTAGTTTTTTAAACAACAATGTACAGGTTTTCTGTTGAAACTGACTGCAAGAGAAAAAAATTGCTGTGCTGTGAAAGTGTACAGTTTTGTTCTATATCTTATAGTCAGTTTTAACTAGCATGTCAGGGCATTTAAACCATAAGGCAAATTGTTTCTCCTCTATATACTCTTTCCCTTACATTTAATTTTAAACAAAATGTGTCTACGCAGCAATGTGCTGTTTCGTTTTATCTCTCGCAGTTGGTTTTAACAGGAGACGGGAAAGTTGTATTTATGGTTTGTCGGCTTATTATTAGGATACTGCTATGGAGTCTGAATACGTAGTCCGAAACTTTGTAGCCCTACCTTTTCGAAGTTTAGAACTATGCGAAATACGGTCATTGAAGCTACTATCCTCACAGATTCAGCAGCTGGTGAGTCTCTCATACCCTGTATACCAATGACCGCAATCTATTTACCCATTAATTTTAAACGACTTCACTTCCCAATCAAGGCTTCCTTTGCACACCAATAAACAAGGCTTCAAGTCAGATAGAGAGGGGTAAGAAGAGGTGGGCAAAGAGGGGGGAGGAAATAAACATAAAGAGTGGGACGGAGGAGATGGACAGAGACAGGAGGAGGAGATAATGGACAGAGAGAGGGAGGGAGAACGAGATCGACAGAGAGAGGGGGAGACGGATATTAGGATATGTATCCGTTTCCCATACATATTTAGCAATAGTGAAGCATTGCCGGATTCGCTAGATAAATATACAGAGGCAACTGACTTGCGGTTTCGGAATACGTAAGAAAATTATAACTTGTGTTTAGTTGTAAATTTCGACAGCAACAAATACATAAGTAGGCCACAAGGCACTGCAGCAGTGCCTCAGTGAAACTAAAAGAGTTTTTACTGTGCATACAAACGTAGAGAGGGAGGGACAACGAGATCGACAGAGAGAGGGGGAGACGGACATTAGGATATGTATCCGTTTCCCATACATATTTAGCAATTGTGAAGCATTGCCGGATTCACTAGTTAAATATATAAAGGCAACTGACTTGCGGTTTCGGAATACGTAAGAAAATTATAACTTGTGTTTAGTTGTAAATTCCGACAGCAACAAATACATAAGTAGGCCACAAGGCACTGCAGCAGTGCCTCAGTGAAACTAAAAGAGGTTTTACTGTGCATACAAACGTAGATAAATGAGTGAAAAGTTACAGAACAAAAGCAAGTCCACCTAAATAAAGTAACTATGCAACTCGGGAAACGTGATAGCTAAACGAAATGTTATTTAGCATATTCCAGCTTTGAAAATACAATGACAAGAACATTATACTGAGGAACTTACAAACGTACTACTTCAACCGAATATAGGTGAAATCCCGAAAGGCGTACTGAAATCAGTGAATCTTGAAGTTGCCTTATTCCTTCGAGTAACGAATATAGCCGTTTTACGTAAGGTTCAGGCAGCAATACAGTGCGCAAAAATAAATAATAATCGAAGAAAACGCGATGCAGTAGTTTTAGAAGTGCGGGACATTACAGTTCACGTGTTTGTTTTCTTTATTAAATCTCGGTGAATAGTCTCATTACGATCTGAATATAAAAGGTCTGACGACGCTGTGACAACACATGACTGGCGTCAAACGTCAATCACTACTCATTAATTGGTATTATTGTTATCAGAAATGAATTTCAAGTAGCATAAATATTAAAACATTCTTCCAGTAACATATATAGGCTTGCGGAGGCTTATAATGGCTTTTGTGTCCGTCAGTAACATCAACAAGAAATAATTTGCAATGGTAACGAGGATATTGGTTGTATCCGAGAAAAATAAGTTAATTACAGCATAATTTTCTTCTAACTTATAACGAGCAGCTTTATTCTTGTAAAACGTACTAGTATCCAGCCTCCCATCTCCTCCCACGGTCTCTCTCTCTATCTCTCTCTCTCTCTCTCTCTCTCGATCCTTCACTTTGTCTTTCTGTCGCTACCAAATCTGTGATTAGATACAGTTTAAGTTCCGAATGAGTCCTAGAATGTGTTGATGTTTTGTGGATGCGAAGCTGCCGACCTACAGTGTTTCACACCTGTTCCACACGGCTCATTTTAGGCGAATTTGGTGGACAAGCACACTATCATGTTCCTCAAATCACTGTAGCATGATTATCAAAATAGTTTAAATGGCTCTGAGCACTATGGGACTTAACATCTGAGGTTATCAGTCCCCTAGAACTTAGAACTATTTAAACCTAACTAACTTAAGGACAACACACACATCCATGCCCGAGGCAGGATTCGAACCTGCGACCGCAGCTGTCGCTCGGTTCCAGACTGTAGCGCCTAGAACCGCTCGGCCACTAAGCCCGGCCGAGGTGAATGTCTCCCGTACCGAAATACTACCCATAATGGCCTGAGTCCTTAGCACGGTGTATGTTTCGAGCAACCGTTCGCCTGGATCATGACGCATCCGGACACGACAATCGCCCTGATGTAACAAGAAATGTCATTCATCGGACCTGGCGAAACGTTTCCATTGATCCTCGGTACAAACTCGATGATCTGGTGCCCACTTCACTCGTAACTAACGGTGTCGTTGGGTCAACATGGGAAAACTGCATATGCAAGACTAATAAAAACTATAGAAATTGCGAATGATTGCGGTGTGTGTCTCCTTCCGCTATACAGCAAGACTCGTCTGTTGCCGAGATCCATTTTCAGCAATGTACGCTAAACGGCGTCCTCCGAAACAATTCTACCTACAGCATCAGTGTAAGCTGTCGTCAGTGCCGCCTCGGATCGCAGCCTATCACGTTTTTATACAGCTGTCAAGACTCCGAGCACCACGTTCCGTGATGTGGCGTGGACGCCCAGCACACAACAGCCTACTCGAGGCATCGTTCACTTTCCATACATGCTGATGACAGTGGCACGCAAACTGCCGACCAGCTTCACAGTTTCAGGAATGTTAGTAGCCGACCCGTAACAACCGGCCCTTCAGCAAAGTTGCAAGACTACATTGGAGTTACGGTATATTTTGGGAGGCGAAAGGCGGCTCTGGCTATCTGTCCCATGCGTCGAATGAGTCCTTGAATGCGTTGATGTTTTGTGGATGGGTCTGCTAAATTGATTTTACCCTTCAATTGTGTTTGTCGTTGATAGCCTCCTTTAGAGGTTAGCACATTTACTAGAAATTAATGAACCTGAATGCTGAAATACACTACTGGCCATTAAAATTGCTACACTACGAAGATGACGTGCTACAGACGCGAAATCTAACCGACAGGAAGAAGATGCTGTGCTATGCAAACGATTAGCTTTTCAGAGCATTCTCACAAGGTTGGCGCCGGTGGCGACACCTACAACGTGCTGACACGAGGAAAGTTTCCAACAGCAGTTGACCGGCGTTGCCTGGTGAAACGTTGTTGTGATGCCTCGTGTAAGAAAGAGAAATGCGTACTATCACGTTTCCGTCTTTGATAAAGGTCGGATTGTAGACTATCGCGATTGCGGTTTATCGTATCGCGACATTGCTGCTCGCGTTGGTCGAGATCCAATGACTGTTAGCAGAATATGGAGTTGGTGGGTTCAGGAGGGTAATACGGAACGCCGTGCTGGATCCCAACGGCCTCGTATCACTAGCAATCGATATGACAGGCATCTTAGGCGCATGGCTGTAACAGATCGTGCAGTCACGTCTCGATCCCTGAGTCAACATATGGGGACGTTTGCAAGTCAACAACCATCTGCACGAACAGTTCGACGACGTTTGCAGTAGAATGGACTATCAACTCGGAGACCATGGCTGCGGTTACCCTTGACGCTGCATCACAGACAGGAGCGCCTGCGATGGTGTACTCAACGACGAACCTAGGTGCACGAACGGTAAAACGTCATTTTTTCGGATGAACCCAGGTTCTGTTTACAGTATCATGATGGTCGCATCCGTGTTTGGCGACATCGCGGTGAACGCACATTGGAAGCGTATGTTCGTCATCGCCATACTGGTGTATCACCCGGCGTGATGGTATGGGGTGCCACTGGTTTCACATCTCGGTCACCTCTTGTTCGCATTGACGGCAGTTTGAACAGTGGACGTTACATTTCAGATGTGTTACGACCCGTGGCTCTACCCTTCATTCGATCCCTGCGAAAGCCTACATTTCAGCAGGATAATTCACTACCGCATGTTGCAGGTCCTGTACTGGCCTTTCTGGATGCAGAAAATGTTCGACTGCTGCCCTGGCCAGCACATTCTCCAGATCTCTCACCAACTGAAAACGTCTGGTCAATGGTGGCCGAGCAACTGGCTTGTCACAATACGCCAGTCACTACTCTTGATGAACTGTGGTATCGTGTAGAAGCTGCATGAGCAGCTGTACCTGTACACGCCATCCGAGCTCTGTTTGACTCAATGCCCAGGTGTATCAAGGCCTCTATTACGGCCAGAGGTGGTTGTTCTGTGTACTGATTTCTCAGGATGTATGCACACAAGTTGCGTGAAAATGTTATCACATGTCAGTTCTAGTATAATATATTTGTCCAATGAATACCCACTTATCATCTGCATTTCTTGTTGGTGTAGCAATTTGAATGGCCAGTAGTGTAGTATTAATGAAAAGGCGGGCCCATCATTATTTTTATCAATTGTATGATGGGTGATACCGGTTCCCGTCAGATCACCAAAGTTAAGCGCTGTCGGACGTGGCCGGCACTTGGCTGGGTGACCGTCCTGGCCGACATGCACTGTTGCCAGTTGAGGACCTACTCGACCGAATAGTAGCGGCTCCGGTCAAAGAAAACCATCGTAACGACCGGGAGAGCGGTGTGCTGACCACACGCGCCTCCTGTTCGCATCCTCACCTGAGGATGACACGGCGGTCGGATGGTCCCAATGGGCCACTTGTGGCCTGAAGACGGCGTGCTTATGATGGGTTATAACTATATCCACATGGGACGGATCTTTTATAAAATTTATGGCACAAGTCTATTGATTAAAAATTGGACAAAAATACATGTTGAGAGTGACGACAAAAATAAACATGATCTAATGGTAGTACACATATACAACGAACAGTTGACAAAGCAGTGTGATGGCGGGTTGGCAAAAATTAAGGTTTCTCTGATGAACAATTTTACTTCAAATGTTCAAATGTGCGTGAAATCTTATGGGGCTTAATTGCTAATGTCATCATTCCCTAAGCTTACAAACTATTTAATCTAAATTATCATAAGGACAAACACATGCACCCATGCCCGAGGGAGGACTCGAACCTCCACCGGGACCAGCCGCACAGTCCATGACTGCAGCGTCTAAGACCGCTCGCCTAATCCCGCACGGCAACTATTTTACTCTGCTCCTAAATGTGGATAACGCAATCTGAAACTATCTAACCCTGAATAGACCTTGGTGGATTTATTCTACACAGATGTTCTGCTACGTTGGTGCAGCTAAGAACAAGCGGCGAGATTGTGATCTTGATTGCCCTAACAGGCCCCAGCAGCAGTACAATACCCATTTTCTGCACGTGCGGCACTGCCTCAGGCGTCGGTCGTGGTTTGAGCATCTGCAGAGCAGCCACGTGTGGCCCTTGTAACTCCCTATCGCGGCCACGGAATATGCAGAGTTCCGGCTAGTGCTCTGTTAGTCGGATCGCAATTACTCTCTAACGGAGCTCTGGAATCTCGGCAGATTCCAGCAGGTGGCACTCCAGTTTGCCGCTCATACCATGGACCAAGTTGACTCATACGGTAGTGCGCACAAGGAGATTAAACTTCAAAGCGGCATACCTGTCACGAATATGATTTCCCTCAGTACAGCGAGTAGTCAGAGATGACTGAGGTCGAAACTACCGGTACAGCTACGATAGTAGGGCGGAGTCACGCTCAGGACAAGTGCGCCAAGTACAGCAGTCTCAGTCGGAAGACCAAGAATCACCACTCCTCACTTTCTGTCGAACCTCGGTAAACTCCGCAAAAGCACGCTCACAGCCGCCTCCTTCAAGGATTTCGTAACAATCACAGGACTCCAAGAGCTCCATGTGTCTCCTCCAACTCATCTGCTCTACTCATCGGCCAATATTAATCGAAGCTAAAAATTAACTTTTCATAACTGGGATTCACATTCATGCAAACTTTTTTTGAAAGACATCATGTTTACGCCAGTGACTGTTAAATGTTTATTTCCACTACTGCAATTTCGGCCTAAGGCCATTATCAAGTGTAGCTGAAATACAAAATGTTTATAAAACTTTTAAAAAATCGTTGTGTATTTTGTCCTTCGGCCGATTACTCAATTTGAAAATGCAGCTTTGTAACTATGTTTAATTACATGTTTTGGCTTTAAGCAATGTCAGCTTTATACACGCTGACACATTTGTATGTCGTTGTCAATTTGCTGTTACACACAGTACATTCGTAACGCTGCTAAGTAGTGCGAGCACACATATCCACATATCGTAAAAAAACACAGTCTGTACACACACATGTTTCTTCCACCATCACTAGTAACTTTTGCACTAAACCACAGCAGCGAACGACTGTTTGCAGGCTACTGGTAGCCGTTTTGGCGCGTAAACGGATTTCAGATATTATTCTTGCCCTGTCCGCCCTCGGTAGCTGAGTGGTGCCTGCACGGTAGCTCAGCGTGTTCGGTCAGAGAGTTACATGCTCTCTGTAATAAAAAAAAAACTGAGTCAATCGATCAACAACGAACATAAATGGATGTCTTACGACGTCCGCCCCAAGCAGATGCAACGAACAATAGCGAACAAAATGAAATTAAAAAAAAAAAAAAAGTGGTCAGCGTGACGGAATGTCAATCCTAAAGGCCCGGGTTCCATTCCCGGCTGGGTCGGAGATTTTCTCCGCTCAGGGACTGGGTGTTGTGTTGTCCTAATCATCATCATTTCATCCCCATCGACGCGCAGGTCGCCGAAGTGGCGTCAAATCGAAAGACCTGCACCAGGTGAACGGCCTACCCGACGGAAAGCCCTAGCCACACGACATTTCATTTTTCATTCTTGTCCTGGGTACAGCGCCATTGCAGTCCAACGATTGTACTAGAGCTATGCACTCGTTTTACAATTATGGAACATACTACCATTTCTTACATAACCTACTCTTTGTAGGAATAGGTGTAAGTAGGCTGTTTAGGTTCTTATATGTAGGCTGTTTAGGTTCTTATATTGGTAACGCCGCCGCCACGTAGCGCTCTCTGTATGAAAATCACTGGCTGTGCTGTGTGCAGTCTGTGGCAAGTTTGCATTGTTGTCTGCCATTGTAGTGTTGGGCAGCAGGACGTGAACAGCGCGTAGCGTTGCGCAGTTGGAGGTGAGCCGCCAGCAGTGGTGGATGTGGGGAGAGAAATGGCGGAGATTTGAAATTTGTAAGACTGGATGGCATATATATTATGATTATTAACGTAAATACATTGTCTGTTCTCTATTAAAATCTTTCATTTGCTAACTATGCCTATCAGTAGTTAGTGCCTTCAGTAGTTTGAATCTTTTATTTAGCTGGCAGTAGTGGCGCTCGCTGTAATGCAGTAGTTCGAGTAACGAAGATTTTTGGTGAGGTAAGTGATTTGTGAAAGGTACAGGTTAATGTTAGTCAGGGTCATTCCTTTGTAGGGATTTCTGAAAGTCAGATTGCGTTGCGCTAAAAAATATTGTGTGTCAGTTTAAGCACAGTCTTGTATAATTTTTCAAAGGGGACGTTTCACAGGATATAATTTACTTCGTTGCAGTCTTTTTTTTTTAAAAAAAAAAAAAACATCGTAGCTAAAATACGTGAAGGTTTCACATAGTTTTACATAACTATAGGTATTATTTTGTGCATAGTATAATTTTGTATGTTAAGAGTAGGGAACATACAAAATTATACTATGTACAAAATAATAACGATGTAAAACCTTGCCGGCCGGGATGGCCGTGCGGTTCTAGGCGCTACGGTCTGGAACCGCGAGACCGCTACGGTCGCACATTCGAATCCTGCCTCGGGCATGGATGTGTGTGATGTCCTTAGGTTAGTTAGGTTTAAGTAGTTCTAAGTTCTAGGGGACTTATGACCACAGCAGTTGAGTCCCATAGTGCTCAGAGCCATTTTTTTTGTAAAACCTTCACGTATTTTAACTACGACGTTTTTTTTTTAAAAAAACTAAAACTAAATAAATTATATTCTGTTCTTACACCCTTCTAACATTAAGAGTAGGTTATGTTCCACAATTGTAAAACGAGTGCATAACTCCATGCTTGCTAGTACAGTCGCTGGACTGCAATGGCAGCGTACTCAGAACAAGAATAATATCTGTAATCCGTTTACGCGCCAAAACGGCTACCAGTAGCCTGTAAACAGTCGTTCGCTGCTGTGGTTTAGTGCAAAAGTCACTAGTGATGGTGGAACAAATGTGTATGTACAGACTGTGCTGTTTTACGATATATGGACATGTGCTCGCACTACTTAGCAGCGTTACGAATGTACTCTGTATAACAGCAAATTGACAACGACATACAAATGTGTCAGCGTGTATAAAGCTGACATGGCTTAAAGCCAAAACATGTAAGTAAGCATGGTTACATAGCTGCATTTTTCAAATTTTGTAATCGGCCGAATGTCAAAATACACAACGATTTTTGTAAAATATTTTATAAATATTTTGTATTTCAGCTGCACTTGGTAATGGCCGAAGGCCGAAATTGCAATAGTGGAAATAAAACGTTTGAGTCACTGACGTAAACATGATGTTTTTTCAAAAAGAAGTTAACAATGTTCTTATCTTTTCAAGAGAAACGGCCACTCCCTGACGCTATTTTTTTTTTCATGACGATTTCAGGCTGCATGTTATTTTGAATTTTCACAGAGCTCTAGATTGAAAAACACATTTATCATGGAGATCACTATCTGGACTGCCCGACCAGTATGGCGTATCCGACCAGAGGCCCCAGCTAAAGCAAGAGAAGTGCTCTTGTATCCCAATGTAGATCGTCTCAGAGCTGCCACAAATGTTGCGTTCCTTCTAAAACTGTTTTGAAAGCATGAAGCCTCCCAAAAAACTATGCAAGCCGAGGGATGGAACCACCTGATGGCTCCCTCAATATCGCCCTGTAGGCGGCGAACATCGAAACTCGCGAATTGTTAGAACCGCTTTCACCACTGACAAAGGGTGTTAATGACGCTGTCGTAACGCGTTGGCTGGGCAAACTAGATTTTTCTCGCACCCCCGGCCTCTGCTGTGGCAAGAGGCGCCTAATGTGTAGGTCCAGGTAGGCCGTTTTCCCTCTCCATCAACCGAACACATTGGCTGCACACTATGGGCGAAATTCTTGAGCCCAAGCATTCTGTCCCCAGTAAGTGCTTCGAGATGTTCCTTTCCCTAATAGCCGTACATGGCTTTCAAGCCCCAAATGTCCACTGCAAGATTTAGTATTAAATGACAGAACTGCCTGCTTGTTCTCAAAAATCACTATTCGAAGGAGAGCCACCATAAAAACACCGCATGCATTAACAATGTACACGCTTTCATCATTGCCCGCTCAAGCTCATAACTGCTTGTCGTCTCACAAACACAATATCTTGGGTGAGAAAACAACATTAATTTGTGCCCTTGAATATGGAGAATAGTGAGAGAGTGACTCATCTTCTCACATATCGTTTACATCAATCGATTCCCTCATTTTACGAGTATATTGTCGCTTATAATGATGCCCTACATTTTTTATTACGAACTCATGAGAGCAGGACAGATGTGTAGTTGTACAGCTTCGTTCTTTTCAGCTAAAATCCCTAGAAGGGTGGGAATGGGACAGAGGGAACCAGTTGGGAGTTTGGGGGGTGATTTCCGGGCCAAGAATTTTCCCGACGATGAGCAAGGGAAACCTCCTCTTGGTCTTACTGGAGAATGGGAAAGACTTTAATTTATTTTGGACGAAGTTATTCTTTGTTCCAGACAAAAATGGATATATATTGTCGGTGCGTGTGGTTGTGCCTGCGTTATTGTATGCGTGCACGTGTGTTATGCACGTGATTCCGAATTTTTCTTCCCACTTTTTATACAGATTGCATCGATGAAGGTGCTTACATTGTCTGAACTTTAATAACTGAGGAGATATTTTAAGAGGTCCGAGCAGATGTAATTTCGATGTATTGCTCATGCGCTGCCTGCGATATGCAAGGTATAAGAGAATCGCTGACCAGAGAGCAGTGTTGACTGAGTAGGAACTGTGTAGCTGTAGCAGTAAGTTGTTGCTAGTCTGCAGTCTGGTCTGGTCTGGTATTGTCTATCGTGTTGGCTGGGCCGGTCGTGGTGCAGCGATGCCGGAGCCTGAGTATTATTGTATAAGGTAAAAAGCAGCCTCCCGCATATCTAGTAATGTTATCTGAACTCCCATGTAAATGTTTTAAAAATGTCCTAATAATAATCTTTGTCATATAAAGTAATTTTTTAATAAGCATTCATTTCAATTTAAAGAATTTACTAATTTCTCCAATCCATGATCATTCCGATTGTTGCAAAAAAAAAAAATCAGTTGCTTCCTTTCATAAATGACCAATCTATCGGCCAGCATTGCACAGAGCTGTGCCGGAGAAGTTTATTGTAAGAGCAGATATATTCGGCGACTTTATTGAGGTAAGAATTTTTCCTTTTTTATTCAGAATGATTTTACAGGGCCATGACGCAGCACTGCTGTCGTCCAAAATTTACCAGGTTAAATTCACAGTGAATTATTGAAAAGTCATAAGTGAGCGACAATTTAATTGAGAGGTTAGTTACATTGTTTTATTACCAGGTTACTGAATTTATTTTTTTATTACGAGGTTTAGGAATTTTTCTGTTTCGAGCTTACATTAAATGAGAAAAGAATTTTGTGGGTACATTAAATGGGAAAGAAATTTTGTGTGGAGGTTAAATGTGAATGAATTTCTGTAGGGAGGTTACAAATGTGAAAGAAAGAATTTTGTGGGGAGGTTACAATATTAACGATAACTTGATCCACTTGTGATTATATGGTGCTCTCATGACTACTGTGTGTAGCCATTCTTTTTTTTTATGGTTATTTTCAGTTGCCAGTAACGGCACGTCCATAACGAAATGGCTCGAACTGTGAAAATATGAAATAAGTGCAGTGACTATGGTGGGTAGAGTTTGGTACCGCGTGACCGCCACGTTTAACAATAACGAAAATATGCGACAAATTGGGAAGAACGGAGATGTGTCTCATCAGAAGAGGGGATGGTGTGGCTGGAAGAAATCAGTACCGGACGGAATAGGGGTGGACGCAGTGGTACAAACTCTCACAAGATACCCAGGGAAGTCCTTTCGGCAAGCTGCGCTTGGATCAGGTGTAACCAAATCACGTGTTCGCCGCATTTCAAAGCAAGCAAAATGGAAAGTCTACATTCTCAGGTTGCTTCACGTGATGAGTGAGGACGATCCAGAGAGGCGTCTCGAATTTTATGAATGGATTTGCGATATCGCACAGTTGACTCAGGTCAGTGGTGTGTCTGATGAGGCGTCTCAATGGAACCATCAATCGCCGTAACTGCGACATAATCCCGTCTTATAGAGGAACGAGCTGTTAATCTTCCTGCGATATCAATGTGGCGTGGTACGTCTGTCAGAGGATTGATATGGCTATTCGTTTTTGAAGGAACAGTCACAGATGTAAAGCACGTTACCATGTTGCAGGAACGAATTTTAACTACTGTTTCAGATGAAGATTTTTTTTTTCCATAAGACGTTGCACCGACACATTACCATCGTAACGCACGGCAGTTCCTGGATGAAACATTTTTTGAGAGATGGACAGGCCGACAACGAAGTGTTAAGTTTCCATCTACATCTCCTGATCTAACGTTGACTTCTTTCTTTGGGGTACTCTCAAGAACACCGTCTGCACTTCAAAACCACGTCCGCTGGCTGACATGAGAGAGGCGCTTGTGACTGCATGCGAATCTGTTCCAATGACAACCATAACAAATGTGTATCGACATGTTCCGCTGCGTTGCAGACGCTACATTGCAACTGACTCTCTTCAACAGTAAAACATCAATAGTAATTTCGTGACCATCTTTGTGACTTAAAAATCAGTTTTTGTTATTGTTGTTAGAGTTATTAAGGTTCAAACGGTGTAAACTCCCTTGTGGGACGCACTGTATACTTTCGTTCTGCTTCTGCTTCTTCTTTATCTTCCCACTTCTTTTGCCTGACTGGTCTTGATGCAGCACTGCGCTTACCTCTTCTTCATTTGCAATCTACGACCTGACTCATTTTTTGGATATATTCAAATTTCTGTCTTCCTATTCAGTGTTTCCCGTCTACAGCTTCCTCTAGTGCCATATACGATATTCCCTGATACTGTAACACATGTTCTATACCATAGACGACGTTCCCTGATACTGTAACACATATTCCATCATCCAGTCTCGTCTCCTTGACAGTGATTTCCATATATTATTTTCTTGGCCGTTTTCGTGGAGAAACTCCTTTATCTTATCACTCCACAATATTTTCAACATTCTTCTGTAGCACCACACCTCAGCACATCGACTCTGATTTCCCACTGTCCATGATTCACTACCATATCACACAATACTGTGCTCCAACGTACATTCTCAGAAATTTTTTCTCAAATTAAGGCCTATACTTGGTGCCAGTAGACTTCTCTTAGCCAGGAATGCTCTCTTCGCCTGTGCTGGTTTGCTTTTTATATCATCCTTGCTTCTTCCGTCATGGGTTATTTTACTTCCAAGGTAGTAGACTTTATTGATTTCGCTAACTTTGATATTAATTTGCTTTCTATTTTCGTTTCTCTTACATCTCAGTACCTTTGTCCTTTATGGTTTTCTCTCAACCTATATTCTTTACTCATTAGACTGTTCATTACATTCAATAGATCTTATAATTCTTCTTCGCATTCACTGAGTATACGAGAGTCATCAGCGAATGTTATCATTGATATCCTTTCACCCTGAATTTTAAAACCCACCCCTCAACCTTCCGTGTATTTCCGTCACTGCTTCTTCGGTGTATACATTGAATAGTAGGGGTGAAAGTCTGAATCACCGTCTTGCAACCCTTTTAAGCCGAGCACATCGTTCTTGATGTTCCAGTCTTATTTTTCCTTCTCGGTTCATTTGCGTATTGTATATTATCACTCTTTCCTTATACCTTATTCCTATTTTCCTTAGAATTTCGAACATCTTGCATCGTTTTACTTTGTCGAATCCTTTTTCCTGGTCGACGAATCCTATGAGCGTGTCCTACTTCCGTTATCAAGCGCAACTTGAGAAATGCCTTCTTATACCCCTACATTTCCTAAAGCCAAAATGATTGTCATCTGACTGATCCTCAATTCTCTTTTCCGTTATTCTGTATATTATTCTTGTGAGTTGGTGGGCAAATAAAGCAAATGAAATACAGTTATATGCCGACACACACCAAATGGGCAGATTCTTTGAGTCCCTGAAAACTATCTTTGGTCCAAGAGTTGGGAAGATAGCACCAGTCTATAACAAAGATAAAAGTTGTCGGCTGACGCAACAGAGTGACATCCTGTCTCGGTGGGCGGAACATTTTAATGACGTTCTTAATCCTGACCATCAGACAACCGATATTCCATACATAGAAGCACTTGAAGACCTGCCAGTTGAGGAACAACTTGCGGATGCCCCTTCCTACGATGAATTCATTTCAGCACTGGCTAAGCTGAAAAATGACAAAACAGCAGGATTAGATAACTTGCCATCAGAGCTATATAAATATGGGGGGCCAAACATCAAGAAACCATTGTTTGCTCTGATCTTAAGGATTTGGGAGTATGAAATGATTCCACAAGACTGGAAAGATGCTTGTATTTCCAAGATCTATAAAGGCAAGGGTGACATATCAGACTGCAGCTCCCACAGGGGCATTTCTCTTCTCTCAGCAGCGGGAAAAGTCCTTGACCACATAATTAACACCCGGTTAACACACTTTGCAGAAAAACTGCTACCAGAGACCCAGTGTGGCTTTCGCCCAAACAGAGGCACAGTGGATGCCATATTTGTTGTCAAACAAATGCAAGAGAAAAGCTTAGAGCAACATCGGCCTTTGTTCATGTGCTTTGTAGACCTGGAAAAAGCTGACGCAACAGAGTGACATCCTGTCTCGGTGGGCGGAACATTTTAATGACGTTCTTAATCCTGACCATCAGACAACCGATATTCCATACATAGAAGCACTTGAAGACCTGCCAGTTGAGGAACAACTTGCGGATGCCCCTTCCTACGATGAATTCATTTCAGCACTGGCTAAGCTGAAAAATGACAAAACAGCAGGATTAGATAACTTGCCATCAGAGCTATATAAATATGGGGGGCCAAACATCAAGAAACCATTGTTTGCTCTGATCTTAAGGATTTGGGAGT
The DNA here is from genome assembly GCF_023864275.1 of Schistocerca cancellata. Classification (NCBI taxonomy): domain Eukaryota; kingdom Metazoa; phylum Arthropoda; class Insecta; order Orthoptera; family Acrididae; genus Schistocerca; species Schistocerca cancellata. Next base: position 1,055,931,653 of record NC_064626.1, on the reverse strand, counting down.
ATGAAATGATTCCACAAGACTGGAAAGATGCTTGTATTTCCAAGATCTATAAAGGCAAGGGTGACATATCAGACTGCAGCTCCCACAGGGGCATTTCTCTTCTCTCAGCAGCGGGAAAAGTCCTTGACCACATAATTAACACCCGGTTAACACACTTTGCAGAAAAACTGCTACCAGAGACCCAGTGTGGCTTTCGCCCAAACAGAGGCACAGTGGATGCCATATTTGTTGTCAAACAAATGCAAGAGAAAAGCTTAGAGCAACATCGGCCTTTGTTCATGTACTTTGTAGACCTGGAAAAAGCTTTTGATAGTGCCCCACGGGAAGCTCTCTGGATCATACTAAAGAAAACTGGGTGCCCTGACAAAATTGTCAGTTTGATTCGGCAGTTTCATGAAAACATGATGGCAAAAATCCGCCATGAGGACAAGCTCTCAGAACAGTTTCCCGTGACATGTGGTGTAAAACAAGGCTGTTTTCTGGCTCCCACACTCTTCTCACTTTACTTCGCAGTTGTTATGAGAGACGCGACCAAAGCCTGTAGTAATCAAATTAGTCTCGACACAAGGACAGACAAAAGTGTCTTCAACACCTCTCGCCTCAGAACAAAAAGTCGCGTAACCAAACTATCCATTTTAGAGATGCTCTACGCGGATGATGTGTGCATGATGGCTAATTCTTGCGAAACTCTTCAGACTTACAAAAAACTGCTAAATGCCTCCTGCAGAAGATTTGGCTTAGCCATTAGCATCACTAAGACGCAAGTTCTCAAACAGCCACTTAGAGGTCTTAATGCAGATGACTCCAGTATTGAGATAAATAACAAACCCTTGCAAAATGTGTCTAAGTTCAAATACCTGGGAAGCCAAATTAGAAGTGACAACAGCCTGACAACGGAAACCGCAGCGCGTATAGCCAGCGCAGCCTCAGCCTTCGGTAAGCTTAATGACCGAGTATGGAAATCACATGATCTCAAGCTACAAACAAAAATTGCAGTCTACAAAGCAGTAGTATTATCCACCTTACTCTATGCCTCGGAAACCTGGTGCTGTTGCAAAGCTGACATTAAGAAGCTAGATAAATTTCATCTTCGATGTCTGAGATCAATTCTGTGCATCAAATGGGAAGACCGTGTCCCAAACACGGAGATTTTGCGCCGCGTGAAACTGGCTGGTATTGAAGCTTTAATAATGAAACATCAACTGAGATGGAGTGGTCACATAGTACGCATGGATGACAGTAGGCTACCTAAAGCGGTGTTCTACTCGCAGCTCTCGTGCGGGAAGAGGAGGAAAGGTGGTCAACACCTGCGATGTAAAGAGACCATTAAACGCCACCTTGCAGCCTGTGGCATTCCAAGCAACCGTTGGGAGGAGCTAGCATTGCGCCGATCGCAGTGGCGATCAACTGTACATAAGAGCATCGAACAATTCGAGCAAAAGCGTCTAATGAACCTGGATGCTAAAAGAGAGCTCCGAAAATATCAGCTCAAGCCTGTCTACACGTATACTTACAACTCTGCTGGTCAACTTCACTGTGCTCCATGCAACAGGATATTCAAAGTGAAATTCGGATTCGCGAGCCACATCCGAGCCTACCACAACAAGGACAGAGAAGACTGACGGAGTCGCTGTCGCCGGACATGGCGAGGAGGACATCATATTATTCTTGTGAGCATGAGCTATTAAGTTGATTGTGTGATAGTTCTCGCACTTATCGCCCTTGCTACATTGGGAATCGCATGGATGATATTTTTCCGAAAGTCTGATGATACGTCACCAGTCTCATAGATTCTACACACCAACTTGAATAGACATTTGGTTGCCATTTCTCCCAGTGATTTTAGAAATTCAAATGAAATGTTATCTATCCCTTCTGCCTTATTTGGCTTCAAATCTTCCAGAGTTCTTTCAGATTCGTACTCGAATAATGGCTCCCTTAAGACATCCATATCGACTCCTCTTTCTTCTTCTCTCGCATCATTAGACAAATCCTACCCCTCTCACCTATTTCCACCTATCTCCACTGTCTTCTGCACCTAACAGTGGAATTCCCAATGTACGTTAATGTTACCACTCGTGCTTTTCCTTTCACCGAAGCTTGTTTTGACTTTTCTCTACGCTGAGTCAGTCCTCCCGATCATTATTTCGTTTTCAATTTCTTCACATCTTTCAGGCAGATATTTAGCCTTGGCTTCTCTGCACTTCCTATGTATTTCATTCCGAAAAGTCTTATGTTGCTTTACTCCTGTCTTTTGCTGAACATTTTTGTACTTTTTTTCTTTCGTCGACCAATTGAAGTGCTTCATCTGGTTGCCACTTACGCACTTTGTTCTCGGTCTTTCGCTCTTATTGTGCCTCTTTGCTCTTGTACATGACGTACGAGTATTACCCGTCTCTCGCTATAGTTTACCCGTACTTTCCCAGTATTTCGAAAATCTTGAAATATTTCACTTTGTCGAACGCTTTTTCCAGGTCGACGAATCCTATGAATGTGTCTTGATTTTTCTTCAATCTTGCTTCCATTATTAACCACAACGTCCGAACTCCCTCCGTGGTGCCTTTACCTTTCCTAAAGCCAAACTGATGGTCGTCTAACACATCCTCAATTTTCTTTTCTATTCTTCTGTATATTATTATATTATTCCTGCAAGCAACTTGGATGCATGAGCTGTTAAAATGATTGTGCCATAATTCTGGCACTTGTCACTTCTTGCAGTCTTCGAAATTGTTTATTTATTTATTTATTTATTTATTTATTTATTGTTCCGTGGGACCACATTAAGGAGAAGTCTCCATGGTCATGGAACGAGTCAATACATGAAATTATAACACGATTGTAGAAACAGATAAAATGAAATATAAGAAACATATTCAGGCGACACGTCATTAGTTTAAATAAAGAAAATCAAGAATGTAACACTGGAATTTGCTTTATTTTTTAGCTCTTCCAGGAGCTCCTCGACAGAATAGAAGGAGTGAGCCATGAGGAAACTCTTCAGTTTAGACTTAAAAGCGTTTGGGCCACTGCTAAGATTTTTGAGTTCTTGTGGTAGCTTATTGAAAATGGGTGCAGCAGAATACTGCACTCCTTTCTGCGCAAGAGTCAAGGAAGTGCATTCCACATGCAGATTTGATTTCTGCCTAGTATTAACTGAGTGAAAGCTACTAACTCTTGGGAATAAGCTAATATTGCTAACAGCAAACGACATTAAAGAAAATATATACTGTGAGGGCAATGACAGAATTCCCAGACTATTGAATAGGGGTCGACAAGAGGTTCTAGAACTTACACCACACATAGCTCGAACAGCCCGTTTTTGAGCCAAAAATACCCTTTTTGAATCAGAAGAATTACCCCAAAAAATAATACCATATGACATAAGCGTATGAAAATATGCGAAATAGACTACTTTTCGTGTTGAAATGTCACTTATTTCAGATACTGTTCTAATGGTAAATAAAGCGGCATTTAGTTTCTGAACAAGATCCTGAACATGGGCTTTCCACAACAGCTTACTATCTATCTGTACGCCTAGGAACTTGAACTGTTCCGTCTCGCTTATAACATGCCCATTCTGTCTGATTAAAATATCAGTTCTTGTTGAATTGTGAGTTAGAAACTGTAAAAACTGAGTCTTACTGTGATTTAGCATCAAATTATTTTCCACAAGCCACGAACTTATTTCATGAACTACATTATTTGATAATGTTTCAGTATTACACACAAGATCCTTCACTGCCAAGCTGGTGTCATCATCAAACAGAAATGTTTTTGAATCACCTGTAATACTAGAAGGCATATAATTTATATAAATAAGAAACAGCAGTGGCCCCAGCACCGATCCTTGGGGAACGCCCCATTTAACAGTGCCCCATTGGGACTGAACATCATTACCACTCTCAATATTGCGGAGAACTACCTTCTGCTTTCTGTTCTTAAAGCAAGAGGCGAACCAATTGTAAGCTAATCCCCTTACTCCATAATGTTCCAACTTCTGCAGTAATATTTTGTGGTCAACACAGTCAAAAGCCTTCGTTAAATCAAAGAAAACACCTAACGTTCGCAACCTTTTATTTAATCCATCCAAAACCTCACAGAGAAAAGAGACTATAGCATTTTCAGTTGTTAAGCCATTTCTAAAACCAAACTGTACATTTGACAGCAAATTATGTGAATTTAAATGCTGCAGTAACTTTTTATATACAACCCTCTCGATAACTTTAGCAAACACCGATGGCATAGAAATAGGTCTATAATTATCAACATTATCCCTGTCTCCCTTTTTATAAAGTGGCTTCACTACCGAGTACTTTAATCGGTCAGGAAACCGACCACTCCTAAAGGAAAAGTTACAGATATGGCTAAGTACTGGGCTAACATACATGGAACAATACTTCAGTATTCTGCTAGATACCCCGTCATATCCATGAGAGTTCTTGGTCTTTAGTGATTTAATTATTAACTTAATCTCCCTCTTTTCAGTATCATGGAGGAGCATTTCAGGTAACAGTCTCGGAACACTTTTTTCTACGAGCGCTATATGATTCCCTGTTGGGACTAGGTTTCTATTTAGTTCACCTGCTATATTCAGAAAGTGATTATTAAATACTGTACATATATGCGACTTATCAGTAACACGGACATTCCCACTACGCACTGATTCTATATCCTCGACCTGTCTCTGCAGACCAGCCACTTCCTTTACGACTGACCATATGGTTTTAATTTTATCCTGAGACTTAGCTATTCTATCTGCATACCACATACTTTGTGTGGATGATATTTTTCCGAAAGTCAGATGGTATATCGCCAAACTCTACATTCGCTATAATTATTCGGTTGCCACTTCTCTCACTGATTTTTAGAAATTCTGGTCTACTATTACCCATCCCTTCTGTCATATTTGTCTTAAGTCTTCCAAAGGTCTCATAAATTCTGATTCTAATACTGAATCCCCTACTTCTTCTATACCGACTCCTGTTTTCTGTTCTATCACAGCCGGCCGGTGTGGCCGAGCGGTTCTAGGCGCTTCAGTCTGGAACCGCGCGACCGCTACGTTCGCAGGTTCGAATCCTGCCTCGGGCATGGATGTGTGTGATGCCCTTAGGTTAGTTAGGTTTAAGTAGGTCTAAGTCGTAGGGGACTGATGACTTCAGATGTTAAGTCCCATAGTCTTCAGAGCCATTTGAACCAGTTTGTTGTTCTATCACAACAGACAAGTCTTCCCCCTCAGAGAGACCTTCAACTTTCTCTTTCCAGCTATACACTGTCTCCTCTGCATTTAACTGCGGCATTCCCGTTGCACTCCTCGTATTACGTCCCTTGCTTTTAACTTCAGCGGAGACTGTTTTGTTTTTTCAGTATGCTGGGACACTCCTTCCGACAAACATTTGTTTTCCGTTTCCTTCACGTTTTTCATGCAGTCTGAGGTCATCGGTCCCTACACTTACACACTACTTAAACTAACTTATGCTAAGAACAACACACACACACAGACACACACACAGACACACACACTGACACACACATGCCCGAGGGAGGACTCGAACCTTCGGCCGGAGGGGCAGCGCAGTCCGTGACATGACGCCCCAGACCACGCGGCCACTCCGCGCCCGCCTTCTTTCGTCAAACAAGCGAAGTGTTTCTACTGTTACCCATGGTTTCTTCGCTGTTACCTGCTTTGAATCTATGTTTTTCTTTCCAACTTCATTGATCGCTGGTTTTAGATATGTCCATTTCTCTTCCACTGAACTGCCTATTAAGTAATTCCTTATCGCAGCATCTATAGCCTTATAGAACTTAAAGCGTATCTCTTCATTTCTTAGTACTCCCGTATCCCACACTTAAGTAGTGTGATTCCGCTTGATTAGTCTCTTAAACTTCAGCTTACTCTTCAGCACTATTAAATTGCTGAGTCCCGGCGACTTTAATTTTGACGGGCATGGCGCTCCGCTGGCGCCACTTGGTACTTGGACGTCGATATCGATCCTGATCATATTTTAAGGAGCTAGGGTCTTTGGTAGAGGCGTGTGTTGGTCTTTGGCGGGTATTAGTACTAACAGCTGGAGAGCACGTGACTGGCCAGTTGTTTGTTCAGCTACTTATGCTATTAGGGTCATTGCAAATTTTGGCGATATACATGTGAGTAAATTAGCTTACCAAGCCTATTTTCATTCTCTGCTTTCGTATGGCATCATATTCTGGGGTAACTCATCATTGAGTAAAAGAGTGTTCATTGCACAAAAGTGTGTAATCAGAATAATTGCTGGAGCTCATCCAAGATCATCCTGCAGACACTTATTTAAAGAGCTAGAGATCTTCACTGTAGCCTCACAATATATATATTCACTTATGAAATTTGTTATTAACAGTCCGAACGAATTCAAAAGTAACAGCAGTGTACATGGCTACAACACTAGGAGAAAGCCGGCCGAAGTGGCCGCGCGGTTCTGGCGCTGCAGTCTGGAACCGCGAGACCGCTACGGTCGCAGGTTCGAATCCTGCCTCGGGCATGGATGTGTGTGATGTCCTTAGGTTAGTTAGGTTTAACTAGTTCTAGGGGACTAATGACCTCAGCAGTTGAGTCCCATAGTGCTCAGAGCCATTTGAACCATTTTTTGAACTAGGAGAAAGGATGATCTTCATTACTCAAGGTTAAATCTAACTTTGACTCAGAAGGGGGTAAATTATGCTGCCACCAAAGTCTTTGGTCACTTACCTAATAGCATCAAAAGCCTGACAGATAGCCATAGAGCATTAAAAAGTAAATTAAAAGAATTTCTTAATGGCAACTCCTTCTACTCATTAGATGAATTTTTGGATATAGTAAGTGGGTAATTTCCCCAACCTCCACAAAAAAAGGAAAAAAAATTAAGTGTCATGTAATATTTTGTGTAATGTAATATCTTCTATAGACACCTTTTATTAACCTGACACGTTCCACATCATTACGAAGTATCGTATTCACGATCTATGGAGCATGTACTAATCTAATCAAATCTAATCTTTGGGGGACTCCTGCTGTCCGTTACGCCCGTCCGGGCCTCGAGAAGTCGTAAGTGATTAAATCGGTTGGAGGCAAGCCTTACGGGCTCGATTAGGGTTTAATAGCGGCGAGTTGCGGGAACAGCAGCGGACGCGGCGTGCCACCTGGTCAAAAAGTTCCTGGCCAGCTCCGCAAGCTTACATTTTACGGCACCTCGAAGACCGCCTGTACGGATTGGAGGCAGTAACGCACCTGCTTGGAGTCCTGGAAGTCTCGGCTTCTTCACATCTGAACGGAGTTAAGTGTTGGTTAAAAACCAACTTGATACTTGTTATCGTAAGGCTACTTCTGTGTTAATGTAGAATTTGACCTGTCATATTAACGTGCGTCCGAGTGATTGTGTGCTTGGTCATCAGTCAGTGCAGCAGATAATTTGTTGTTCCAGGCCATATTCCATGCAAGTCTACGAGCGTTCTCTGTTAGAACCTGAGTTGATGTAATTGTAACATAGTCTGTGACGAAGGCAATGCACCCTTTTTAGATGAGCACGTCGGGATTACCGAAGTGACCGATTCCACCCGTCTGCTTTGACCCATGACGTCATCAGTATGCCAGACATGGCTATTCTAAGCGTCTCCATGCATAATATGTCACTACATACACACGGCAACAAACACGAAAATACGTATAAATAAGACAATAACATCTCCCTCCAAAAATACAATCAGACTAACGGGGCAGCCGCTGGAAAATGGGGGTTTTAGGGAGGGGACAAGCTAAATACAACAGTAAAAACAAGACACACCAAGATCCCAAAAACACGAAAATGACGAAAAAAAAATTACAAAATGTACAGGAATCAGACACTTCCCGTGACCAGTATTGGTCAACTGCAGCTGAAGATACCGAAGCACAAACAGCAAAAACTACGAAAATTGGAATCACACGTTTCCCTTGACCACAGCTGACGATACCAAAACACCAATACCTACATATAAAACTACGAAAATTGGAATCGGGCATTTCCCTTTATCTATATAGGTCAACCATAACTATTGATACAAAAAAACACCATCTACAACTACGAAAAACAAAACCAAAACCACTCCACCTCAAAAATTCAAAAGTCAAATATTCTTACGTAGAATAAAAGACGTTCAGTACACAAAAAACACAACAAGACGACATCTACAAACACAACCAACTCATAAACTCCGCGTAGCAATGACGTCACACACCACAACACCACGTCATGGGTCAAAGCATACGGGTTGAATCGGACGCTTCCGTTGACTCAGTACGCCCATAGTAAATGGATTTGCAGTCGCTTATAGTTCGCCTTGTAATTTTGAAGTAATTTTAAGGGGTGTTAAGCCTGTAACTTGTATGTATAGTCGCTTCCGCAATAACTTATAATTGTTTACGTCATTCAGATTCTCGTCTGTAGCCTTATTTGGGCAGATTACTGTCCCTTCTGATGTGTGTTGGCAGGATAGTTTTGGCAGCGGACAACGCATTCCTGTTTCCTGGGCCCGGATCAGAGGCGTGTTTTGTTTCTGCTGCGACGACACTTCCATAGGCGCAGGAAGTCTACGTTGGCTGGCTATCTGGCGCCTTTACTAGCCACCTCGTGTTGGCTAAATTTCAACAAACTTTGGTCGTTTGTTACGCACCACGGCGGAATGCCGCAAATTAATTGGGAACTCGTGATCTATCCAGTATTGTGAATTCGGCAAGCACATAAGCCTCGAAGAGTGTTCTGCAAGCCCGAAGTTTCTCGTCGCTGTACCTGCTCTTTAACTATCCGTTTGAACCTTGCCTCCTTGTTGCCGCTTCTGGACCGTGTTAGGTTTTAAAACCTTTTATTTATTCTTATGAACTGTGGAGTTTTCCCTTTTTATCCACAGTCATTAGCTAACTCCACTCATTGTCAAGCCTGCCTGCTGGTCGCCTGTTGGCTGTGATGGCCGCCTGCTGTATTTGCCAGGTTATCTTGTGTTTTGTGGGATTGTATCTTTATTCAGGGGTCATTGTCAATGTTTCTGCTGACGTCTACCGGCTGTGAGTCACATTTTAAATTGCATGGCTTCCCAACTTTGCTTGTATTTTGGGGGATTGCTTACGGATTTTATTAAGGTTTATAGATTGTTAAGGACTTTCCAACAGCCACAATCAGTGGTGTGACTTATTATCCTTTCTGTTTTTCAGGTGGGCGTTGTCTATTTAACATGTTATCCGTGCTTGGGAATTGTTAGTACATTTAGTGGCAGTCATTTGTAATTCATTTTACTGGTAAAACTCAGTTTGTTCAACCCACTTTCAGTCACACCTAGTTTGTGTGACTTCTCACTTGTATTTGGGGACTGTGTATATTCCTGGTTTGAAGCCCTGTTAATGTTTTTTATTAATGAACTGATCCTGTTTAAGTTCTTTAAAACGTTGTAAGCGTTGTGATTCGTTTAACACGATATTTAAATTTTAATTATAGTAATTGTTGTTAAGTAATAAAGTGTATTTCATGAAACAAAAAACGACGAAATATGTGGATCCACCTTCCACGAGTTTTTCCTTAAAATCACCCCAACCTTCGTTATGAGGTACCAATTGTGATCTAAGCGTATATCTGCTCCTGGGTACGCCTTACAACCCACTATCTGATTTTGGAATCTGTACCTAACTATAATGTAATCTAACTGGAATCTTGCCGTATTACCTGGCCTTTTCCAAGTATACCTCCTCCTCTTGTGATTCTCGAACAGAGTATTAGCTATTACTAGTTGAAATTTATTGCAGAACTCTCTTTTCTCATTCCTCATACCAAGCTCATATTCTTCCGTTACCCTTTCTTCTACTTCTTCCCTTACAACCGCTTTCCAGTCCTCCATGACTATTAGTCTTTTATCTCCATTTATGTACTGAATTACCTTCTCGATAGCCTTGTATACTTTCTCTATTTCTTCATCTTCGGCTTACGACGTCGGCATGTGTGCCTGAACTGTTGTTGTGGGTGTCGGTTTGCTGCAGATTTTGATGAGAACAACCGTATCACTTAACTGTACACAATAACGCACTCCCTTCCCTACCTTCCTATTCATAATGAATCCTGTTCCCGTTGTGCAATTTTCTGCTGCGGGTGAGATACGTCTGGCGAAAAAGGAAAAACTGCAGTTTCATATTCCGTGAGTTGACATGATTTTTGCAAAGTTTTAAAAATGTGAATATGGCATTAATATTGGTATTATGTGGCAGAAATGTTATCGTTGCTCATTTGCGAACGTAAGTTACCTACAGTACAGGCTGCTTCTGACCAGCATACATCCAAGAGTAGTTGACGAAGGAATATTATCGTCCTCACATGGATTACGCACTCGTCAAGAGGACTAAATAGCTGCATTCTAAAAGCGAGGACCTGCTACCACGGTCTACGTCATCGCACAACATCATCCATCGCGCACAAATAAGCAGCTTTAAAACTTTTTATCGCCCTATAACTTTCTATCCGTAAAGACTCTGAAAGCAGTTCGAATAATTTCTATTGTCACTTCAGTTTAATTAACCTGATAAAATAGTTTGTTTTCAATAAACACAGTTTTGTGGTGACTATGTTCAATAATCCGTATTGTTATTGTTTGCCGTATTATTTCCCTACGAATACAGTTTGCCGTGTTTGCCTTTGTTTTGTTTTTCTTTTCTATTACATATACCTTTCAATGTCATATGTGGGGATATGCTCCGGTGTGTGTGTTTTCAGTTATCTTGGTGAATGTTACATTTTTATAAGCCATGTTTAACTCACTGTGCGAATGCTAAAGGATTTGCCACTGTATATCTATCAGTCAGAATAAAGAAGGCTATTCCTCCTTCGTACAAGTTCCAAATACACTGGAAACTTAAAGTGTGACAGCTGTACAATGAAAGGAACTTACGTGAAAGGACCTTATGAATTTTATATTTATAGCGACAGCAGAGCCAACTTGAATAGTCCTAATCGCCATCTGGTTTAAATACGAAAGTTCTATGCAATTTTACATTTGTTACCTTCATGAGTATACGCTAATACATATATGTACCAATTATGTACGTGTTCGTTGAAAAATATAGAAGTATACTGTAAAGACCTTCCTCTCCATGTACTGAACTCTAATGGTTGTAAATGTAAGAGGAATCACACTGTCTTTCTGAATGTAATGTTCAGTCTACGTAAACATCAGCCAGTTTTAAAGGCATTAATAACCTATTATATACATGACTTATGTGTATTACTGCTTATAAAAGTGGCAATTCTAATTTTAATTTGTAATTTTACTGTGTTTCTTTAAAATTATTTTAATAACCGGGTATGTTTTTTAGTAATGTATGTGTGAACGCCTGAGAAAGTGGTGGATATTTGCTATAGTTTAGTGATATTAGTGGTTTTTTGTATTACGTTGTTTTACATCAGGCTTCAACCAAAGCGCATATCGTTAATCTGTAATTGTATCACACATGCTTTTTTGCCGTTTGATATCTATCAGCCTGTCTGTTAAGACATAAATTTCATCTTCATACCTTAACCCATTCGTAAGAAAAAGAGGTCTACTATTCCTTGTGGGTGTACATAATTTAATCTTATAAGTCAATGCAGTCAAAAGATACGGACATATCTGTGACACATTTTGATACTAACGAGTTCATCTATCAAAACGAACTGTCTACATGTATGTCGAGCCTGGCGGTATAGTAGTAAAGGGCGTGTAGGTTAACCGAGAGTTCGCGGTGTAGAATCTCGGTCGGAAGACGTGCTTTTCAGTCTTAGTTCGAATCTAGTTTTTACATCTCAACGCCAACTGCTTTGCGGCAGTGGTAACATCGGTTCCCGTCAGATCACAGTAGTTAAGCGCTGACAGGCATGGCTAGCACTGGGATGGGTGACCGCCCGGGTCTGCCGAGTGCTTTTGACATAGTAGGGAGCATTTCAATCTTGTTAGGCCAATACAGAAGCTGCCTGAGAAGTAGCAGCTCCGGTCACGACAGCTGACAAGAGCTGGGAGAGCAGTGTGCTGACCACATGCCCTTCCACATCCTCATCCACTGCCGCCTATCGACTGACACGGTGGTCCATCGGCATCGTTGGACCTTCCGAGGTAAGTTCGGACGTAATTTGGTTTGGTTTTAACCTCTCAATGTTGTGAAGAGTCACCAGAAACCGGATATCCCCTTTCCCCTGCTGCATAACTGGGGTAGGTGGTGGGACACGCAAGTTGCCAAAGTGTTGTCCAATAGAAAGACTTGCACCATGCCACTGAGCCACACGTAACTGTTACCATTACCATCTACACAGATAATTTAAGTTTGTAAGGAACCCCAGGAGCAAGACCTACTCACCCTTCTTCGTCCCCCCTCCCCCCCCCCCCCACACACACTTTATCTGATCTCGTTGTTGAGAACATCTAGAGGCCCATCACGAGGGATGGATTTGGTTGGGAGCTAATACCATCAGAAGTATGTCACAGACTGAGTGTCCAGGGATCAGAATACCACCCCAAAGCCCAGAGCTTCGGTGTCTCATGGAGTCCATGGTCTAAGGCTTCCATTCAGTCCCTTTTTGACCAGTGTGATTGGCTGGCAACTGAAGATAGCAAAACGAAAGCCGAAGTTTCAAATTTCACGTTCAAGAAATCGCTCACGCAGGAGAATCGTGCAAACATACTGTCATTTAACTATCGGACAGTCTCCCGCATGGACGAGATAGTAATAAGCATCCCTGGCGCAGAGAAACAACTGAAAGATTTAAAAGCGAATAAATCATGAGGTCCGGATGGGGTTCCAATTCAGTTTTACAAAGAATACTCTACGGCATTAACTCCTTACCTAGCCTGTGTTTAGCGTCAGTCTGCCGCCCAGCAAAAAAGTCCCAAGTGATGGGGGAAAGGCGCAGGTGACTCCATTATATAAGAAAGGTAAAAGAACGGACCCATAGAATTACAGACCAACATCCCTAACTTCGATTTACTGCTGAATTCTTGAACGTATTCTCAGTTACAATATATTAAACTGTCTTGAAACTGAGAAGATTATGTCCACGAATCAGCATGGTTTTAGAAAGCATCGCTAGCGGTAAACTCAGCTTGCCCTTTTCTGACGTGATGTTCTGTTAACTATGGATGAAGAGCAATAGGCAGATTCCATATTTCTAGATATGAGTGTCTCAAAGACTTCTTAAGTATTAGAACCGTATTCCAAGATGCTACTCCAGGCGGGTGTAAATGAATGTGCGCAACGGAAAATAATAAACGCTAAAATGAAGATTTGCCCCATTTTAACTACCCCCTGAAGCATACCTTAGGATCTCTTAATGTACTTTAACATATAAATCACAGCCTAAACATAAATGACTGATTAAGGCGACTAATACTACTAAATGATAAACGTTGTTCCTACTTATACATTCATTGTAGATTTAAAAAAACCTTTGCATTACAAAGTTTACATTTCCTAAGTAAATTTACAAATCGATTGCCCAACTATGCCCCTTATTATGACTGCGCGATCTAATATAAATAACGCGAAATGACTACTTTCAAAGATGATATGCGGTGGTGTGGAACCTCAGTGGAAATAAACTAACGTGATCACAGCTTTTTAGCTTTTATAGCCCTAATAAGCCGAAGCAATTTGCGATATGACCTTACGTTCTTCGTCCGGTGCGTCGAAGTGATGGTTCTCGTACTCGTCTGCGACTATGGAAGAACTGCAGCCACAAATAAACTCTTTCAAACACTAGGACGGCAGAAGGCGGTCCTCTGACTAATATACTCTAATACTGTCTCCTCCTCTCTGTGTTCTACAGACGAGAAACGCGAACTCCGAGCCACAAGGACGGAGTTCAGATAAAGTCTCGCCGGCCGGTGTGGCCGAGCGGTTAAAGGCGCTACAGTCTGGAACCGCACGACCGTTACGGTCGCAGGTTCGAATCCTGCCTCGGGCATGGATGTGTGTGATGTCCTTAGGTTAGTTAGGTTTATGTAGTTCTAAGTTCTAGGGGACTTATGACCACAGCAGTTGAGTCCCATAGTGCTCAGAGCCATTTGAACCATTTTTAGATAAAGTCTCAACGTAAGTATAGGCAGAGGAAGTGCTCTCAATTTCTGAACGCTGCGTACTCAACGACGACTTCCAACCCGGAGGTGAAGTCCAGAATCGTATAGGTTCGCAACAGTACAGTGCCTAACTGTTCTAACTACACTCCTGGAAATTGAAATAAGAACACCGTGAATTCATTGTGCCAGGAAGGGGAAACTTTATTGACGCATTCCTGTGGTCAGATACATCACATGATCACACTGACAGAACCACAGGCACATAGACACAGGCAACAGAGCATGCACAATGTCGGCACTAGTACAGTGTATATCCACCTTTCGCAGCAATGCAGGCTGCTATTCTCCCATGGAGACGATCGTAGAGATGCTGGATGTAGTCCTGTGGAACGGCTTGCCATGCCATTTCCACCTGGCGCCTCAGTTGGACCAGCGTTCGTGCTGGACGTGCAGACCGCGTGAGACGACGCTTCATCCAGTCCCAAACATGCTCAATGGGGGACAGATCCGGAGATCTTGCTGGCCAGGGTAGTTGACTTACACCTTCTAGAGCACGTTGGGTGGCACGGGATACATGCGGACGTGCATTGTCCTGTTGGAACAGCAAGTTCCCTTGCCGGTCTAGGAATGGTAGAACGATGGGTTCGATGACGGTTTGGATGTACCGTGCACTATTCAGTGTCCCCTCGACGATCACCAGTGGTGTACGGCCAGTGTAGGAGATCGCTCCCCACACCATGATGCCGGGTGTTGGCCCTGTGTGCCTCGGTCTTATGCAGTCCTGATTGTGGCGCTCACCTGCACGGCGACAAACACGCATACGACCATCATTGGCACCAAGGCAGAAGCGACTCTCATCGCTGAAGACGACACGTCTCCATTCGTCCCTCCATTCACGCCTGTCGCGACACCACTGGAGGCGGGCTGCACGATGTTGGGGCGTGAGCGGAAGACGGCCTAACGGTGTGCGGGACCGTAGCCCAGCTTCATGGAGACGGTTGCGAATGGTCCTCGCCGATACCCCAGGAGCAACAGTGTCCCTAATTTGCTGGGAAGTGGCGGTGCGGTCCCCTACGGCACTGCGTAGGATCCTACGGTCTTGGCGTGCATCCGTGCGTCGCTGTGGTCCGGTCCCAGGTCGACGGGTACGTGCACCTTCCGCCGACCACTGGCGACAACATCGATGTACTGTGGAGACCTCACGCCCCACGTGTTGAGCAATTCGGCGGTACGTCCACCCGGCCTCCCGCATGCCCACTATACGCCCTCGCTCAAAGTCCGTCAACTGCACATGCGGTTCACGTCCACGCTGTCGCGGCATGCTACCAGTGTTAAAGACTGCGATGGAGCTCCGTATGCCACGGCAAACTGGCTGACACTGACGGCGGCGGTGCACAAATGCTGCGCAGCTAGCGCCATTCGACGGCCAACACCGCGGTTCCTGGTGTGTCCGCTGTGCCGTGCGTGTGATCATTGCTTGTACAGCCCTCTCGCAGTGTCCGGAGCAAGTATGGTGGGTCTGACACACCGGTGTCGTTGTGTTCTTTTTTCCATTTCCAGGAGTGTATAAACTCTCCTGAGAGCAAAGACAGCAAGCCCGCTGATATCGAGGGACAGTCACACACGGGCGCTCACAACGGAAGACCTCGTCTTTCCACCGCTAGCCTCCCAGAAGGCTCAGCTCCCCACCATCGTAATCCCAAAAACGAATCATATTCCCGAAACCACGGAATATTCTTCCTCTCTACAGATTCTTCCGAACGCCGATCAACCATATTTTAGTCTTTTGTCGTCCAGCGCGGAAAGTTTGTGAGGAAACACCTATACTCATACAGTGGTAAGCTTCTGAGTCAAAAGCCTTGGAACTAACCCAGACTGCGTTGTTTCCGAGGTGCCGCATCTTCGTTCCTCTCACCTGCGTCCAAGATTTGCAAAGTTCGGAAGTATTATCCGGTTATCCTTCCGGTCCTACTACAATAGCGGACGGCCATCACCCTATTGTGCTTCAGAGCTCAGGTGCCACGACGTCCGTCTAGCTACTTCCTATGTTTGAGCAGGACCAACACCTGTGCGGGCCTTCTACCCAGAGCTTGAGTTCTGCCTGCCGTTTCCTCTCCTCTTCTTTTCGAGAAACGCTATTGAGAAAATTTAGCGAACCGACATTTGGAGCTGACTGCCAAATGATCCTACTGCCGGAAACACACATTGCGCGTAAGGACCACAAAGATAAGGTATCAGAAGTTAGGGCTCATGCGGAGGCATATAGACAGTCGTTTCTCCCTCACGCTATTTAGGAGTGGAACAGGAATGGAAATTGCTGATAGTGGCTCAGGGTACCCTCCGCCACACAGCGTACGGTGTCTTGCGGAATATCTGTGTAGACGTAGATGTAGAACAATCCCTCTTCTTAATAACCTAAGGACTATAAAAAATCTATATATATATGGTGAGTCAGGAGGAAAGGTATAGGCTTTGGGATGACAGTATTAGTGATTCTCAACAAAAAACTTCATATGGCCGTATGGCCTATTCCGAATGGTTTCCGAGTTTTTGTAGGCCAATTTGAGATAGAATACTGAGGTAGCATATTGAGGTAGCAAGTTGAGTCGAACAATTTGATACAGGACACTTGTCGTCTATCAAGTATGGAAACTACCTCAGATTGGCCTACAAAAACTGCGTAAGCTACAATGCGCGTCGAGCGAGTTTTTCTACACTCTCATGCTCCCTTCGCACAAACCATTAGTTCTAGGGAAAAACTGAATAGGAGCCTTTTTGTAGGAAACTGAATGTAGTTTAATTTTGCACTGCGACACGTTTTCGCTGGAGGGTGCGGTTTTCGAGTTATTCAAGAAAAACGTACAAAAGTGATATTAAATATGTTCTATCTGCGAAACCATTCGGAATAGGGCATACGTCCATATGAAGTTTTTGTTCAGAATCACTAATACTATCACCCCTCAAAGGATGTACCTCTCCTCGTGACTTTCAAAATCAAGAGCACTAGTGCCATAACCCAGGGGCTGTAGGTCTAATAAATAAACACTTCATTACAAATGCTAGATTACCAATAATGATCAAGCAATATTCAAACATGTGATAAAATTAAATTCTGATCCATTTCGATTACAGGAAAACGGGCGCAACCAGCCTCCATAAGCACATAATTCCAACAATAGACGCTCTCAGGCACGTAACTTATACGTAATACTCACTCAGAACAGCTGGTTTTCTAATACAGAGGAGACAACGTACAGCATAGCAGTACAAAACTTGCCAGCCTTATTAATTAAAATTCTCTTGCAAGTACACTCCTGGAAATTGAAATAAGAACACCGTGAATTCATTGTCCCAGGAAGGGGAAACTATATTGACACATTCCTGGGGTCAGATACATCACATGATAACACTGACAGAACCACAGGCACATAGACACAGGCAACAGAGCATGCACAATGTCGGCACTAGTACAGTGTATATCCACCTTTCGCAGCAATGCAGGCTGCTATTCTCCCATGGAGACGATCGTAGAGATGCTGGATGTAGTCCAGTGTAACGGCTTGCCATGCCATTTCCACCTGGCGCCTCAGTTGGACCAGCGTTCGTGCTGGACGTGCAGACCGCGTGAGACGACGCTTCATCCAGTCCCAAACATGCTCAATGGGGGACAGATCCGGAGATCTTGCTGGCCAGGGTAGTTGACTTACACCTTCTAGAGCACGTTGGGTGGCACGGGATACATGCGGACGTGCTTTGTCCTGTTGGAACAGCAAGTTCCCTTGCCGGTCTAGGAATGGTAGAACGATGGGTTCGATGACGGTTTGGATGTACCGTGCACTATTCAGTGTCCCCTCGACGATCACCAGTGGTGTACGGCCAGCGTAGGAGATCGCTCCCCACACCATGATGTCGGGTGTTGGCCCTGTGTGCCTTTGTCGTATGCAGTCCTGATTGTGGCGCTCACCTGCACGGCGACAAACACGCATACGACCATCATTGGCACCAAGGCAGAAGCGACTCTCATCGCTGAAGACGACACGTCTCCATTCGTGCCTCCATTCACGCCTGTCGCGACACCACTGGAGGCGGGCTGCACGATGTTGGGGCGTGAGCGGAAGACGGCCTAACGGTGTGCGGGACCGTAGCCCAGCTTCATGGAGACGGTTGCGAATGGTCCTCGCCGATACCCCAGGAGCAACAGTGTCCTTAATTTGCTGGGAAGTGGCGGTGCGGTCCCCTACGGCACTGCGTAGGATCCTACGGTCTTGGCGTGCATCCGTGCGTCGCTGTGGTCCGGTCCCAGGTCGACGGGTACGTGCACCTTCCGCCGACCACTGGCGACAACATCGATGTACTGTGGAGACCTCACGCCCCACGTGTTGAGCAATTCGGCGGTACGTCCACCCGGCCTCCCGCATGCCCACTATACGCCCTCGCTCAAAGTCCGTCAACTGCACATGCGGTTCACGTCCACGCTGTCGCGGCATGCTACCAGTGTTAAAGACTGCGATGGAGCTCCGTATGCCACGGCAAACTGGCTGACACTGACGGCGGCGGTGCACAAATGCTGCGCAGCTAGCGCCATTCGACGGCCAACACCGCGGTTCCTGGTGTGTCCGCTGTGCCGTGCGTGTGATCATTGCTTGTACAGCCCTCTCGCAGTGTCCGGAGCAAGTATGGTGGGTCTGACACACCGGTGTCGTTGTGTTCTTTTTTCCATTTCCAGGAGTGTATAAACTCTCCTGAGAGCAAAGACAGCAAGCCCGCTGATATCGAGGGACAGTCACACACGGGCGCTCACAACGGAAGACCTCGTCTTTCCACCGCTAGCCTCCCAGAAGGCTCAGCTCCCCACCATCGTAATCCCAAAAACGAATCATATTCCCGAAACCACGGAATATTCTTCCTCTCTACAGATTCTTCCGAACGCCGATCAACCATATTTTAGTCTTTTGTCGTCCAGCGCGGAAAGTTTGTGAGGAAACACCTATACTCATACAGTGGTAAGCTTCTGAGTCAAAAGCCTTGGAACTAACCCAGACTGCGTTGTTTCCGAGGTGCCGCATCTTCGTTCCTCTCACCTGCGTCCAAGATTTGCAAAGTTCGGAAGTATTATCCGGTTATCCTTCCGGTCCTACTACAATAGCGGACGGCCATCACCCTATTGTGCTTCAGAGCTCAGGTGCCACGACGTCCGTCTAGCTACTTCCTATGTTTGAGCAGGACCAACACCTGTGCGGGCCTTCTACCCAGAGCTTGAGTTCTGCCTGCCGTTTCCTCTCCTCTTCTTTTCGAGAAACGCTATTGAGAAAATTTAGCGAACCGACATTTGGAGCTGACTGCCAAATGATCCTACTGCCGGAAACACACATTGCGCGTAAGGACCACAAAGATAAGGTATCAGAAGTTAGGGCTCATGCGGAGGCATATAGACAGTCGTTTCTCCCTCACGCTATTTAGGAGTGGAACAGGAATGGAAATTGCTGATAGTGGCTCAGGGTACCCTCCGCCACACAGCGTACGGTGTCTTGCGGAATATCTGTGTAGACGTAGATGTAGAACAATCCCTCTTCTTAATAACCTAAGGACTATAAAAAATCTATATATATATGGTGAGTCAGGAGGAAAGGTATAGGCTTTGGGATGACAGTATTAGTGATTCTCAACAAAAAACTTCATATGGCCGTATGGCCTATTCCGAATGGTTTCCGAGTTTTTGTAGGCCAATTTGAGATAGAATACTGAGGTAGCATATTGAGGTAGCAAGTTGAGTCGAACAATTTGATACAGGACACTTGTCGTCTATCAAGTATGGAAACTACCTCAGATTGGCCTACAAAAACTGCGTAAGCTACAATGCGCGTCGAGCGAGTTTTTCTACACTCTCATGCTCCCTTCGCACAAACCATTAGTTCTAGGGAAAAACTGAATAGGAGCCTTTTTGTAGGAAACTGAATGTAGTTTAATTTTGCACTGCGACACGTTTTCGCTGGAGGGTGCGGTTTTCGAGTTATTCAAGAAAAACGTACAAAAGTGATATTAAATATGTTCTATCTGCGAAACCATTCGGAATAGGGCATACGTCCATATGAAGTTTTTGTTCAGAATCACTAATACTATCACCCCTCAAAGGATGTACCTCTCCTCGTGACTTTCAAAATCAAGAGCACTAGTGCCATAACCCAGGGGCTGTAGGTCTAATAAATAAACACTTCATTACAAATGCTAGATTACCAATAATGATCAAGCAATATTCAAACATGTGATAAAATTAAATTCTGATCCATTTCGATTACAGGAAAACGGGCGCAACCAGCCTCCATAAGCACATAATTCCAACAATAGACGCTCTCAGGCACGTAACTTATACGTAATACTCACTCAGAACAGCTGGTTTTCTAATACAGAGGAGACAACGTACAGCATAGCAGTACAAAACTTGCCAGCCTTATTAATTAAAATTCTCTTGCAAGTACACTCCTGGAAATTGAAATAAGAACACCGTGAATTCATTGTCCCAGGAAGGGGAAACTATATTGACACATTCCTGGGGTCAGATACATCACATGATAACACTGACAGAACCACAGGCACATAGACACAGGCAACAGAGCATGCACAATGTCGGCACTAGTACAGTGTATATCCACCTTTCGCAGCAATGCAGGCTGCTATTCTCCCATGGAGACGATCGTAGAGATGCTGGATGTAGTCCAGTGTAACGGCTTGCCATGCCATTTCCACCTGGCGCCTCAGTTGGACCAGCGTTCGTGCTGGACGTGCAGACCGCGTGAGACGACGCTTCATCCAGTCCCAAACATGCTCAATGGGGGACAGATCCGGAGATCTTGCTGGCCAGGGTAGTTGACTTACACCTTCTAGAGCACGTTGGGTGGCACGGGATACATGCGGACGTGCTTTGTCCTGTTGGAACAGCAAGTTCCCTTGCCGGTCTAGGAATGGTAGAACGATGGGTTCGATGACGGTTTGGATGTACCGTGCACTATTCAGTGTCCCCTCGACGATCACCAGTGGTGTACGGCCAGCGTAGGAGATCGCTCCCCACACCATGATGTCGGGTGTTGGCCCTGTGTGCCTTTGTCGTATGCAGTCCTGATTGTGGCGCTCACCTGCACGGCGACAAACACGCATACGACCATCATTGGCACCAAGGCAGAAGCGACTCTCATCGCTGAAGACGACACGTCTCCATTCGTGCCTCCATTCACGCCTGTCGCGACACCACTGGAGGCGGGCTGCACGATGTTGGGGCGTGAGCGGAAGACGGCCTAACGGTGTGCGGGACCGTAGCCCAGCTTCATGGAGACGGTTGCGAATGGTCCTCGCCGATACCCCAGGAGCAACAGTGTCCTTAATTTGCTGGGAAGTGGCGGTGCGGTCCCCTACGGCACTGCGTAGGATCCTACGGTCTTGGCGTGCATCCGTGCGTCGCTACGGTCCGGTCCCAGATCGACGGGCACGTGCACCTTCCGCCGACCACTGGCGACAACATCGATGTACTGTGGAGACCTCACGCCCCACGTGTTGAGCAATTCGGCGGTACGTCCACCCGGCCTCCCGCATGCTAGCACGGGGTCCCGGGTTCGATTCCCGGCGGGGTCAGGGATTTTCACCTGCCTCGAGATGACTGGGTGTTTGTGTTGTCCTCATCATTTCATCATCATCCAGGAAAGTGGCGCAATTGGACTGAGCAAAGATTGGGTAATTGTACGGGCGCTGATAACCCCGCTGTTGAGCGCCCCACAAACCAAACATCATCATCATCACATCCCGCATGCTCACTATACGCCCTCGCTCAAAGTCCGTCAACTGCACATACGGTTCACGTCCACGCTGTCGCGGCATGCTACCAGTGTTAAAGACTGCGATGGAGCTCCGTATGCCACGGCAAACTGGCTGACACTGACGGCGGCGGTGCACAAATGCTGCGCAGCTAGCGCCATTCGACGGCCAACACCGCGGTTCCTGGTGTGTCCGCTGTGCCGTGCGTGTGATCATTGCTTGTACAGCCCTCTCGCAGTGTCCGGAGCAAGTATGGTGGGTCTGACACACCGGTGTCAATGTGTTCTTTTTTCCATTTCCAGGAGTGTACGTAAAAGTTAAAACCCTTAAAACAAACATTAAAAATAATTTAGGAGAATTTAACTAAAATGATACAAGAAAAGTAGCAGCAACATTGTTTAAACCTTTACTGGAACGACCGTGGAATAGAAACCAACATACGCACGACCACAAACTTTTTGAACCTGATCTAAGTAGTAAGTCTCTATTTCACCACCCAGATATTAAAAAGGACACAAACATTTAATAAATTAGTTATTAAAGGAGAAAGACATTTAAACACGATTAATCACGCTGAACTTATAACGTATTGTTCGTGTTGTAAAAAAAAGAAAGTGCCACAAGGGACGCCGCTGACATGTTCCCGAAGTGGGCAAACATCACACTTTTAGTTCTACAAGATTTCAATGTCATATGCTCACCATGAACGATCGAACTACGAAGTATAGCTTAAATTACTCCAGAAAACTGGTTGTCCATCCATCAAGAAGCCATGGTGGAATCTAAACAGAGACTAGTGTCCCCTGTGCCGCATCTACCTTCAAGCTGACAGTGGTACAGAACAGCACAATGACAAAGCAGAGCTAACTCGACTGAACAGAATGCCTAGGTACTTTCGCACAGCGTCATGAGCTCATACACAAACTCGTAGCCGGCAGGCGAACACGCTTCTCGCTATGCAGACCACACTGCAACAAGTCAACACAAGTTCGCTAGCGGAACAGATAGCAGATTTCATCACACCTGCAATGGCCCACAGTATCTCTTGGCCAACACTGAGCAATCTGCCAGCAGAGTTGCATCTGTGTCATTTGCACGTCTGAACACCGACTACCACGAGCCGGGTCGATGTCCGCTTATAACACTCCTGTCTGCTACTGCTATACCATAACCTTAAAGTTGGAAGCAGGTCGTGAAATAAAACTATCTTGTTAAAGTAATTATGGTATAAAGCAACAGAGCAGTGTTACTCTCTGATAGGAATTTTGTTATGTTGACCGTGTTGTACCTAACGGAGGTGGCTTATCGGAAGTGAAAGTCAGAATTACGTAAATATTTAAACAGTAACAAACAATATTTTACCTATCTACACTGTTCAAAGAGTAAGGAAAACGGTCGCCAGCCTAATTAAGCAAATAAGTATGAGTAACTTTAACGGCCAAACACAACCTCTTTTGTGCAATGAACTCTGGCACCTGCATATGTTCACGTTAAAAAAATGCTAACAGTTATAAGATAACATGGCTATTGGCATAATGGCAACAGAAAACGACATATACTTTTGCCTTCAAGGCTTGTTCAAACTGAATTGTCTCAATAATATGACTATCAATATTGACTGTAGAATCATAAAATTGGCATAGGTTCAATATTACTTTTCAAACATTTTCCTATCTTATAAAAAAATTGTAAATGTAGTTCACTGCAAAATTATGAACTGGTCATAAGTTAAGTCTCTCTCTCAGCTAAATACTTTTCTATTTAAAATGAAAGTTAAATGTATTTCACTAACAAAAAATTTCTCACTGAATTTTGAATAAAAGAAGTTACTGTTTTCATAGACAGTGGTCGTTCTATTAATTGTTATTTAGCATGAGTACAATAGACGAACTATAGATCCTGTTACAACATTAATATGCACTTTCAATACACAAAAGAAACCAGTGCTTAGCAAGCATGAGTATATAACTTTCCACAACTGCAGTTTTCCACTTTTACTACCGTGAGACACAAAATTAACAAATTTGTAAGATACTGACTCACCTTCTGCGATTTACAACAGACAGCAATGTGATCATTTACAAAGCAAAACTTTATAAGCCCCAGTCTTAAGAAATTTTAATTTTGAAGTAGGCAACAACATATTAATAAGCAGTTTTAATAGGAAAATTATTTTCAGCAAGCAGCATTTACTTTAACTCACTCTCTTGCTACATTAACTTTAACTTTCTTTTTACTAGGTTCAAGAGCCATTAATTAGCAAAACACTGGGCTTTAATGTTCTTTCAGTAAGGACACTCGGTAATCACTTTAGTTCATACGGAGAGGAACCTGAGAAGTGTTACGATAAGGAAAAAAATCAAGGTAGGTACATACATTCTGTTAAAAATTACCTTATATTTGAGCACAGTAACACATCCAATAAGCTGCTCCTTCGCTGTACATTATTATAGTGTTCCGTGCTCAAATATAAGGTAATTTTTAACAGAATGTATGTACCTACCTTGATTTTTTTTCCTTATCGTAACTCTTCTCAGGTTCCTCTCCGTATGAACTAATGTGCGCAATGTGGTGGCGAGTGCATGTTGGTAGGTGGATTTGCAGGTAGAATTGTTGGACTCTGTCATTTCTTGGTGGCGATGATAGATACCAATTTCAGAAAAATTCCAGCTCTTCATCCATCCATCCGAGGCATTGGAAAGCGTCAGGAAAAGCCTCCCTCGAAAAAGCACAATATACAACTTTTACATGGGCAGTTCACAGTTTGGTAGCTCGTCCCCGACTGACTCTTTGTAATGTCCCCACAGAAAATACCCTCTACCACGCACCAATTAATCATTTTCAATCAAACCATCCACATTAATTCACTTTGGAAAAGTTATCTGATCTGATTTTCTCGTAACATATGCGGCGACAGCTCGACGACGCCAAAGTATTTTCTAGTGCGTTTATTCTTTGAAATAACAGAGATGCATATATGCATTCTCCATGGTTGTTAAGAGTGGTAACTAGGACAGCTTCTGGAGTATCTGTTGAGGGATTGACGTGTTTCTGAGAGATACATATTCTGCTTTTCTTCTCGCTGAAGCGAGCCAAGTAACATTTGTGCCGCTAGCGGTTTGTTTGAAGAGAAAGAGACTGTAAACGGAAAATAATTAAGGCGTGGAATCACCGGAGATCTGGACATGTAATGGAGATGGATTTAATACACAATTTCCTCCATAAATAAGGTTTGTGACGTTTTTGTTCTGGAGTGAATGAACGAACGAGTTTTTGCTGAATCATTTGATGATCACGTTGGTCCTGTAATTAGAGGAGAAGTTTCAGCTGTGTCGAAGAGAGCCTGCAATCACTGAGTCTGTGTTAAATCGTCCAAAAAGGCTTCGTACACATCTGGAACTCGCAATCTTTCGTAAAAGGAACAAATTGTCCAAACGATTGATTCTCCCGACTGACTGCAGTCTTTAACAGTAATAATAAATGTAAAGATCTCTTACAGCAAGCCAACCGCTGATTACCAAGACGAAGGACTCCACCAGAGATCCTATTTGGCTGATTTCACGTAATGAAATATTATATTAAAAACTGTACATAGATAAAGGAGAGAAAGAGAGAGAGCGAATGAAAATAGAGGTAATACTAATAATCCTCTATTAGTCTAATTTTTCGCCTGTCTTATCACGGATCAGCCAAGAACTGGGAGGGCCTTACTTTACTGTATAGATTTATGTGTGAAGATGAAGTGATCTTAAAGGCAACAGATACACGTCAGCCGCCGCGGTGGTCTAGCGGTTCTGGCGCTGCAGTTCGGAACCGCGGGACTGCTACAGTCGCAGGTTCGAATCCTGCCTCGGGCATGGGTGTGTGTGATGTCCTTAGGTTAGTTAGGTTTAAGTAGTTCTAAGTTCTAGGGGACTTATGACCTAAGCTGTTGAGTCCCATAGTGCTCAGAGCCATTTGAACCATTTTTTAGATACACGTCTATACAGACAAGACATTACTTAGAGATAGCGATTAGCTGCATTCATCATCTATTCTTAGATAAAGAGACGGCAACTTATTATCCGAACATTTAAAAATGTTAAATCTTGTTTCATCTTTTCTACCTAGGCCATCCACAATTTGCGCGCGCTACTAAGTTCCGTTCCCGAGGGGAACCACACTATGTTTTACATACAAAATAACTAAGAATCGCCGGCCGGTGTGGCCGTGCGGTTCTAGGCGCTTCAGTCTGGAACCGCGTGACGGCTACGGTCGCAGGTTCGAATCCTGCCTCGGGCATGGATGTGTGTGATGTCCTTAGGTTAGTTAGGTTTAACTAGTTCTAAGTTCTAGGGCACTGATGACCTCAGAAGTTAAGTCCCATAGTGCTCAGAGCCATTTGAACCAGTTTGAACTAAGAATCCTAAGTGAAGGTCAGCAGTTTACACAACAGCAAACAATCATTTTAAATAAAACAGAACCTTTGCACATATTGACATTTCTAAAAAAAATTGTTTAATGAAATTCCAAATATATACAGTAAGTTTTGTCTCCAAATGAGACAAAGAATTTAAATGATAGATACACTACATTGCATAGAATCAAACCATGACATCAAAGTTTTTTTACACAGAAAAGAATAAACACTCTCATGATATCGATTCAGTCCAACAACATTTACAGGTACTCAATGCTTTAACATTAAACGAAAACAAAAAGCAAAATAAATCCGTA
Source organism: Schistocerca cancellata (assembly GCF_023864275.1). Classification (NCBI taxonomy): domain Eukaryota; kingdom Metazoa; phylum Arthropoda; class Insecta; order Orthoptera; family Acrididae; genus Schistocerca; species Schistocerca cancellata. Next base: position 1,055,905,067 of record NC_064626.1, on the reverse strand, counting down.
CAGCATTAGAGCTATGGTGTTACACGCTGTCTTGAAGCCTGCGCGGGCTAACCCCGCCACCTAACGACAAGGCGGAACTTGAAAGCGCGCAAGCAGTAAACTCTCTGCAATTGACACCGACCGTCTCACATGGCATGGTGGACTAGAGCTTAAACTCATCAAGCAAATTATTAGTCACTCCCTTAAGAGAGCACTTTGGGCGTTTTGGAGCGCTGTCTCTTTTCTGATGTGACTCTGCACTACTGACGAAAGCCATTGCAGTGATGTAGCGTAAGTTCTGTTATAAAAAAAAGAGTAGTAAGGACAGTCAATGTGAAATATGACAGAACAGCTAAAAGGAGATATCGTATTTGGACGTGTCCATGGCCACACGGTGAATGAAGCGCCCGATTTGCTGATGTATCTACAGTCGTTGGACAAGAATATCGACACACCGCGAGAAATGAACCTTGAATGTAAACTAAGGTGACAAAAGTCTTAGGGTGCTATGTTACGTTATGTTATGTTACGTTAACCGGGGACCTAGAAACGACGGAGAGACTCCGTCCCCGTCGCAGCCGCAGTGGTCCACAACCCCACGACGACTACCGCAGTCCACTTCACGCATCCGCCGCCCCACACCGAACCCAGGGTGCGGTTCGACCCCCGGTAGACCCCTCAGGGAACGTCTCACACCAGACGAGTGTAACCCCTATGTTTGCGTAGTAGAGTAATGTTGGTGTAGTGTACGTCGAGAACTTGTTTGCGCAGCAATGGCCGACGTAGTGTAGCCGAGGCGGAATAAGAGGAACCAGCCCGCATTCGCCGAGGCAGATGGAAAACCGCCTAAAAACTATCCACAGACTGGCCGGCTCACCGGACATCGACACAAGTCCGTCGGGTGGATTCGCGCTGGGGACCAGGCGTTCCTTCCCGCCCGGAAAGCCGCACGTTAAGCCGTCGGCACACGGACCGTGCTATCGAACGTTAACGTTGAGCGTGCCAAATTCAACGTGTTGCTGAACGCTCAGGAACGACGCAACTTGTGCATACGGTACGTGGACCCCAACGTGGTATACGCGATTGCAACGCACTCCAGCGACAGTTGAGGGATGTTTCTAGTTCGTTAATCACACTGTTTACTCAACAGGCGCGCGTAAAATTCCCACGTTAGCTCTATTAAAACGCACATTTCTTCCATCATCCACGAAAAGGAAAGTACCATGTCCAGTCAATAAGGTCACAGGCTTATAGAAGTTCCATTACAAACAGTGCGGTGCAAATTTGGAATACTTCTCCGCATAAGATAAACATTATTTCATCATTCCCATATTTTAGTAAAACCCCAAGGTCAGTCTTACTTGATCACTGTTCCTACCCAGTAGCATAATCTTTGCAACATGTGAATTACGAAGCGTAAAAGAGGAAGGAGCAAAATATCTTTATACAAGTAGCGTAAGCTGTCCTTTAGATTAAGCCAATCGAACAAAGTCACCCCTCAAAAAAAGGTGAACTTGTATTTACATAACATCAAATATTATAGTCTATACTTATATTAAACTAATAATAAAGTATCAGAACCTAATAAAAACGCGAATGCTAGGGGAAAAAAATTGGCTGCGTCAGGACGCGAACCACCGCCCCAACAACAGGACTCATTCTGGGACAGTGACGCTATTCATTACGCTAAACCAACATCGCTACTTTCGTACCTAATTATAGTATGTTGCCTATCTTACCTCTCGCTAAAAACCTTAATCGTAGATATGTTACTTACTGAAATTTAATTATAACACATTGTACCAACAACACTGCGTTTTGGGTGGATATTCTGTGTGTCGCTGCCTTCAAATAGCCTACTCTCATCATACGCAAGTTACAATAATTCTTTTGCCACGAATATGATGTTTCTCATTATTTTATTGGAACGAATCACACAGTTAACAACGGGTTTTACAGTGATACTCAATTTGTTGGTGATCGGAACGGCATATATACATATAGGCTTGAAATGAATGCCAATATGACGCCTCAGAACTCTGTACTGAAGGGAGACGGTGTGCTTGTGACGTAGGTGGCGTTGTGCCATGTCATTGGTCAACGCTCAGACGCACGCTCAGAATATCTGACATGCCAGATATTGCTCTGCACGTTCCGAAAGACTCCCGAGCGTGCTATCCCATGCTGTGACGTCAGAAACTCGGCACGGTCAACGCTCAATGTTCGGATGCACGGTCCGTGTGCCGACGGCTTTAGGCCGCACGGCCAACCGGGCGGGCAAAGTCTTAGGATACTTCCCAATATCGTATCGACCCTTCTTTTGCCCGCTATGGTGCAGCAACTTGACGTGGGAAGTCCACTGCAGAAATAGTGAGCCTTGCTTTCTCTATAGCCGCCCGTAACTGCCAAGCCGTTGTCGGTGCAGAATTTTGTGTACGAACTGACCTCTCGATTATGTCCCATCCCTATGGGATTCGTCGGAGGGTATGGGTGGCCAATCCATTCGTGCAAATTGTCCAAAAGTTCTTCAAACCAATCGCGATTAATTGTGGCCTGGTGACGTGGCGCATTGTCCATCCACAAAAATTTCAACGTTTTTTGGGAACATAAACTCAATGAATGGCTGCGAAAGGTCTCCAAGTAGCCGAACATAAACGTTTTCAGTCAGTGATAGGTTCAGTTGCACTAGATGACCCAGTCAATTCCATGTACACACACAAAAAAAACTAAAACTCTGCCCGAACAGGCCACGTAGACCCAGTCGTCATTGGATGCGGATGTAGAGCGGCATGAGGTCAGCACACCCCTCTCCCGCCCGCATGTCAGTTTACGAGACCAGAGCCACCACTTCTCAATCAAGTGGCTCCTCAGTTAGCCTCACAAGGGCTGAGTACAACCCACCTGCCAACAGCGCTCGACAGAATGGATGGTCACCCATCCAAATGCTAGCCCAGACCGGGAGCGCTTAACATCGGTGATCTTACTGGAACCGGTGTTACCGCTGCGGCAAGGCCGTTGGCTTCCATGTATAAACAGCTCACACCATTATGGAGCCACTGCCAGCTTCCAAAATGCCTTGTTGACAACTTGGGTCCATGGATTCGTGCGTGGGGTCTGCACCACACTCTAACCCTGCCATCAACTCTTACGAAACGAAGCTGGGACTCATCTGAACAGGCCACGGTTTTTCAGTCGTCTAGGTTCCAGTTGATACTGTCACGAGCCTAGTAAGGGCCCTCTAGGAAATGTCGTGCTTTTAGAAAAGACAATAACGCCGGTCGTCGGCTGCCATAGCCATTAACGCCAAATTTCTCCGCACTGTCCTAACGACTACGTTCGTCGTAAGTCCCGCATTGATTTTTGCGCTTATTTGATGCATTGTTGCTTCACTGTTGGCACTAGGTCGTTAACTGAAGAACGTTGGGCACTGCGTTGACCGTGGTGAGAGGAAATGCCTGAAATTTCTCGGCACATCCTTGACAATTTCTCGGCACATTCTTGACACTATGGATCTGAAAATACTGAACTGCCCAACAATTTCCGAAATCGAATGTCCCACGGCTCCAATTACTACCCAACGTTGAGAGACTGTTCATTCCTGTCGTGCGGCCATCATCACGTCAAAAACCTTTCCACATGAATCACCTGAATACAAATTACAGCTCTGCCAATGCACTACCCATTTGTTTCTTGTTTATGCGATCTGTATATGTGCATAGCACATGTGCTACCACATGACTTTTGTCACCTTAGTGTAAATTCAGGTGGTTGTGAAGCCTGTAGGTTGTGATACTGTATTTGACGACGAACATGTGCGATGTCCTTTGTACGTTGCAGGTGTCTGTCGTGGTCGGAACAGTGTTCGGTGTAGTTGTGAGTGCTTTGTGTCGAAAGTAGGGAAACTATTGCTGTTCGTATGGTGGATGCTTCCACAACCGAAACAGTCGAAGTGTTTGGTACACACAATAAAAAAGTGTGTGAAATCTTATGGGACTTAACTGCTAAGGTCATTGGTCCTTAAGCTTACACACTACTTAACCTAAATTTTCGTAAGGACAAACACACACACCCATGCCCGAGGGAGGACTCGAACCTCCGCCGGGATCAGCCGCACAGTCCATGACTGCAGCGCCTTAGACCGGGTACACACATCAAAAAAAGTTTTGAATCATCTCGGTTCCGAGAGTTCCGAAACCTGTACAGAAAATTCAGATAGATATCAACATAACCATCATTTCCCCCCTCTTTATTGCTCATGAAAACCACACATTGCATCCACCATACAACGAGACCTTCAGAGATGGTGGTCCAGACTGCTGTGCACACCGGTATACCTCTCATAACCAGTAGCACGTTCTCTTGCGTTGATGTGAAATGGAAACGAGAAGGGGCACGTACAGCACAAAAGCGTACAGGCTGACCTCATCTGTTGACTGACAATGAACGCCGACAGTTGAAGAGGGCCTACTGTGTAATAGGCAGTCATCTATCCAGACCATAACACAGGAATACCAAACTGCATCAGGATCCACTGCAAATACTATGACAGTCAGGCGGGAGGTGAGAAATCGAAATGGTCGATCGGCTGCTCATAATCCTCACATCACGCAGGTAAATGCCAAACGACCCCTTGCTTGGTGTAACAAGCGTAAACACTGAACGACTGAACGATGGAAGAACGTTGTGTGGAGTGACGGATCACGGTACACAATGTGGCTATCCAATGGCGGGGCTTGGGTATGGCGAATTACCAGTGAACGTCATCTGCCAGCGTGTGTAGTGACGGCAGTAAAATTCGGAGGCGGTGGTGTTATGGTGTGGTCATGTTTTTCTTGGAGGGGGTTGCACCCCTTGTAGTTTTGCGTGGCACTATCACAGCACAGGCCTACATCGATAAGCACCTTCTTGCCTCCTACTGTTGAAGAGCAATTTGGGGATGGCGATTGCATCTTTCAACACGATCGAGCACCTGTTCATAATACACGACCTGTGGAGGAGTGGTTGCGAGACAATAATATCCCTGTAATTGACTAGTCTGCACAGAGTCCTATCCTGAATCCTATAGAACACCTCTGGGATGTTTTCGAACGCTGACTTCGTGCCAAGCCTCACCTCCTCTATTGAGGAGTTTCTAGATAACAGGATGCAGCATGTCATTCTCAGTGGAGAGAAGTCTTCCGAAGTAAGAGTGATTTCAGGTGTGCCGCAGGGGAGTGTCATAGGACCGTTGCTATTCACAATATACATAAATGACCTGGTGGATGACATCGGAAGTTCACTGAGGCTTTTTGCAGATGATGCTGTGGTGTATCGAGAGGTTGTAACAATGGAAAATTGTACTGAAATGCAGGAGAATCTGCAGCGAATTGACGCATGTGCAGGGAATGGCAATTGAATCTCAATGTAGACAAGTGTAATGTGCTGCGAATACACAGAAAGATAGATCCTTTATCATTTAGCTACAAAATAGCAAGTCAGCAACTGGAAGCAGTTAATACCATAATTATCTGGGAGTACGCATTAGGAGTGATTTAAAATGGAATGATCATATAATGTTGATCGTCGGTAAAGCAGATGCCAGACTGAGACTCATTGGAAGAATCCTAAGGAAATGCAATCCGAAAACAAAGGAAGTAGGTTACAGTACGCTTGTTCGCCCACTGCTTGAATACTGCTCAGCAGTGTGGGATCCGTACCAGATAGGATTGATGGAAGATATAGAGAAGATCCAACGGAGAGCAGCACGCTTCGTTACGGGATCATTTTGTAATCGCGAAAGCGTTACGGAGATGATAGATAAACTCCAGTGGAAGACTCTGCAGGAGAGACGCTCAGTAGCTCGGTACGGGCTTTTGTCAAAGTTTCGAGAACATACCTTCACCGAAGAGTCAAGCAGTATATTGCTCCCTCCTACGTATATCTCGCGAAGAGACCATGAGGATAAAATCAGAGAGATTAGACCCCACACAGAGGCATACCGACAATCCTTCTTTCCACGAACAATACGAGACTGGAATAGAAGGGAGATCCGATAGAGGTACTCAAGGTACCCTCCGCCACACACCGTCAGGTGGCTTGCGGAGTATAGATGTAGATGTAGATGTAGACCGACATCGATACCTCTCCTCAGTGCAGCACTCCGTGAAGAATGGGCTGCCTTTCCCCAAGAAACCTTCCAGCACCCGATTGAACGTATGCCTGCGAGAGTGAAAGCTACATCAAGGCTAAAGGTGGGCCAACATCATATTGAATTCCAGCATTACCGTCGGAGGGTGCCACGAATTTGTAAACAGTTTTCAGCCAGGTGTCCGGATACTTTTGATCACATAGATGATGAGTGTTGAGTGATCGTCACGTACTGCCATTGAAGAAGATTTTAGCGAAAATAAAGAGTACGACAGCCTCAAAAGTCAACTGAATGTCGCACTCACGAACCCTGTCAGAAGGAAACAGGAACTTTCAGGGCAAGCCGGAATTCGAAAACCACTCATCAGTGATGGAAATGCCAATAAAATGAAAACATGGTGCCAGACCCATAAAACCTGAACTATGGAGCAACAGAAGAAATGTATTTCATTAGATGAGTTTTGCTGCAAACTGTCTCCAATTTCTGGCAGAGTTTACATCCCAAATGTCAGACATGGCAGATATTCGGTAATGATTTGGACAGTCGTGTCGTGGTATTCCATAGTCCACATTGTTACCCAGCAAGGAAGCATTACTGCCAAGGATAGTGTGACTATTTTGACTGATCAGATCCATGATACGGTACGATATATGTTTCTCAGTGGTGGTGCAGTGTCAAGACAACGAGTCCCTGTTCACACAGCTCGCATCTCCAAGACTGAATTTGTTAACGCTACAGAATAATGCCGCGTCGTCCCTGTCCACCGCAGTGACTAGATCTCAGTATTATTGAGATTTGATGGAGAAGGGTGCGTAATCGCTATCCACTTCCATCATCATTACCTGAACTTGCCACTATTTTGCAGGATCGTGCAGGTCCTGTACGGGCCTTTCTCGATTCAGAAAATGTTCGACTGCTGCCCTGGCCAGCACATTCTCCAGATCTCTCACAAATTGAAAACGTCTGGTCAATGGTGGCCGAGCAACTGGCTCGTTACAATACGCCAGTCACTACTCTTGATGAACTGTGGTATCGTGTTGAAGCTGCATGGGCATCAGAACCTGTGCGCGCCATCCAAGCTCTGTTTGACTCAATGCCCAGGTGTGTCAAGCCCGTTATTACGGCCAGAGGTGGTTGTTCTGGGTACTGATTTCCCAGGATCTATGCACCCAAATTGCGTGAAATTGTAATCACATGTCAGTTCTAGTGTAATATATTTGTCCAATGAATACCTGTTTATCATCTGCATTTCTCCTTGGTGTAGCAATTTTAATGGACAGTAGTGTACATTAGTTGGTCCTAATTTATACTTATTACAATTACTGCAGCTTATCTAAGTTCTAGGAATGTAGTGTTGTTCCTGTTACCACTATGGGCATTACTTGCTGTGTCTTTGGGTTACTGGTGTTTTACTTATCTACTCATTATTGCTAATCTACTCTACCTGTAACGTTACAGGTGTGCCAGCGTTTATAAACCTACATTGTTAGCCGTGCCCACCGAGCTCTTACCAGTGGGCAAGCCCCTGGCACCGGGCTGCCCCAGAATAGTAAATCGTTGCAGTATTATGCTACTGGAAATATCCTGTCTTATCCTACGTTTAACCTAATGTCTGAATCGTTTAGAATGTGCACCGTCCCCCTGATCCTAGACGTGGACGATCCCATCCGTGAAGCTGCTGGGCAAGTCCAGGCTTCGGTGGAACAGGACAGGTGTACAGAGTGTAAATCAGGTATGATCTATGAATGGTTGTTCCAAAGGAATTCTTTTATAACTTTGCTCGATATTTCATTGGCAATTTTGTTCACGATTGGGAAAGGGTCATCACATCTGAGCAGGTGGTACGTGTCGTAATTTGGTAGCTGTTGTGTTAATTGTGACGCTTTATCGTCGAAGAGGTGGCACTCATATACCACATGGTCCGGGGTGCCTGATGTAGCCCCACAATCACACGTTGGTGTAGCCCGCTTGCCAAACCTGCATAGGTACGCCGGGTAGGGTCCTTGTCCAGTAAGGAAGTGCAGCAGTCTTCTGGATGGCTTCAAGTATTGTAGCTGTAATCGCTCCATAATGTTGGGCAGCAATTCATATGTCCTAAGACCCGTTTGATCGTCGTCTCGCTGTTCCTGCCAATGCTCCTCCCCCCTACGTTTAATTTCTGATTTGTTCCCCACGTGAATCCCCATCACTTCTATTATTTTGTCCCTCTTCTCCTTTTTTTTTTTTTTACCAAATATCACGCCGCCTGTTCCCTAATCCTTATATCAAGAGGACAAAGTCCCATCAGTACTGATAATGCTCCCCCTCTAGTTGTCCTATATGCCTCTACGGAACGTAGGAGCATATTTCGCTGCACTCTTCTTACGGAAATGGCAGGCATGACCCTCGTGAGCCTGTGAGCCGAGACTCCTGACCCGTATCCTACAATTACGTCAGAATACTATTGGGGTAAAGTTTTACTAACTATGGTGGCAGGTGGAATTGTTTATGACCAATCCCAATAAAATCATTGAGCGTTTATAGAGATCTTTTTGTCACGCTCTCAATATGTGATGTATAGAATGAGATTCTCACTCTGCAGCGGAGTGTGCGCTGATACTGTCGGGTTCCTAACAAGTTCGCAGGAGAGCTTCTGTAAAGTTTGGAAGGTAGGAGACGAGATACTGGCAGAAGTAAAGCTGTGAGTACCGGGCGTGAGTCGTGCTTCGGTAGCTCAGATGGTAGAGCACTTGCCCGCGAAAGGCAAAGGTCCCGAGTTCGAGTCTCGGTCGGGCACACAGTTTTAATCTGCCAGGAAGTTTCATGTGATGTATAGTTCCACCTCTCATCGACGACTACACCTAAGTATCGGGCCTCATGGCGCTGAAGAAATGGTGAGCCGTCTATTCTTACTGTCGGGTTCCTAACAAGTTGTCCCTCTAGTAGTAAGTATGTGGACTTGCTTGGTGAAATTTTCATTTTGGTAGTGTGGAACCATGTGGTCAGGATAGATGTGGCCCTTGCGATTTTTGGTTCCAAGTCTTCGCGGCTACGACCGCCAACCAACAGGAGGAGGTCCTATGCGTAGGCTATGCCCTCTAGCACATCGTCGCTGTTCTGCAGGTTGTCCAAGAGGGGTCCCATGTTAATATCCCAAAAGAGTGGCCCCAGGACAGATCCCTGTGGACACCCCTTTGTGATCTTTTTACTGATTCTCCTGCTAGGGGACGATTGCCAGACCTCCCTATCCTCACAATGGCTCCTAAGACAGCCGTGTAGCGGCCCTAGGCGCTGTTTTGAAAGCCAAAGGTTATCCTGTACCGTATTAGGCACGATACTGTGTTGTGTTTGTGATGTTTTCACATTTTTCTCCACATCCTGTAGGTCGCGGGCTGTCCAAAACGTCTGCAGGCATGTAACACGGCGTAAGAAAAGTGGTCGTAAAAAGATCGTAACCGACAGGGAGCGGGGACGAGTGTTACACCCTGTCGTTAACATTCGGTGTGAATGAATGCACGTCCCTCTGAAGCAGCTTCTGTGTCAGTATTGCGAACATACAATAGACGTTTGGAGTCGTACTCCGCCTGAAAGACTACTGCTCACAGCGGCAAACGAAGCAGCAGATTTTAGTTGACTAAGCAACACAGAAACTGCCCAGAAGGTGACTGGCGACGTCTGATGCGGTCCGACGAGTAAAAATTTCGCCTCTTTTCGAATGATGCAAGCCATCAGTGCACAGACGGCCCAATGAGGCGGTTAACTGGCAGTGAATGGAGAGTATAGTCAGGCGGGAAGTCGCTCTGTAAGTTTTGGAGTTGTTTTTGGCACCTTGACTTGAGTACACTCATTCAGATAACCGTGGTGATGAGCCACAATGCTTTCTTTCAAAATTTTCTGTTACCAAGTGTTGCACCTTTCTTCTGCATCTTCATCATAAGCAAGTACACTACCGTCTCGCAAGACGACCAGCCGTGTCCACGGGGCTGTACGCATTGCTTTTTGCCAAACATGCAGAGTGTTCGTCACACCTCGACTAGCCCTCTAGAGTAACCGATTTTAATCTGATATATAATATCTGGGTGAAATGAAGCAATGAACATCGCCACTAGCTCTTCAGTATGTTTTCAATAACGAGTGCTTTCAGCTGGATAATATGGATAGTGAAAACACTTGTGGACTATTTTCCTCGCAGACCTGAGTCCGCAGGCTGTGTTATTCATCTATTTAACCTTATCAGATTAGAGCCTTCAGGGCCTCTCTCACATCGCACTAGGGTTTTACATATACAGTACATTTTTACGTCATAATTACCTAAGTAATGACAATCATTTAAATATGACAAATAGTAGTGAAACAATATTAACAGAATTAAAAATGATGTGAATTTATGTAGAGGCAATGGAGAAAAAGGGAGCTCCAACGTTAGGCGGGTTATGGAGCCCCTCAGGAAAATAGCGGGTAGGTCGGGGAAGAATGCCAGTGTGCACTCGGTGTGCTTGCCGGGGGGTCTCGTCCGTAATGTGGAGGAGGCCCTTCCGGCAGCTATTGAACGCACTGGGTGTGACCGGCTGCAGATAGTAGCACATGTTGGAACGAATGACGCCTGCCGCTTGGGTTCTGAGGCCATCCTTGGTTCCTTCCGGCGGCTGGCTGATTTGGTGAAGACAACCAGCATCGCACGCGGAGTGCAAGCTGAGCTTAATATCTGCAGCATAGTGCCCAGAGTCGATCGCGGTCCTCTGGTTTGGAGCCGTGTGGAGGGTCTAAACCAGAGGCTCAGACGACTCTGCGACTATAATGGTTGCAAATTCATCGACCTCCGTTATTGGGTGGAGAACTGTAGGGCCCCCCTAGACAGGTCAGGCGTGCACTACACACCGGAAGCAGCTACTAGGGTAGCAGAGTACGTGTGGCGTGCACACGGGGGTTTTTTAGGTTAGAGGGACCCCCCCTTGGGCGAAACGATAAAATACCTGACGGCTTACCAGAGAGGACATTATCATCGTTGATAAAGAACGTCCGTCCTCAGAGACCAAAAACAGGAAAAGTTAACGTAATATTGGTAAACTGCAGGAGTATCCAGGGCAAGGTTCCTGAATTAGTATCTCTTATTGAAGGAAATAGTGCGCATATAGTATTAGGAACGGAAAGTTGGTTAAAACCGGAAGTGAACAGTAACGAAATCCTAGACACAGAATGGAATATATACCGCAAGGATAGGATAAACGCCAATGGTGGAGGAGTATTTATAGCAGTGAAGAATTCAATAATATCCAGTGAAGTTATTAGCGAATGCGAATGTGAAATAATCTGGGTTAAGCTAAGTATCAAAGGTGGGTCAGATATGATAGTCGGATGCTTCTATAGACCACCTGCATCAGCAACCGTAGTAGTTGAGCGCCTCAGAGAGAACCTGCAGAACGTCGTGAAGAAGTTTCGTGATCATACTATTGTAATAGGGGGAGACTTCAATCTACCAGGTATAAAATGGGATAGTCACACAATCAGAACTGGAGCCAGGGACAGAGACTCTTGTGATATTATCCTGACTGCCTTGTCCGAGAATTACTTCGAGCAGATAGTTAGAGAACCAACTCGTGAAGCTAACGTTTTAGACCTCATAGCAACAAATAGACCGGAACTTTTCGACTCCGTGAATGTAGAAGAGGGTATCAGTGATCATAAGTCAGTGGTTGCATCAATGACTACAAGTGTAATAAGAAATGCCAAGAAAGGAAGGAAAATATATCTGCTTAACAAGAGTGATAGGGCACAAATCGCAGAATATCTGAGTGACCACCATCAAACGTTCATTTCTGAGGAAGAGGATGTGGAACAAAAATGGAAAAAATTCAGAAACATCGTCCAGTACGCCTTAGATAAGTTCGTACCGACTAAGGTCCAAAGCGAGGGGAAAGATCCACCGTGGTATAACAATCATGTACGAAAGGTACTACGGAAACAAAGAAAGCTTCATCATAGGTTTAAGAGTAGTCGAATCATAGCTGATAAGGAAAAGCTGAACGAAGCGAAAAAGAGCGTAAAGAGAGCAATGAGAGAAGCATTCAACGAATTCGAACATAAAACATTGGCAAACAATCTAAACAAGAACCCTAAAAAGTTTTGGTCATATGTAAAATCGGTAAGCGGATCTAAATCCCCTATTCAGTCACTCGTTGACCACGATGGCACCGAAACAGAGGACGACCGAAGAAAGGCAGAAATACTGAATTCAGTGTTCCGAAACTGTTTCACTGCGGAAAATCGTAACACGGTCCCTGACTTCAGCCGTCGCACGGACGCCAAAATGGAAAATATTGAAATAAACGATATCGGAATTGAAAAACAACTGCTATCACTTAGTAGCGGAAAAGCATCCGGACCAGACGAGATACCCTTAAGATTCTACAGTGATTATGCTAAAGAACTTGCCCCCTTTCTATCAGCAATTTATCGTAGATCGCTGGAAGAACGTAAAGTACCTAGCGACTGGAAGAAAGCGCAGGTCGTTCCCATTTTCAAGAAGGGTCATAAATCAGATGCGAATAATTATAGGCCTATTTCGCTTACGTCAATCTGTTGTAGAATAATGGAACATGTTTTGTGTTCTCGTATTATGACGTTCTTAGATAATACAAATCTCCTTCATCATAACCAACATGGATTCCGCAAACAGAGATCATGTGAAACTCAGCTCGCCCTATTTGCCCAAGAAATTCACAGTGCCGTAGACACTGGCGAGCAGATTGATGCCGTATTCCTGGACTTCAGGAAGGCATTTGATACGGTTCCGCACTTACGTTTAATGAAAAAAAATACGAGCTTACGGAATATCGGACCAGGTTTGTGATTGGATTCAGGATTTCCTAGAAGAAAGAACACAACATGTCATTCTTAACGGTTCAAAATCTGCAGATGTAGAGGTAATTTCGGGAGTACCGCAAGGAAGCGTGATAGGACCTTTATTGTTTACAATATACATAAATGACTTAGTTGACAACATCGGTAGCTCCGTGAGGCTATTTGCAGATGACACGGTTGTCTACAAGAAAGTAGCAACATCAGAAGACTCGTACGTACTCCAGGAAGACCTGCAGAGGATTAATGCATGGTGCGACAGCTGGCAGCTTTCCCTAAACGTAGATAAATGTAATATAATGCGCATACATAGGGGCAGAAATCCATTCCAGTACGATTATGCCATAGGTGGTAAATCATTGGAAGCGGTAACGACCGTAAAATACTTAGGAGTTACTATCCGGAGCGATCTGAAGTGGAATGATCACATAAAACAAATAGTGGGAAAAGCAGGGGCCAGGCTGAGATTCATAGGAAGAATTCTAAGAAAATGTGACTCATCGACGAAAGAAGTAGCTTACAAAACGCTTGTTCGTCCGATTCTTGAGTATTGCTCATCAGTATGGGACCCTTACCAGGTTGGATTAATAGAAGAGATAGACATGATCCAGCGAAAAGCAGCGCGATTCGTCATGGGGACATTTAGTCAGCGCGAGAGCGTTACGGAGATGCTGAACAAGCTCCAGTGGCGGACACTTCAAGAAAGGCGTTACGCAATACGGAGAGGTTTATTATCGAAATTACGAGAGAGCACATTCCGGGAAGAGATGGGCAACATATTACTACCGCCCACATATATCTCGCGTAATGATCACAACGAAAAGATCCGAGAAATTAGAGCAAATACGGAGACTTACAAGCAGTCGTTCTTCCCACGCACAATTCGTGAATGGAACAGGGAAGGGGGGATCAGATAGTGGTACAATAAGTACCCTCCGCCACACACCGTAAGGTGGCTCGCGGAGTATAGATGTAGATGTAGATGTAGAAGGAGGAATTTACAAAATTGTAACTGAGAGGAGATAATATGAATATTCATTGTTTAGCTTTTGCAGACGATCTGGCCGTCTTAGCTGAATATATAAAAGATACATAAATCCAGATAAATCTTCTACAAGAGACAGCATCAAAAGCAGGCCTACGTATATATTTTGAAAAACCAAAGTATATGGCAGATGCGAAGGAGGCACAAAATACATGAAAACTGGTATGGAAGAACAAAAAAGGCTACAAAGCTTAAACACGTAAGTAAAAAAAGTTTTGAACGAAGAAACTAGCTCAGAAAGAACAAGGAAAATGCAAGCTGCTTTTCAGTGAACAAAAAACTTGTGTAACAAGAAACCTATTTCCGTGAACACAGAACTCCGACACTACAACATTGTCATTAAACCAGAATGCCATTATGCTTCAGAATGCCTTTCGTTAGATACAGATAAACAATTAGATGAAATAAGAAAGAAGGCATGGAAGGCCAACAGTTAAATTTTGGGACCAAAATATAACAATGGGAAATGTAAATTAGAAAGCAATAATGAAGTTTTTGAAAAAGATAAAATGAATATTAGTCACAGGGAGGAAGAGAAGAATTGTATTCTATGGACACCTAAAATTGCTGGATGAAAAGAGAAAAAGAATTTTTGACTTTTACAAAAACTCAAAAAACATCGATTGCGTCAAATCATACCCGAGGGAAATAACATAGGAAACAACAGGAGAAAGAAAAAAGTGCAGAGCAAAAGTAAAAAGTGTCGAGGGCTTCTAGGAGAAAATCAAAGAAAGACAGATGTACTAAGCCTAGAAGGAAGAAGAGACGAATACAGCGAAAGAACGAAAAAGTGCTGGAAAGAAAGAAAGGAGAAAAGAATTAAGACGTATGTTATTTCATTAGCAGACCAAAGCAACAAAAAAAAAACGAAAGCGGCAGATACTAACTGTATGTGTATAAAAGCGACATTTTCAGACGCAGGCAGTTCTGATGGAGAAAAAAGTACGTAGACTGTACCGGGCTAGAGCACTGGAGAATGAAGAGGATCTGGTTGGAAAGAAGGATATAATGGGGTAACGAATGCAAAGAGGGAGGAAAGTAGACACTAATGTTGCTTCAGTACATATCCAATTAACTGTCTTTTGGAGATAGATATGTTATTCAGTTTCCTGATATAATAAGGAGGTCATTCGAGAGTCGGTTTCCTGCTACTGAAAAGGACTTCGAGAAAGTGCCCGAATGATGGAGTGGGGCACAAAGTCTCACTCTGGTGGGAACAAATGTTTCTGATGTGTTGTTCTGACAAGAGCGTTATGTTCGAGGAGGGATATGAGGGACAGAAAGGGTGAGCTTACGGAAATCTCTACGCTTGTCTGCACGTACCCAGGATAACTTTGCATAAAATGGTGAAGTATGATCAAAGAGTGGAGTGTCGCAACATGTCGAACACAGGCGTCCACCACCACCTCCAGGCGCTGTGAGCTTTCTTGAGAAAGGATAACAGCTCTATGCACAACAACTGGAAGTTTTTAAGTGCCAATAAGTTTCTTTTCTGGTCATAAGAGATGAACATTTTATGGCTGTCTAGGGCTTGGTGAGGTGATGGTTCAAATGGCTCTGAGCACTATGGGACTCAACTGCTGTGGTCATAAGTCCCCTAGAACTTAGAACTACTTAAACCTAACTAACCTAAGGACATCACACACATCCATGCCCGAGGCAGGATTCGAACCTGCGACCGTAGCGGTCGTGCGGTTCCAGACTGTAGCGCCTTTAACCGCTCGGCCACTCCGGCCGGCACTTGGTGAGGTGCTGATCACTTCTTGCACAGTGCAGCTATGTGCTCAGCCCAGTTTAGCTATTCGTCTATTATTACTCCTAGGCTCTTTTCTGGGGGAGGGAAGTTGACATTTAAAGAAATTCATTATTATCGCTAACAGCTGCTGACAGAATTTCTTTATGGAACCACCAGTTTTGGCCCACAGACCTTTTTCAGGTTCATAAAAGCATTCACAACACCATATTAGGTGATATAAAATCGTTGGTGAAAGGTAATAAAATCCATGAATTCTTCACTGTGCCAGACAGTGCACTCATTCATGATTCATCAACAGCCAGCATTAACGATAGGATCAGAGGCATGATATGTAGAATGCCTTCTTTCCTAGCGTTAATTTTGACTGTTGATGTAGCATGCATAAGTGCATAGTTTGGCTCAGTTGACAACAATGGCGAATTCATTGATTTTACTATCTGACACGAATGATTTCATATCGCCTAATATGATGTAAATGTTTTTTATGAATCTCATGATTTGTTAAATAAAGAGATTTTATCAGCAGCTGCTGGCGGTAATCATGACCCTCTTCAAACACACTATAAGTGAAGAAAACGACACACCACCATGGAGTTATCCGAATAAGACGGGAATCGGAAGATGTGATGCGCATGTATAGACAAACAAATGATAACAGTTTCAGAAAAATTGGATAATATCTTCAGGAGAAAGAGCTTCGCAAACTGAGCTAGCAATAACGAGTTGGTCCAGCTCTGACCCCTACGCAAGCATAATTCAGATTGTCATTGACTGACAGTTCTTGCAGGATGTTCTTCTGAGGGATGTCCTAGCAAATTCTGCCCAATCGGCGCGGTAGTTCGGCAAAATCCCGAGCTGGTGCGAGGGCCCTGTCCACAACGCTGTGCTCATTGTCAATTGAGGAGAGATCGGCAACGTTGGTGGCCAAGGTAGGATTTGGCAAGCACGAAGACAAACGCAAGAACCTCTCGCCGTCTGCGGGCTGGCGTTTCACTGGTGAAATGTAAGTCCAGGATGGCTGGACAGGAAAGGCACAAAAACGGAACATAGGATATCGCCCACATACCGCTATGCTGTTAGGATGTGGGCGGATGACAACCAGAGGGTTCCTGCCTTGAAAGGAATTGCACCCCAGACCATCACTCCTTGTTATCGGCTCATATGGCGGGCGACTTTCAGGTTGGTACCCCACCACTGTCTGGGGCGTCTCCTTACACTTATTCGGTGGTTATCGGGGCTCATCGCCGAAGACAATTCTGCTCCAGTCAGTGCCATTTCTTTTCATAGCAGGATCCTTTCGGTTGCCACCCCTCGCACCGCTAAAGCACAGTGGTATGTCGACGGCATCCCACGAACCGTTTTGTTGCTCCTCCTGACGAGCCCTCCTGGACGTACATTTCAAGAAAATAATGTCTGCCCACCCACGTCGAGTGTTTCTACTGGTTGTCTTCGTGTTTGCCAAACCCTGCCTTGGCCAGTAAGGCTGCTTGCCCTCTCCCCAACTGAGAACGTTTGGAGCATTACGGGAAGGCTACTCTAACGAGATCGGGATTTTAACGATCTAACGCACCAACTGGACATAATTTGGCACGATATCGCTCTGGAGGCCATCCTGCAACTCTATCAATCAATGTCAAGTCGGCTAACTGCTGACATATCGGCCAGAGGTGGACCAAAGCGTTATTTCTACATCTACAAGAATACTCTGCAAATCACATTTAAGTGCCTGGCAGAGGGTTCATCGAAACACCTTCACAATTCCCTATCATTCCAATCTCGTATGGCGTGCGGAAATAATGAAAACCTGTATCTTTCCGAACGAGCTCTGATTTCCCTTATTGATCATTCCTCCCTATGTAGGTGTAAACAAAATATTTTCACATTTGGATGAGAAAGTTGGTGATCGGAATTTCGTGAGAAGATTCCGTCGCAACGAAAAACGCCTTTCTTTTAATGATGTCCAGCCCAAATCCTGTATCATTTCTGTGACACCCTGTCCCATATTTCGCGATAATACAAAACGTGCGGCCTTTCCTTCAACTTTTCGATGTACTCGGTCAGTCCTATCAGATAAATATCCCACACCGCGCAGCAGCATTCTGAAAGAGGACGGACAAGCGTAGTGTAGCGAGTCTCCTTAGTAGGTCTGTCACATTTTCAAAGTGTCCTGCCAATGAAACGCAGTCTTTGGTTAGCCTTCTCCACAACATTTTCTATGTGTTCCTTCCAATTTAAGTTGTTAGTATTTGTAATACCTAGGTATTTAGTTGAAAAAATGTTCAAATGTGTGTGAAATTTTATGGGACTTAACTGTTAAGGTCATCAGTCCCTAAGCTTACACACTACTTGTTGTTGTTGTTGTGGTCTTCAGTCTTGAGACTGGTTTGATGCACCTCACCATGCCACTCTATCCTGGTCAAGCTTCTTCATCTCCCAGTACGTACTGCAGCCTACATCCTTCTTAATCTGCTAAGTGTATTCATATCTTGGTCTCCCTCTACGATTTTTATCCTCCATGCTCCAATATTAAATTGGTGATCCCTTGATGCCTCAGAACATGTCCTACCAACCGATCCCTTCTTCTAGTCACGTTGTGCCAAAAACTCCTCTTATCCCCAATCCTATTCAGTACCCCCTCATTAGTTATGTGATCTACCCATCTAATCTTTAGCATCCTTCTGTAACACCACATTTTGAAAGCTTCTATTCTCTTCTTGTCCAAACTATTTATCGTCCATGTTTCACTTCCATGTTTCACTTTCAGAAATGACTTCCCTTCCTGATGCTTAAATCTATACTCGATGTTAACCAATTTCTCTTCTTCAGAAACGCTTTCCTTGCTATTGCCCGTCTACATTTTATATCCTCTCTACTTCGACCATCATCAGTTATTTTGCTCCCCAAATAGCAAAACTCCTTTACTACTCTAAGTGTCTCATTTCCTAATCTAATTCCCTCAGCATCACCAGACTTAATTCGACTACATTCCATTATCCTCATTTTGCTTTTGTTGCTGTTCACCTGATATCCTCCTTTCAAGACATTGTCCATTCTGTTCAACTGCTCTTCCAAGTCCTTTGCTGTCTCTGACAGAATTACAATGTCATCGGCGAACCTTAAAGTTTTTATTTCTTCTTCATGGATTTTAATACCTACTCCGAATTTTTCTTTCGTTTCCTTTACTGCTTGCTCAACATACAGATCGAATAACATCGGCGACTGGCTACAACCCTGTCTCACTCCCTTCCCAACCACTGCTTCCCTTTCGTGTCCCTCAACTCCTATAACTGCAATCTAGTTTCTGTACAAATTGTAAATAGCTTTTCGCTCCCTGTGTTTTACCCCTGACACCTTCAGAATTTGAAAAAGAGTATTCCAGTCAACATTGTCAAAAGCTTTCTCTAAGTCTACAAATGCTAGAAACTTAGATTTGCCTTTTCTTAATCTAGCTTCTAAAATAAGTCGTAGGGTCAGTATTGCCTCACGTTCCAAACTGATCTTCCCCGAGGTCGTGTTCTACCAGTTTTTCTATTCGTCTGTAAAGAATTCGCGTTAGTATTTTGCAGCCGCGGCTTATTAAACTGATAGTTCGGTAATTTTCACATCTGTCAACGCCTGCTTTCTTTGGGATTGGAATTATTATATTCTTCTTGAAGTCTGAGGGTATTTCGCCTGTCTCATACATTTTGTTCACCGGACGGTAGAGTTTTGTCAGGACTGGCTCTCCTACGGCCATCAGTAGTTCTAATGGAATGTTGTCTACTCCCGGGGCCTTGTTTCGACTTAGGTCTTTTAGTGCTCTGTCAAACTCTTCACGCAGTATCATATCTCCCATTTCATCTTCATCTACATCCTCTTCCATTTTTATAACATTGCCCTCAAGTACATCGCCCTTGTATAGACCCTCTATATACTCCTTCCACCTTTCTGCTTTCCCTTCTTTGCTTAGAACTGGGTTTCCATCTGAGCTCTTGATAATCATACAAGTGGTTCTCTTTTCTCCAAAGGTCTCTTT
This sequence comes from Schistocerca cancellata, assembly GCF_023864275.1. Taxonomy (NCBI): domain Eukaryota; kingdom Metazoa; phylum Arthropoda; class Insecta; order Orthoptera; family Acrididae; genus Schistocerca; species Schistocerca cancellata. Next base: position 1,055,885,308 of record NC_064626.1, on the reverse strand, counting down.
AATTTTCCTGTAGGCAGTATCTATCTTACCCCTAGTGAGATAAGCCTCTACATCCTTACATTTGTCCTCTAGCTATCCCTGCTTAGCCATTTTGCACTTCCTGTCGATCTCATTTTTGAGACGTTTGTATTCCTTTTTCCTGCTTCATTAACTGCATTTTTATATTTTCTCCTTTCGTCAATTAAATTCAATATTTCTTCTGTCACCCAAGGATTTCTACTAGCCCTCGTCTTTTTACCTATTTGATCCTCTGCTGCCTTCACTATTTCATCCCTCAAAGCTACCCGTTTTTCTTCTACTGTATTTCTTTCCCCCATTCTTGTTAATTGTTCCCTTATGCTCTCCCTGAAACTCTGTACAAACTCTGGTTTAGTCAGGTTATCCAGGTCCCATCTCCTTAAATTCCCACCTTTTTGCAGTTTCTTCAGTTTTAATCTACAGTTCATAACCAATAGATTGTGGTCAGAGTCCACATCTGCCCCCTGGAGAAGTCTTACAATTTAAAACCCGGTTCCCAAATCTCTGTCTTACCATTATATAATCTATCTGAAACCTGTCTGTATCTCCAGGCTTCTTCGATGTATACAACCTTCTTTTATGATTCTTGAACCAAGTGTTAGCTATGATTAAGTTGCGCTGTGTGCAAAATTCCACCAGGCGGTTTTCTCTTTCGTTTCTTACCCCCAATCCATATTCACCTACTACGCTTCCTTCTCTTCCTTTTCCTACTATCGAATTCCAGTCACCCATGACTATTAAATTTTCCTCTCCCTTCACTATCTGAATAATTTCTTTTATCTCATCATACATTTCTTCAATTTCTTCATCATCTGCAGAGCTAGTTGGCATATAGACTTGTACTGCTGTCGTAGTACAAGTCTATATGGGCTTCGTGTCTATCTTGGCCACAACAATGCGTTCGCTGTGCTGTTCGTAGTAGCTTACCTATTGTTTTATTCATTATTATACCTACTCCCGCATTACCCCTATTTGATTTTGTATTTATAACCCTGTATTCACCTGACCAAAAGTTTTGTTCCTGCTGCCACCGAACTTCACTAATTCCCACTACATCCAACTTTAACCTATCCATTCCCATTTTTAAATTTTCTAACCTACCTGCCCGATTAAAGGATCTGACATTCCACGCTCCGATCCGTAGAACATCAGTTTTCTTTCTCCTGATAACGACGTCCTCCTGAGTAGTCCCCGCCCGGAGATCCGAATGGGGGACTATTTTACCTGCGGAATATTTTACCCAAGAGGACGCCATCATCATTTATCCACACAGTAAAGCTGCATGCCCTCGGGAAATAATTACGGCCGTAGTTTCCCCTTGCTTTCAGCCGTTCACAGTACCAGCACAGCAAGGCCATTTTGGTTAGTGTTATAAGGCCAGATCAGTCCGTCATCCAGACTGTTGCCCCTTCAACTACTGGAAAGGCTGCTGCCCCTCTCCAGGAACCATACGTTTGTCTGGCCTCTCAACAGATACCCCTCCGTTGTGGTTGTACCTACAGTACGGCTATCTGTATCGCTGAAGCACGCAAGCCTCCCCACCAGCGGCAGGGTCTATGGTTCCTGGGGGGACACTCTACTTAACCTAAATTATCCTAAGGACAAACACACACACCCATGCCCGAGGGAGGACTCGAACCTCCACCCGGGCCATCCGCACAGTCCATGACTGCAGCGCCATAGACCGCTCGGCTACTCCCGCGCAGCATACTATATGATTTTACGGCTCTTAGATTAGACTGATTTATCATGTAACCGAAGTTTAACGAGTTCCTTTTAGCACTCATGTGGATGACCTCACACTTTCCGTTATTTAGGGTCAAGTGCCACTTTTCGCACCATTTAGATACATTTTCAAAATCGTTTTGCAGTTTGTTTTGATCTTCTGATGACTTTATTAGTCGCTAAATGACAGCTTCATCTGCAAACAACGAAAACGGCTGCTCAGATTGTTTCCCAAAACTTTTATATAGATGAAGAACAGCAAAGGTGCCTATAACACTACCTTGGGGAACGCCAGAAATCACTTCTGTTTTACTCTATGAATTTCCGTCAATTACTACGAACTGTGACGTCTGTGACAGGAAAGCACAAATCCAGTCACATAACTGAGACGATATTCCATAATCACGCAATTTCACTACGAACCGAGTACAGTGACAAGAGCCTTCCGGAAATCCAGAAATACGGAATCCATCTGAAATCTCTTGTCAATAGCACCTCATGTGAATAAAGAGCTAGTTGTGTTTCACAGTGAGGTGTAGCGCCGTATAATGATCCTGCCTTGGAGGCAGTTAAGTTAGAGATGTGTCTCAGAGCTGGAGAGTGACAGATGGTGACGCGAGACTGGACGCGCCCGTAGTTTATGTATCAGCCGATAGAGGACAATATTGGATAGGGGACGGTGATTTTAGTTTCGATTGTGACCACTAGAGTGCACTAAAGTAATAGAATGTTTTCATAAACTGTTCTAGTATTTTCATAAAGTGTTATGATGTCTTTTTGTGTATGTAAAATGTTATAAATGTGGTTTAGCAGTATGAATGATGATTGAGTATGATTTAAGGTTAATATGAAGATAATTGTTTAACGAGTTATGTAGTGGGATTTAGTGTGGGAACATTTCGAAGAAGTATGGATATGAACAAAGGGGATTTTTGTAGAAGAATTTTGTAAAGTAAGTTTATGGTAAACGGAAAGTTAATTCAGGTATAAATAACAATAGTAAATAACTTTATGCGTAAGCAAAACTTCAGCATATTAGATAATTACGTCGGTAAAAAGTGCAGTCGTTAGATTTACTATTCTGCGATTGGTTATTGATGAAAAGCGCGGATTGACGCGGGAGAATGTTGTTTTGCTATTAGCTGTTGAGTGAACTGACCAATGGTAAAGCAATATTCTTCGCGCGCCTTTCTCTGCTGGTAGAGAAGACTTAGAGTGTTCTAGAGAAGAGTCGAAGCCTAGCCATGAAAGAGATCGGACGTGTGCAGTAGTAGTACCGATGGAAACGATAAGTTGCCGGATATAGCAGTGTTTCATACATCAAAAGTGTTGGAAAGTGACGGCATAATTATTCCCATGTGTGTGTAGAAATTTCGGAATTTTCAAGTGAATTTTGTGACGAGGAAAGACGTATATTCCGCGTGGCGTATTGAGCAGGTCGGTGGCTAAAAACTGTGACTGTATTTGGTATCGACAGACTTAATATTTGGCGAGCATTATCAATCAAAAACAATCAGATTTTTGTAGCTATTACGTTTTTGGAAATGCAACACTATAAACTTGCTAACGTTAGTGAAAGGGGTAAGAGTGACTGTGTTAAGACTAGCACAGGCTTGGCAGTGATACTTGTTCACCTAAGTTTCAGAATATGTTAATTGAGGACAAAATTTCCAAACTTTCATTTGTGTGAAAACTTTCTCCCGAAACGTAGATTAATGACTGGTTCACGTCGAAGTACAGTAGGTTTCACTTGGCTTTCCTATTGATGATCTGCTGAGACAATGTTCACATGTAGGTGCAGGTCCGACGTAAAGGGACGGAAAGAACCGCGCCGCCGTAACAGGAATGATGTTTTCTAAACCCATGTTGACTGTATGTCAATAGACCGTTTTCTTCGAGGTAATTCATATTGTTCGAACATAATATATGTTCCAAAATCCTGCTGCATATTGACGTTAATGATTTGGGCATGTAATTTAGCTGATTACTTCTACTACCTTTCTTGAAATTTGGTGTGACCTGTGTAACTTTCCAGTCTTTGGATATGGATCTTTCGTCGAGGAACAGTTGTAAATGATTGTTAAGTATGGAGCTAATGAATCAGCATACTCCGAAAGCAACCTAATTGGTATACAGTCTGGACCAGAAGACTTGCTTTTATTAAGTGATTTGAGTTGCTTCACTACTCTGAGGATATTTACTTCTACGTTACTCATGTTGGCAGCTGTTCTCGATTCGAATTCTGGAATATTTGCTTCGTCTTCTTCTCTGAAGGCATTTAGGAAGGCAGTGTTTAGTAACTCTGCTTTGGCAACACTGTCTTCGATAGTATCGCCATTGTTATCGCGCAGAGAAGTCATTGATTGTTTCTTGCCGCTAACATACTTCACATACGACCATTCTGTGAAGCTCTTTTTCTTGATAAATCACCCAATTTTTCTAAAATTCTTATCATTTCTTTGTACATACAGATCACATCTACCGATTTTCGTCTCATTTGGATAATTCCTTCCTGGTGCCTTTTTGTCTGAGAGTGTATATATGAACTGTGGCGCACCAATTTTATGGGTTAATGAGCCTAGAATGACGAAACAAGACCACCCAGCTTTGGATGGGTTGAGCATTAACCCATTATTCTGTGCCCATTTTGATAGAACACAGCCGGCCGGAGTGGCCGTGCGGTTCTAGGCGCTGCAGTCTGGAGCCGAGCGACCGCTACGGTAGCAGGTTCGAATCCTGCCTCGGGCATGGATGTGTGTGATATCCTTAGGTTAGTTAGGTTTAATTAGTTCTACGTTCTAGGCGACTGATGACCTCAGAAGTTAGGTCGCATAGTGCTCAGAGCCATTTGAACCATTTTTGATAGAACACAGATGTCAATGTCGATGTGCTTGATAGCTGTAATGTTGTGGTACCGGGTGGTTGTAATTAAAGTTAGGCTGGTCACGGAGACCCAGTGTGGGCTGTGATTATTGCATGGCAGCGAAACTTGGTAGATATGCTGACGCGTTAATTTAGAACCGATTTACGCTTGGAAAAAGATTAGTTTCAGTTTTGACCCCCAGTTGCAAATCTGGCGCTCTACAGCAACTCGTCGATGTTTCCGGTGTTCATACTGAACAAATTGTATAAGCGGCGGTTAGTAATAAAAAAAAATATATTATGCCTGTCTATTTGAGGCCTGCCGCTGTGGCCGAGCAGTTCTAGGCGCTTCAGTCCGGAAACGCGCTACTGCTACGGTCGCAGTTTAGAATCCTACCTCGGGCATGATGTGTGTGACATCCTGAGGTTAGTTAGGTTTAGGTAGTTCTAAGTCTATCGGACTGATGACCTCAGATGTTAAGTCCCATAGTGCTTAGAGCCATTTGAACTATTTTTGACATTTGTTAGCCACGTCCCGTGCCCAGTCCATAACATATTGAAAAATTTTGATATATCTTCCTTGCATCCTCAGCGACAGATCTTTCCCAGTGTAAAGCTTTTCCACATTAACGTATAGAATATCTACTATGTGTCGCCACCATACAATAATTACGGCCAACACTGGACCACTGTGAAAACTCTTTCTGTCCAAACAGGCCTTGGAAGGCCCAACGGTATCGACTGACCGCCGTGTCTTCCTCACTGACAGGTGCCACTGGATGCGGATAAGGAGGGGCATGTGGTCAGCACATCCATCTCCTCATTGTTGTCAGATTCCGTTACCGCAGCTGCTGCTTCTCAGTCAAGTAGCTCCTCAGTTGGCCTCACAAGCGCTGACTGCAGCTTCTCTTACCGACAGCGCTCGTCAGGGTGCCTATTCTGTATCTTTCCGCTATTGTGCCGATCGTTTCGGTACTCAAGAGCACCGAAAGGTCTAGTACTCGAATTACAACCCCTGAATTATACGGTATGCATTTCGCAAGCGATACCGTTCGGGTCTAGAGAACCGAAGCGCTGTTGTCACTTCTCGTCGCGCAAGCCAATCAAAAGCAAGCGGCTGCAGATCGGCGCATGCGCACTGCAGCGCGCACAGCGCCACGAACACAAAGCGGCTAGCAGACGACACAGGCGCGCTAGATACCAAAAAGATAGCGTACTTGACTGTATTCTGCAGATTGTCGTAAATGCCACATTCTGTCATCTTATTCTCATTCACACTGACATCGTGTTTTGGATTTTACGTTTCGGAGAATGAGTTAGGAATAATGTGTAGTAGCACATGATACTAATACATCAATTAAAAAAAACCCGAAAAATTGATTCTGAGAGTTTTAACGAATAAGCAGATAAACAGAATGTGGTTATAACTCGCTCCAAGAGATCCAAATGATTAAGTAGCTCACTTCCCTGTATGATACGTCAACGATTTTGGTATTAATAACAAAATTGAGAAAACGCATTTTCGAGAGCTCCTGCAGCTTGTCGAAGTTTATAACATGCATCTCATGAATGAAAATGTTTGGTATGTGGTGCTACAGTCTGAAAATATTATGGCGGAGATCTTTCATCTCTGTCTACTGTTGAGGCTTCGAACGCAGATAAATACTTGAGACAAGCAAGTTTATGAAGATGATTGCCGCTAGTTACATTCCAAGTATTTTAAGTTGTACTCTTAGAGTCCTGTCTAACCGCATACTCGGAAAAAAATGGTGAATTATTTCTGACAAGAGAAAATATAAAGGTCACTGTCGCTTGTTTCACTCACAGCAATTTCATACATCGATTTTTAAACACTCAGATATCACGAAATCATTACTGAGGAAGTGCGCTCTTACATGTAAGTAATAACAAATATTGCAGAAAAATCTTTACTTAAACGAATAACGTTGTCTTAGAACGTTTTGCATATATGAAGAGGACGAAAAAATTCGTACCCATTCGTGTTCGAATCCGTGTCCTTTCGTATAGCAATACCGCGCGCAAACCACTTAGCCACGCCAAGCAACGGTAACATGGCTCAATTTTTATACTACTGCGTAGAGGAACGTAGGCTGCCAAATGGTGCCGCGTAAGGCATAAATTCGTGATAGTTTGGAAGGTTTCGAATATCAAGCTTCACATAATTGCTTTCCATTGTTACTTGAAAGTTGTAAACACGTTTCGATAATTACTATCTAAACCATTTGTGGGAAAAAAGTTCACAAAGTCACTAGTAACGTCAGTTCACACTCATGTAATATACGTAAGTAGAGTGGATGTCTTGATATTTAATGATCTTTAAAGTCTTATTTGCATAACAAATAACACGTATTATCAGAGAATAGTGACCGAATCCTTTTTTTTTTGTGGAAGTAATCATTCACAGTAACAGCCTAACCTGACCACATTTCTAACAAAGGAAAATAGTCTATTGTGAACTCAGTTTCCAACTGGATGCATCCTCCGGTGATTCTGTAGTAACACAATCACTAAATACAAAGCTAAAACCCCTAAATATGTTTAAAAATAACAAATTATAGCTGTACGTCAACCACAGATCACAAATCGACAGAGCCACACCGAAATCCCAAACCTCTCGGTACAATTGTCGTAAAATCGGTGGGAGGACCGTTCGGTAACAGGTCTCAGAAGCTTAATGAATAGGATATTTCGATAAAGAACCGAAAATGACGTCACTACCGAGACTAACCTGCTACACCGATCGGTGGAACCTATGTTACTATGTTACGACTGCGACAAGGCCTTTGGCTCCTCTGTGAATAACTGTAATTTAATTGTAACAAACGGGTACCTCCTGGGCGTTGGGGGTGGGGGGAGGGGAGGGGGAGTGAAATAAATTTTTGTTCGGTGTGCTTTAATTGAATTGCTTATGGGTGTATTAGTTCTGAATCAACAGGATACTAATATTATTCTTCGATGCGCTCTCGCCGGTCTTCCCTGAAATTTGTAAAGGTCAAGCTTGATAACAGGTGTAAAGCTGGAAACCTGTTGGGAGGATGTGTGGGAACTGTTTAGCCCTGCAAGGCGGGCACGAATGACTTGCCACCTGCCTATGGTAATAATATTAATTACTGCAGCGCGGCGGCACCTGCGCGGCCGGCTGCCCACGCGGCATTGTGGCCAGCTGCTGGCTGCTGGCTGCTGGCTGGCGGCCCTCCAGCGCTTTGTCCGCTGCCGGCATAATAATAGCACGGCCGCGTGGTAGCGCGGCCCACTCGCGGCCGGGACTCTCGGCTGTGTGTGGCTGCGGCTGCGGCTGCGGCTGGCCTTCCCGCGACGCCAACACACTCTGGCCGCACCGCGTCGCGTGCGCGCCGCCGGGCCGGGTTCAAGGGTAGCGCCTAACCTCCCAGTGAAGAGAAAAAAAAATATCAACGTGGGCGACGTCGGTCGTCTGAAACGCTGAGCGACGCAAACTTGTATCGCAGCTGAACGTGCAATAGGGAGCCACCCTTCACGTCTACACTATTGACCATTAAAATTGCTACACCAAGAAGAAATGCAGATGATAAACGGGTATTCATTGCACAAATATATTATACTAGAACTGACATTTGATTACATTTTCACGCAATTTGGGTGCATAGATCCTGAGACATCAGTACCCAGAACAATCACCTCTGGCCGTAATAACGGTCTTGATGCGCCTGGACATTGAGTCAAACAGAGCTTGGATGGCGTGTAAAGGTACAGCTGCCCAAGCTGCTTCAACTCGATACCACAGTTCATCAACAGTAGTGACTGGCGTATTGCGACGAGCCAGTTGCTCCGCCACCATTGACCAGACGTTTTCAATTGGTGAGAGATCTGGAGAATGTGCTGGCCAGGGCAGCAGTCGAACATTTTCTGTATCCAGAAACGCCTCTACAGGTCGTGCATTATCCCGCTGAAATGTAGGCTTTCACAGGGATCGAATGAAGGGTAGAGCCGAGGGTCGTAACACATCCGAAATGTAACGTCCACTGTTCAAAGTGCCGTCATTGGAACAAGAGGTGACCGAGGAAGTGTAACCGATGGCACCCCATACCATCACGCCGGGTGATACGCCAGTATGGCGATGACGTGTACACGCTTCCAATGTGCGTTCACCGCGATGTCTCCAAACACGGATGCGACCATCATCATGCTGTAAACAGAACCTGGATTCATCCGAAAAAATTACGTTTTGCCATTCGTGCACCCAGGTTCGTCAAGGGTAACCGCAGCCATGGTCTCCGAGCTAATAGTCCATGCTGCTGTAAGCGTCGTCGAACTGTTCGTGCAGATGGTTGTTGTGTTGCAAACGTTCCCATCTGTTGACTCAGGGATCGAGACATGGCTGCATGATCCGTTACAGCCAAGCGGATAAGATGCCTGTCATCTCGACTGCTAGTGATACGAGGCCGTTGGGATCCACCACGGCATTCCGTATTACCCTCCTGAACCCACCGACTCCATATTCTAGTAACAGTCATTGGATCTTGACCAACGTGAGCAGCAATGTCGCGATACGGTAAACCACAATCGCGATAGGCTACAATCCGATCTTTATCAAAGTCGGAAACGTGATGGTACGCATTTCTCCTCCTTACACGAGGCATCAAAACAACGTTTCACCAGGCAACGCCGGTCAACTGCTCCTTGCGTATGAGAAATCGGTTGGAAACTTTCCTCATGTCAACACGTTGTAGGTGTGGCCACCGGCGCCAACCAGGTGTGAATGCTCTGAAAAGCTAATCATTTGCATATCACAACATATTCATCCTGTCGGTTAAATTTCGCGCCTGTAGCTCGCCATCTTCATGGTGTAGCAATTTTAATGGCCAGTAGTATAACTATACGGCGAGGCAACCGAGAAACAGACATACGGGACTTAACATCTGTCAGCCACAAGGTACATCACTATAATACAGTGAGGTGCAAAAGTCATGAGACACCGATATGTACCGGATGATCGAAAAGTCAGTATAAATTTTAAAACTGAGTAAATCACGGAATAATGTAGATAGAGAGGTACAAATTGACACGCATGCTTGGAATGACATGGGGATTTATTAGAACCAAAAAAAAAAAAAATGCAAAAGTTCAAAAAATGTCCGACAGATGGCGCTTTATCTGATAGGAATAGCAATAATTAGCATAACAAAGTAAGACAAAGCAAAGATGGTGTTCTCTACAGGAAATGCTCAATATGTCCACCACCATTCCTAAAAAATAGCTGTCGTCAAGGAATAATGTTGTGAACAGCAATGTAAAGCATTTCCGGAGTTACGGTGAGGCATTGGCGTCGGATGTTGTCTTTCAGCATCCCTAGAGATGTCGGTCGACCACGATACACTTGCGACTTCAGGTAACCCCAAAGCCAATAATCGCACGGACTGAGGTCTGGGACCTGGGAGACCAAGCACGACGAAAGTGGCGGCTGAGCACACGATCATCACCAAACGACGCGCGCAATAGATCTTTCACCCGTCTAGCAATACTTTGTTGTTTTTTGTTGTTCTAATAAAACCCTATGTCATTCCAAACATGTGTGTTAATTTTTACCTCTCTATCTACATCATTCCGTGGTTTATTAAGTTTTCAAATTTATACGGACTTTTTGATCAACCGGTACATATACAGATGGCGGATGGCGGCAGTATCGCGAATACAAGACATAAAAGGCCGGTTCATTGGCGGGACTCATTTGTACCTCGGCAATGGGTATGAAAAGGTTTGTGAGATGATTACGGCCACTTGACGCCGGCCGCGGTGGTCTCGCGGTTCTAGGCGCGCAGTCCGGAACCGCGCGACTTCTACGGTCGCAGGTTCGAATCCTGCCTCGGGCATGGATGTGTGTGCTGTCCTTAGGTTAGTTAGGTTTAAGTAGTTCTAAGTTCTAGGGGACTGATGACCACAGCTGTTAAGTCCCATAGTGCTCAGAGCCGTATGAACCATATGAGCCAGCCACTTGACGGGAATTAACAGACTTCCGACGCGAATGATAGTTGGAGCTATAGGCATGCAACATTCCATTTAGGAAAACGTTAGGGAATTTAATATTCCGAGATCCATAGTGTCAAGAGTGGGCTGTGAATACCAAATTTCATACATTACCTCCCACCACGGACAACGCAGTAGCCGCCGGCCTTCACTTTACGAACGAGAGCAGCGGTATTTACGTAAGGTTGTCAGTGCTACGCGACTGCTACGGTTGCAGGTTCGAATCCTGCCTCGGGCATGGATGTTTGTGATGTCCTTAGGTTAGTTAGGTTTAAGTAGTTCTAAGTTCTAGGGGACTGATGACCACAGATGTTAAGTCCCATAGTGCTCAGAGCCATTTTGTCAGTGCTAACAGAAAAGCAACACTGAGTGAAAGTTTCACTGCAGGAATATTGAATGTTCGATTGACGCTGTGTGATAGGATCAGCGACCTCAGTTGTATTATTAAATGATAAAACCCAGTCTGCACCACAAAATTTTTTTCATTATTGATCACCGGTTTCAATATGCCCTGCAGATCAACTTCAGATCTAAGCTGGAAGATGAAACTGAGGGGACGAAAATTACTAGCGTGTAATATTATAAGCGATACCACCAAAGATAGAATAAAGAAACACCAAAACATCTCGTAACCCACACATACCTAGCGCCGCAAGGTGCAATTTGTGAACGTTGGACCGAATGATATAAAACTAACGTTGTTGTTGTTGTTGTTGTGGTCTTCAGTCCAGAGACTGGTTTGATGCAGCTCTCCATGCTACTCTACCCTGTGCAAGCTTCTTCATCTCCCAGTACCTACGGCAAATTACGTCCATCTGTATCTGTTTAGTGTATCCATCTCTTGGTGTCCCTCTACGATTTTTACCCTCCGCGCTGCCCTCCAATGCTAAATTTGTGATCCTTTGATGCCTCAGAACATGTCCCACCAACCAGTCCCTTCTTCTTGTCAAGTTGTGCCACAAACTCCTCTTCTCCCCAATTCTATTCAATATCTCCTCCTTAGTTATTTGATCTACCCATCTAATCTTCAGTATTCTTCTGTATCATTAAGGTAAAGATACAAAAGACCATATGGGGAAAAAACTGTGAAGTCACCTCACACGTGCAGAGTCGTGCAGAGTCAATAGATAAGTGTAGATGTACATCTACATGACTACTCTGCAATTCACACATAAGCGCCCGACAGCGGATTCTCCAAACCACCTTCACACTACTTCTCTACAGTTCCACTCACAAAAAGCGCGCAGGGAAAACAAACATACAGATCTTTCCGTGCGAGCTCTGATTTATTTTACTACAGAGGGCATTCCTCCCAATGTCCATTATAATTATCCGGGCTGTTATGCCGTGGTCGGTTGATGAATGCTGTGGTGATTCCCAACGTTTCGTCTCCGACTGCGGGAGACATCTTCAAGGGGGTCCGTAGCTTGATGGAAGATCCAACACACACACTGGCTCGCTACTGACTGCCGCTAAATTCCGTGTCCGCGCGCCCCCGCGCCGCGGCGTGACGTCACGTGTTTTGAAAACGTCAGTGCAATTGGCCGCTGTCCGTCGCCGTCGATCGCCGCTGCCATCACCCAGTAGTGGACGAGTGGTACACATCTTCTTTAACACCGGCATCCATATACCGTTTAATTTGACGCCCTCCTCCTTTCTGTTGAAATTATTTGGGTGTTTAGCGATTTCGATCGCCTCCCTGTAGAGCCTTTCGTAATATCCGCTCGTGGCCGCTAGTACTTGCGTCTCCTCGAAACGAATATTGTGGTTCCCTGGCTGGAAAGCATGCTCCGCAACAGCTGATCGTTCTGTTTCTCCTCTTCTACAATTTACCTTGTGCTCTTCCAAACGTTTAGAAACAGTTCTTTTAGTGGTACCCACATAAACATCACCACAGCTGCATGGGATCCTATACACTCCAGATTTTTCCAATGGTTTGCGAGCGTCCTTGGCAGGCCTAAGGTATTCCTGTATCTTCCTGGTGGGCTTGTAAATTACGGTAATATTCCGCTTCGTCAAGATCCTCCCTATTCTTTCCGTTATATTTTTAACAAACGGCAGGAAAACCTTAGATTTTGCAGTAGCCTGTACGTCAGTATGATTTCTGCGTGGCTGCCTCAACGCACGTTTTATTTCGGCGGACGAATATCCGTTCTTCGTTAGTGCATTGTGGAGATGTTCCATCTCAGCGTCTCCCGCAGTCGGAGACGAAACGTTGGGAATCACCACAGCATTCATCAACCGACCACGGCATAACAGCCCGGATAATTGTAATGGACATGATATTTCCGGCCGTGAAAGTTTACATTTTAGTATTCCTCCCAATGTCGGTGGGCGCCTACAATACATTTCGTATTCGAAGGAGAAAGATGATGACTGAAATTTCGTGAGAAGATCTCGCCGAAACGAAATCACCTTTGGTTTAATGATTGCCATCCCAACTAGTGTATCAGATCCGTTACATTCTCCCCTATTTCGCGGTTGTATAAAGGATAGTCAAATTAAAACGAGATAGATGGGGAAAAAGTAAGTAAACAGATTAATAATTCGAAAGTAACCGCCATAGCTGTTAATACACATATTCCACTGTGAGACAAGGCGGGCAAGGCCCTCATTGAAAAGTATTTGCGGTTGCTTACAGAAACATCACTGTACCCAGACGGGCACCTCTTCAACCGAAGAAAATCACGGCCACGAACGTCTTTCTTCAGGGCTCCAAATATATGCAGATCGCATGGGGAGAGATCGCACAGTGGTAGGTGGACACTGTGCAGAAATCGAAGCGTGCAATCAAGTTCAAACGCGCAGGAATGTTGACGGACTGCTTCATTCTGTTTCAGGCTAGTGCCCGCCCACATGTTGCCATTGTTTCCAGCACGCTGAAGCGGTTTCTCTTGGAATCTCCTACTCATCCTCCATACAGTCCCGATCTTCCACCAAGCGATTTGCGTATTTTTGGAGCTCTGAAGAAATATATCGGTGACAGTCGATTTGTTTCGGATGAAGATGTGCACGACTCAGTACAATAATGGTTCCATAGGCAACCGCAAACATTTTTCCATGAAGGTACTGGCCGTCTTGCCTCACAATGGGATATGTGTTTTAAGTGTTACGGCGATTGCTTTTGAAATAATAAACAAGTAACTTATTTTATCCAACGGTCTCTTCTTTAATTGCCTGCCCCTCATACAAAACTAGGTGCCCTTCTTTAATCTTTTTGGATGTCCTCTGTCGAACCCATCTTGTAATAGGTGTACTGATACAGAGTAAAGGCGACTGTTCCATTATAACATAAAATTAATCAGTATAATTGAAAATTAAACATTCTTGATATAAAATTAGGAAATGTGGACGTAACACAATCGAGTATGTATGTGTTATAGAGTAAAAGATAAAATATAAATGTAGAAAACAACTTGCAGTAAACTGTAATCCTACATTTCTTTCTTTTATTCGTTTTGTAAAAATCAGTACGAAATTAACAAACACATCTAACTGCATCGACCCCTCCATCTGCGAAACCAGCGTTAAGAACTTGCCTTCATTTAACAAATAAAAAAAAAAATAAAAGCGCGGGAGGACACCTGTGGTACACACAAAAATGGGAGCGGAAGGTTGGTTAAAGAAACCGTTATAGCTTTTATCAAACAACATTGTGATCCAGAGAGTGCCTTTTTCATTTATTAATATCGACTGTTACGCTTCGACAGCTGTTTCAAATACACTCCTGGAAATTGAAATAAAAACACCGTGAATTCATTGTCCCAGGAAGGGGAAACTTTATTGACACATTCCTGGGGTCAGATACATCACATGATCACACTGACAGAACCACAGGCACATCGACACAGGCAACAGAGCATGCACAATGTCGGCACTAGTACAGTGTATATCCACCTTTCGCAGCAATGCAGGCTGCTATTCTCCCATGGAGACGATCGTAGAGATGCTGGATGTAGTCCTGTGGAACGGCTTGCCATGCCATTTCCACCTGGCGCCTCAGTTGGACCAGCGTTCGTGCTGGACGTGCAGACCGCGTGAGACGACGCTCATCCAGTCCCAAACATGCTCAATGGGGGACAGATCCGGAGATCTTGCTGGCCAGGGTAGTTGACTTACACCTTCTAGAGCACGTTGGGTGACACGGGATACATGCGGACGTGCATTGTCCTGTTGGAACAGCAAGTTCCCTTGCCGGTCTAGGAATGGTAGAACGATGGGTTCGATGACGGTTTGGATGTACCGTGCACTATTCAGTGTCCCCTCGACGATCACCAGTGGTGTACGGCCAGTGTAGGAGATCGCTCCCATGATGCCGGGTGTTGGCCCTGTGTGCCTCGGTCGTATGCAGTCCTGATTGTGGCGCTCACCTGCACGGCGCCAAACACGCATACGACCATCATTGGCACCAAGGCAGAAGCGACTCTCATCGCTGAAGACGACACGTCTCCATTCGTCCCTCCATTCACGCCTGTCGCGACACCACTGGAGGCGGGCTGCACGATGTTGGGGCGTGAGCGGAAGATGGCCTAACGGTGTGCGGGACCGTAGCCCAGCTTCATGGAGACGGTTGCGAATGGTCCTCGCCGATACCCCAGGAGCAACAGTGTCTCTAATTTGCTGGGAAGTGGCGGTGCGGTCCCCTACGGCACTGCGTAGGATCCTACGGTCTTGGCGTGCATCCGTGCGTCGCTGCGGTCCGGTCCCAGGTCGACGGGCACGTGCACCTTCCGCCGACCACTGGCGACAACATCGATGTACTGTGGAGACCTCACGCCCCACGTGTTGAGCAATTCGGCGGTACGTCCACCCGGCCTCCCGCATGCCCACTATACGCCCTCGCTCAAAGTCCGTCAACTGCACATACGGTTCACGTCCACGCTGTCGCGGCATGCCACCAGTGTTAAAGACTGCGATGGAGCTCCGTATGCCACGGCAAACTGGCTGACACTGACGGCGGCGGTGCACAAATGCTGCGCAGCTAGCACCATTCGACGGCCAACACCGCGGTTCCTGGTATGTCCGCTGTGCCGTGCGTGTGATCATTGCTTGTACAGCCCTCTCGCAGTGTCCGGAGCAAGTATGGTGGGTCTGACACACCGGTGTCAATGTGTTCTTTTTTCATTTCCAGGAGTGTAGATATAAAGGTAACATGATTTGTATTCAGGATTATCCATTGATCGTGACCGGGCCAAATATCTCACGAAATAGGCGTCAAACGAAAAAACTACAAAGAACGAAACTTGTCTAGGTTGAAGGGGGAAACCAGATGGCGCTATGGTTGGCCCCCTAGATGGCGCTGCCATAGGTCAAACGGATATAAACTGTGTTTTTTAAATAGGAACCCCATTTTTTATTACATATTCGTGTAGTACGTAAAGAAAAATGAATGTTTTAGTTGGACCACTTTTTTCCCTTTGTGATAGAGGGTGCTGTAATATTCACAAACATATGGCTCACAATTTTAGGCTAACAGTTGGTAACAGGTAGGTTTTTTAAATTAAAATACAGAAGGTAGGTACGTTTGAACATTTTATTTCGGTTGTTCCAATGTGATACATGTACCTTTGTGAACTTATCATTTCTAACAACTCATGCTGAGCCGGCCAGAGTGGCCGTACGGTTCTTGCGCTACAGTCTGGAACCGAGCGACCGCTACAGTCGCAGGTTAGAATCCTGCCTCGGGCATGGATGTGTGTGATGTCCTTAGGTTAGTTAGCTTTAATTAGTTCTAAGTTCTAGGCGACTGATGACCTCAGAAGTTAAGTCGCATAGTGCTCAGAGCCATTTGAACCATTTTGAACTCATGCTGTTATAGCGTGTTTACCTGTAAATACCACATTAATGCAGTAAATGATCAAAATTATGCCCGTCGACCTCAGTGCGTTTGGCAATACGTGTGACGACATTCCTCTCAACAGCGAGTAGTTCGCCTTCCGTAATGTTCGCACATGCACTGACAATGCGCTGACGCATGTTGTCAGGCGTTGTCGGTGTAACA
Organism: Schistocerca cancellata; assembly: GCF_023864275.1. Lineage (NCBI taxonomy): Eukaryota > Metazoa > Arthropoda > Insecta > Orthoptera > Acrididae > Schistocerca > Schistocerca cancellata. The sequence goes on along the minus strand of NC_064626.1, from coordinate 1,055,868,678 downwards.
CGATAGCAAATATCCTTTAACTTTCCCCACAGAAGGAAATCTGGGCACGTCAGATCCGGTGAACGTGCGGGCCATGGTATGGTGCTTCGACGACCAATCCACCTGTCATGAAATACGCTATTCAATACCGCTTCAACCGCACGCGAGCTATGTGCCGGACATCCATCATGCTGGAAGTACATCACCATTCTGTCATGCAGTGAAACATCTTGTAGTAACATCGGTAGAACATTTCGTAGGAAATTAGCATACATTGCACCATTTAGATTTCCATCGATAAAATGGGGACCAATTATCCTTCCTCCCATAATGCCGCACCATACATTATCCCCCCAAGGTCGCTGATGTTCCTCTTGTCACAGCCATCTTGGATTTTCCGTTTCGCAATAGTGCGTATTATGCCGGTTTACGTTACCACTGTTGGCGAATGACGCTTCGTCGCTAAATAGAACGCGTGCAAAATATCTGTCATCGTCCCGTAATTTCTCTTGTGCCCAGTGGCAGAACTGTACAGGACGTTCGAAGTCGTCGCCATGCAACTCCTGGTGCATAGAAATATGGTACGGGTACAGTCGTTGTTGATGTAGCATTCTCAACAGCGAAGTTTTTGAGATTCCCGATTCTCGCCCAATTTGTTTGCTACTGATGTGCGGATTAACCGCGACAGCAGCTAAAACACCTACTTGGGCATCATCATTTGTTGCAGGTCGTGGGTGATGTTTCACATGTGGCTGAACACTTCCACTTTCCTTAAATAACGTAACTATCCGGCGAACGGTCCGGACACTTGGATGATGTCGTCCAGGATACAGAGCAGCATACATAACGCACGCCCGTTGGGCATTTTGATCACAATAGCCATACATCAACACGATATCTACCTTTTCCGCAATTGGTAAACAGTCCATTTTAACACGAGTAATGTACCACGAAGCAAATACCGTCGCACTGGCGGAATGTTACGTGATACCACGTACTTATAGGTTTGTGACTATTACAGCGCCATCTATCACAAAGCGGAAAAGTGGTCCAAGTAAAACATTCATACTTCTTTATGTACTACACTAATGTGTAATAAAAATGGGGGTTCCTATTTAAAAAACGCAACTGATATCCGTTTGACCTATAGCAGCGCCATCTAGCGGGCCAACCATAGCGCAATCTAGTTTCCCCCTTCAAGCAAAATGAGTTTCGTTCTTTGTAGTTTTTGGGTTTGATGCTTATTTCGTGAGATATTTGACCCAGTCACTATCAATGGACCACCCTGTATAACAATCACAACCAGTCTCATACTTTGCCCGTTAACATCACACATGACGTTATTAGAACCGTTGGCATCAGGAAGAAATTTAGGCTTCTTGCGGATATGAAAGTGATCAAGACGAGAAGCAAAATATTTATTATTTCATAATTAAAGACATGATATCTAAGAGAATCATGACCACTACTGAACCAAAGAAATATATTTATTCTTTCATAATTAACGACATGATATCTAAGAGAATCATGACCACTACTGAACCAAAGAAAAATCCACCGTCTGGAGCACTATTGAATTTAATTCTGAGTATTTTGAAATCAAAAGCAACTACTGTGGTGATCCATATGATGATTGACTTCTGTAGGTATTTACTGTTGTTGAATGTACCACCGGTTCCATACAGCGTCGCTGTGTAACAGCTTCAGTTGAGACTATCTCCTAACCACAGCAACTAAATCTGCTATTACGTACATCCTACACGGGAAAGGAATAAATATCCAGAGACAAGGTGTCTGCAGGGGGTATGATTTTCAGTGGCAGAAATATGAATCAAATATTAGCAAGTTATTTTGCAGTCTAAATTGAGAGGAAAACACTTTTCGTACCGTGTCCAAAACTGTTCTAATATCATTTTGCCGCATTGGCCTTAAGTATTTGGCTGTTATGCAATCGCTGACGCCAACAATTCTTAGCATCAGGCTTAGCAAACAAATGGCTGGTTGACATTTGACTGCGGTGAACCGCGAGCAGCCACGTAGAACGACGGTTCTCGTTTTTAGTTTAGTGGCACTCGTTATTAGTCATGAGGGTGTATTTTTAAGTGTTTGCTTCATGATGAGTTGATTGACGTTAATAAACAGTATGTAAACGCAGTTTCACAATGAAAGAAACCTCATTCACAATAACTATTAATATATGGAAGAAATTATGACTCCCAAGAAATATCTCTTTCTTTATGTTTATGAAATGTATGCACTAGAGAACAATTAAAAGACTTTCTGCGATAATAAACGACGGTGCAGCATTCACATTTTTTCTGCACCAAGCGAGGAGGTTCCTTGCTGTTTGGCTCAAATGGCTCTGAGGACTATGGGACTTAACATCTGAGGTCATCAGTCCCCTAGACTTAGAACTACACTCCTGGAAATTGAAATAAGAACACCGTGAATTCATTGTCCCAGGAAGGGGAAACTTTATTGACACATTCCTGGGGTCAGATACACCACATGATCACACTGACAGAACCACAGGCACATAGACACAGGCAACAGAGCATGCACAATGTCGGCACTAGTACAGTGTATATCCACCTTTCGCAGCAATGCAGGCTGCTATTCTCCCATGGAGACGATCGTAGAGATGCTGGATGTAGTCCTGTGGAACGGCTTGCCATGTCATTTCCACCTGGCGCCTCAGTTGGACCAGCGTTCGTGCTGGACGTGCAGACCGCGTGAGACGACGCTTCATCCAGTCCCAAACATGCTCAATGGGGGACAGATCCGGAGATCTTGCTGGCCAGGGTAGTTGACTTACACCTTCTAGAGCACGTTGGGTGGCACGGGATACATGCGGACGTGCATTGTCCTGTTGGAACAGCAAGTACCCTTGCCGGTCTAGGAATGGTAGAACGATGGGTTCCATGACGGTTTGGATGTACCGTGCACTATTCAGTGTCCCCTCGACGATCACCAGTGGTGTACGGCCAGTGTAGGAGATCGCTCCCCACACCATGATGCCGGGTGTTGGCCCTGTGTGCCTCGGTCGTATGCAGTCCTGATTGTGGCGCTCACCTGCACGGCGCCAAACACGCATACGACCATCATTGGCACCAAGGCAGAAGCGACTCTCATCGCTGAAGACGACACGTCTCCATTCGTCCCTCCATTCACGCCTGTCGCGACACCACTGGAGGCGGGCTGCACGATGTTGGGGCGTGAGCGGAAGACAGCCTGACGGTGTGCGGGACCGTAGCCCAGCTTCATGGAGACGGTTGCGAATGGTCCTCGCCGATACCCCAGGAGCAACAGTGTCCCTAATTTGCTGGGAAGTGGCGGCGCGGTCCCCTACGGCACTGCGTAGGATCCTACGGTCTTGGCGTGCATCCGTGCGTCGCTGCGGTCCGGTCCCAGGTCGACGGGCACGTGCACCTTCCGCCGACCACTGGCGACAACATCGATGTACTGTGGAGACCTCACACCCCACGTGTTGAGCAATTCGGCGGTACGTCCACCCGGCCTCCCGCATGCCCACTATACGCCCTCGCTCAAAGTCCGTCAACTGCACATACGGTTCACGTCCACGCTGTCGCGGCATGCTACCAGTGTTAAAGACTGCGATGGAGCTCCGTATGCCACGGCAAACTGGCTGACACTGACGGCGGCGGTGCACAAATGCTGCGCAGCTAGCGCCATTCGACGGCCAACACCGTGGTTCCTGGTGTGTCCGCTGTGCCGTGCATGTGATCATTGCTTGTACAGCCCTCTCGCAGTGTCCGGAGCAATTATGGTGGGTCTGACACACCGGTGTCAATGTGTTCTTTTTTCCATTTCCAGGAGTGTACTTAAACCTAACTAACCTAAGGAGATCTCACACATCCATGCCCGAGGCAGGACAAGGTACTGGCCAACGGCCTTCACTTATCGTCGGAGTGTAGCGGCGTCTGCGTAGAGTTGTCAACGCAAACCGTCAAGCGACGCTGTACGAAATAACGGCAGAAATCAATGTGGGACCTAGGACGAATGTATCCGTTAGGACAGTGCACTGAAATATGGCATTAATAGGCTATAGCAGCAGACAACAGACGCGAGTGTCTTTGCTAAAAGCACATCGACTGCAGCGGTCGGACCCTGCATGACTAAAAACCGTGGCCAGGTCCGATGAGTCCCAACTTCGGTTGGTATGCCCTTATCGCAACGTTCGAGTATGGCCTTGACCCAACGAAGCCATAGATCCATACTGTCAATAAAACACTGTGCAAGCTAGTGGTGGCTCAGTAATGGTGTGGGCTGTGTTTACATGGAATTGACTTGGTCCTCTGGTCCAACTGAATCGATCGTTGACAGGAAATGGTTATGTTGGGCTACGTGGAAACCATTTATAGCCATTTATGGACTCCATGAATTTAGACACCTTACGAATGCTTTGAGAAACTTTGACACTTCCCTTGGGATAGTCACAGGTGGCTGTATCAAAAATATTGTGTTAAGAGAACTGGAAGCCATCTGAACTTTCTGGATTTCAATACTCTGAAGTAGTGATATCGGAGTATTTTACTTTTTAAGGAACTGTTTATTGAAGTCAGATTTAGATGGACTTCGTTCGAAAAAGTGTTTATTTATTTCGTGTAGATGCAGCTTTCTCCTTTGCCACTGCTCTGACCTGTCTTGAGGATGATGTAGAGTTTCTCAGTAGATTTTCGTATTCCGAATCTGATGCTGTAGTAAAGAAAAATGGAAGTTTCGAACACAAAAGTGTTCAATAAATCGTACACACTAAACGTGCAGTTGTGGGAAGAGTTATCCAAGACAGTAACGCCCTTACCAGAAAAAGAAAAATGGAAGAAAATTGTTAAAGAATGTAACAATTACAAATTTATATACAGGGTGAATCACCTAAACCTGGCTCCGCAAATAGTGCGGAAATGGAAAGTGCTATTGATGAGCCGTTTTCACAGAATGAACTGGTAGTCAGGGGCTCGTAATGTTAGTCAATACGCAGATTGTAATAATAGAAAGTTTGTATTTTGTGCAAACATACACTAATTAAAACTGGAACAGTGCCTATTGACGCTAACAAACTAAACGTTGGGTAAATTAGAATTCCAGTGGTGTTTGTTGACGGATTCTAGTGCGAGTCGTTTACGAGGTATCGTATTTTGAAAATTCCCACACCGACACTTGTACAATACCTGTAGAAACACAGAATAAAGAACAACCCAGGTGCATACCCTACTTATGTGGATTCTGACCAGTAACGAAACAACTGACCATCACAGGCTGTGTTCTAAATTACCACCGGCAGTGGTAATACATGCTTCCAGTCTGGAATGGAACGACTGCTGCAAACCTGCTAGCACTTGAGCGGAGATGTTCGAGCAGGCTGCAGTAATAAGTCATTGCTCATTGCTTATCATCGGGTGTAGTTGGTATGTCCTTGTAGACAGCGTCTTTCGGGTTTCCTTCTGTTACATTGTATGGGTGTTATGCTACGACTTTCACGTAAGTGGTTGAAGAGGCTGATAAATAATTGCCGAGATGGTTGACGCCTGTTGGGATATCCTACCGCATACACCGTACAAGAACGAAGTGCATTCTTCCTACACTCTCCATACAACATGAGCATGTCTGCTTTCTCAGCACTGATAAACATCATTGCCCACTCACGACCTTTTGCTTAGACCATCACACGAAGTCGTAACGTACTCTAGGAACACACAGATACATTGTACGCAAACATGAAAACATCGTGCCTAGAAACTGTTGTTGTTGTTGCTGCTGTTGTTGTTGTTGTTGTTGTCTGAAGACTGGTTTCATGTGGTTCTCCATACTACTCTATCCTTTGCGATCCTCTTCGTCTCCGGCCAACTAATGCAACCTATTTCCTCCTGAATCTACTTACTGTATTCATCTCTTGGTCTTCCTCTACCGATTTTATCCCCAACACTTCCCTCCAATACGAAACTGGTGATCCCTTGATGTCTGAGAATATGTCCCATCAATCGATCTTTTCCTTTGTCCAAATTGTGCCACAAATTTCTTGTCTCCTCAGTTCTATTCAGTACCTCCTCATTCAATTTGTATATTGAACAAGCAGTAAAAGAAACGAAAGAAAAATTTGTAGTTGGAATTAAAGTTCAGGGAGAAGAAATAAAATCTTTGAGGTTTGCCAATGACATTGTAATTTTGTCAGAGACAGCAAAGGACGTGGAAGAACAGCTGAACGGAGTGGATACAAGATGAACAATGATAATGGAATGTAATCGAATGAAATCAGATTACAATACGTTAGGGAATGAGACACTTAAAGTAATAGGTGAGTTTTGCTATTTGGTCAGCAAAATACCTGACGATGGCCTAAGTAGAGAGGATATAAAATATGGAACGGCAATGGAAAAAAGTATTTCTGAAGGAGAGGTATTTGTTAACATCGAATGTAAATTTAAGTGCTAAGGGGACATGCCAATGTTAAAATTATCGAATTTTGTAACCCATTATACTGGAAACTTTTTAAGACACCAACTTACAATTATCCATAGTCATTGAATGCACCTTTCCAGATACACTGAACTAGAATTGTTACTAAAATTGTATTGTGGAGCATGTTATCTTTTTTTTTCAAACACTCAATTTTTGACAGAATTTTTTAAATAATTGAACATAAAAACAAAACAATTCAGGATATTTTAATTATTCTACTTTCATATTTGTTGAATCTCACACTTGGCATGCTGTGAAAATGTCATGTCTTTACCAGCAGTACTTTTTTAGAAAACTGGTCATTTATTGCAACGAATGTAGTTCAGAGATACTGAGGTTTAAAACTTTTTTATTACAAATTCTTATACAGACTTACATTTCTGCGTCTTTTATGCACTAGAATTACCCGGGCCCATAGGCTGTGTCTTCTTCAGTGACACAACAGCCCAGTGCTTGCCTCCTCATTTTCTTTCTTGCTTCTTCTGTCATTTGCTGAGCAGCTAACTCTGCTTTACGTACACGAAGCTCATCCAGTTCCCGCAGTCCTTTAGCTGTGTTCTGTCGAAATCTTACCCCTAACTTCTCCAGAACCTTAAGTCATTCATAGTTCCCACCATTAAAAGTTATTACAGAATCAGAGTCGTAAGGCCAACAAATACATTCTTAGGCACACGGCACCACACAACGTTACTGAAGGACTCATTCACATTTTGGGTCTTCCCATGTAAATACTTCTTTAGTAGCTCATGATTTGCCAAATCTATATAAATAGGTTTGATTCCCTCCATTACTGCCAAAGGAAGAGAATGTGTATGTGTAAATTCATGCAAGGTGCCAGAAAATTCAGCTTGCCTATATGTAGACCAAGTGTTTGGTGGATGCGGATACAAAGCATGACATGATTTTGCACTGGTTGATATTCGACGAAAGAAAGTGCTTTTCATCGGCTCTAAATTGTCACAGTTATCTCTAACGGCCTTCCCATAATATTCCTGTAATTCATCAATTACTTTGTCTGTTAGTCTTCCAGCACATTTTATTGTCTTGCCATCAGACACTTTTGTTTTACCCAGCTTGATTTTTAGGTTACGCAGACATGTTCCCATCCTTTTCTTAACATGTCCTACACACTCAAGTTTTTGTATAGGAACATCATATGGCTTACTGTTTTGCACTGCAATAAAAGCCTTGCTGTCTTCATCATCTAAGTAATTCACATATCTGACACCTCTCTCCTTCTGTGAACGCTGGAAAATATTAACTGCTCCTTTTACCCCCATTCCTCCACTTGTGCCATCCCCAGCAAAGCTGATGTTTGTGTCAGCCTCATTTTGTTCAACAGCTTCTGGTTTAACAGCAACCACTGAATCTTCAGCCACAGCATTTACAGAGTCCCCAACTGCTATTACTTATTTCGTGTACCTAGAAGGTGGTTTTGGCAAATTCAACACAGTGCAGAGAACATTACCAGCCCTTGCACCTTTACCAATGCATGTAAGACCATAGAACAGTCTCACATTAGTGTCATACAATTCATTACCTGAGAACTTTGATGAAGCATGAAATGCTTTTCCGGTTTTGCACTTCTGACATTTAATAATTAATTTAGACACAACACCTATTCTAGTTCCAATATCCTCATAAAGTTTAACTTCACCACTACAAAGTCAGCAAGAGACAGTTTCAGAAAGAACATGTGCAAAGATTTGGAGATCAATAATGACGTTGTGCATAATATCATTACTTTTACCATTGTCACCCGTTTCTAAAGTTACTTTCTTTTTCGATGCACTAGGGGGCGTGGTCACTTCAGAAACATTATTGCGGTTTCCTTCACTGCTAGCAAATGAGTTTTTAAGTACTTCAGAAGAAAATGCAGAGCTCACATATCTGTTACCCGCTAATTTGCGTTTCTTGATTTATTTTCACGCTTAGTCATTTTATTTACATATAAAAAGCAATAGAAGTTAGTTTACTACAAAAATAGCAAATAATCACACTACTTTCAACGAAAACTAGTATCAGAAACAAAGGACTAATTTTTTTATTCGTAATGCCAGCTTCTGAGACGTAGCAGTAGGCAGAAAACAAAGCAATTCACAGCCTTCTAAACCATGTAGATCCCAAGATATCACTGCTCAACTGTGGCAGTATATGTGTAGCTACGAAATTTGACAGTCACATGTCAACACTCAAAATATTATTTGAAAGTCTCACAATTGTCTGATTTTAATGTATTATATACCAAAATATTCAGGAAAGTCCAAAGTACATTATGGAGTAGAAAATAGAAAATGTCAAATTTCAATGAATTTCATATACAATATCCCTTTAAGAAGTCTATTCTGCAGGTATTTGTCTGGACTGTAAGCAACTACGCAGGTTGAATGGCACAAACAAGTGTCCGTGTGAGAAAATTTCAAAATACGATATCTCTAAACCTACTCGCACAGGAATCCTGCAACAAACACCACTGAAATTCTGATTAACCTTACTTTTAGTATGTTAATGTCAATCGGCATTGTTCCACTTAAAAAGGGTATGTTTGCACAAAAAATACGTTTCCTGAGTATTATTACAATCTGCATATTGGCCAACAATACGAGCCACTGACTACAAATCCATGAGTAGCACTTTCCATGTCCCCTATATTTTCGGTGTAAGTTTTATATGATTCACCCTGCATGAGAACGCTGTTGACCTTGGAAAGATTTTCATTTCTCTTTATGCACTGAATTGCCGTTTCAATATCCTCACATGCTTTCTCTATCTCTTCATCTTCTGCTTGCAATGCGCCATGTATACCTGGCTGTGTTGGTTTGCTGTCGATTATGACGAGAAAATCCTATCATTGAACTGTTTAGAGTAACTCACTCTCCGCCTTGCTTTCCCATTCACAACGAATCCTACTCCGATTGTACCACTTTCTGCTATTGTTGATATTATCCTATATTCACCTGAACAAAAATCCTTGTCTCACTTCCATTTACTTCATTGATCCCCTCCTGTACCTACACTGATACTTAGCATTTCCCTTTCCAGATTTTCTAGCATCCCTATCACGTTCGAACTTCTGACATTCAACGCCCCGACTCGTAGAACATCATATTTTCGTTGATTATTCGATTTTTCTCTCATGGTCACCTTCCCCTTGGCATTCACCTCCCAGAGATTCGAGTGCCGGGCTAGTTCGGAATCTTTAGCCAAGGGAGAGGTCATCATGACAGTTTTTCAATTACAGGCCACATGTTCTGTGGATACACATTATGTGTGGTTATTGTCTTATGCATCCTAATACCGTTGATCACTGTGATTCTTGCTACTTTAGCGGCAGTTTCCCACCCAAGGGGCAAGAGAGTACTCTTCCTGTACCCCTGTACGCTGCTTCGTCCTCTTTGACAAGCCGATTGGCAGACTGAGGGTGACTACTTATGCCGAAAGTCTTCGGCCACCATTGCTGATAATTTTCATTCAATATTCAAGGAGTAGCGGTGTTCAAACTGGGATTGAGGACGTGTTGATTACTAGTCAGACACGCTATCCCTGTACCAGTACTCTATAGTAAAGTCTGGAAGCGTGCCCGGATATCCAAATGGTTAAGGCGACTGCTAGTGATAAGCATGAAAACTGGGTTCGAGTCCCGATCTGCACAAATATCAAATTTTTTCTAGATTATGCCCATAGTTTATCAAGAAATTCCAGTTACGATAGTCTCGCGTCCGTCGGCCGCCGTAATTTAATTTATTATTTATTGGTAATGTTTATTGTTGCCGACTTACGTGGTGGGCCTTAATCACAATATTTCATTCAATTTTGATTTACAGTTAAATGCTTTTGTGAAGTTCTCCTTTTTAACAACATTAATCTTAAATTATTTGTTACGTTAATGAATGTTAGACTCGCTGAATCTTAAAACATGAGCATATAAGCTGAGCAATGGAATAAACTTGTCGTGTTAATTTCCTCGGCTAGTCAGTTCACTTTAAAGCAAAAAATCTTTAGTTATTAATTACAATTGCGGCCAACACACGCGCGAGAGTATTTCTTCTTACCTCCGTCAACCATTACATTGTAGTCGGAGTCCTGGCTCTGGCTCTCGGCTGTGGTACTGAAAATAAGAATCTTAAAGCTACGTATTTTCTGCAACGTCGGCCTTCTATGGAGAAAAATGAATATTATGTTAATAACGGGCGAGTTATTCGCTTCCGCTAATTTTTATAAGTTAATATCGCCACGTAATGGCGTCGTTGGCTGCATCGGCCGCTGCGATTGTTGAACTGTAAATTACTCGAATGCAGGTTAATTCAAGGAAGGCGGACGTGAAATCGGGATCATCTCTTACAAATTAAAATTGAAAAGTAATATTAAATCAATATATTATCTGATTAACTAGTACAAATGTGCTTACATTGGCCAGCACTCGCAATATGTCCGTCTACACGCAACCAAGACAAGAGAAGAAGTCAAGACGACTAAAAAATTAACAAAAGAGCGTATCTTGTCGTCTCTTTAGATCATTTTGTTATATTTCTTTGCCCTCGAAACTAACACAGAGAAATTATTATAATACGGATACATGAGAAAAATGTATATTATTCAATTTTTAAATGTCTCTTCTTTATAAATATTGTTTTTTACGTCTTTTCTTATTATTTCGCTGGGGACGTTATAATAGGCATACATAATATGACATCCATTTTGCAGTATCCTTGAAACGAACAACATTCAGAAAATGTAAACTGGTAGTCTTCACAAATTTTAATCACAAACCACAACGAACACCTTCATGACTGTTCGATCGATGCTCTTAGCACGTCAAAGTGTTTTCTGCTGTATACAGATGGAAATGGAAGAGGATGTAGATGAAGATGAAATGGGAGATACGATACTGCGTGAAGAGTTTGACAGAGCACTGAAAGACCTGAGTCGAAACAAGGCCCCCGGAGTAGACAACATTCCATTGGAACTTCTGACGGCCTCGGGAGAGCCAGTCCTGACAAAACTCTACCATCTGGTGAGCAAGATGTATGAAACAGGTGAAATACCCTCAGACTTAAAGAAGAATATAATAATTCCAATCCCAAAGAAAGCAGGTGTTGACAGATGTGAAAATTACCGAACAATCAGTTTAATAAGCCACAGCTGCAAAATACTAACACGAATTCTTTACAGACGAATGGATAAACTAGTAGAAGCCGACCTCGGGGAAGATCAGTTTGGATTTCGTAGAAATACTGGAACACGTGAGGCAATACTGACCTTACGACTTATCTTAGAAGAAAGATTAAGGAAAGGCAAACCTACGTTTCTAGCATTTGTAGACTTAGAGAAAACTTTTGACAATGTTGACTGGAATACTCTCTTTCAAATTCTAAAGGTGGCAGGGGTAAAATACAGGGAGCGAAAGGCTATTTACAATTTGTACAGAAACCAGATGGCAGTTATAAGAGTCGAGGGACATGAAAGGGAAGCAGCGGTTGGGAAGGGAGTAAGACAGGGTTGTAGCCTCTCCCCGATGTTATTCAATCTGTATATTGAGCAAGCACTAAAGGAAACAAAAGAAAAATTCTGAGTAGGTATTAAAATCCATGGAGAAGAAATAAAAACTTTGAGGTTCGCCGATGACATTGTAATGTCAGAGACAGCAAAGCACTTGGAAGAGCACTTGAACGGAATGGATGGTATCTTCAAGGGAGGATATAAGATGAACATCAACAAAAGCAAAATGAGGATAATGGAATGTAGTCGAATTAAGTCGGGTGATGCTGAGGGAATTAGATCAGGAAATGAGACACTTAACGTAGTAAAGGAGTTTTGCTATTTGGGGAGCAAAATAACTGATGATGGTCGAAGTAGAGAGGATATAAAATGTAGACTGGCAATGGCAAGGAGAGCATTTCTGAAGAAGAGAAATTTGTTAACATCGAGTATAGATTTAAGTGTCAGGAAGTCATTTCTGAAAGTATTTGTATGGTGTGTGGCCATGTATGGAAGTGAAACATGGACAATAAATAGTTGGGACAAGAAGAGAATAGAAGCTTTCGAAATGTGGTGCTACAGAAGAATGCTGAAGATTAGATGGGTAGATCACATAACTAATGAGGAAGTATTGAATAGGATTGGGGAGAAGAGAAGTTTGTGGCACAACTTGACCAGAAGAAGGGATCGGTTGGTAGGACATGTTCTGAGGCATCAAGGGATCACCAATTTAGTATTGGAGGGCAGCGTGGAGGGTAAAAATCGTAGGGGGAGACCAAGAGATGAATACACTAAGCAGATTCTGAAGGATGTAGGTTGCAGTAGGTACTGGGAGATGAAGAAGCTTGCACAGGATAGAGTAGCATGTAGAGCTGCATCAAACCAGTCTCAGGACTGAAGACCACAACAACAACAACAGTAGATTTCGTGTTCAAAGCCCGCAAATTATATTAGGATATTTATCTTGGCAACCAGTCCTGAATCGATTATAGCCCATCGAAGGCATAGTTCAATAATTGTTTGCACACAGGGATTTTTGTGAATATTCAGTGGAACGTAACTTATTAGTCTCCGTCTATCGTGTCCGTACACGTGGCGGCAGCGCAGTGCAGAATCGTGGAGTGCATTGTGGAGATGCAAGGCGGCGGCCGGGAGATGCCGTTACTCCACCTCACGTGCCAACACAGCTGCGTTGCTGCTTCTTGCAGTTGCAACAGTATCACGTGACACTATCACGCCAGGAAGCCTCCTAAGACCTGATGGCGTCTTTGTGAACTGTTAACCAGGACACCAGCAGCTGCTGCAAAAATAATGATGCTGTGTGCAGCCAGAACATTTTTTCTTTTTTGTCATCAGTCTACTGGCTGGTTTGATGTGGCCCGCCACGAATTCCTTTCCTGGGCTAACCTCTTCATCTCAGAGTAGCACTTGCAACCTACGTCCTCAATTATTTGCTTGACGTATTCAAATCTCTGTCTTCCTCTACAGTTTTTGCACTCTACAGCTCCCTCTAGAACCATGGAAGTCATTCCCTCATGTCTTAGCAGATGTCCTATCATCCTGTCCCTTCTCCTTATCAGTGTTTTACACATATTCCTTTTCTCTCCGATTCTGCGTAGAACCTCCTCATTCCTTACCTTATCAGTCCACCTAATTTTCAACATTCGTCTATAGCACCACATCTCAAATGCTTCGATTCTCTTCTGTTCCGGTTTTCCCACAGTCCATGTCTGTACTCCAGACGTACATCCTCAGAAATTTCTTCCTCAAATTGAGGCCGGTATTTAATATTAGTAGACTTCTCTTGGCCAGAAATGCCTTTTTTGCCATAGCGAGTCTGCTTTTGATGTCCTCCTTGCTCTGTCCGTCATTGGTTATTTTACTGCCTAAGTAGCAGAATTCCTTAACTTCATTGACTTCGTGACCATCAATCCTGATGTTACGTTTCTCGCTGTTCTCAATTCTACTACTTGTCATTACCTTCGTCTTTCTCCGATTTACTCTCAAACCATACTTTGTACTCATTAGACTGTTCATTCCGTTCAGCAGATCATTTAATTCTTCTTCACTTTCACTCAGGATAGCAATGTCATCAGCGAATCGTATCATTGATATCCTTTCACCTTGTATTTTAATTCCACTCCTGAACCTTTCTCTTATTTCCATCATTGCTTCCTCGATGTACAGATTGAAGAGTAGGGGCGAAAGGCTACAGCCTTGTCTTACACCCTTATTAATATGAGCACTTCGTTCTTGATCGTCCACTCTTATTATTCCCTCTTGGTTGTTGTACATATTGTATATGACCCGTCTCTCCCTATAGCTTATCCCTACTTTTTTCAGAATCTCGAACAGCTTGCACCATTTTATATTGTCGAACGCTTTTTCCAGGTCAACAAATCCTATGAAAGTGTCTTGATTTTTCTTTAGCCTTGCTTCCATTATTAGCCGTAACGTCAGTATTGCCTCTCTCGTCCCTTTACTTTTCCTAAAGCCAAACTAGCGCATTCTCAATTTTCTTTTCCATTCTTCTGTATATTATTGTTGTAAGCAGCTTCGATGCATGAGCTGTTAAGCTGGTTGTGCGTTAATTCTCGCACTTGTCAGCTCTTGCCGTCTTCGGAATTGTGTGGATGATGCTTTTCCGACAGTCAGATGGTATATCGCCAGACTCATATATTCTACACACCAACGTGAATAGTCGTTTTGTTGCCACTTCCCCCAATGATTTTAGAAATTCTGATGGAATGTTATCTATCCCTTCTGCCTTATTTGACCGTAAGTCCTCCACAGCTCTTTTAAATTCCGATTCTAATACTGGATCCCCTACCTCTTCTAAATCGACTCCTGTTTCTTCTTCTATCACATCAGACAAATCTTCACCCTCATAGAGGCTTTCAATGTATTCTTTCCACCTACCTGCTCTCTCCTCTGCATTTAACAGTGGAATTCCCGTTGCACTCTTAATGTTACCACCGTTGCTTTGACTTTCCTGTATGCTGAGTCCGTCCTTCCGACAATCATATCTTTTTCGATGTCTTCACATTTTTCCTGCAGCCATTTCGTCTTAGCTTCCCTGCACTTCCTATTTATTTCATTCCTCAGCGATTTGTGTTTCTGTATTCCTGATTTTCCCGGAACATGTTTGTACTTCCTCGTTTCATCAATCAACTGAAGTATTTCTTCTGTTACCCATGGTTTCTTCGCAGCTACCTTCTTTGTACTTATGTTTTCCTTCCCAACTTCTGTGATGGCCCTTTCTAGGGATGTCCATTCCTCTTCAACTGTACTGCCTACTGCGCTATTCCTTATTGCTGTATCTATAGCGTTAGAGAACTTCAAACGTATCTCGTCATTCCTTAGTACTTCCGTATCCCAATTCTTTGCGTATTGATTCTTCCTGACTAATGTCTTGAACTTCAGCCTACTCTTCATCACTACTATATTGTGATCTGAGTCTGTATCTGCTCCTGGGTACGCCTTACAATCCAGTATCTGATTTCCGAATCTCTGTCTGACCATGATGTAGTCTAATTGAAATCTTCCCGTATCTCCCGGCCTTTTCCAAGTATACCTCCTTCTCTTGTGATTCTTGAACAGGGTGTTCGCTATTACTAGCTGAAACTTGCTACAGAACTCAATTAGTCTTTCTCCTCTTTCATTCCTTGTCCCAAGCCCATATTCTCCTGTAACCTTTTCTTCTACTCCTTCCCCTACAACTGCATTCCCGTCGCCCATGACTATTAGATTTTCGTCCCCCTTTACATACTGCATTACCCTTTCAATACTCTCATACACTTTCTCTATCTGTTCATCTTCAGCTTGCGACTTCGGCATGTATACCTGAACTATCGTTGTCGGTGTTGGTCTGCTGTCGATTCTGATTAGAACAACCCGGTCACTGAACTGTTCACAGTAACACACCCTCTGCCCTACCTTCCTATTCATAACGAATCCTACACCTGTTATACCATTTTCTGCTGCTGTTGATATTACCCGATACTCATCTGACCAGAAATCCTTGTCTTCCTTCCACTTCACTTCACTGACCCCTACTATATCAACAACATATCAATTTCCAAACGAAGCGTGCCACACAAAGTATGTTATGTCTAACTTGTTAAACGAGTGGACAACGGTAGAAATTTTTCTTAGGCTTAAAATGTTCGTTAGAGAGTCTATTTTTAAGACTCCAGCATATGAAGTGTGTCATAAATGTTAAAATATGTTAAAAGAGGGGTTACTGCGCCTGGAGCATCCGAGCGCTCAAATGCAGCCCATGCCATACTATAACAGTTACCGATGAAATAGGGGTTCCTGTTAGTTTAGGATAGTATCACAGGCGGAATTAGTATCAACTAAAATACTATTTTAAACAAGATTTCACTTCATAAACAGTCTGAAAGCACATACTTGTCTCGCGTCTCCACAACTTGTCATTTCTTTTGTTTTTTTTTAGGTCAAACATGAATGCTTGAAAATTACAAACAAACGTATTTCTTCGGTTAGAAAAGTTTCTAAAAGTAATGCCAGTTGTGCAATAAACGCTTCGTTTGGTAAGAGGAGGCCAGGTGACCGATATAATATTGTAAAAAGAGAGTGTTTCGACATCGGCGAAAAAAATGCCATCTATACGACGCTAGGACAGCCGAGTAAAGATTTTTTCAGTTTCACAAATAAAAAACGCAAGCTGAAACTTTAAATGCATCTTTTTTCGAAACAACATTTTTCAAGGTGGTTCAAAAAAATGGTTCAAATGGCTCTGAGCACTATGGGACTCAACTGCTGTGGTCATAAGTCCCCTAGAACTTAGAACTACTTAAACCTAACTAACCTAAGGACATCACACACATCCATGCCCGAGGCAGGATTCGAACCTGCGACCGTAGCGGTCGTGCGGTTCCAGACTGAAGCGCCTTTAACCGTTCGGCCACTCCGGCCGGCTTTCAAGGTGGCGGGAGCTATAACTGACGATACATACATTTACATTATACCTTTTTGTAACTCGTGAATCGGCGTTGTTACTACTTTAATGCATAGAATTTTTGCGATATATTTTAATTTTGATTTTTGGTCCTCATTTTTATAACGACTTTTTTGCCAAAAAAATTGATATTTCAGAGCACAGCCATTTTGGTAGAACACGTTTTTCTTAAAATATCCCTCCGTACTACGTCGGATAATATTAGCACTTGGAAAGCAGATTTTTTTAAATTTTGTTCTACGTTGAAAATTATGGCGTTCAGAGCTCCTGGCAACCGCCTTCGGTCTCGGCGAAGGACTTTCGTCGATGTCGTGTATTGTCCACTGGTTGCAAGTTGTTTGCTTAAAGAAATGCATAATACGATCTTAATGGTGTACAATAAAGAACTAAAGTCAGTTTCGTAATTTGTTTCTCATTTTATCCAAAATAAAATCATCAGTATCGGTTCCAAAGTCGAGCGTCACCGTGGTCTACCACGTTAGGTGACTTACCCCCATGCAAAACTCTACTCCAAGGTTATTTAAAAGGGAGGTTGGGCCCGAAGCGAAATCGGCTGTGATGGCTGGCGCAGTGACGTCACTGTAGGAGCAAAACGAGGCAGCTGCTAGCGCAGCACTCTTACTAAGAACAAGCAACTACTTATAACAGCAATAAGTTCTCAGGAAATTATTTAAAACAGTTGATTTACCTGTTTAGATGTTTGCAGTGGAAGAAGAGTGCCACTATCTTGACTTCCGCATCTGTGCTGATGCTGCTTTCTGCATTTTATGCTTCGTATTGAGGAACCACATACGAATGAAAAGTTGTGTTCTGACATACAGTTTTATAACTTGTGAAGAAAATTCCGGATATTTAGTTTGGACAGCAGCGCATATTGTTTTCACTACATTTTTTTCCTTGGAAATACTATCCAATCCATTAATTTCATTAAAAATTAGTTCAAACTGAGACACCTTACGTAGCCACTCAGGTGATGGAACTGTAAGCCCACCGCGAGATTCAATCCAACCATAATTTTCATTTGTTGGGGGACTTAAAACATCAGCAGACGGCGTTCCCAGTGTCTTGTCACAGTTCTTTGCACGATATGCTATGTAGCCAGCCAGGTAACGGAATCCTTCTGCAGAGCAGTCACATCCCTCTTTGACAGCAGATTCTTCTGGTGCAGGTTGAAGAGGAAAGTTAATATCTCGTAGCTCTTTTTCACCATCTATCATTTGCAGTGCTTCGCTCATGTCAGGCAAAATTCCTGTGAACAGATGTGACGTCAAAAATCCGTCACACTCATTAAAATGGCTCTAAGCACTATGGGACTCAACATCTTAGGTCATAAGTCCCCTAGAACTTAGAACTACTTAAACCTAACTAACCTAAGGACAACACACACACCCATGCCCGAGGCAGGATTCGAACCTGCGACCGTAGCAGTCCCGTGGTTCCAGACTGCAGCGCCAGAACCGCTAGACCACCGCGGCCGGCATCCGTCACACTCATCTGTCTCTACGGAAGTGTCACTTGACAGAGAAATGTCATGAGCATTGTGTCCCAGCAGTAACAGCCGTAATCGATAGTTTACTTCTGTTGGAGAAAGGTACAATGGAAATGACCAATTCCTCTGATCTGTAAGAAAAAAATTTCCAGTGCATCCTGGTTCAATCTTGCTGTTAAAATATATGTCATTTGTAGTGGCTGAAGGTCTGAAAACAGTCCAAATAATGACCGAACACTTGTCATAATGCCTTTCTGGAATGGGAGCAAGTGATTTGCATTGCCTACGCGCATTTTTTCAGCACACGTATACAGTTCTCTCAATATTATTTCTTGAACATCCTTATATATCCCATAACCACATGATAACGCATTCTTATTGTACCTCCGAGCATTCAGAATGTCAAATGTGTCGTTTGCTAACTGAAAAAAATTTGCTGCTACCTCTTCTTCAGGCATTAGGCACTTTATGTCTTTAGCTGTGGTACTCGAAAAAACGTTGCATTGCGAAATAAACTCTTTGACGCTCTCTCCCCTCGACACTGAGATGAAGCTGTGACAGTTTAGGACACAATTTCATTTCACTCCTATCTAATGCGAGCAGTATTTCTGCAATAGATTTATTAACAATTTTACAACTTGGAAGCTTTAGTCCGTCCTCCAGAAAGTGGTTCCTCGTTAATTTAAACAAATGCAGAACATCTGAAAACACCCAGATTCGTTTCGTTTCATACTGCGGATTGGAAAAGCAGGAATTTGTTTCTGTAACATTAAAATCTTTCCACACAGATCGATTTTTTGTTCCAAGGTCGCACACTACAGCAACAACATCGTAACCAACATCTTATACAGAGCAGATAGTACTGTCTAACCGATCAGCTGTTATTTGTTTGTCAAAATCATAGCCGGCCGGTGTGGCCATGCGGTTCTAGGCGCTTCAGTCTGGAACCGCGAGACCGCTACGGTCGCAGGTTCGAATCCTGCCTCGGGCATGAATGTGTGTGATGTACTTAGGTTAGTTAGGTTTAAGTAGTTCTAAGTTCTAGGGGACTGATGACCTCAGATGTTAAGTCCCATAGTGCTCAGAGCCATTTGAACCATTCAAAATCATAGTAAATGGGTTGCTTCCATCCATAAAACAAACCACGCGCCATAACAAATAGCATGTTACTGTGTGGCCCTACAACACGATCTTCAACAGGTTCATAAGTAATATTACTATCTACATTCATTTCGTCGAATGATAGCACACACACACGTTCAGTATTTTTCAGTACAGATGAGAAGGCTTTCATTAGTTGCGAAACATCTGTCAGCACACCAGAAAGCATCTGAAAGAGCGTGACGTCCATCTCTTAAGTGTTGACAGCCCTGGAAGTGGAAACCGACCTGATTTCTTAAAAACAAATAACACTCCCTAGACACA
Source organism: Schistocerca cancellata (assembly GCF_023864275.1). Classification (NCBI taxonomy): domain Eukaryota; kingdom Metazoa; phylum Arthropoda; class Insecta; order Orthoptera; family Acrididae; genus Schistocerca; species Schistocerca cancellata. The sequence goes on along the minus strand of NC_064626.1, from coordinate 1,055,848,846 downwards.
GCACGAAGTGTAACCGCTTTACAAATATTTGCCATTTTGCTCGTTTCTTGCCATTTTGCTCGTTTCTTTCCACTCAACAAGCAGTTTACCTGTGTTTTTTAAAACAATTTGCCTAATATTTGAGTCACTTTCTCCTGCACTTGCTTCTTTTGACATTTTTGTTGATATTTTATTTTCTCACCACAAGCTTTCACTTTAAGTTTCAAACACTTCTCACTACACTTGAGGTTTGCACACATAGCTGTCAGTCTGCGGTTCCTTTATTTTAATTCTTCGATACGTTTACAGAGCTCGCTGATCTGTTTACTATCAGTGTCACAGTCATCTGTCGCTGTAGACTGGTCTATTTTTCTTTTTTTGGGAGACACACGAGCCAGGTGCTCAATTGCATTTTTCATTGTCTTTCTTGCCTGCAACCTGTCTGCCCTATTCGGAAAAACTGTGTCATCAGGGCCTGAATTTCCACTAACACTGGGTACATTTCCTGGTATATTTACACTCGGCATTGCGTCTGGTTTAAGTGTTTTCTTCGGCGGTAGATTGAGAAGTTCTGCTCGCAAGTCAGGTAGATAATCATCGGATGTGAAATGCAACGAACAAACAGTTGACGTCGCATCACTAAAGCGATCTTTTCGGTGGCACTTCATTATCCAGGCCTTCTGCACTTTAACGTCTTTTGGGAACGAATGATAAATTAGATCCGTGCCTTTTGTTTTTCGGCTGTACGACAGACACCCTGTTACAGCACACCCAGGCATTTTAACGCAATACTTCTGCAAAGCACCGCAACAACACCACAATCTAAAGCAAAACAACAACACCGATAAAAAATGCTCTTCTGGCGGCTCGACACAATGTGCTCCTATGCTGACGTCATGCGCAGAACGACGAAGTATTCGCCGATCTGCGCATGCCATTTGCCCCCCCCCCCTGCTCTACTCTAAATGGTCAGTCACACAGACACACACAAACACACACACTGTGACGGTACGTCACATAAATGGATATTTGGAGAAAGGGAAAAATGGTTCAAATGGCTCTGAGCACTATGGGACGTAACTTCTAAGGTCATTAGTCCCCTAGAACTTAGAACTACTTAAACCTAACTTACCTAAGGACATCACACACATCCATGCCTGAGGCAGGATTCGAACCTGCGACCGTAGCGGTCGCGCGGTTTCAGACTGTAGCGCCTAGAACCGCTCGGCCACTCCGGCCGGCGAGAAAGGGAAAAGAAATTTTTGGTATGAGACGTGTGAACGATAAACTATGTAAAGACTAAGTACGTCCGCGCGATGTATAACAAATAATAAAGATTGTATATTATTATTATAAAAACACAAATATCAATGTAATTAACAAAACACAGTTTTTTGTATAATCTCTGTGTAACATAAGCCACGAATATCAGAGACAATGCTTTGATTGAACTCGCTCTCCTGTTGTTTCGTGTCTTAACCATGTTTGCATAGATTTACTCTCACTGACGGGGCACAAATATCCACAGAAATCTGTTTGCCCCAAAACGTCACACACAAGAAATATACAAAACACACACACAAATACTGAAATAATCTAATGAAATCTTACTAATTACTACAAATGAAGCTTTCACCTATCCTTTGACACTCACTTTATGACGTAATCCTTTCAATACTTCTTGTGTACTGCAAAAAACCTATCTCTACTGAAATATTGTTTTGGTGTCAGTACAGACAAGTGAACCTATCGTTAATTGCACTTGAGTTTATCACACAGCTGATTGTGTGACCTCTGTTTCAAATACTATTCGCTGTCTAGCAAATTCAATCACTGTTTCACTCACTAGTGCTAAGTTATAGTAAATGAATCTGACCAAATTCTCACTGTGGCAAAAGAACTTTACCTACACAATTATGACAAATTTGTGCCAAGAAAGTCAGCACACTGCATGGCTCCTGGATTCCTTCCCCTTCTCGGTTCCAGCCCAGAACCACATGTATTTACACACATACCTTTAGTAATTAGTATTGCTTGCTGCTGAGTATATCTCGGTTGAGACAACAGTACGTATTTATTCAGCTTCAGGTCCATAAATCTTCACTGCCTCAATCTCGTACAGGTGAAAGTTTTTATATTGGGTACATGGAACAATGCTACATATATGGTATTAGTTCTTGCATCATACACATCATTACATACATATAAATATTTACTAATATCTTTGTAAAATTTTCTGATAAATACGACTATACCTCAGTCAATTTTATGTACTCAATGTTTCTGTATATAATGTTGGTACATAAAAATTCGAGCCCCGCGTTCTTAGGCGCCACTTATCACTGTATAACTGTATATGGATGTGGATGGGTGCACTTATCACGGGATAATTATATATTTTTATTTTTATAATTATATTTTATGATTTTTTGGGGGTGTCTTCAAATATTGTGGGCTAGCATGAGACTTTTAATTAACTTATACCGCAATAACACTCGTACGGACATCGGTTGCCCCGAAGTACGTACAATATAATATTTTTTAAACACAACGCGCGACTCACTGCCTTCTAATAAATAGTTTAAGTGAGCGCTGCTATTTAGAAAAGAAAAATATGCACATTCTTACGCAAACTGTAATTATTAATATGGGTCTCAGGGGCTACTGGTTATTTATGTACCAAATGTCACAAAGATTAACTGAGATATAGCGGAGCTTATTGAATGTAATGATTTTCAATATTTCTTGTTCATTATTTGCAAGACAAAACTGGAGAGAATCTCATCGCCGTCAGGCGGCCAAAATGAAACATACTGAACTCATTCAGTGCTGTGAATTTTGGTAAATGAATCTATCACTACTCTTTTCAACTTTGAAATTAATGAAAGATCAAAACTGAGAAGAGTCTCGCATTTAAATTTTAATATTATGACATGAAATTTTAATTAAATAATACAGTCACCTTAATGGCCGACTAAATCCAGCCAGGGGAGATGAGCTCCCTGCACTACGAAGTTCTGCAAAAATTTTGTTAATTATAATTAATGGTTGCGGTCATCAAAGGTGACACTTAAGTCAATAATACACAATTTCCGATAACAATTGTAAGTATACTTTATTAAATCACAACCAAACTTACATTAAATATTATCCAGCGCTACAATGGCGCCCTACTTCTAGACGAAACAAAAACAGAAGAGCGAGTTCAATCAAAGCATTGTCTCTGATCTTCGTGGCCTATGTTACACAGAGATCATACAAAAAAACTGTGTTTTGTTAATTACATCGATATTTGTGTTTTTATAATAATAATTTACAATCTTTATTATTTGTTATCCATCGCGCTGACGTACTTAGTCTTTAGATAATTTATGATTCACACGTCTCATAGCAAAAACTTCTTTTCCCTTTCGCCGGCCGGGGTGGCCGAGCGGTTCTAGGAGCTACAGTCTGGAACAGCACGACCGCTACGATCGCAGGTTCGAATCCTGCCTCGGGCATGGGTGTGTGTGATGTCCTTAGATTAGTTAGGTTTAAGTAGTTCTAAGTTCTAGGGGAGTGATGACCTCAGAAGTTAAGTCCCATGGTGCTCAGAGCCATTTGAACCGTTTTTTTCCCTTTCTCCAAATGTCCATTTATGTGACGCACCGTCACAACACACACACACACACACACACACACACACACACACACACACAGAGAGAGAGAGAGAGAGAGAGAGAGAGAGAGATTTTCGTAAATGTAGTAGTAATTTATTATAATTTTATAGATAAAAAGTGAAGCGGCATTCGGTCAGATACTGACATGGTGACACCTAATGCACAGATTGTCGCTGCAGTAACTAAAGAGGGATGGAAGCTTTAGCACTGTCCTCCGAGGTGCTGCGAAAACATCGCTGATTCGTTTACTTGAGGTCTTGGCTTTGGGCCTCCCCTCCGAACAGGATATATGTTCTAAAAGTACCAATAATGTGAATGTATACGTCAGAATGAAATTCACTGAAAGTATTAGCTTGAAAACTGCTCGTAACAACATTTGAAACCGATTGCCACAGACAACGTGGGAGCCTCGCCTCCGTCCCGTGTAGATTGGGATATTTTCACAGTTACAGTTCTCACTTCGTGCTACATGGCTGCAAGCAGTACACGATTCCTTGCAGACAATTGCCATTGACAAAGCGTCACTTTCGTCTTCGGTACCTGTAGTTTTGGATATTTTCAGGACCACTGTTGTTACTTCTACACCGATCCTTGTAGAGGAGTTGGGCAGTCGGCGCTGATACACCAACAAATAGGACAACTTCTTTCACGAAGTCGTCATGGCGCTTCCACACGTGGTAGTAACGTTTCTGTTGTACTAAGGCTATTACGGTAAGTGCATGAAACGTCTCCTGTGTATAAATAACTTGACACCAGTGCACTTTTCCATGTTTATTCCAGACTTGGACCTATCACATTTACAATGGAACACAGAAATTGCCCCACCATTTCGTTCAACAGGCTCAGAGCCGTTTCTATTGTACTGAGGCGATTACGGCAAGCGCATGAAACGTGTCCTGCCTACAAATAACTGGGCACCAGTGCACTTTTCCATGTTTATTCAAGACTTGGACCTATCACATTTACGATTAAGTGATTAAACATTGAAATTAGCTCCTCTCTGACATTCTGCCGCTTCTCGTCGTTGACCCACTTTACTGCGTTGATACCATGTAACCGACAGACACATACACCCCACCTCTCTGACGGGACTTCCATCAGCGGAGGAGGATCATATGACCTCAAGGTGCCAATTCCACGCCTCCTGTAACACTCCAAAGAGACCAGTGTGCCCTTTAAAGGGACTTGTCTACAAATATTCAATTCTCCCTGTAATCCCATTTGATAGAGGAGAGGAGGTTAAATGCTATTCATTTCAGCCGGGTTGCCTCCAAACACGTCTCCGACGATTGTCTGGTTGAAGGCATATGCGACACTCATCGGTGAAGAGAACGTGATGCCAGTCGTGAGTGGTCCACAACTCTCTTTATGGACTGGAGTTTACACCGTTCCTCCTAACACTGAATGTACCATTATAGAGAGAGAATAAAGGAAACAATTATGTTTTGACGCCTCCATTGCTGTATCTAGAATTCCTTCTTCGGCTTTCGTCGATCGCAAGAAAAAACAGCATTCTAACAAGGGAGCGGAGTCTAAGAAGCGATCTGAACAAGGTGGCAATGACATGGGCATCTGCGTGTGTGGCGTACTGTCTCGTGTGATGTGTTGGCGTCCTGCAGAGCGACAGGTGATGTCAGAAGGACATTTCTCGCGTCATCGATACCAGTAGAGCAGCTAAGTGTGGAAAGCTTCGTCACATCCGGCACTTCCTTATTGAGATCACTGCCACCACAGTTTTAAAGCAGTCCTGATGTAATGGAAAACTCGGGTTAAAGAAGGGAAGGACGTTTTTGATTTAACCGTGATCGTGAGGTTATCAGAAGTGGAGCTCTGATTTAGTTAGCTGCCCGTTCCGTATATGTAAATCCACTTCACCCGTTTGCTGAAGGGACAATAACTGTATCAGTAAAAATTAATAGTCTCACGTTATTCCTTCCTCGCCCTATAACGCACAGAGTTTTTAAGGACATACAACGCGCATGACATAGCTATGACGGTTGTACCAGCCAGTCCACGTCACAAAGATAGACAGCAAACTAAAATCAGTTTGATAATTTCAGCCGCACATTAGACATGCCAAAATATTTCTAAACTCATCTATATACACACATCAAAAAAAGTTTTCTCATTACCTCGGTCCCTAGAGTTCCAGAACCTGAACAGAAAATTGGAACAGAGTTCAACATAAACATCATTTCCGCCCTTTTTATTGCTCATGAAAACCATACACTGCATGTTGTACCACCATATAGCGACACCTTCAGAGGTGGTGGTCCAGATTACTGTAAACATCGGTACATCTAATACCCATTAGCATGTCCTCTTGCATTGATGCATGCCTGTATAGGTCGTGGCATACTATTTGGAAGTTCATCAACGTACTGTTCGTCCGTATTGTCACATCCCTCAACGGCGATTCGAAGTAGATCTCTCAAGATGGTTGGTAGGTCACGCATCCATAAACAGCCCTTTTCAGTCTATCCCAGGCATGTTCGATGGGGTTCATTTCTGGGGAACGTGCTGGCCACTCTAGTCGAGCGATGTCGTTATCCTGAAGGAAGCCATTCACAAGATGTGCACAATGGGGGCGCGAACTCTCGTCCATGAAGACGAATGCCTCGCCAATATGGCGCCGATATCGTTGCACTGTTGCTCGGAGGATGGCATTCACGTATCGTTCATACGTTACGGCGCCTTCCATGACCACCAACGGCGTACGTTGGCACCACATACTGCCACCCCAGAACAGCATGAACCTCCATCTTGCTGCACTTGCTGGACAATGTGTCTAAGGCGTTCAGCCTGACCGGGTTGCCTCCAAACACGTCTCCGACGATTGTCTGGTTGAAGGCATATGCGACACTCATCGGTGAAGAGAACGTGATGCCAATCGTGAGTGGTCCATTTGGCATGTTGTTGGGCCCATCTGCACCGCACTGCATGGTATCGTGGTTGCAAAAATGGACCTCGTCATGGACGTCGGGACTGAAGTTGCAAATCATGCAGCCTATTGCGCACAGTTTGAGTCCTAACACGACATCCTGTGGCTGCACGAAAAGCATTATTCAATGTGGTGGCGTTGCTGTCAGGGTTCCTTCGAGCCATAATCCGTAGTTAGCGGTCAGTCGCTGCAGTAGTAGCCCTTGGGCGGCCTGAGCGATGTATGTCATCGACAGCTCTTGTCTCTCTGTATCTCTTCCATGTCCGAACAACATCGCTTTTGTTCACTCAGAGACGCCTGGACACTTCCTTTGTTGAGAGCCATTCCTGGCACAGAGTCACAAAGCGGACGTGACCGAACCGCGGTATTGGTCGTCTGGGCATGGTTGAACTACAGACAACACGAGCCGTGTACCTCCTTCCTGGTGGAATGACTGGAACTGATCGGCTGTCGGACCCCTTCCGTCTAATAGACGCTGCTCATGCATGATTGTTTACTTCTTTGGCCAGGTTTAGTGACATCTCTGAACAGTCGAAGGGACTGTGTCTGTGATACAAAATCCACAGTCAAAGTCTATCTTTAGGAGTTCTGGGAACAGAGATGTGTGTACATATAAAAGGTAATGTACTGATTGACTGACTCATCATCGCCCAGGCCAAACCATCAAGGACAGAAACTTGAAATGTTGTGAAGATGTGGAGCTTATACTGTAGGTGTCGTTTAAGAATGGATTTTTCGAAATTCTACCCCTAAGGGGATGAAATAGGTGATGAAGGGATTTTTTGAAAAATGTCGCTATTAAAGCAACATTGAAACTTGACCCACGAAAATTGCTCGGTCAGAAATAGAGAAATAAGTGTTTCAACATTTTTGGAAATTTAACCCTATGTGAGTGAAATAGTGGGAGTAAGCTTTTTTTTAAATATATCATTATAAAGAAGCACTAAAGTATTTTTTACAGCTACATCAATAATCGTTGGACTTGACTTCTCGCTTACAAATTAAAACATACGTTTTTCAGTGTTTTTGGAAGTTGACCCCTAAGGGGCTGACATTTTTTGTGAAAATATTTTATTATGAAAGTAGTTTCCAAACTAAATCTACGAACATTTAAATTTGGCTTCTCAGTCAAAAATAAAACATACGTATGTTACTGCTTTTGGAAATTCAACTCCTAATGGGATGGAATAGGTTCAGACTGATTCACTGACTCATCATCGCTGAGTCCAAACCACTAACGACAGAAACTTGAAGTTTGGAGAGGGGGTGGATCCTATACTGTAGGCATCGTTTATGAAAGGATTTTCTAAATTCCACTCCTGAGGGGGTGAATTAGGGGATAAAAGGTTTTTGAATGTATGCCGCTATTAAGGGAATTTGAAGCTAGAACTACAGAAACTCGTATTTGGTTTCTCAGTCAGAAAATATCAAGTACCTGTTTCAGCATTTTTGGAATTTCAGCGACTTAGCTCGTAAAATAGTGGGTTAAAGTTGTTTTGAAAATAAGTAATTACTAAAGAACTACTAAAGGAATTTTAAGGCTACACGTATGACAACTGATATTTGACTTCTCGAAAAAATTTCATAGCTAAAATTATGAAAACTGATACTTCACTAATCGGTTATATATATAGAAGTATTTGTTAGGGGGTGAAAATTGCTATGGAAATATCTCCACAAGAAAGCCAAAGGCATGATTAATAAAAACTTTGGACTCCAGCTACCAGTATCACTTTTTGAGCAGAAGTACATTCGGAAAAGACCATGCTTATATGGCCTAAATTAGCGTGAAAAGCTTAGAAGTTGTTGCAATTTGTCAACAACGTAAAAATTTGATTAAATAAAAATAAAAAAATCTCTGCAGGCCATACATTCTACTCAAGTGAAGCACCGGGCGCTAAACTAGTTGGTAATAATCTTAGGCCTGTCGGATTACGAATAAACAATTCATCAAACTAAATCACTCATACTGTTAGATTAATTTTCTGCAGCCAGTTACTATCACCGAGGGATTGCCTATAAGGACTATCAAATTGAAGGGGCAGAATAATTTTCACTTTCTCCACTTGTTTATGTAGAAAATGCTCAAAATGTCGAATCTTCTTACTCTTCCTTGCCTTTCCTTGGCATTTACATTTGAATGCTAATTGCCAGTTCCCCCTAATTAGGAGAATTCGCGCTTAATCGGCTGTCCGAAACTGAGAGTCCGAGAGAAGCGACCGCCCGCCGGAGCGAAGCTGCACCTACTGTTCGCTCCATGCCCCTGTCAACCTGGCTCCGAGGACCTACTTTTTAACTGCGGACACACGCTATTGTTCTGTGCACGAGTTTACAAGTAGGACCGACAGCCAGGCTCTGGAATCAAAAAAATGGTTCAAATGGCTCTGAACACTAAGGGACTTAACATCTGAGGTCGTCAGTCCCCTAGAACTTAGAACTACTTAAACCTAACTAACCTAAGGATATCACACACATCCATGCCCGAGGCAGGATTCGAACCTGCGACCGTAGCAGTCGCGCGGTTCCGGACTGAAGCGCCTAGAACAGCTCGGCCACCGCGGCCGGCCACTGGGGTCATCAGGTTGTTAATGTCAGATGCCTTCACATCGTGGACAGTAGTATTACTGAAGTTTCCGCCATTATGTGTTGCAAGTAGGATTCCTATATCTAGCTGGGAGCTCGTCGGGACAGTCTGAGACAGGGGTGTAGAAACGAAGTAAAAAAATTATTTAATATAATTACTTTTCATTTAGAACACAATTACATGGAACTTGTTGCGGCAGAAGTAGTTGGTACACCACATTTTTCGGAAGATTTCATATTTTCTGCCGAGTCCTTTTTCGCTTTTACGCATATCTAGAACTCCATGAAAGTCAGATTGTAGTGAAAGTGGCCCTGTAAGACTGATTCCACAGCACCTAGCAGGAGTCGATTTCTTTCACTGGTCCACTGTGCCAAGCTCGTAACAGTATTCTGCAAAATCATGACAAAATTGGGCCTTGTCAGGATGTCGGGACAAGGAAATCAATAACGGTGACGGTCCCGACATATCGGGACGAATGGCAACTCTAGATACAAGTAATATCTCTTATTACCAAGTGCGCAGCCGTGTGTTAGGACTTTTCGTGTGGTTTAGTGGGTTCGCGTGGAAAACTTACAGGAGTCACGTTGGTTGCTACCGCGCAGTTAGACAGGTGGCCCTACGAGCACCCTTAAATCGATAAGTCACAAAAAGCTATGAAGTAAGCTTTTTCGTTCACCCCCTGCGCTTGTTTTAGTAATTCGGATCTGATGGGTAGCATCTTATCATTCCCCCGTTCAACCATTCGTCGCTGTCTCTAGGGATTGGACGTATCAGAGTCGTATACAGAGGTATCACGGGTCCCACATCACACCAGCTGTACACATCCAACACCACTGCAGAGCCTCCACCAGATTGAACACTCCCCTGCTGACATGCAGGGTCTTTGGATTCATGAGGTTCTCTCCGCACCCGTACACGTCAAAGAAACTGGTACACCTGCCTAATATAGTGTAGAGCCCCCGCGAGCATGCAGAAGTGCCGCAACACGACGTGGCATGGACTCGACTAGCGTCTGAAGTAGTGATGGAGAGAACTGACACCATGAATCCTGCAGGGCTGTCCATAAATCCGTAAGAGTACGAGGGGCTGGAGATCTCTTCTGAACAACACGTTCCAAGGCATCCCAAATATGCTAAATAATGTTCGAGACAGGGGAGGGAAGTGTTCCTGGAGCCAGTCTGTAGCAGTTATGGACGTGTGAGGCGTCGCATTGTCCGGCTGGAATTGGCCAAGTCCGTAGGAATGCACAATGGACATGAATGGATGCAGCTTATCAGACAGGATGCTTACGTACGTGTCGCCTGTCAGAGTCGTATCTAGATGTATCAGGGGTCCCATATCACTTCAGCCGCACACGCCCCACATCATTACAGAGCCTCCACCACCTTGGGCACTCCCCTGCTGATATGCAGGGTCCATGAATTCATGAGGTTCTCTCCGTACCCGTACACGCCCATTCGCTCTATACAATTTGAAACGAGACTCTTCCGACCAAGCAACACGTTTCCAGTCATCAGCAGTCCAATGTCGCTGACGACGGGCATAGGCGAGGCGTAAAGTTCTGTATCGTGCAGTAATCAAGGGTACACGAGTGGGCCTTCGGCTCCGAAAGCCCATATAGATCATGTTTCACTGAATGGTTCGCACGCTGACACAACGTTGAAATCTGAGGAAATTTGCGAAAGAGTTGCACTTTTGTCACGTTGAACGATTATCATCAGTTATCGTTGCTCCCGTTCTTGCAGAATCTTTTTCCGGCCTCGCAGATTTGATGTTTTACCGGAATACTGATCTACACGGTACACTCGTGAAATGGTCGTACGGGAAAATCCTCGCTTCATCGCTACCTCGGAGATGCCGTGTCCCATCGCTCGTGTGCTGAGTGTAACACCACGTTCAAACTCACTTAAATCTTGATAACCCTCCACTGTAGCAGCAGTAACCGATCTAACAACTGCGCCAGACCCTTGTTGTCTTATATAGGCATTGCCGACCCCAACACCATATTCTGCCGGTTTACATATCTCTGTATTTGAATATGCGTGCCTATACCAGTTCCTTTGGTGCTTCAGTGTATTATCGTTTACCATAAGGTGCTTTTTCTGATGTGATTCCATGTATTATTCCATGTCCTACAGCAAGATGACTTCCTGCCAGACCTCTCAGATTAGAGAGTGCATCTTAGAAAACTTGAAACACGGCTACCTTCCATTCGTGTGTCTTACTGCAAAATACACTCCTGGAAATGGAAAAAAGAACACATTGACACCGGTGTGTCAGACCCACCATACTTGCTCCGGACACTGCGAGAGGGCTGTACAAGCAATGATCACACGCACGGCACAGCGGACACACCAGGAACCGCGGTGTTGGCCGTCGAATGGCGCTAGCTGCGCAGCATTTGTGCACCGCCGCCGTCGGTGTCAGCCAGTTTGCCGTGGCATACGGAACTCCATCGCAGTCTTTAACAATGGTAGCATGCCGCGACAGCGTGGACGTGAACCGTATGTGCAGTTGACGGACTTTGAGCGAGGGCGTATAGTGGGCATGCGGGAGGCCGGGTGGACGTACCGCCGAATTGCTCAACACGTGGGGCGTGAGGTCTCGACAGTACATCGATGTTGTCGCCAGTGGTCGGCGGAAGGTGCACGTGCCCGTCGACCTGGGACCGGACCGCAGCGACGCACGGATGCACGCCAAGACCGTAGGATCCTACGCAGTGCCGTAGGGAACCGCACCGCCACTTCCCAGCAAATTAGGGACACTGTTGCTCCTGGGGTATCGGCGAGGACCATTCGCAACCGTCTCCATGAAGCTGGGCTACGGTCCCGCACACCGTTAGGCCGTCTTCCGCTCACGCCCCAACATCGTGCAGCCCGCCTCCAGTGGTGTCGCGACAGGCGTGAATGGAGGGACGAATGGAGACGTGTCGTCTTCAGCGATGAGAGTCGCTTCTGCCTTAGTGCCAATGATGGTCGTATGCGTGTTTGGCGCCGTGCAGGTGAGCGCCACAATCAGGACTGCATACGACCGAGGCACACAGGGCCAACACCCGGCATCATGGTGTGGGGAGCGATCTCCTACACTGGCCGTACACCACTGGTGATCGTCGAGGGGACACTGAATAGTGCACGGTACATCCAAACCGTCATCGAACCCATCGTTCTACCATTCCTAGACCGGCAAGGGAACTTGCTGTTCCAACAGGACAATGCACGTCCGCATGTATCCCGTGCCACCCAACGTGCTCTAGAAGGTGTAAGTCAACTACCCTGGCCAGCAAGATCTCCGGATCTGTCCCCCATTGAGCATGTTTGGGACTGGATGAAGCGTCGTCTCACGCGGTCTGCACGTCCAGCACGAACGCTGGTCCAACTGAGGCGCCAGGTGTAAATGGCATGGCAAGCCGTTCCACAGGACTACATCCAGCATCTCGACGATCGTCTCCATGGGAGAATAGCAGCCTGCATTGCTGCGAAAGGTGGATATGCACTGTACTAGTGCCGACATTGTGCATGCTCTGTTGCCTGTGTCTATGTGCCTGTGGTTCTGTCAGTGTGATCATGTGATGTATCTGACCCCAGGAATGTGTCAATAAAGTTTCCCCTTCCTGGGACAATGAATTCACGGTGTTCTTATTTCAATTTCCAGGAGTGTATAAGCCTAATTTATCTCATTGTAGCCTTTAACGTTCTGTAACTCTCCCACTGTCCCACTGTTACCAAACTAAATTTTCATTTAAGCTGCGAAACACCTGGCAAGATAAGAAATCCGACACCTTTACAGTCGAGGGAGAGCAGATCAGGAAGTGAGTGTAACTTCCTGTCTGAGAGGGAAAGGTGATAGGCAACAGAACATCATAGCACCACAACCCAACAAAGCAGCAGCAAGCGAAGAAGGCTACGTCGACGAGGAGATCATCAGAGCTGTAGCTGAACATCGGACAGTCGGACAGTGGAAGGAAATCGTACTCTGCTCTTCAGCTGCAGTGTTGACAACCTAATGATGAGAGCACTGCTCTCGAGACGCGTTGTTGAATTTCGTTAAATATTACTGAAGTGGTCAAATGCTACCAATTACACTGATGAATTCTATATACAGGGTGAGTCACCTAACGTTACCGCTGGATATATTTCGTAAACCACATCAAATACTGACGAACCGATTCCACAGACCGAACGTGAGGAGAGGGGCTAGAGTAATTGTTTAATACAAACCATACAAAAATGCACGGAAGTATGTTTTTTAACACAGACCTACGTTTTTGTTAATGGAACTACGTTAGTTTTGTTAGCACATCTGAACATCTAAACAAATACGTAATCAGTGCCGTTTGTTGCATTGTAAATTGTTAATTACATCCGGAGATATTGTAACCTAAAGTTGACGCTTGAGTACCACTCCTCCGCTGTTCGATCGTGTGTATCGGAGAGCACTGCAACATACATCGCGTTGCTACAGAATGATCTGCCAACGTTGCTCGAAAATGTCCCACTAGAAACGCGTCGACGTATGTGGTATCAGCATGATGGTGCACCTGCGCATTCCGCAATTAACACCAGGCTGACCCTTGACAGGATGTTCGACGGGCGTTTCATAGGACGTGGAGGACGCATAAAATGGCCAGCCCGTTCTCCTGATCTTACAGCTGTTGGCTTCTTTCTGTGGGGTACGTTAAAGGAGAATGTGTACCGTGATGTGCCTACAACCTCAGAGGATATGAAACAACGTACTGTGGCAGCCTGCGGCGACATTACACCAGATGTACTGCGGCGTGTACGACATTCATTACGCCAGAGATTGCAATTGTGTGCAGCAAATGATGGCCACCACATTGAAAATCTGTTGGCCTGACATGTCAGGACACACTCTATTCCACTCCGTAATTGAAAACGGAAACCACGTGTGTACGTGTACCTCACCCCTCATGGTAATGTACATGTGCGTCAGTGAAAAAGACCAATAAAAAGGTGTGGACGTAATGTGCTGTTCCAGTCTCTTCTGTACCTAAGGTCCATCACCGTTCCCTTTGGATCTCTACGTAATTCGGTGCACTCCGATACACACGATCGAACAGCGGAGGAGTGGTACTCAAGAGTCAACTTTAGGTTACAATATCTCCGGATGTAATTAACATTTTACAATCAAACAACCGGCACTAATTACGTATTTGTTTATATGTTCAGATGTGCTAACAAAACTAACGGGGTTTCATTTTTAAAAAAAACGTAGGTTTGTGTTAAAAAAAAACTTCCGTGCATTTTTAATGGTTTGTATTAACCAATTACACTAGCCCCACTCCTCACGTTCGGTCTGTGGAATCGGTTCGTCAGTATTTGATGTGGTTCACGAAATATATCCAGCGGTAACGTTAGGTGACTCACCCTGTATAAAGAAGTGTGCTGTCCTCATAATTTAGGCATGTGTGGACATGACAAGCTCTGAATTGCATGTAGTGCGCCTTTTCGAACTTCAGTGGCAAAAAATTGGCTACAAGTCATTTATTAATGTCCACAAAAATGTCATTAACAGATCATCGTAAAAACCAGATTAAGAAAATATAAGATCCTGATGAGCTTGGTGCCAGTTCCAGCAACATACATTCACGGAAAATGTCACAACACCAAAAGAAGTTGCGCGTCATAAACGAAAGTTGGTAGGCGTGTTTCCACATCTAAAGGATTATGTCGATTGAAATTTCGTGCCATTCGCACAAGAGTGGCGCTGGTAGCGCCACTAGGAAGAAGCAAAACAGATTTGCTTTAAAAACACGCTGCAACTGTAATAAAAGTTAGTTACCTTTGAGATTGGATGTGATGAGTTGATGCTACTCAAGAATGCCTTTAGAGTTGATGCTGCTCAAAAAGCCCTTTAAAGCGACAAAGATACCATTAGCAACACCTCACTGAGTTTGTACGAGGTTGTACACTAGGTCTACAAGAAGCTGGATGTTCATTTTGCGATATTGCAGAAAGACTTAACAGGAATGTGGCGCTGTCGAGAAGGAAGACCACAATGTTCGGGGTATAGCTCTGGTGCACCGTATTGCATCTGCAGCAGCAATTTGAGGAGCAGTTTGCACCACAGTGACACAACGAATGTTACAAAACGGTTACATCAAGGGCAGCTCCGACGAGGCGCTCTGTTGCTTCCATTTCACTGATCCCAAACTACCGCCATTTGCGACTTCAGTGGTGTCAAGCTAGAACACATTGGGGGCCAGGATGGTGGTCTTTTGTGTTCTCCGTTGAAAGCTGGTTCTGCCTCCTTACCAGTGATGAGGATAAGTTGGTTAGAAGGAGGCTAGTTGAGGGGCTGCCGGCCGCGGTGGTCTAGCGGTTCTAGGCGCGCAGTCCGGAACCGCGGGACTGCTACGGTCGCAGGTTCGAATCCTGCCTCGGGCATGGATGTGTGTGATGTCCTTAGGTTAGTTAGGTTTAAGTAGTTCTAAGTTATAGGGGACTGATGACCACGGCAGTTAAGTCCCATAGTGCTCAGAGCCATTTGAACCATTTTTTGAGGGGCTGCAACTCACCTGTCTGCGTGCTAGACAAATTGGACCAACATCTGGAGTTATCCTCTGTGGTGTGATTTCGTATGACAACAGGAGCCCTCTCGTGGTTACCGCGCGCACCTTGGCTGCAGATTTGTACGTCATTCTGATGGTTCGACATGTTGTACTGCTTTTCATGAGCAGCAATCCTAGGGGTGTTTCCAGTAGGATAATACTCTTTCACATACCGCTGTTGTAACCCAACATGCTCCACAGTGTGCCGACATGTTTCCCTGGCTTGCCCAATCACAAGATCTGTCTCCAGTCGAGCGCATATCGAACATCATCGGATGACAACTCCAGCATCATGCAGAAACAGCATTAATCGCCCGTGTATTGACCGACCAAGTGCAACAGGCATGGAACACCATTCCACAAACTGACATCCGGCACGTGTACAACTCTACGAATGCACGTTTGCATGCTTGTATTCAATATACTGGCCGTTACACCGGTTATTAATATACAGGACTTCACATTTGCATTGGCTTATCTCATGCTTACATTAACCTGTGATGTGCAATGTTAATCAATTACATATGTTACCTAGAGAAATGCATTTCCAAAATTTCGTTAGTCTTCATTAATTACTTTTGGTGGTGTGATTTTTTTTCTAGAATTGGGGAGAAGAGGAGTTTGTGGCACAACTTGACAAGAAGAAGGGACCGGTTGGTAGGACATGTTCTGAGGCATCAAGGTATCACAAATTTAGCATTGGAGGGCAGCTTGGAGGGTAAAACCCGTAGAGGCAGACCAAGAGATGAATACACTAAGCAGATTCAGAAGGATATAGGTTGCAGTAACTCCTGGGAAATGAAGAATCTTGCACAGGATAGAGTAGCATGGAGACCTGCATCAAACCAGTCGCAGGACTGAAGACCACGACAACAACAACGATTTTTTTTCGTCAGTGTATATGTAATATCTGAGATGAACAGTGCTCCACAACTGTTAAATATTTAATGAAGGTCGTATTGCCTCTATAGATGTAGCAGTCAGGACGAACAGGCTTAGATGGTGGGGTCATGTTACACGCATGCGAGAAGCAAGGTTACCCAAGAGACTCATGGGTTCAGCAGTAGAGGGTAGGAGGAGTCGGGGTAGACCAAGGAGAAGGTACCTGGATTCGGTTAAGAATGATTTTGAAGTAATAGGCTTAACATCAGAAGAGGCACCAATGTTAGCACTGAATAGGGGATCATGGAGGAATTTTATAAGGGGGACTATGCTCTAGACTGAACGCTGAAAGGCATAATCAGTCTTAAATGATGATGATGGTCGTATTGAAAACACCGACAGTTGCTAAGATGAATCACATTGTTTTGGTAATTAGTTATTTAAGGTCAAAGCTCCACTTTTTTAAAAGAAATTGTCACGGATGGCAAAATTTCTATTTGATTACAAATGTTGTTATGGATGATAAAAGAATGGTTATTTCTGACGTCATAACTGTTTCCATATAGGGCTACGAAGTTGAGGGTACCAGGTTGATAGCTTGTGATCCAAAACGGTCAAAAAAATAAAGTTATTCATATCAGAAGTTATCAGTATTTTCAACATGATTTTCTTTACATACGTACATCGCTACTACTAACAACGAGAGTCAGAGAATTTCTTTATTTTTCATATGATTTTAATCTATTCTGCTGATATCATCAGTTTGTGACGAAACGTAATACTCATTCCCTCGAGCCTGAAGTCCATTATTTCCAATGGACATTCTGTTTGAAAGAGATCTTTCCTGACATATTCAAATCGGGAGTTTCTGAAGTTTGGCAGACTTTCATTTATTTCCAGTCGGCGGCTGACAGTCCAATAACGACGCAGAAGCTTTTCTCCCAAGAAGAGATTGTGACTGAGGACAAGGCAAGACTGAGATTACTGTGCAAACAAGACTGCTGTCTATCATCTTGTGTAATAACTGGCTCCTGAATTTGCGAATTCTCTAATCAGCAAAAGAATGAAGAATTAGTTTGGCGACTATTTTGAATTATTTCTTAAATCACTCAAGCCATATAACTGAAGTTTTCCAGTCACCTACCTTCGCAGGCATACCATAATTCCACTCCACAATTCCAACACAGTCTACTATTATATAAAGTGATATAAATTTCATTTCGTGTTCTGAATCCCTGTTTCCTTTTTCTTTGTGTGCCATGCCATAGATAGGACATTTATCACTATCTATAGCGTATTTTTCTTTCACTATCTGGAAGATTACGAATTACTAATACATATTTACTTAAGTTTTCATTATAAAAATAAGTTCCAAAGTAGAACATCTTAGCTTATTGTTTGAATTCATTTGCTACGTAACTGGCGAAAGACGAGGTACTTGACAGGGATAGTGATATAATGAGCCCTAACTGTGTCCTAGTTCTTCTAGTGCTTCGCACGTATTGTCTGCTGATCCTGATCTCATGAATCGAATGTCTGTTTTCTTCTTCACAGTTTGCACACCCACATGGGCTGTAATAAAATGTAAGGTTCTTACATGGTGGCGAGCTCATTCTCATCATTTTGTTTGACAGTGATTTATTTATCGGCAAACTGATTTATCTATAATTTTATTGCTGATTTGCTGTCGCATTCTTTAGTCCGCAGACTGGTTTGATGCAACTCTGCACGCTAGTCTATCTTGAGCAAACCTCTTCATATCTGCATACTCGTATTTGTTGTAACTTACATCCACTTGAACTTCCTTGTCGTGGCTAAGCCTGGGTCATCTTGAAGAATTAACTCCCACCGTGCCCTCCATAATCATACTTGCTAATCCTTGATACCTTAAGATGTATCCTATATTTTGGTTCAGTTGTACCGTAAATTTCTTTTCTCTCCAGTGTGATTCACTACTTGTTCTTTTGTTGTTCGACCTATTCGTCTAGTACTCGGCGTTCTTCTGTAGCACCACATTTCAAAAGCTCCTATTCTTCGGTTGTCTCTTCTGTTTATCGTTCACGTAGAAATGTTCTCTCCAGACAAATACATTCAGAAAACATTTCTTGACACTTGCGTTAAACGATAAAATACTTCCGTTTTTCAGAAACGCTTTTCTTCCTGCTGCCAGTCGGCATTTTACACTCCCTTTCCTACTACCAACGTCCAAATTTTTCCTATACGGAGAGCAAAAATCTTCTCATGTCTCACTTCCTAACCTAATTCCCTAACCAACACACGGTTTAATTCAACTACACTCCATTACCCTTGTTTTATTTTTGTTAATGTTCATTCTATAATCTCTTCTTAAGACACTATCCCCTGATTTTCCTAGTCCTTTACCATGTCTAACGGAATTATAACCTCATGAGCAATCTTAAAGCTTATATAACTTTTCCCTGACCTTTATTTCTCTTTCCAAATTTATCTGTTGCTTTCTTTGCTGCTCGCTCAGTGTACAGCTTGAGTAACAAGATGAATAAACCACAACCGTGTCTCTCTACCTTGTCAGCTACTGCATCCATTTCATATCCTTTAACTTTTATAACTTCTGATTTCTGTAAAATTTGTAGATAACCTTTCAGTCCCTGTATTTTATCTCTGGTACCTCTAAACTTCTAAGATTTAACTTGTACCATGATTAAGCGTTGGTCATTGCCGTTCAAACCTGAAACTAACTGTAGTTAAAGCATTAGCCTAATATTCACAAATATTTGCAAGTAGCTGAAATGTGCCTGTTCATTCAGCAATTTCTTTTTTACCCACTAAATTTTTTTTCTTTTAGTAGATAGCAACAGTTATCTTTGGAACACTTTGGGTATCTCCACTATACTCAGTTTTGACTCATAGGAATAAGCTCTTTGCATGTCCGCTGAGGAACTCTCGCATCTTTGGAAGGCTGGTCGTCATCTTTCGTAATTTAACTAGCTTCAGCTGTTATGATTGTTTCTCATTTTGGTCGGTGTCCCTAGCTGGTACTGGAGAGAGTTCTGCTCTGGGGATGTTCCTGGCAAAGAGTTCATCAAACCACCTTCACAATAATTCTCTATTATTTAAACAGCACGGGGGAAAAACGAACACCTATATCTTTCCATGCGAGCTCTGATTTATCTTCTTTTATGATGATGATCCTTTTTCCCTATGTAGATCTGCGTCAGCAAAATGTTTTCGCATTCGGCGGAGAAAGTTGGTGAATCAAATTTCATGACAAGATTCTGCCGCAACGAGAAACACCTTTGTTTTAATTATGTCCATCCCAAATCCTGTGTCGTGTCAGTGACACTCTCTCCCCTATTTCGCGATAATACAAAACGTGCTGCTCCTCTTTGAACTTTCTCGATGTACTCCGTTAATCCTATCAGGTAAGGATCTCAGACCGCGGAACAGTATTCCAGAAGAGGACGGACAGCGTAATGTAGGCAGTTTCTTTAGTAGATCTGTTGCATTTTCTAAGTGTTCTCTCAATAAAACGCAATCTTTAGTTAGCCGTCCCCACAACATTTTCTACGTGTTCCTTTCCGTTTCAATTGTTCATAATTGTAATTTCTAGGTATTTAGTTGAATTCTGAATTACATGATGGTGTCGAGCCACCCTTTGTGTAAACATTGCGACGAATATGTCTGGCTCTTCCATGCACCGCTAAGATTATATTCGCCGTCATGGTTGAAGATTTCCTCACACATTTCTATTTCTACAGCCCCTTTAATTAGAGAGTTCCAGTATGTGGGAGCGTGGGACAAAACTTTTGTTGTGTCAAACAGTATTTTATTTTTGGTTTTGAGGCTGTGCTCAGCAACTGCAGATTTCTCCAGTTCTCGATTTTTGGTATGCAGTTGATGTTCTGTACAGCGATTGGAAACGGTGCGGATGTATTGACCGATGTAATTACTTCAGCAATCACATGGCATGTTATAAATCCCAGGAATCCTTAGGCCTAGCTTGTCCTTAAAAGGCTGAGCATCTCGTTTATCTTCTAAGGAGCTCGGAAAATGGATCTGATACCTCGTCTTCCCAGGACTCTGCCTATTTTGCTGGATGTAGCGCCGCAGAAGGGAAGGAATGTAGTCGGTGGCTTATTGTCTCAATGTTGAACATTTTCACGTTTCGTTTTCTTGGAGAAGGCTGACTTCGCATCACGTGACCCACAGCCGTTCTTTCTGAACACATACTTCGCACGATTAATTTCGGAATCCAAGAGGTCCTCATCAGAAACAGTTTTTGCTGTGTGTAACAGCGTATTTATAGCTGCTCTCTACTGAATTGCATGGTGAAAACTCTGGGCGCTAAGATATAAATCAGTGTGCGTCGGCTTGCGGTACACCGAGTGGCCGAGACGTCCATCCGACTGTCATTTTGTCCCAGGCTCCCACATACTGCGCATATGTAATTGAAGATACTGTAGAACTAAGAATGTGTGAGAAAATCTTCAACCGTGACGACGGATATAATCTTAGCTATGCATGGAAACTAGCTCTCGATGCAGAGAAGAGCCAGTGATATTCGTCGCAGTGTTTACGCTACAGCGGGAGCGGTGACGCCACGAGCGCAGACGTTGACACCACCTGCGACAACATAATTATCGACCAATCAAAAGTCGTCTGTGGGCTACGTAAGCTCATCACAGCAGCAATATTGACCGCCAATTGCTCTTGACGAAGACTGCGGAGGAAATCGTCGAAAGCTCGAGGTTTTACCCTGAATTGACACGGCAAGGAGTCCGAGATTGTGAAGGGTATCTGTGCGTGAGGGATCTGGTTGGGGATCGGTGCTTGTGGTGGTGTCCATAAAAATGAGGTAGCTATTTAACATGGAGGCTGGGAAGACGGCGTCTTGATATGCATAAACGAAAACCTTTGATGTTTAAATGAACTGAGTTGCCGGATATGCACATTTATGATTGTTGAATAAATATTAAATAAATAACTTGGTATAACTTGCACTGCCGATAACAGTAGGACGTAAAAATGGAGGTTTTCGGGGTATACGTAAGCATGTCAAATGGTTCAAATGGCTCTAAGCACTACGGGACTTAACATCTGAGGTCATCAGTCGTCTAGACTCAGAACTACTTGAACCTAACTAGCCTAAGGACATCTCACACATCCATGCCCGAGGCAGGATTCGAACCTGCAACCGTAGCGGCAGCGCGGTTCCGGACTGAAGCGCCTAGAACCGCTTGGTCACAGAGGCTGGCCGTAAACACGTGCTCTGGTAAAAATATCACGTTTATTGAAGACACAACTGAACAAACTAATAAACAAAACCACTAATAAATGGGTTATGGTTGCTATTATTCACAATACTTTCGGCTGAATTACAAAATTACATTTACAACTGCGTCTTGGAAACCCTACCAAATTTACTATTAATTATTAATTATGGAAGGGTCAGAGGAATCTCCAATGGCGAAATTCGCGCACATATACACATATAATAGACATTCAGGACAAATATAAGAATAACGAAAAACTTCCCCAGTATGCACGTGGTTGGCAAAGGGTCTTTCCATTGGCTTGAGTGCACGAAACAAGTGAGCAAGAATTCAACGATAAGAAAGAAGAAATTTTACCCCGACAATCAGTAACTGTGACATGTAACATTCCCACAATCCGCGAACACGTGGTCGTCACAAACAAAAATTCTGCATGTAATGAGTGGTAAAATTCAGAATAGCTAACCAAACTGGACAGGGTACGTTAGTGTTAGACACTACCTGTGAACATAAGGCTCCCACATCCGTACCCAACACGTGCTGAGACAACAAAGACATGTGAAAACTAGATTTCGAACTGAAATCGAAATTAGCGAAGTTTGAGAAATCTGTTCAATTATGCCACACTCGTGAGGTCATCAACGAACTAAATCAGACTGAACTGAGAAGATACATCACGAGTCCACATGTCTTGAACAGAGCTAGAGCAGACCAATGGCTTGCATGCATGACTAAGTGCAACTGGTTATAATGCTCCGAAATTAACAAGAAAAATTCCGTTTACCGCTCAACGAGCAGTAGCGATGAAAGCAAGAGGTTAATATTGACTGGACCTGAAATCTACAAACACAAGATGATGAGTTAACTGTGAACAGGCACATTCTCGATTAGACGGTGTCGCTTGTCTTGCGACTCCCGGAACACTGCCGAGCGAACTCTTTTGGAAGCCACGTGTCCCGTTCCTCCGGAAGTGCCCACAGAGCTCCCTGTTCTGTGGTGCCAACTTGTACAAGAGTTCGTCCAAGACGAACAGAAACCTCTTTCCTACCTGGTATATGCTTTATAGGGTTGGCTATTCAGCCACACACCTACTTTTATTCCCACAGACCTAGATACTGAAATTTATCTTGTACACTCTCATTGATGCTTTTCATTCATCAGGTGAGAGGAGGAAAATATGTACATATTGACAAATTGCAGATAGATGTACTGAATATGCATGTGGGGCTGCAATAATTACCAAAAATCTCAGTAAAATATGAAGTTAAATAAAGATAATATACAAAGGGCGTTCAAAAAGTTTTGCACAGTCGTCTCTATTTTTTTATTTTTTGCATAAAGAGAATGAAATTTTTTGTGAACATACTTGGAACATTTAGCTATAAGTTGGTACATAAAACTATTTTCTTTTATTTACAGGTGAGCCATAATGGACCGTGAAGTAGATGTCAGGTTGCGACAGCGGTCGGTGATGGAGTTTCTCTTCAAGACCGGCGATGACACTGCCACATCGATTCACAGGAAGTTGCTCCCTGTTTATGTGGAGGACACAGTGGATCACAGCAATATCCAGCTGTGGTTGCACAGGTTGGACAATCCACGATGCGGTAGAACATCGTGAGTGACGTGAATAAGGAGACCATTGAGCAAATCATCCAAAATGATAGATGCGTGACGACACGTTAGCTTGCTGAAATGACTCGTTTGTCATTGAATAGTGTGGTGTCACTGGTACAGTCACTAGGGTACAGAAAAATCTGTGCACGTTAGTTGCCTAGATTATTAACAAAAGAAATGAAAACGATGAGGTAAAGAATGTGTGCAAGGGTCTCATGCAGACTTTTACTGAAGAATGGAAACAGACTTTCGACGGCGCCATTACCCAGGATGAAACATGGTTGTTTTTGTCCGAACCCGAGATCAAAACCCAACCCATGGAGTGGCGTCATCCGGTTTTCCCTCGGAAGAAGAAACCAAGACTTTCACGAATAGCAGGCCGAAATGAGATGCCCTTATTCTTCTGGGATCAGTGTGGTGTCATTTTCATTGACGTTTTGGAACCTGGCTCCACAATTAACCGGGACCGTTACTGTTTGTCTTTGGACAAGCCGCGACGTGCTGTCAAGACCCACAGACCACAGCTTCAGGGCCAATTCATTAGACTACACCATGACAATGCCAAACCCCATACAGCCCCCTTACGAGGCATGAGAAATCAGGAAAATGGGTTGGAAAATTGTACCTCATCGCCAGCCGGTGTGGCCGTGCGGTTCTAGGCGCTTCAGTCTGGAACCGTGTGACCACTCCGGTCGCAGGTTCGAATCCTGCCTCTGGCATGGATGTGTGTGATGTCCTTAGGTTAGTTAGGTTTAAGTAGTTCTAAGTTCTAGGGGACTGATGACCACAGATGTTAAGTCCCATAGTGCTCAGAGCCATTTGAACCATTTTTGTACCTCATCCTTCCTACAGTCCGGTCTGATTTTTACCTCTTTGCCCTTCTGAATGCTCATCTGCACGATAAAACATTTGATAGTAAGAAAGACCTTATTTCCTGTGTCATGCGATGGTGTAAAAGTCAATTCCCAGAATTTTACAAAAATGCATTTACATCATGGAAAGAACGTTGGGTCAGATGAGTCACAGATGATGGAGGCTACATTGAGTAGGCTCAGTCTATATCTAAATGTTCGAAGTATGTTCAAAAAAAATTTCATTCTCTTTATGCAAAAAATTAGAAAATTAGAAACGACTGTGCTAAAGTTTTTGAATGGCCTTTGTACCATGTGGGCACTATAGACACACTCAGCTACTTAGTCTTTTTTATGTAGTTTACAGTTTGTGCCCATAATTGAGGTGCCAGAGGTGGGTAGATTAAATTAAATGTTAAGCAGAATGATGAAGAGGCTCATGTAGGGACTCTTCAAATATTTTATACAACAGTGCCATCACGAAAGTCTTCATTCTGATTTCAGGTACGTGTCGTCCTGAAGCTCACAAGGGAATGCTCCAATCTGACATGTCGAACCCCACCCTGAAATTTTTCACACAGGAAGAATTCGTCGAAAGAAATGCACTGTCAAAATATTAGCAGCTAAGGCGCACTGCAAATAGTTTTTTTAATGCTAAAGTTACTCATCGGGAAATAAACAGGAACACCCGTGACAAGAGAACATAGCGCAGCGTAGCGCGAAGTCCAAAGAGCACACATGCGAATTTAAGCACTTAAGTCATACCAAAAAAGTCTCAGATAATTAATTTTTTGAAAACTTGCGGTTCATTTCGTCACTAAACTGTTGCAGATGTAACTGTTACAAAAGTGACTAGCAGAGGAAACAAAATCTAGGAAGTTCAAGATTTTACACTACACACGGCTTTCATCAGTCGGGACTTTAATTTGTTGACGTGAGATATGTTATAACAATTCTGTATCACAGTTCTTATGATAATTTTTGAATAACATGTATTTTAATAACAACGAAACAGTTTCGTGTTTATTCGCTGCAGTTGTCGCAAAAATGTGAAGTATCTATTGGATGATGAAACCAAACATTTCCCTTACACAAGGCACACCAGATAAAAGAAAAATTAATGCATTCAAGCATTTCACAGCAATTACTAATTTATTTTGCACAGAACTGAATTGGGATAAGAAAGTATCATGGCGATTGTTCCGCATATTTCATGAAGTTCATAATATGTGGTGATACAAATTGACAATGCATGAATGACTCAAGTTATGACAATACTGCTCCGCTGAAATGACAGAAGAGCTATCGCAAATTATACTGTACGGCAACTTTCTGAAAACTGCTTTACACTGTCAAAAATATATTTTTTATCGAGAGGCTGAATCACACTATTAGTTCCGGGTGGAATCCGAATTAAATTAATAGTCTTTTCATCGTTCTCCAAAAGACGGACGTGTCGGAATGTCAATGACAGGAGACCAATAAACACAATGAATTTCTGATACAATACTGATAATTATTCCCTCCCATTTTACAGATTTTGATACTTCAGTTAAAAGATTTCTGCAACTATATAGCCTTGTTTTTTAATTTTTTGGTCGTAATTTGCCTTGAGGTAGTTGAAGACAGATATAAAGTTGTGGAAACAATAATCCACTGACACTTATGACTGCCATTTTCGTACACGAATGTGTCATAGCATTCTTTGACTGCACAAGCGACTGTCTTGTATTTCACTCCAAATGATAAAGTGCGCTTTGCACCAGTTCTTGGACGAAACCTGACTGGCTCTACACACAGCATTTTAGGGGATAACAAGAAGCTTCGTCTTCATGTCAGCTACGAATATATAGTACTACCTAATTCAATAACATCTACTCTACACGTTTACTTAAAGCAAATTTCATAACACTGCGGCTTCACTTTTGTAGAATTTCCTGAATCTTTCACCAGATCGAAGAAGCCTGGAAACCAGTAATGTTTGCAATTCAGAGGGCTCAACCTCATTGATCTCCCTCAGTAACGATACGCTGACTCCCCTGTACAGTTCCAATTCTTTCAAACTGTTTTCTTTCACACTTTTTTCGAAGTTCATGTTGGTGCATATCTCGTACTTTATACAGATTTTTCTTCCACTTATACAGTTCACGCTCAGATTTGACGAAACTAAAGTGTCTTTGCGCACTGCTTTGGGTGTTTTCTGCCTCCTTTCTTTAATCAAAAAAATTTACAGCCATTTCATGGACACTGGAAGCTATTACTGCACATGCTTTCTTTGGCCTAGGAAGGTACTGTGTCTTTGTTCTGGACTTTAATTAACACAACAGTCATAGTTCAAATCACACTTTATGGAATCATCAGAGTTATTTAGTATTTCTTCTTATGTTTCCACAATTTCTAACGAAATGTCTACTTGATTAGATGGATATCCTAGAAATTAACTAATATATAACACTTATGTAGGTGACAAAGCTCACAAATCGTTGGGAAACCGAAGCAATGGATAAATCATACCATGGGAAACTATGTAGATCGTCACGAGAAGTAGGTGATTTCGATTACTAATATGTTCTTCATATTTCATCCTTGGAAGATTGAAAACCTACGCAAAGATTGATGTAGCTAGGAAGCAGATACAAAGAAAACACAAAGAAAATGAATTCAGTTTTATCTCCACTGTTAGCACTTAGCGATACCACAGAGGCAATAGTTAATTATTGCGCACATTAAGTGAGTTGCAAATTCGAATGTGTAGTAACCGTGAACAACTGCGTCAGTGAATCCATCAACGGACACTGAAATTCGCATTACAAATTACGATCGCACTGTGCCATGTTACTTGTTTGCAAATGAGCCACCGAGCGAGGTGGCGCAGTGGTTAGACACTGGACTCGCATTCGGAAGGACGACGGTTCAATCCCGCGTCCGGGCATCCTGATTTAGGTTTTCCGTGATTTCCCTAAATCACTCCAGGCAAATGCCGGGATGGTTCCTCTGAAAGGGCACGGCCGTCTTCCTTCCCCATACTTCCCTAATCCGATGAGACCGATGACCACGCTGTCTGGTCTCCTTCCCCAAACCAACCAACCAACCAAGCAAATGAGCCATCAGTCAAGATATGGCCTGCCATGTAGAGCATTCTCAGTCTGTTACAACTACTGTAGGGGTGTACATTTCTCCAACCGCCTGGCGAGCTACAAATTTGGCAATTGTCACCATTTAAAAAAAAAAAAATACTTGCAGTGTGATTAGCAGCTAAAATTTTAACGCTGTGTTTCTTTCGGTGTATTCTTACTGTATAAAAAATTTCAAACCACGTTTCGTCATGTCGGATTGTGCCGTTCCCTCGTTAGGTTAATTGGTTAGGTTCTTTTGGAACGGTCTTATGCATAAATGCACTTTTAAGTGAAGTAACGAACAAATGGCAAGTGTTCTGCTTTGGGTTTTTCTGTTAGTTTTAGTTTTTCTGTTTTTAGTCGCCATTTTTTCACCAATAAAACTTTATGATGCACTCTCTTGGCAATTATTTTATCTTGGAACTCTTCCATTTGGTCCGTGTTTGCATAGAAAACAGTAATGTCAGAAAATTGAGTCCGCCTTGATGCAAAACACCTTGTTATTCGTTTATATCTTTATTCTCCCAAACTAGTTTCGGCGACAAACATCACCATCATCAATGATTTTTTTAATATTATTTATTGTATGTTACAGCATGTTTAAAGCAATTATTTTCGCTGTCTGCGACATAGTTTCTGTGCGCTTTTTGTTGCCATTTTTGCTCAACGAACATCATTTCATGTTTGTTGGATAGTATGTGGCCGCTTTTTTACACACTTTTTTACACGCGAACAGCAAGATGGCGTAATGTTCAGGATCAGAAACGGAGTGCGAAAGTTTTGTTTTTCTGTGTAAAAAAGCAGCCACATACCATCCAACAAACACGACATGATGTTCGTTAACTAAAAAACGCCAACAGAAACAAAAAGCGCACAGAAAATATGTCGCAGACAGCGACAATAATTGCTTTAAACGTGCTGTAACATGTAATAAATAAGATTAAAAAAACTCACTTAAGACGGTGATATTTGTCGCCGAAACTAGTTTGAGAGAATAAAGAAATAAACGAATAACAAGGTGTTTTGCATCAAGGCGGACTCAAGTTTCTGATATTACTACTGGCTGGGCACTTCACCTCTATGCAAGTTGTCTTGACTCCGAAATTATTCGGCGATGCCACCTGGTAGGCTTGTGCTGCTCATTTGATTTCGTTCTCTCATACTGAAGAGACTGCAGTTCTTAAGGAGTTACTGGGGTCGTTCGTTACAAGGGACTTTTAGAAGGAACGGTTCTTCGTATCTGGCCAAGTTAAGTTTACCTGACACAAGAAAAACAACTTCTTAAAACAGCACACCTTTTACACACTCTTCAGGTATATGCTTCCGTTTGTCCTTTCATGTACTGTAACGTCAAAGAAGTATACATATCTGGAGCGGTGGATTCCGTACCCCCTGCCGGCCGCTGTGGCAGAGCGGTTCTAGGCGCTTCAGTCCGGAACCGCACTGCTGCTACGGTCGCAAGCTCGAATCCTGCCTCGGGCATGGATGCGTGTGATGTCCTTAGGTTAGTTAGGTTTAAGTACTTCTAAGTTCTAGGGGCTGATGACCTCATATGTTAAGTCCCATAGTGCTTAGAGACATTTGAACCATTTGAACCGTACCCCCTTCTGTGAAGGTGGTTGTAGATTATATGCCTGGTCACTGATGGTTGTTGTGCAAGACTGAACAATCTATATATTGTCGTAATCTACGTTAAGCATTAGTGTCTCCTATCATCAGTACGTTGTTAACAACGGCAGATCAGCTGGAAATTAAGGCTCTCCCCAAACTCAGTTACTGACAGAATGCTCTTGAGATTATGGAACGTGGAAAGCCCAGTGTCTGCATGATATATTAAAAGTATAAGTCTTCACCATTCCATGGCCATTGCCAGGTTGTTAGTCAGCATCATGTTCGTCACCAGGTAGCTTCTTTCTATAATCAACGTTTCGACACCTTCCCTGGGATTTTATTCTCGACTCTTCTGGTGTCCCTGGTTGGTTGAGTGGTAAGTCTTTCTAATACTGACAACCCGTTCTCTACTTATCTGCAGCAGAACACTACTATAATGTGATAACATTTACCGGAAGAAAAGTGCGTTGTTACCAGGATTTAACTCAGCTTCACATGTAAAATGTTCCCCTATGTAAGAGGTAGCGCCAGTCTCCATACTACAGTACGGGCACAAATTGTTGCTTATTGTAGCTGAATATAAAATGGTTATGTTTGAAGCATTTTGTTAGAGTTTCGATGGAACTAGTTGTTATGGTGTTCAAACTGATGCTTAATTCTATCTGAATATAAAATGATGATTTTGGGACGATTTGTTACAGTTACGTCGGGGCTAGTCATTACAGTATAATAATTTATGCTTGTTTGTCAATGAATATCAGATAGCGAAGCGTGGGGAATTTCACAGGGTTACAGGGTGACCCAAAAGTCCTTTAACATTTGAAAATACAATTGTTTACGGAATAATGTAGGTAGAGGGATGAAAATTGGCACAAGTGCTTGAGATGACATCGAGTTTAATGAAACCAACAAAGTGCACAAAATGACTAACAGAGGCAGCTTCATATGATACAATTGAAATAATTTAGCATAACAACTGATTTTTAGCAGAGATGATGTTCTTTATAGCAAATGGTCAACAGCTCAGCCATCATTCATCGACAGTATCTGTAGTTGAGGGACTATTTTGTGAACAGCACTTTACGACATATCAGTAGGTATGGCGAGAAACAGCCGCCGGATATGGTCTTTTAGCGTCTGTAATGAGGTCGGACGACCGCGGTAGGTTTGTAAATTCAAGTAACCTCACAACGAATAAACACGCGGATTTTGGTCAGGGTACCTGGGAGGCCAAGCATTACGGAAGTGGTGGATCAGCACACGATCCCCAGCAAACGATGTACACAAAAGATCTTTCACAGATGTAGCAATATATGGTGGAGAGCCATCCTGCACAAAAGTCGTTACCTACCAACAAGTGTTTATCAGCCACGCTAGGGATGGTGTGATTCTGAAACATACTAGCGTACCTCGTACCCATCATGTTGACAGTTTGATAAACGGTGCCCCACATTTCCTTGAAGAAAAAGGGTCCGATCGGGATTGATCTGGTTACATTGTGACTTTCTCGTCATGCATAGGGGTTTCCACAACAGTTCGACGATTTTCGGTAACAAAAATTCTGCAGATGTTGGTGCTGACAAACCCTCGGCAAGTTATACGGGCTTCATCTGTCCAGAATACGTTAGAAAACCAATCGCCATCTTCCCCCATTTTCTGAATTTCCCACACTGCAGATGCTCTCTGTGTCACAAAATGGTGGCTAACCGATCATGATGATGCTGCATTTTGTACGGAAAGCATCGGAGAGTCGCCTTAGTGGTATCCAAACATTATTGTTTGGGTAACGGTGCGACGTGCGACTTCATGAGCGCTGACTTCACCATTTGGAGATGAACCCCCTGAAGTCTCCATTTCTTCCTGAACTGTCCGAGCAGCAGTAGCACTTGTGTCTGGTCGCCCATCTATGCGGCCGATCGTCTAAACAATCCATGGCTTCGAACGTCGTGCTCATTTTCTCCGCACCAGATATTTACCCATTAGAATATCCTTCTTATGGCAACAGTATCATAAAGCTGTAGAAGCGGCTTCTCCATTAAGCTTCACTAACAGTGCCTTTTCCGGTAATGTCAACATGCCGCGATTGCTGGCACATCCGACTCCCTTTATCACTACAGCTCATTTTATACGTGATTAGCAAGCAGCATCATTGACATGTTGCTGTCTAGCGCCGTCTCTGGGCAGTTATTGCACTGGTTTTTGATTTCAACAAAACCGCATGTCATTTCAGGCCGTGTTCCAGGTATTGTCTCACTACCTACATCATTCCGTGAATTAGTGCGTTTTCAAAAGTTAACGAACTTTTGGGTCATCCTGTATTGCAGTTTCCTTGGGTCTGTTGCTATAGAATAACAGATTGCCGTTTATCTGTAACTGGGTATACAATGGCAATGTTTGTGACAATTTGTTACAATTTTATGACGGTACAGCGGTTCTGTCGCAAAATGAAAACTGAGTCTGCTAGCAATAATTTTTCTAGTTACACAAAATTTTACTGTTTAACTAGCTAAGAAATCATTATTTTACATAAACGTGACTGGGTGAACATTTTAACGTGAACAAGTATCCAAATTTATTGCTATTATCCACGCCAAACACAGTGAATCGTTACTTAAAAGACGGTCAAGTACAATATTTACATAATCTCTTTTCGTCAATTAATGGATATATTAATGAGATATTACATTGTTCTCACTTCCATACCCAAATACGTCTGTGCCTAATGTGTTGGATGTAAAATAATCTCGCTAGGTCTTATTGAAACACCGATAAAATCTCTTCAAGAAGCAATTGTTGCTGCAAAAAAGGGAGGCTGAAGCTGACACTGTACTGGGAAAAGCATTTAAACGCGTTTCTCAGCCTCTACAGAGATTGAGCCCAGAAGGGCAGCAGCTCCAAAAAGAGAAGTAAGACCAAGAAAAAGACTAAGTTAACGCCATAGAAAACAATGTATTTGTGAAAGCAGAAAGCAGAAGATGGAGACTTTGGGGAAGAGGCAGATGATATGATGATGAATATGATGATTACGATGATGATGCTGAACAAGATAATGAAATGTTACGAGAGAATGTTAGCAGAGAAAGGAGACAGACTAGCGGCGATATTTATTTATTTGCTAAATCATTAGACAAAATACAAGATACTGTCTACAGCACCAGATTCGATTCAATAACAAGAATGTGGATGATTGATGATTCACTGATAGATATCGAAGGAGACGATGTAATAATTCACAAATTAAGATACCTGAAAGTGAGAGGATTATATAACGCATTCTTCTTATATTTTTGGGCCACAATAGCGTAATTATTTTTCAATGATATTTGCTCCATATTACTGAACAAAACTCGTTATTTAATATTATTGTCACGATTTCGGCCTTAAGCCGTAATCAAATACACTACTGTTTGGTATAATTAGAATCTGTTACGTGAAGTCATCATCAAGAGTACACGATGGGGCACCCAGTTCAATAGATGTCGACGATACCTTCATAAGTCTAATTATACCCAACAATGTTGAACTTCCTACTGGCTTAAGAGTGAAATCAGTAATGTAAAATAAACAAGTTTGTACAGTCCAGTGGCGGAAATGTTATTGAAATAGAATTTGTTGTTTAAAACTGAACCCAACAAAGAAAGCTATACAACACGATATCTGTAAAATTATGCTGAAATTCTTGGGCCTGCCAGTGCAAATAAACAAAACTGTCTCTCCTGCAAACTAGTAAATTGAAGCAGAGGCTACAAGTATGTGAGTATAGTTAAACCTGCAATAGATAAATTGGTGGATCATTCTTGGAAGACGAAGACATACATATCAGCATGAGAGTGTACATTCATAAAGAGAACGAAAATGAACTTGTCGTTCAAGAATAGAAGATGGTCTCTTTTTTTAATCATCAGCACATATGCACAATGTCCACTGGAATAATTCAGTCATTTTGTAGAGCGAAAATATTTCTTGCCAGCTTCGAAAGCGATAGACAGTAATTCACGTAGTAATGAAATAGCGTCTACTGAAGAGGAACTTCAGTAAGCAGCAATTACTGCCCGATGTTTCTGATAGTTACAGAAAATGAAGTAAATGACTCAACTGCAGAATGGGAAGCTGCGTGTGAAAGCAGTCATTCGGTGGCAAGAATGCCACAAAAGTTTCAGCTCGCAATATCGCAATATTTAGAAACAGCTCACGTTTATTATTGACTGGTATTTCGCGTATCAAACAACACGCTTTAGATCTTAGGAACAGTTGAAAAGAGACCGTATTTGATTTCAAAGGAGTATTGAACACACAGACAGAATCCTAGGGCCAATATTACATGCCCGCCACAGAAGGTGAATGTCTGTGAGAGCTTAGTTGGTGTACGTGGGTGTTATCTAACGAGAGTGCGGTATTGTGTCACGTGCATGTCTATTATCTTGTCAACTCTTATCTTGTTTCATCTGAGCTGCGCCCTCATTGCATGTGTCATCCAGACTGTCTGAATATGCAGTATGGGCTGACAGACAACTGTCATCACCACTGCCATGAAAATGAAACACACTTGTAGATGTATTATGAAAATGTAACTGTAACCTACGTGTTGTAGATGGATTATTAAAATGTGATCATAAGACTCTTGTTGAGACAGAAATAAAGAAAAAACTTACATAATTTTTTATGAGCTACATAACTCAATGTTTTCGTGTGATCTGCTATCGAGCAGTGATCATTCATCGCCGAAAAACCTTGTCCCTGGTGACAAAATATTCCGCAAGTGCTACAGATAAGTGCAGGTCATCATCTTGAAAATTCAAGGAGACAATGTTGGTAGACAATGTATCATTTCAGATACCAATGACAAAAAATGTTTTTTTGCTTTAGATTGATAAGTACGTGGCATTGTCCGTGTTAACATCAGTTTCTACCTAAGGAGTTCCAGAATAGTTCATTCATTATTTTTACAGCAGTAGTGGCATGTGTGAATGAGTGATACTAAATGTGTTCAACACATATTTGCGTTGTTATTTTGTGAAATACACACAATCATATGATCGGCAAATACAACATCCATTTTATCGCTCTTCACTCGATCTTATACACTGATTAGCATGAAAACGTAATGGAAGAGTAAAGTACGAAAGATAATAGAACGTAAATAAAATATTGTCAGACTGTCATTGTCCAGACTCAACCCCGTATTTATACACTCCTGGAAATGGAAAAAAGAACACATTGACACCGGTGTCAGACCCACCATACTTGCTCCGGACACTGCGAGAGGGCTGTACAAGCAATGATCACACGCACGGCACAGCGGACACACCAGGAACCGCGGTGTTGGCCGTCGAATGGCGCTAGCTGCGCAGCATTTGTGCACCGCCGCCGTCAGTGTCAGCCAGTTTGCCGTGGCATACGGAGCTCCATCGCAGTCTTTAACACTGGTAGCATGCCGCGACAGCGTGGACGTGAACCGTATGTGCAGTTGACGGACTTTGAGCGAGGGCGTATAGTGGGCATGCGGGAGGCCGGGTGGACGTAC
This sequence comes from Schistocerca cancellata, assembly GCF_023864275.1. Classification (NCBI taxonomy): domain Eukaryota; kingdom Metazoa; phylum Arthropoda; class Insecta; order Orthoptera; family Acrididae; genus Schistocerca; species Schistocerca cancellata. The sequence goes on along the minus strand of NC_064626.1, from coordinate 1,055,814,262 downwards.
CGCCGAATTGCTCAACACGTGGGGCGTGAGGTCTCCACAGTACATCGATGTTGTCGCCAGTGGTCGGCGGAAGGTGCACGTGCCCGTCGACCTGGGACCGGACCGCAGCGACGCACGGATGCACGCCAAGACCGTAGGATCCTACGCAGTGCCGTAGGGGACCGCACCGCCACTTCCCAGCAAATTAGGGACCTGTTGCTCCTGGGGTATCGGCGAGGACCATTCGCAACCGTCTCCATGAAGCTGGGCTACGGTCCCGCACACCGTTAGGCCGTCTTCCGCTCACGCCCCAACATCGTGCAGCCCGCCTCCAGTGGTGTCGCGACAGGCGTGAATGGAGGGACGAATGGAGACGTGTCGTCTTCAGCGATGAGAATCGCTTCTGCCTTGGTGACAATGATGGTCGTATGCGTGTTTGGCGCCGTGCAGGTGAGCGCCACAATCAGGACTGCATACGACCGAGGCACACAGGGCCAACACCCGGCATCATGGTGTGGGGAGCGATCTCCTACACTGGCCGTACACCACTGGTGATCGTCGAGGGGACACTGAATAGTGCACGGTACATCCAAACCGTCATCGAACCCATCGTTCTACCATTCCTAGACCGGCAAGGGAACTTGCTGTTCCAACAGGACAATGCACGTCCGCTTGTATCCCGTGCCACCCAACGTGCTCTAGAAGGTGTAAGTCAACTACCCTGGCCAGCAAGATCTCCGGATCTGTCCCCCATTGCGCATGTTTGGGACTGGATGAAGCGTCGTCTCACGCGGTCTGCACGTCCAGCACGAACGCTGGTCCAACTGAGGCGCCAGGTGGAAATGGCATGGCAAGCCGTTCCACAGGACTACATCCAGCATCTCTACGATCGTCTCCATGGGAGAATAGGAGCCTGCATTGCTGCGAAAGGTGGATATACACTGTACTAGTGCCGACATTGTGCATGCTCTGTTGCCTGTGTCTATGTGCCTGTGGTTCTGTCAGTGTGATCATGTGATGTATCTGACCCCAGGAATGTGTCAATAAAGTTTCCCCTTCCTGGGACAATGAATTCACGGTGTTCTTATTTCAATTTCCAGGAGTGTACATGGAACCATTAAGTGTGCTGTTCTAATTTCATAACTTAAAGTAACCATTGTCACATTCGTGTGTGTGTGTGTGTGTGTGTGTGTGTGTGTGTGTGAGCGTGTTTGTAAACGACTCTCGTGACAATGAAATTATTTGTGAAGCTGCTATATTGAATAATGTAAGAAACAAATTTACGTTTTGCAGTACACATTTGTGCTCTGTAATTTTTTTCTGTACAATACTTCAACAAATGTCTTTCTCATTTCATTAAACCACTTTCTGCCATGGAAACTCCAAAGAAACTGGTATAGGCGTGCGTATTCAAATACAGAGATATGTAAACAGGCAGAATACGGCGATGCGGTCGGCAACGCCTATATAAGACAAGTGTCTGGCGCAGTTGTTAGATCGGTTACTGCTGATATAAAGGCAGGTTATCAAGATTTAAGTGAGTTTCAACTTGGTGTTGTAACTGGCGCGCGAGCGGTGGGACACAGCATCTCCGAGGCAGTGATGAAGTGGGGAATTTCCCGTATCACCATTTCACCGGTTTACCGCGAACATCAGAAATCCGGTAAAACATCAAATCTCCAACATCGCTGAGGCCGGAAAAAGATCCTGCTAGAACGGGACCAGCGACGGCTGAAGAGAATCGTTCATCGTGGTAGAAGATCAACCCTTCCGCAAATTGCTGCAGATTTCAAGTGCTGGGCCATCAACAAGTGTCGTGCGAACCATTCAACGAAACATCATCGATATGGGCTTTCGGAGTAGAAGGCCCACTCGTGTACCCTTGATGACTGCGTGACACAAAGCTTTACGACTCGCTGGGGACCGTCAACACCGACATTGGACTGTTGATGACTGGAAAAATGTTGCCTGGTCGCACGAGTCTCGTTTCAAATTGTATGGAGCAGATGGACGTGCATGGGTATGGAGATACCCTCATGAATCCATGGACCCTGCATGTCAGCAGGGGACTCTTCAAGCTGGTGGAGGCTCTGTAAGGATGTGGGGCAAATGGAGTTGGAGTGATATAGGGCCCCTGATATGTCTAGAAGCGATTATGAAAGGTGACACGTACGTAAGCATCCTGTCAGATCACCTGCATCCATTCATGTCCATCGTGCATTCCGACGGACTTGGGCAATTCCAGTAGGACAATGTGTGTTTAAACACTTCCGCTGGCCGTCACTTTCCCGGGACATTAACATTATTGGCCACATATGGGATGCCTTGCAACGTGCTGTTCAGAAGAGATCTCGACCCCCTGATACTCTTTTGGATTTATGAACAGCCCTGCAGGATTCATGTTGTCAGTTCCCTTCAGCACTATTTCAGACACTAGTTGAGTCCCTGCCACGTCGTGTTGCAGCACTTCTGCGTGCTCGCAGCGTCCCGTGTGGGTGAGGGTGTGTGTTTGTGTGTGCGTGTGTGTTTTGCTGATGAAACGGTCTCAGGCTACTGCCAATAAAGCAACTCTGCACTCTTCACTCTTGTACGGCGGCATGTAGGCAACATGTGTGTGAGACGTCAGTACTAAATCCGGCACGGTACTAAGCATACCATGCGCTGGTAGCCCCATAGCTATACTACGCTATACTACCAACCTCCAGTTGAGCTCGAAAATCCCTAATTTTCCCATAATGGGGTTTTCACGAGATATTCTTTGCGTTAAGCAGTGTTTTAGTTGACTCTTCTATGAACATACGCTCGGAGAATTTTAACAGTAAATGATATTTGGGCGCAGAACACCTCTCTAGTAGTCTCTACCACTGCAATTGGTTAAGTATCTCCTTGACGTTTTCGCGCTTGTTAAATAAATCTGTGACGGTACTCGCTGCTCTTCTTTGTATCTTCTCTATTTCTTCTATTAATACTATTCACTGAGATGGCCAGTAAGCTAAGCGGAGGGAGAGGACCAGGCCGTCAAATAGACATCATTCACACATTAACAGTTTTGTTAAATTAAGCTAACACCGCTCTCATTAAGTAGCAAGATAAAAATGGTTGTCCAAATGTTTAAACGCCATTAGAAATGCGTAATACAGTTAGCTTGAAACTAGCAAGGAACATTGCTGATGAGTGGTTATAGAGTTACGTAAATGGTACGGCATCGAATAGAACTAGCTACAATACTCACGCAATAAAAATTCTTAAAAGTGTGCGTACTCACTGAGTAAGTTCACACTAGTTATACCACTCATATCTATTCTCCCCGTATACACTGAAACAACAAATAATCAGCTCTTTTCAAGTTTTTTGCACCAAAAACAAACACCAAGTAAGAAATCGACTGTAAACCAATAGGGAGTTAAATTATGGCAAATAGCTCTAGACCACATTGGTTTGTATCTTAACGTCGACTCCGTGACACAAATGCACAGCAGGTGGAATGTTCTGTAACGTGCTGACCAAGTTCAATTCTTTTTGGTTGAACAGCGGCTGTTCCAAGGGGTGACTGTCATTCCAATTTTCCTGTAGCCACATCCAACGACCCGACGGTTCCTACGCCTGACGTACAGCCACCCATTTTGCCTCCTGTCTGCACAATCAAATAGGTACCATTCCAGTATCGTGCACTCGGGCACAGCCTCAACACGAGGTCCGACTGCCGGAGTACCACGCTCTGTTACCACCGAGATGGCCAGTGAGCTAGTTGCTTGGGGAATGGTAGAGCTAGGCCACAAAATAAACATCTTTTGCACAGTAAAAATTTCATTAAAATAAACCAATACTGCACTCATTAAGTAACAATATACAACAAGGTTGCTAAAAACTTTACAATATAATTATAAATGCCAGCAGCTGTCCAGTAACCTTCCTTTTACAGTCTTCTGAGTGTGGGCGGAACTCAAACGTGGGCCCAGTTCGGAATACCAGACGCACCCTTCTACAGTATTCTGGCCAGATAGGGCAGTCATTGGAGCTTCTAAAACATATAAATACCATACGTTTAACAGACGTGTAAAACCCAATTCACAAAAGTTGGTGGCTCTTCAAAGTTTCACAGGATCACACGCTGGATTGCGCTCACCAAGAAACAGATATGTAAAATAGCCTTTCACAACACTAATAAATAATTTAAACACCACAAATAAGAAGAAATGAAAACATAGTGCTTGTATCTAACGAGAATAACTATTAATCCCTGCATAATAAAGCAACAACAACGAGCCCTGGGAAACCTGGTATGAGCATACTACAGCTATGTTGAAACTCGCAAGAAACAGTGCTGATGATGTAACTCTAATCGAGTAGAACTAAGCTTAGGGCAAGTTACAGTAAACACATAATAAAAATCTTAAAACCGGACACACTCACTGAGCATATTCAGTCCAGCTGTATCACTCAAATGTGTTCTCCCCGTACATCCCTGTACTCAAACGAATAAATAGCCAATTTAAACTAGAACAAATAACATTTAATTCCGAACCGAATAACAAATGGTTCAAATATGGCACTTAACATCTGTGGTCATCAGTCCCCTAGAACTTAGAACTACTTAAACCTAACCAACCTAAGGACATCACACACATCCATGCCCGAGGCAGGATTCGAACCTGCGACCGTAGCGGTCACGTGGTTCCAGACTGAAGCGCCTAGAACCGCACGGCCACACCGGCCGGCTAACCGAATAACACAAACCTGTTAATGAGCATGAGCGATTTAATACCAAACAATAAATAATTAATCCTTTTCAGGTCTGTCGGCTCCATTCACAAATTCCTAGTACGAAATCAAGTGCAAACTAATAGGGAATGAAGCTCCTGCAAATAGCACTAAAGTAGACTGGACTGTATGTTAAAGGAGCCAACCACGGCACGAGCGAACACCAACAGAAACTGTTGTGAAACATGCTCACCATGTTCAGTTCTGTTTAGTTGATCTGGGGCTGTTCCATGCGGTAACTGGTACACCATCCTTCCTTTGGTCGTGCCCCACGACTTGACCACTGCTTTGCCCAATGTAGAACCACCCAGGTCGTCTCCTGTCTGCATGCTCACATAAGCATAGCACCGTCGTCGTGCATTCGGCCAAGGCGTGCTCTGCAGGTGCCCATTCAGCTTGGCAGCTGGAATGTATTCCATGTTGGTGAGGCGGGTGCCAGGTTGAGATTCATTGGGAGAGTCCTTAGAAAATGTAGTCCATCAACAAAGGAGGTAGCTTACAAAACACTCGTTCAACTTATACTTGAGTAATGCTCAGCGGTGTGGGATCCGTACCAGGTCGGTTTGACAGAGGAGATAGAGAAGATCCAAAGAAGAGCGGCGCGTTTCGTCACAGGGTTATTTGGTAAGCGTGGCAGCGTTACGGAGATGTTTAGCAAACTCAAGTGGCAGACTCTGCAAGAGAGGCGCTCTGCATCGCGGTGTAGCTTGCTATCCAGGTTTCGAGAGGGTGCGTTTCTGGATGTGGTATCGAATGTATTGCAAAATTTTCAGTACCAGAACGAGTCTTAACATGACGCTTTTTACCTGTGGATTGGAGACTCACCCAGAGGCTAAGTGGTGTGAGTACTTGCACCATCTTACAAGATCCCACAAAGTGGGGTAACAACTTGTTTGAGATTTTCTTATCGACTTTCCTTTGGACACGGAAATTTTTAATGAAAACTACGCATCCGATATTCAATTTCGCGGGGTGCCTACCTTGGTTGTATAGCACAGCATCCCTCCAAAGCGCATAGTCAATATTAATGTTTACCAATCTCCAGTTGTCCAGAATGACTTCATGGGTCGCTTTTCCGAGGAGGAGGTCGTTCATAGACCAAAAATTTGACAAGGGAGAATTGATAGAATAAGCAAACATTAAAGACGTCATGGTCATTTTGCTGGCCTCGTGAGTGGTGGTGTTAAATCCTAGATTCGACAAGCGATTACACCTGTGCCATTCTGTCACAGCTCGAGAATGGAATATTATTAGACCAGACTTTAGATTATGATTCATCTTCCCAGTCAAAAAAGACTGAGGGCGATAAAAAAATGGTCGTCATTTAAGACAAACCTTTATGAAAGCTAAATCTCTTAAATTCCCTTGGAACAAAAGAAACTGCATCGTGACTCATTATAGACTTAGGTACCCCAAAAACGGAAATTGTTTTGTGAAGATATCCAATCGTTAGTAAAATTGTTACTCCTCCACTAAAGATCATCGATAAGAAATGTGTAAAGGCATCACTAACGACGAGTACATACTCATTACCCTTCTGCGTATGAGACAGATGTCCAACAAAATCAATAAACACCTTTTCCGTTGGTCTCTCATCCTACGTGGAATGAAGAAAACCTTTGCATGATTTGGAATTCAGCTTGGCAAACTCACAAGCTTCATGTTGATTCACCAATCTCTTCACATCTTTAAGTAGGGCCTAGTGAGATATCCCTTGATTTTCTGAATGGTCTTATGTATTCCCAAATTCCCAACGAGTAGCGGAGTCAAGAAAAAACTTGAAAGTAGCTAGCACTGACTCTCACAGAAGGCATAGTTTCAACCTGTTGTTCCCACGAGCAAGATAGCAGGTCAAGTCCTATTGTAACCAGGCACTTCCTCCCCAGTAACAAGTGTCTGTTTCATCTCCGGAAGGCTAGTGTCTTGTCCTTGTCTCTCGTTGAGTTCACCAAACAAGGAGAGTATCTCCCACGCCCGGGTTCCCGGGTTCGATTCCCGGCGGGGTCAGGGATTTTCTCTGCCTCGTGATGGCTGGGTGTTGTGTGCTGTCCTTAGGTTAGTTAGGTTTAAGTAGTTATAAGTTCTAGGGGACTTATGACCACAGCAGTTGAGTCCCATAGTGCTCAGAGCCATTTGAACCATTTTGGAGGAGAGTATCTCAGCTAATCCAAGCTTCCCCGTCCATGTACTCAGGATTACTAAGATCCCAGACATCCTCTTCAAACATGCGGCTTAGAGCAGTAACCAAAGGATAGTCGGAGCCTCTTATATGTTTGACGGAATTCTGAAATAGAGATGGCCCAATAGGCAATGCAACCAGATTTTACGAGGTCAAGCAAGGACCTGGCTTAAAGAGTGATTATCCGTTTCAAAGAAAAACTCTTATGTTCGAGATAGAATCTGAATTTTTCTAGTGCGAAGAGGACAGCAAATGCCTCTGATTCATAGACGGAATATTTTACCTAGGCAGGACACAAAGAGCTGGACTGTCTTGATCCAGCTGCAAAATTGACGCGATACCTAAATTAGAAGCATCGGTCTGCTATGAATGGTTGATGAAAATCCGGGATAGCCAGAACAGGGGCATTACTTAATGCCGATTTCAATGCATCAAATGCCGGCTGCTGGCTTTCATCCATTAAAACGCCTCCCCTTTCCTACGCAACTGGTTCAAAGGTGCAGCCAGCTGGGTAAATTTAAGTATTAAGTTCCAGTCAGTAGAAAAGGCTATAACATGATCCGAATCCTCAGCCAATGGAATTTAGTTGAAGTCTAGAACGGCCAAGTATCGCGTCCTTGCGAACCAAGTTCAGCAGTTACGGAGATCGTGCAAGAGAAGCGATCCCAAAATGACCTTCTACATCTACATCTACATCTACATCCATACTCCGCAAGCCACCTGACGGTGTGTGGCGGAGGGTACCTTGAGTACCTCTATCGGTTCTCCCTTTTGATTTAGAACTCTTTAATCCACAACAAGCATATCCTCCGCGCAATTAGTCATGGGTATCAGGAACATAGGGGATGGGCTAATCATCCTGTCAATTAACGTTTGGTAAGTCACCTTATGTACGATCTTCATTTTCGGTGGCGTCAGCTAATAAGGTGCTTGGTGCACCAGTACCTGATCCAACAGCTGTACCCGATGCTTTCTTTTTACCGGATACTTTCTTTTAGCCGTTACACCTAGATTACCAGTCAGAGCATCAGGAAACTCCCTATATGCCTGGAGTAACAGGTGCGCCTCACCAGATCGTAAATAACCGAGTTCACATTCGGCAAAAACATTACACACGCCTTGAACCCCACTATGTTCACAAGACTTATACAACTTATTTGGCGGAAATTTAAAATAAAACTGACTACCAGCATAATTAAAACCCAGTCCAGTAACTTGAATAAAATCGCAGCTCAGCAACAGTTCTGTACTCGGCCACTTAGCCATGAATAACTTCACCGATCACGATGAGCACACAGTTTTACAATATACTCGTACCCAGCCACCTAATGATAGTAACTGACCATTCACAGTGCGTCAGTCATGAGTCACGAAGGTACAATAAATAAAACCTTCATATGTAACGATTCCTCAAATGCCATGTATAATCGAGAATAGAGACATTGTTCCCAGAATCCAATATGGTATAAACAGATTCTCGATTGAGCAGTTTAAACACAGAAGGACGCCTACATCCTGTCGGCCCCTTCTCCTTATTACAAACTCTTGGCAGAGCTTCAGCTGGACGCCGCCCTGCTTTCCTCAGACGTGAGCTACCCCCAACTTTTTTCGTCCTCAATGGCAATCAGGCGCTTAAGGCCAGACACATCACAGTAGTAATAATGTCCTCTGCATGAGGTAGTACCCCCATTGGGTTAATGCTTACCTTGCATCGTGTGATTAACCGTACCTGAGAGATCATTATGATCACATCTTTCACCAGAAAATCTGACGATTTCTATGCAGGCAACTATTTTACCCAAAACTGAAATTTTCTGATAAAATAATATTCGCAAATAGTCATCCGATCACATGCGTTTTAAAATGTCGTTTACAACCTTTCCATCCATTACCTGAACGTGCAGAACCACAAAGGCCGTTTGAATTTTGGTATATACCCCAACAGCGGCTCATTACGTCCCTGCACACGAATGAGTTGCTGGCTAATTAAGCCATTCCTAACCTAGTTGATGAAGTTGATAGTATTTCCCTTAAAATCTTTTCTTGTAATTCTCTCAATGTTCCACAGTCATACAATAATCACCCAGCTCAAATAAGCACGAGACAAGGACTATAAAATCTGAAAAATTACTGATGCTTGATCTTGAGAATGACTTAGTTTTCCAAGGTAACAAACACCCACAAAAATGCGACTGTTTCTTGAACATTCTTAACTGAAACATTATCAGTAGCGTGGAACATCGGCTTAATGCGGTTGAGTAACTTATTAAAGTGGTGCCATAAACGCTTACCAATAGGCTCTTTCATCCCAATGTTAACTTCACCCTTATTCTCAAGAGAGAGAGAGAGAGAGAGAGAGAGAGAGAGAGAGAGAGAGAGAGAGAGAGAGAGAGAGCGACCTCTTTTTTATAACCAGATGATGTTGTTGCCCGCTGTAATGCATTCAGCTTCATTTGTAATTCCTTAACTGTATTCTGCAATTCAATAATCGTGGCAGACTATTCCTGGTTAGCATGAACAAGTTTCAGGTTTTCAATATGACTATACGAATGGCTAATTCGCACTTGTACTCTATATATCAGCGTCCGGGAGTGATTACTACTTTCCAAGAAAATATTTCCCCCTATGCTCGAGAGAGAGGAGGCACAAACAGACAGGACCACACTCAGCTCTCCAACACTGCCCACGGCGACTTGCAGCGCGGACACGCCACTGCCCCGGGCAACCCCGCGCCCAGCTTGCCAATGCTTCCCTCTCCAGACTTGCGACGTTTCTACAGCTCATACTCCAACTGCTTCTTCTTTAAACACGTTATCCCAAAGACACCTGTTCATTCTGTTGCGCACATGAATTCGCCTACGAGGTCTGTCTAAAAAGTATCCGACCTTTGATTTTCCCGCGCAAAATAGAGACGATTGCGCGGCGCCACTGTACACAGTAAAGGAAGAGACCTTTATGCGCTTGCCTGAATTTTGTCCCCGCCTTCCTGCGCGTCAGTCGCTGCCTGTCCGTCGCTCAGTGAGGTGCAACACAACGTGTTCGTCGGATTACCGATTCTCTCAAGATGACTGAACGTATTGAGCAAAGATACTGCATCAAATTTTGTCAAAGCGAAACAATTCGTAAGATTCAGCAGGTGTTTGGAGAAGATGCGATGGGTGTAAAACAAATTATGGAGTGGTTCAACCGATTCAAAAATGGCCACACATCAGCGGAGAGTGACCAGCGTTCTGGCAGGCCCCAAACTGCTCCGAGTGCAGCTGTTGTTGAGAGGGTGCCAAATCTGGTGATGGCATATGGTCGTTCGAGCGTGTGGGATATGGCCCAAGAGGTCGGAGTGAGTAAAGATTCTGCACATGCAATTTTTCTTGATGATTTGAACACGCACCGAGTGGCTGCGAAATTCGTGCCCGAGCTGTTGTCACCGGAACAAGATGACCGCCGTTTTGACGTTGCACAGGACCTTCTGCACACCACCAATACTGATCCTGGGTTTCTGAACACCGTGATAACTGGAGATGAGTCACGGGTGTACGGGTACGACCCAGAAACAAAACGACAGTCGTCGCAATGGAAGCATCCCGAGTCTCCAAGGCCGAAGAAGGTGCGGCAGGTGCGAAGCAAAATCAAGGTGATTCTGACTGTCTTCTTTGATGTCCATGGAATTGTGCATCACGAATACGCACCGGAAGGACAAACAGTGACAAAGGAGTACTATGGAGATGTTCTCCGGCTACTCCGTCACGCAGTTCGGCACAAAAGACCAGACATGTAGACGGCGAAAATCTGGCAACTGCATCACGAAAACGCCCCCACACATTCATCCCACTTGATCCAAAATTTCTTGGCCAAACGTGGAATTACAGCCGTTCGCCAACCTCCATACTCTCCAGACAAGGCTCCATGCGACTTCTGGTTGTTTCCAAAATTGAAGACGCCACTGAAAGGGGGGGGGGGGACTGATGACCTCAGATGTTAAGTCCCATAGTGCTCAGAGCCATTTGAACCATTCTTGAACCACTGAAAGGATCCCGTTTTGAGAGTAGAGAAGAGATAATGTGAAAGATGACGAAGCAAACACCATTCCAAAAGAAGAGTTCTAGAGGTGTTTCTGGCAGTGGAAGGATTGGTGCGCTAAGTGTGTGCAAGCACAAGGGGCCTACTTTGAAGGGGGTTAGGGTCCCAACCGCGTCAGGTATTCGAAATATTTTTTCTGGTCAAACGTCGGATACTTTTTAGATAGGCCTCGTAAGCTGCACAAATCATCCAACAGACTCTGTCTACAAATATTTAAAAGTATTTTTTCTTTTGCTTTTTCAAAAAACTGTCATGAATGATGCTTAATTGAAATTGTTAATTTGACAAGCTTCCAAAGAACTACATTCAGCTACTGCTGAGATGGTGAGGTGAAAAGTGTGTCTGTTAATTTTTTTAGGCATTTTTCTTGTTTTGGATGCCTGGAATAGCGCTCGTAAGGTTTGAATTGCGTAGACATGTGCTCGCAGCCTCGACAGAGATGCTGCGCTACACAGAGTGAGTCAGAGGTGATCTTTGTTCTGCTGTTCTGCCAAGATGCAGACCAGATTCATCTGTTCATCTCGAGGAGAGGAGAGGACACGATCATTTGAGCTTTGGCGTTAGACGTGAACAGTCGAGTCTTGGTTTAGTACCAGCAAGGGACAAACAACAGTGATTTTTGGAATTATATTATGAATCAGTAGAAGAAATATTTCGGAAAGAAAAATAATTGAATTTTACATTCTACGATAATATTTGTGAAGAATGGATTACAAGTAATTATTAGGTTTGTTTTATTTTCGGCAGCTGTTTGATAATGCTACATGCTTGGTTTGTCAGACATCGAGATCAGAAATCTTTTTGCTTTTCATTTTTTCTGTTAGAATTTATCGATCATTGAGAGAGAAATGGATTTAAGAATTAGATTTTGGGACTAAGGAGAGTTATACATGTGAAGCTGAATTTTTGTAAGTTCAATCTTTGTAATTTTTGGGTTATTGTTGCGTGATATCAGAGAAGGCGTAAGCATTTTTCAGGTTTTATCAAACGTTATTAAGTCAACCGAAATCAAATTGGAACAGAGTTCATTTAAAGCAGAGTCACTATCCACATCCCAATAGGTAACTAATTTTCAATTATTTAAAAACAATTATCAAAAAAATTATGAACCAAAAATGATAACAATGTTTTTAGAATACGCGTGGCACCTCTGCGTATCTCTGCAGTTAGATTTTGAAGTTTTGCTGTAGACAGAAGAGCAGTTTGCACCCAGATACCACAAATTGTGAAGAGAACACATTCTTCCTTTAATTAAATTTGACAGGGACCAACTTTACTTTCAAAGTAATTAGTTATATTTTATCAAAGTTCACAGTCAGATTTTTTATTGTAATAAGTTTCAGGCTGACTATGATTTTATTAATGTTTTCGCAGTGAAATTTATGTATGCTTTCTAGCAGTTAAATTTTGCCACCAAAATTTAGCGTTAAGCTACCCACAGATTCAGTTTCACTTCCTGACTCACTTTAACACATTAAAACAAATGGAAACAGGTAATGTTCGCAGAGAGCTTAGTGCTTGTGGAGTGGTAGAGCCAGACCGTGAGCCGGCCGGAGTGGCCGAGCGGTTCTAGGCGCTACAGTCTGGAACCGCGCGACCGCTACAGTCGCAGGTTCGAATCCTGCCTAGGGCATGGATGTGTGTGATGTCCTTAGGTTAGTTAGGTTTAAGTAGTTCTAAGTTCTAGGGGACTGATGACCACTGCAGTTAAGTCCCATAGTGCTCAGAGCCCTTTGAACCATTTTTGAACCAGACCGTGAAATAAACATCATTTACACGATAACAGTTTTGTTAAAATAAACCAGCACTCCACTCATTAAGTAATAGGATACAAATGGTCGTCCAAACGTTTAAAATGTAATTATAAATGCAGGGGATGTCCAGTTAACTTCCTTTTACAATCCAAGGGGTGGGCAGAATTCAAACCCGGCACCAGTTCACAACACTGGACGCACATACCTCGGGGAAGCTGGCCAAACAGCGAAAACACTGGTACTTCTAACACAATTACATTTGGATTTAACAAACATACAACAAGCAATTTACAAAAAAAGGCGGCTCTTGAAAGCTTCACAGGATCCTACATTGCATTAGTCGCGCCAAGAAATGTGTTTAAAATAATCTTTCACAACGCTAATAAGTAATTTAAACCCCACAAATAAGAATAAGTTTTCACTTATGGTGCTTATATCTAACGACAGCAGCTATTAATTTTCGCATAATAAAGCAACAACAACAAGTTCTGGAAAACCTTATACAGGGTGTTTCAAAAATGAGCGGTATATTTGAAACGGCAATAAAAACTAAACGAGCAGCGATAGAAATACACCGTTTGTTGCAATATGCTTGGGACAACAGTACATTTTCAGCAAGACAAACTTTCGAAATTACAGTAGTTACAATTTTCAACAACAGATGGCGCTGCGGTCTGGGAAACTCTATAGTACGATATTTTCCACATATCCACCATGCGTAGCAATAATATGGCGTAGTCTCTGAGTGAAATTACCCGAAACCTTTGACAACGATTCTGGCGGAATGGCTTCACATGTAGATGAGATGACTGCTTCAGCTGTTCAATTGTTTCTGGATTCTGGCGGTACACCTGGTCTTTCAAGTGTCCCCACAGAAAGAAGTCACAGGGGTTCATGTCTGGCGAATAGGGAGGCCAATCCGCCTCCTGTATGTTTCGGATAGCCCAAAGCAATCACACGATCATCGAAATATTCATTCAGGAAATTAAAGACGTCGGCCGTGCGATGTGGCCGGGTACCATCTTGCATAAACCACGAGGTGTTTGCAGTGTCGTCTAAGGCAGTTTGTACCGCCACAAATTCACGAAGAATGTCCAGATAGCGTGATGCAGTAATCGTTTCGGATCTGAAAAATGGGCCAATGATTCCTTTGGAAGAAATGGCGGCCCAGACCAGTACTTTTTGAGGATGCAGGGACGATGGGACTGCAACATGGAGCTTTTCGGTTCCCCATATGCGCCAGTTCTGTTTATTGACGAAGCCGTCCAGGTAAAAATAAGCTTCGTCAGTAAACCAAATGCTGCCCACATGCATATCGCCGTCATCAATCCTGTGCACTATATCGTTAGCGAATGTCTCTCGTGCAGCAATGGTAGCGGCGCTGAGGGGTTGCCGCGTTTGAAGTTTGTATGGATAGACGTGTAAACTCTGGCGCATGAGACGATACGTGGACGTTGGCGTCATTTGGACCGCAGCTGCAACACGGCGAACGGAAACCCGAGGCCGCTGTTGGATCACCTGCTGCACTAGCTGCGCGTTGCCCTCTGTGGTTGCCGTACGCGGTCGCCATACCTTTCCAGCACGTTCATCCGTCACGTTCCCAGTCCGTTGAAATTTTTCAAACAGATCCTTTATTGTATCGCTTTTCGGTCCTTTGGTTACATTAAACCTCCGTTGAAAACTTCGCCTTGTTGCAACAACACTGTGTTCTAGGCGGTGGAATTCCAACACCAGAAAAATCCCTTGTTCTAAGGAATAAACCATGTTGTCTACAGCACACTTGCACGTTGTGAACAGCACACGCTTACAGCAGAAAGACGACGTACAGAATGGCGCACCCACAGACTGCGTTGTCTTCTATATCTTTCACATCACTTGCAGCGCCATCTGTTGTTGAGAATTGTAACTACTGTAATTTCGAAAGTTTGTCCGCCTGAAAATGTACTGTTGTCCCAAGCATATTGCAACAAACGGTGTATTTCTATCGCTGCTCGGTTAGTTTTTATTGCCGTTTCAAATATACCGGTCATTTTTGAAACACCCTGTACAAGCATAATACAGCTAGGTTAAGCTTGCTAGAAACGATGCTGGTGACGGAAGCGTAATCGAATAGAACTAAACAAAAGGTACAGAATCGACTAGGACAAGTTTAGATACTCACACAACAAAAATCTTGAAACCGGACGCACTCACTGAGGAACTTCAGACCAGTTGTGCCATTTAAATCTATTCTCCCTTACACACCAACACTTAAATGAATAAACGGCCAATATAAACTAGGGTACATAACATTTAATTCCGCACTTGATAGCAGAAAGAAATTTAACACCAAACAATATACACTACTGGTCATTAACATTGCTACACCAAGAAAAAATGCAGATGATAAACGGGTACTCATTGGACAAATATATTAAGAACTGACTTGTGATTACATTTTCACGCAATTTGGGTGCATACATCCTGAGAAATCAGTACCCAGAACAACCACCTCGGGCCGTAATAACGGCCTTGATACGCCTGGGCATTCAGTCAAACAGAGCTTGGATGGCGTGTACAGGTACAGCTACCCATGGAGCTACAACGCGATACCACAGTTCATCAAGAGTAGTGACTGGCGTATTGTGACGAGCCAGTTGCTCGGCCACCATTGACCAGACGTTTTCAGTTGGTGAGAGATCTGGAGAATGTGCTGGCCAGGGCAGCAGTCGAACATTTTCTGTATCCAGAAAGACCCGTACAGGACCTGCGGTCGTGCATTATCCTGCTGAATTGTAGGGTATCGCAGGGATCGAATGAATGGTAGAGCCACGGGTCGTAACACATCTGAAATGTAACGTCCACGGTTCAAAGTGCCGTCAATGCGAACAAGAGGTGACCGAGACGTGTAACCAATGGCACCCCATACCATCACGCCGGGTGATACGCCAGTATGGCGATGACTAATACACACTTCCAATGTGCGTTCACCACGATGTCGCCAAACACGGATGCGACTATCATGATGCTGTAAACAGAACCTGGATTCATCCGAAAAAATGACGTTTTGCCATTCGTGCACCCAGAGTCGTCGTTGAGTACACCATCGCAGGCGCTCCTGTCTGTGATACAGCGTCAAGGGTCTCCGAGCTTATAGTCCATGCTGCTGCAAACGTCGTCGAACTGTTCGTGCAGATGATTGTTGTCTTGCAAACGTCCCCATCTGTTGACTCAGGGATCGAGACGTGGCTGCACGATCCGTTACAGCCATGCGGATAAGATGCCTGTCATCTCGACTGCTAGTGATACGAGGCCGTTGGGATCCAGCACGGCGTTCCGTATTACCCTCCTGAACCCACCTATTCGATATTCTGCTAACTGTTATCGGATCTCGACCAACGCGAACAGCAATGTCGCGATACGATAAACCGCAATCGCGACAGGCTACAATCCGACATTTATCAAAGTCGGAAACGGGATGGTACGCATTTCTCCTCCTTACACGAGGCATCACAACAACGTTTCACCAGGCAACGCCGGTCAACTGTTGATTGTGTATGAGAAATCGGTTGGAAACTTTCCTCATGTCAGCACGTTGTAGGTGTCGCCACCGGCGCCAACCTTCTGTGAATGCTCTGAAAAGCTAATGGTTTGCATATCATAGCATCTTCTTCCTGTCGGTTAAATTTCGTGTCTGTAGCACGTCACCTTCATGGTATAGCAATTTTAATGGGCAGTAGTGTATTTAAGTCGGGAGGAGAGGGAGGGGGGACGGGCAGGCCAGTCCATTCGCCGAATATCATCTCGTCCCAAAAGCTCTTCCACCTGCACTGTTCGATGCGACCGCGCATTTTCATCCATAAAAATGAAATTAGGTCCGAATGCATCTCTGAAAAGACGCACTTGTGGAAGAAGCACAGTGTCACATAATGTTGACCAGTGAGTGTGCCGTGTTCAACAATTTAGAGACGACCCGGCTGCACTACCCCTCTCCGCATCATAACACCTGGACCACCAAAAGGATCATGTTGGACAGGGGCGGGCAGGAATCCTGCACGTGTGCGATGCACTTGCACGTGTGCAGTTAACAGGTGTTCTGCGTGCACACAGGGGCAACCTGGACACCCGCTTCTCTCCACTCCCCACCATATCGTCTCTCCGCTTCTTCCTCTGTAATGCGTTTTGTTTCCTGGCCTGTTTTATTGAATGAAGGAATAAGGTTAGTAGGAGTGCTTGAAAGAAATCGTGGATTGAAAGAGTACCTATTACCTACGATACGTTTTATTTATTTATCACAGGTGGAGTTTACAATACATTTAATGCCTGGAACAAAATTTCTACAAACAGACAAACGCAAACAGTTACGTAAATTTTCATTACTTGTGTTTGCTCTTAACCGAGACTTATTAATTTTCATAACAGAAAAAGTCTCTCACAAACGTATGCCGAGCCAAACATTGACATTATCTTCGTGGCTTCACGATGGAGACGAGAAAACTCTTGCTGTGGAAAGTCGTTATAAAAATCTATTACACGTCTTGCCAAAAGGAACTTGTCTCTCAGACGAGAATTATGCTGTAGAATCTACAGTGCAGATCTATTAATTCCATTTGCAAACTGGGATGAATATCATCTACAGAAACAGCAAATTGTCTCGAGAACTATTCAAAACCTTGGGATAAGTGTGATATATCCCCAAATCGCTTGAGAAATTCCTCTTTTATTGCACTAAGTACGGGAACATATTGAAATGTATTATAATGGCGTTCAATATTAAACTTCCGCTGACCAGCGAGAATACTATCACATGTTATACATTTCGAATTTTCACGTTTTTACACAAAGAAAAACTGATTCTCCCATTCCTTTTTAGAAGATAGCAAATCTCCACTTCTCCATTTCCTTGATTCACTCTGCATTTTCTGGTTCTTGAAATACAACGTTCACTACGTAGTGGTCGCTTCGCTTCAACGTCCGCAGCTTAGCCTGGTACTACACTGCGACAACCTGCCGGCTGTCGTCACTGTCCCGTTTGACGCCTGCACGCGACCAGCACACGTGCAGCGCTGTGTGCTCATGAGCCGCGTGCAACGTTTGCCCGCCCCTGATGTTGGACAATGCTGGACGCACCGTCATGCAGCGAGAGATAGGAATACGTAATGCACCCAGGAACATTGTCGATCCCCATTAAGAACCGTTAATAGCTGTCCTGGAACCCATCATGAATGATGAAGATTTCAGCGTAATTATGCTATTGAATAAAAGTGTCATTTCTGTTCGTCTCATTGCCTATTTCTTTCAGTTATCTTCTGTCTTGTGCTATATCAGTCCTTTGTTTGTCTGGTCCAAGTATCATGGAGCTATGTAAGTTGGCAGCGACATATAATGCGAATATTACTTTCCTGCTTACGTTATGCACACCGGTGGATATACCTTGTGTCTGTTGTAAAAGTCGTTACGTGCAATTTCTCAGGTGTTGCGGCAGATATTTCCAATTTCGTTTTTGCAATGCGTAGCTGTAATCAGCCTAAACAAATACAGCTCTTCGCGTCTCTCGTGCAATGCTCAGTGTCAACGAAAAGCGTCAGTTTCTTACCCACTACAAACAAAATGATTCTAAAGAGGAAATTTACGTCTCCATTCGATAGAGCGGTCCCAAATTAGGCTAGGAGATATTCTTATAATCGATATGTATTGACAGCGACAGTAAACCACGAAGAATAACCTAAAATCAAAGAGCGACTTGTGTGCTGCTGTGGCCTGCGCCAACTAGTCGGCCGCGGCGGCCGAGCGGTTCTAGGCGCTTCAGTCTGGAACCGACGCTTTCCCGTTATATACAGGGTGTTACAAAAAGGTACGGCCAAACTTTCAGGAAACATTCCTCACAAACAAATAAAGAAAAGATGTTATGTCGACATGTGTCCGGAAACGCTTATTTTCCATGTTAGAGCTCATTTTAGTTTCGTCAGTATGAACTGTACTTCCTCGACTCACCGCCAGTTGGCCCAATTGAAGGAAGGTAATGTTGACTTCGATGCTTGTGTTGACATGCGACTCATTGCTCTACAGTACTAGCATTGTTGGTGATGTCTTGATTGGGCCCCATGTTTTTCCACCTACGCTCAATGGAGCACGTTATCATGATTTCATACGGGATACTCTACCTGTGCTGCTAGAACATGTGCCTTTACAAGTACGACACAACATGTGGTTCATGCACGATGGAGCTCCTGCACATTTCAGTCGAAGTGTTCGTACGCTTCGCAACAACAGATTCGGTGACCGATGGATTGGTAGAGGCGCACCAAGTCCATGGCCTCCACGCTCTCCTGACCTCAACCCTCTTGACTTTCATTTATGGGGGCATTTGAAAGCTCTTGTCTACGGAACCCCGGTACCAAATGTAGAGACTCTTCGTGCTCGTATTGTGGACGGCTGTGATACAATACGCCATTCTCCAGGGCTGCATCAGCGCATCAGGGATTCCATGCGATGGAGGGTGGATGCATGTATCCTCGCTAACGGAGGACATTTTGAACATTTCCTGTAACAAAGTGTTTGAAGTCACGCTGGTACGTTCTGTTGCTGTGTGTTTCCATTCCATGATTAATGTAATTTGAAGAGAAGTAATAAAATGAGCTCTAACATGGAATGTAAGCGTTTCCGGACACATGTCCACATAACATATTTTCTTTCTTTGTGTGTGAGGAATGTTTCCTGAAAGTTTGGCCGTACCTTTTTGTAACACCCTGTATATACTGGGGATCGCATGAAAGGTGTGAAGAACAGTATTTGTTTGGGCTGACTCCAGCTATACATTTAGAAAATATATTCCAAGTATCTGCCGAAATACCAGAGACAAGGTGCTGACGACTCTCAGGACGGACCTGCTATGTAATTACGGATATTGCAAAAAGTAATGGTCCTGCACCTATCGTTGGTGCACGTCTTTCTTCGTCTTTTGTGAGTTACATCCCATACCACTGGAAGACAGCCCTCATAGTCTTGTAACGACATTCTGAACGTATTTGCGTCATTTCAGGGTGCAGTTCAATCGTTTTCAGGTCTTTCTTTATGTTCCATGTAATTACGTACAATATGAAAAGTAATGGTCCTGCAACACACGCTTGGTGTACGTCGTGCTTCGTCTTTTGTGCCTTATATCCCATATCCCTTGGGGTCGACCCTTGATGTCTTGTTACGCCATTTTCAACGTACTTGTGTCGTTTCAGAGTGCAGTTCCATCGTTTCCCGGTCTTTCTTTATTTTCCTAATCTTTCTACACGGTAGATGTCCGTGGTCTCTTTTACGTTCTTTTATCTCACGTACTGTTCGTGTCATATAGTTTGGTTCATGGCGCATGGTTCAAATGGCTCTGAGCACTATGGGACTTAACAGCTGAGGTCATCAGTCCCCTAGAACTTAGAACTACTTAAACCTAACTAACCTAAGGACATCACACACATCCATGCCCGAGGCAGGATTCGAACCTGCGACCGTAGCGGTCGCGCGGTTCTAGATTGAAGCGCCTAGAACCACTCGGCCACTCTGGCCGGCTCATGGCGCATGTCATGCCCATGTTAGTGTAGGTGATTCTCTGGGAAATTCCCCTCTATGTTTGCCTTCCTCAACGAGCTTGGGTTGTGGTCGTTTGCTACTCTATATTTCAGAGTCACTCCATCAGACCAGCATAGCATCGTTGTCTCTGTAAACTGAACCTTCTATTTGTCTCGTTTGTGCGTACTCCAACATTTTAGATTATGTTTAAAATGGTAAAATGCCAGTAACACAGTATTTAAATTAACTTTGCTTTTACTGCGATTTAGATTTCAAAACCGAACTTCGCCTCTCAACATTACTGTAGGAAAGAACAATTACCTTATTGAGGTATTACTACTTTCAGTTTTGTTGTTGTTGTTGTGATCTTCAGTCCTGAGACTGGTTTGATGCAGCTCTCCATGCTACTCTATCCTGTGCAAGCTTCTTCATCTCCCAGTACCTACTGCAACCTACATCCTTCTGAATCTGCTTAGTGTATTCATCTCTTGGTCGCCCTCCACGATTTTTACCCTCCACGCTGCCCTCCAATACTAAACTGGTGATCCCTTGATGCCTCAGAACATGTCCTACCAACCGATCCCTTCTTCTAGTCAAACTCCACTTCTCCACAATTCTGATCAATACCTGCACATTAGTTATGTGATCTACCCATCTAATCTTCAGCATTCTTCTGTAGCACCACGTTTCAAAAACTTCTATTCTCTTCTTGTCTAAACTATTTATCGGCTACACTCCATACAAATACTGTCAGAAACGACTTCCTGACACTTAAATCTATATTGGATGTTAACAAATTTCTCTTCTTCAGAAATGCTTTCCTTGCCATTGCCAGTCTACATTTTATATACTCTCTACTTCGACCATCATCAGTTATTTTGCCCCCAAATAGCAAAACTCCTTTACAACTTTGTCTCATTTCCCAATCTAACTCCCTCAGCGCCACACGACTTAATTCGACTACATTCCATTATCCTCGTTTTGTTTTTGTTGATGTTCATCTTCTATCCTCCTTTCAAGACACTATCCATTCCGTTCAGCTGCTCCTCCAGGTCCTTTGCTGTCTCTGACAGAATTACAATGTCATCGGCGAACCTCAAAGTTGTTGTGTCTTCTCCATGGATTTTCTTCACTGCTTGCTCAATATACAGATTGAATAACAACGGAGAGAGGCTACAACCCTGTCTCACTCCCTTCCCAACCACTGCTTCCCTTTCATGTCCCTCGACTCTTATAACTGCCATCTGGTTTCTGTACAAATTGTAAATAGCCTTTCGCTCCCTGAATTTTAACCCTTGCACCTTTTCAATTTGAAGGAGAGTATTCCAGTCAACTGTGTCAAAAGCTTTCTCTAAGTCTACAAATGCTAGAAACGATGGCTTGCCTTTCCTTAATCTAGCTTCTTAGATAAGTCGTAGGGTCAGTATTGCTTCCCGTGTTCCAACCTTTCTACGGAATCCAAACTGATCTTTCCCGAGGTCGACGTCTACCAGTTTTTCCATTCTTCTGTAAAGAATTCGCGTTAGTATTTTGCAGCTGTGACTTATTAAACTGATAGTTGGGTAATTTTGACATCTGTCAACAGCTGATTTCTTTGGGATTGGAATTATTATATTCTTCTCGAAGTCTGAAGGTATTTCGCCTGTCTCATACATCTTGCTCACCAGATGGTAGAGTTTTGTCAGGACTGGTTCTCCCAAGGCCGTCAGTAGTTCCAATGGAATGTTGTCTACTCCTGGGGCCTTGTTTCGACTTAGATCTTTCACTGCTCTGTCAAACTGTTCACACAGTATCGTATCTCCCATTTCATCTTCATCTACATCCTCTACCATTTCCATAATATTGTCCTCAAGTACATCGCCCTTGTATAGACCCTCTATATACTCCTTCCACCTTTCTGCTTTCCCTTCTTTGCTTAGAACTGGGTTTCCATCTGAGCTCTTGATATTTCAGTTTTAACTTCCAATAAATAAAAGAACTAGAGTTATTATTCTTTCTTAATAACATTCTTTCAGATTTAAGCAACTAAACTCGGATGTTTAACAACAGGAAAAGATTCGGATCCCATGTGAACGACAATGACGTAGATTAATACTCTGATTCGGAATGTAAAGTATTTATACAACACGTATTCCTGAAATAAAATCCTCTTAAAGCCACTAGATAACTTCTCACAATGTTTCAAAGCATGGACGAAAAAAAAATGACGATCTTGATCATATGGTTCGTCTAGATGCTGGGAAATTGTTTTCGCCGTCGTCGAAAATACTCCGTATTTATACTATGTGATCAAAAATATCCGGACACCCCCAAAAACATACGTTTTTCACATTAGGTGCATTGTGCTGCCACCTACTGCTAGGTACTCCATATCATGTACCTCAGCAGTCATTACACATCATGAGAGAGCAGAATCCGGCACTCCGCGGAACTCACGGACTTCGAACTTGGCAGGTGATTGGGTGTCGCTTGTGTCATACGTCTGTGCGCGAGATTTCCACACTCCTAAACATCCCTAGGTCCACTGTTTCCGATCTGATAGTGCAGAGGAAACGTGAAGGGACACACACAGCACAAAAGCGTGCAGGCCGAACTCGTCTGTTGACTGACAGAGACAGCCGACAGTTGAAGAGGGTCGTATGTGTAATAGGCAGACATCTTCTCATAAGCCACACATCACGCCGGTAATTGCCAAAGGACACATCGCTTGGTGTAAGGAGCGTAAACATTGGCCAATTGAACAGTAGAAAAACATTGTGTGGAGTGGCGAATCACAGTACACAATGTGGCGATCCGATGGCAGGGTGTGTGTAAGGCGAATGCGCGGTGAACGTCATCTGCCAGCGTGTGTAGTGCCAACAGTAAAATTAGGAGACGGTGGTATTATGGTGTGGTCGTGGTTTTTATGGAGGGGGCTTGCATCCCTTGTTGTTTTGCTTGCCACCACGACAGCACAGGCCTACATTGATGTTTGAAGCACCTTTTTGCTTCCCACTGTTAAAGAGCAATTTGGGGATGGTGACTGCATTTTTCAACACGATCGAGCACCTGTTCATAATGCACGGCTTGTGGCGGCGTTTTTACACTACAATAACATCCCTGTAATGGTCTGGCTTGCACAGACTCCTAACCTGAATCCTATAGAACACCTGTGTGATGTTCTGGAATGACGACTTCGTGCCAGGCCTCACCGACCGACATCGATACCTCCCCTCAGTGCAGCACTCCGTGAAGAATTGGCTGCCATTCCCCAAGAAACCTTTCAGCATCTGATTGAAAGTATGCCTGCGACAGTGGAAGCTACCATAAAGGCTAAGGGTGGGCCAAAACCGTATTGAACTCCAGCATTACCGATGGAGGGCGCAACGAACTTGTAAGTCATTTTCAGCAAGGTGTCCGGATACTTTTGATCACATAGTATATATATATACTGTCACTTGTATATATATATATATATATATATATATATATATATATATATATATATATACAAGTGACACTTTGGGGTGTAAAGAGAAAAAAATTAAATAATATTTACAGTAATCAAATTTGATAAAATTGTTAAGTAGCACATCTGTGTTATAGTGTCGAAGTACGAGTAATTATATGTTATTGTTCTATGTAATTAAAAATGCCTAAAGAGACAGCATTTAACGCTGTCACGTCTTAGCAACCTAAGGAACGTAAATAGACTGCTGTTGATCTGAGTTACCTGTTGTTATTCTTATCTCGAATGCCAGTATAGAGAGTACTTAAGATGCATATGACAGCAAATTGCATTAATGATACAATACCACAATACTTTTCCAAGTGAGATAAGCAGATTCCTAGAAAAGATATGCAAATTACGGAAGATCACTTATGTCGAGTGTGAATATAGATTCGCTTATAACCGCTTCATATCATCTACCATTATTTCAGGCCTTTATTGCAGCTAAGCGATAAACATGCAACCTTGAAGCCCGCTGAGTAAAAACAGGTGAACAAATATCGAGTGACGGAAGTGAAGCCGACCAAACGGCTTTGTCTACTGATGACGAGATAAACAGGAGGAGAAAAAAAACAACAACAGGCATCGGAGGCCAATGTCTGTCACATAACTTGCCGAGGCTCGATGCGGGTGGGACGCAACAGAGAATACTGTCGACCTGTCAGACCTCCTGCGACTTGTAGTCAAGCTCTTTCCGTTCTGGATTGCTGCTCTCCCTCAGTCCAAGAGAACTAACCATAAAGGGAACAGGAGGCATGTTTTGATGATTATTTATCTTTTTCATAATAACTTCCATTGCATACATAACACTTCTTCGTCCATGGAACACCTTATCAAATCATTTTTGTGCTATCCATCGACTATGTAAACACTTAATTAATTTTTCTAACCGAGTCGTCTCTTATTGAAACAGTCAAATCCTTCATACAATGTAGCTTTCACGGACAGTGTGCACTTAAATTGAGATATTTCAAAAAATTGTTCCCTGATGTTTCGTCTCCGACTGTGGTGATTATCTTCGGGTATAAAACGGCAGCTGACACCATATGTCATCATAGACACCATCATTATCGTCGTCGTCCTCATCTGCATCATGGGCTGGACCCATTGACGAGTTCTGTCCCCTTTAAAACTGAACAGCATGGGTTTCGAAAAAGACGGTCATGTGAAACCCAGCTCGCGCTATTCGTCCACGAGACTCAGAGGGCCATAGACACGGGTTCACAGGTAGATGCCGTGTTTCTTGACTTCCGAAAGGCGTTCGATACAGTTCCCCACAGTCGTTTATTGAACAAAGTAAGAGCATATGGACTATCAGACCAATTGTGTGATTGGATTGAGGAGTTCCTAGATAACAGGACGCAGCATGTTATTCTCAATGGAGAGAAGTCTTCCGAAGTAAGAGTAATTTCAGGTGTGCCGCAGGGGAGTGTCATAGGACCGTTGCTATTCACAATATACATAAATGACCTGGTGGATGACATCGGAAGATCACTGAGGCTTTTTGCAGATGATGCTGTGGTGTATCGAGAGGTTGTAACAATGGAAAATTGTACTGAAATGCAGGAGGATCTGCAGCGAATTGACGCATGGTGCAGGGAATGGCAACTGAATCTCAATGTAGACAAGTGTAATGTGCTGCGAATACACAGAAAGATAGATCCTTTATTATTTAGCTACAAAATAGCAGGTCAGCAACTGGAAGCAGTTAATACCATACATTATCTGGGAGTACGCATTAGGAGTGATTTAAAATGGAATGATCATATAATGTTGATTGTCGGTAAAGCAGATGCCAGACTGAGATTCATTGGAAGAATCCTAAGGAAATGCAATCCGAAAACAAAGGAAGTAGGTTACAGTACGCTTGTTCGCCCACTGCTTGAATACTGCTCAGCAGTGTGGGATCCGTACCAGATAGTGTTGATAGAAGAGATAGAGAAGATCCAACGGAGAGCAGCGCGCTTCGTTACAGGATCATTTAGTAATCGCGAAAGCGTTACGGAGATGATAGATAAACTCCAGTGGAGAGACGCTCAGTAGCTCGGTACGGGCTTTTGTCAAAGTTTCGAGAACATACCTTCACCGAAGAGTCAAGCAGTATATTGCTCCCTCCTACGTATATCTCGCGAAGAGACCATGAGGATAAAATCAGAGAGATTAGAGCCCACACAGAGGCATTCCGACAATCCTTCTTTCCACGAACAATACGAGACTGGAATAGAAGGGAGAACCGATAGAGGTACTGAAGGTACCCTCCGCCACACACCGTCAGGTGGCTTGCGGAGTATGGATGTAGATGTAGATGTAGATGTAGATGTAGAACAAGTTATCTCTTCATAGGGCTTGATAGACATCTTTCCTTCTTGGTTTATATTGTTCCACTGTTTTAGTGATTCTTGGATCCAACGTACGGGTTCTGTGTTCTTTTCATCTTAAATGATATTGTTTTATTGTGTCAATTATATTTTGGATATTCAGCTCAGCTCGAATGTCATCATTTCTCTTTTTATCCTTTCAAGTATTTCCAGCCATGTATCTAAGGAAGTTCAATTCATATGCTCCTATTCTGTTCTCATCTTTCTTCATAAAGGTTCAGTTTTAGCAGCCACAGAGCAGTGCAGGTAAATCCATAATCTCGTAGAATTTCTGTAGATCATCTCTGCGGACTTCCTTTCTCAGGGTTCTACGTATGAGTGTAATTCCATAGAAATAGTTAGATGTATCTGACTTATTTCATATTTCATTATGTGCCCCGTATATAGTACTCCACCGTAAATATTTTAATGTATTAACTTGCTGTATGATCTGCTTGTCACTTTCGATCTTCACTGTCATATGTCCTAAAAATACCATTGATTTTGTCTTCGCAGTGAGAAGGTTCAGATTATATTATCTGGCTATTTTACTTAAATGAAAAACACCTTCTTGTATGTAGGTTTAATTCTGCCTAATAAATATTTGGTCGCCAGAAAAAAGCTGTATACTAATATCCACATCATTAATATTAAAATCTTTTACTGCCCGCACTCAAGTTTTCCTTAATTCGTCAATATATGTATTAAAAAACTCTTTGGTTTATTTCAACTATATTATGTCTGTCGTTTTATCTTAGAAGATTCTCCCGCAGTTGGAGACGAAACTTCAGGGATTAGTGGTTAGATATACTGACCAGCCTCCCAGACCCGAAGTTTTAATCGAATATGTCAAATCATTATTGCGACTAAACAGAGAATACTCATAGACGCTGAGGCATACTGCAGCGAGAAACTGACAACTTTTGTTATCGGGGATCTGGAGCTTTCTTCGCATAAAAACAGCGGTTAACTATAGGGTTTTGATCTCAGACGAATGGTTGTAGCACCACGGTGCTTTCAGCACTACTTCCTAAAAGGTAATTCTATGAAAGTCAAGTGCCACTCACTTCAACACACGCCCATTACAGTGAAAAACACGGCGACAGGAAATATTCGATACAAAACACGTATGTCTTCATTTTCAAACAAACGTTTGCAGTTCTCGAACTGTTGAAAAAACACAGTAAAATAGAGTTTTTGTCACCTATAACACTGCAACTCATTTAGCAAAATGAGTGACTTACAATTTTTAACTCTGTAATACTGAAAAACACCCTACAAATTACAGATGCTGACATCTTTCATTTGGTTTTATAAATGCCCCCGTTCCTTTAAACTCAGACTATATAAGGGGGCTATATATAAAACGTCTTACTCCTTTTACTAGCCGCTTACTAAAAGGATTATTCATGATTTATTTTAATTTTTAAGGGCACTTGATATGCTGCTATAGCTACCCGAACATTTGCTGTTTTTGTTGTTAGTTTCTTCTTCTTTTTTTTTCAATTTTTAAATTTCTCTTTTGTAGTTATTTACGCAGCCTTTCACATTCGTTGAATAAAAAAGCATACTTGTGTCATCGGCTGTTCAACTGTATGTTTATTCTCTACCTGTTTCAGTTATCACAACCGTCTTCACAGGAAAAAACCAGGGTACATCAGTGGATCAAAAATACATTTGCGTCAGATTTGACTAAACCAAATGTAGACATAAATAACTGTCACAACAGTCTATCTGGACACAGTGCGTATTAACGTGCTATATCTTGGCACAGCTACAGTAATGTACTCATGGAGAAAACCCCACACTTAAGAACACCTTATCACTGTCAAAGGTACAAATGCTAGTGACATAGTATTTGTACCTTTGACAATTATAACGTGTCAGTTACAAGCGTGGAGTTTTCGCCAAGTGTACAATTTTTCTAACTGTTCCAAGGTAGAACGCGTTTACATGGACTGTGTTCAGGCAGACTATTATGACAGTTATATATGGACTGTACTCGTTCACTTACGAAGATGCCTCCATGACGTATCAGTTTGCTGAAACTAGATCGAAATGGCAGCAGGTTTGTTTACTTACGTGTAATCTCTTTACAGACTTCAATATTTTAGATTAAAGAATGCACTGTTTAAACCCGTCCGTTGCTTTTAAATAATTATTTATGTATTCTTAGGAACACTGCACAGGATTTTACATCACGCAGCATAGTCCCAGAACGCATGTCTTGCTTCGAATTACTGAAGTCAGTGAAAATGTACAGGAAATTCCGCTTCTGTCTGTGGTCTGCAGAATACGCTAAGGCCAAATAGTAAACACTCTTTGATGGTCCTATTTTGTAATCGGATTTTGACAATCACCTCTCTCGTTTCCCCTCCACCTCTACCCGACAGCCCTACCACCCTGTGGCACTCAAGAAAACCTGACCGTAGGACCTGTCTGCAGAAATGTAAGAAGATTAAGTGAACCCTTACAAATCCCTGCTCGGCGTGAGGCTTCGCAGACTGCCTCACTTAAAGAAATCGCCTTAGACGGTTTGCTCTGGTGACAGGGCTAGGTGTGTGACGCGTACGGAAATCGCAGTGAGAACACCGCTGGCCCTGTACTATCAACGACAAGACTCTCCGAAGTACAGTGAAAGGTCTCTGTTGGATTCCTTTCATGTTTAATTTCTTAAATCTATTGTCATTTACGGCATAAATTCCTCTTCTAAATTTACTGTGGCGTTTCTGACTATCTGGGAGGAGACTGAGTAGTGGAACGTGTTACTTTTACACATAAACAAGAACGATCTGTCACACTACTACACTTTAAAACACAGTTTATATGTAATTCATGCCACACAGTCTCATACAGAACCTACATCCGCTTTCTTTTATACACTGTGTATGATAGGATACTGTCATCCCCCTTCCCTTCTGTCTGAGAGGATGAATGAGCAAATGTATTTCTAGTTGCATGCTTGAGGGTAGCAGACAAGCCTGTCTGCTACAGAACAGTAGGACCAACGTCGGAACAGGTAGCTACGCTTTCTAAAAGCAAAGAGGTTTCTATCCTTAGTATGGTCCTGTCCGTCATTTGTCATGTTGGTATAGGAAGCTGCCCCTCTGGCCACTTCCGTTTGTATTTTGTGAGCCACCCCTCAGGAAGGGACCAAGCAGTCGGTCCGTGGCGAGCGTCTGAAGTGGTAAGATCTCCGGCTAAGCGCGTGTCTGCTAAGTCCGTAGGACAATGGATTTCTTAAGTTCAGCCTAACTGAAAATTTAATCACCTTTATTTCAGGTTTAGCTCTAAAATATCTAATGTTATCTTAAATTGCAGCGCAGTGTAATTCTCGTGTGAAGTTCAGATTATTTTCCGGTAGTTGCTTTGTCACTACTTTGTGAGTAAAGTGGAACCACGTGTTGATCAGTAACTCTAACTAAAATCAATCTTAAATGCGAATGCTTGTGTGATTATAACGTCTCGTCTTGACAATATTTTTCAATATAGCAACTTTTCTTTATGTTCAACCCACGTGGGGTGTACTTTGCGAGACCAGTACCACGTGCTTATATAACTGATTGACCCGTCAGGTTAACAGTAAGACGTTAGTAACCAGTTCGAGGTTTTTCTTTTGTAAATTGCTTTTCGATCTAATTTATTTTAATTATCAAAATTATTGTGGAGTTACACTCTTTGTGTAAACCAAGTTGACCACGTGAAGCAAGTGGTGTAATCATCAAAGTAGCCCTCAGCTATTCTTTTCGCCAAGATTTCACAGAGTTAATATGAATTTAGTATACCAGTGTGTGGTAATTACATGACGGACAGGATTGTGCTACGAACGTATCTTCTTTGGGGAAAATTTGAATCTGTTGGTAGTGGTTAACTTTCTCTTGCACACGTTTCAACGTTCTTTGTGTGTTGTTTTATGAATGCAGTGTTGTATGCAGTCTCCCGATCGTCCTCCATATTTGATGTGTTCCATAAGATTGCAAACTCACATTTTCACAGTCCTAAATAAGGCACCAGCTCAGTTATAACTCACGTTTAATATGCTGAAATTTCGATGATCAATGTTAAAATAAATTTCCAAATATAAACTGATTTATTTCTTTTTATTTAAATTCACTTTTATATATATATATCACCGGTTGTCGTATGACTATTAAAAGATTATAATTAATGTTAGTCTGGTTGGGAATTTGGTAAGCTAGACTGGATACTGGTGAAACAGTTGCGCAGTAATGCAAGGCTAACTTCCCCAGACAGCTCACAGCTTTTAACTCGCCTTTATTGTCCATGAGTACCGCTTTCATCATAGCAAATTAAAGTATCAATCTTACAACAGCCTTATCCATTTGTCCTGAATGTCATCCTTAAATTGGTGATTCAGTTCGAATTTTTCACTACATCTGATCAGAAGCACTTATCTTCATCTCGAGTAACTTCTTTAATTGGAAAAATACAGCAAGTATCATTCCTGAGACGCAAGTATTATTTGATTGCATGAAAACTTATTTGCTCCATTGCTCGCTGTCGTACTCTTACTTTTCGGAACGCTTTGGCTGATGGCGAGACACTGTTTTTACTTGCCTGTCAGCGTAACAATGCAAGAAAGGGTGATAAATATCTGCTTGATGCTGCAGAGCAGCGACGCGAAAGGGCTTCCAGCCGTCGGCAGCAGCTATACGTGCTATCAAATATCACTGCCTGTATGGCTAAAGTGGTCAGCATTTGTTCTGTCACCAAGAGAGCGACTTTGATATCGAGAATTTGAGCTCTCGCTCGATAATCGTCCAGCAGAAAATGTTAATTCTCCTGTGAGTGTGCTAGAAATAATAGGTAGTAAATTACGTGATTCATAATTCTTTTCTAAGCCCCAGGAAAGTCGAGCTTCTTCGATGAATCTCGCTATGAATTTTGACAAAGGGACTCTCTCGTAATATAAATTACGTAATACTTGTTTCGGTTCCTTCCATTTGCTCCTTCTCTGTATTTTCTTATTATTTCGCGTGCTGGGTTACTGGTCTCAGAGATGTATCATTTATGACAAATTTCATTAAGTGAAGAATATCGCCGGCCGTTGTGGGCGAGCGGTTCTAGGCGCTTCAGTCCGGAACCGCGCTGCTGATACGGTCGCAGGTTCGAATCCTGCCTCGGGCATGGGTGTGTGTGATGTCCTTAGGTTAATTAGGCTTAAGTAGCTCTAAGTCTAGGGGACTGATGCCCTCAGATGTTACATCCCATAGCGCTCAGAGCGATTTGAACCATTTTAATCAATATCCTTAGAAGCAACAGTCAGTTCTTTCAACAAACTTCTGCAAGAAGTTCTTGGACTCACAGCACAAATAATTCGTCTTACATGCTTTTTGAATCAAGACCTTCCTTTTTTTAGCTTTATGACTCATCCTGAAATGCGACAATGGATGACTTTCACATTGAAAGTAAGAACAGTAGGTAACATTTTCATTTTTATATTATAATTACGTCTGATAAGACGCACGTCACAACAGAAGATTTATTCCTCGTTCCAGAATTTCTGCTCCATGCTCCGCAACTGAAATTACGGATTTCTCATTTATATGGATACTATAAAGGAGATATGGATACTGAAAAAGAGAAATATTGCTCTGTCTTCCCTTCGCATCTGTTTTTTGAATTGGAAAAATTTGCAACCAATCATCTCATTTGTACAGTATCTAAACCATTCGAAGCATATTGTAATAACGTACATATTTTGATTTTGGTTAAAATATGGATGAGTTTTGTGGTGGTCCATCACACGAACAAGCTACATGGAGTTCTCTACGCGACAAACGCGATTCTTTTAAACTCACTGTACAACATTCGAATGTTTGTCCTAATGCTTTGTTGACAGTCCCGTGGTGCGCCAATCTCATAGAAGATTGCAGCCTTCTGAAGCTGAATCGTAAATAGTTAAAGTGGTATTCGTAGTATGAATACTGACTTGCCTTTTGTTTTTTCGGGTGATATAACCGCTCCTATGATGTTGCTTAGAAGCTTTATTGCGAGCGTGTGCAGGGAACGTTAAGCGAATTAGGTATAATTTTGGGAAATTAAGCTTTCGCTTTTGTTCATCAATATATTAGTGATTTAAATATTTATTCTTCCCCTGGAGTTATATCCTGCATTCGCTCATTTATTTATCTATCTCACATTTTACTGTTAAAACTGTTTGTTCTTGCTGTCAACCTTCGATTATCTACACTCCTGGAAATTGAAATAAGAACACCGTGAATTCATTGTCCCAGGAAGGGGAAACTTTATTGACACATTCCTGGGGTCAGATACATCACATGATCACACTGACAGAACCACAGGCACATAGACACAGGCAACAGAGCATGCACAATGTCGGCACTAGTACAGTGTATATCCACCTTTCGCAGCAATGCAGGCTGCTATTCTCCCATGGAGACGATCGTAGAGATGCTGGATGTAGTCCTGTGGAACGGCTTGCCATGCCATTTCCACCTGGCGCCTCAGTTGGACCAGCGTTCGTGCTGGACGTGCAGACCGCGTGAGACGACGCTTCATCCAGTCCCAAACATGCTCAATGGGGGACAGATCCGGAGATCTTGCTGGCCAGGGTAGTTGACTTACACCTTCTAGAGCACGTTGGGTGGCACGGGATACATGCGGACGTGCATTGTCCTGTTGGAACAGCAAGTTCCCTTGCCGGTCTAGGAATGGTAGAACGATGGGTTCGATGACGGTTTGGATGTACCGTGCACTATTCAGTGTCCCCTCGACGATCACCAGTGGTGTACGGCCAGTGTAGGAAATCGCTCCCCACACCATGATGCCGGGTGTTGGCCCTGTGTGCCTCGGTCGTATGCAGTCCTGATTGTGGCGCTCACCTGCACGGCGCCAAACACGCATACGACCATCATTGGCACCAAGGCAGAAGCGACTCTCATCGCTGAAGACGACACGTCTCCATTCGTCCCTCCATTCACGCCTGTCGCGACACCACTGGAGGCGGGCTGCACGATGTTGGGGCGTGAGCGGAAGACGGCCTAACGGTGTGCGGGACCGTAGCCCAGCTTCATGGAGACGGTTGCGAATGGTCCTCGCCGATACCCCAGGAGCAACAGTGTCCCTAATTTGCTGGGAAGTGGCGGTGCGGTCCCCTACGGCACTGCGTAGGATCCTACGGTCTTGGCGTGCATCCGTGCGTCGCTGCGGTCCGGTCCCAGGTCGACGGCACATGCACCTTCCGCCGACCACTGGCGACAACATCGATGTACTGTGGAGACCTCGCGCCCCACGTGTTGAGCAATTCGGCGGTACGTCCACCCGGCCTCCCGCATGCCCACTATACGCCCTCGCTCAAAGTCCGTCAACTGCACATACGGTTCACGTCCACGCTGTCGCGGCATGCTACCAGTGTTAAAGACTGCGATGGAGCTCCGTATGCCACGGCAAACTGGCCGACACTGACGGCGGCGGTGCACAAATGCTGCGCAGCTAGCGCCATTCGACGGCCAACACCGCGGTTCCTGGTGTGTCCGCTGTGCCGTGCGTGTGATCATTGCTTGTACAGCCCTCTCGCAGTGTCCGGAGCAAGTATGGTGGGTCTGACACACCGGTGTCAATGTGTTCTTTTTTCCATTTCCAGGAGTGTAGTTTCCTCCTGTAAGTGGATACTCTTTTCTAATAACTTGTTCCTCTGTTTTTACTGTGTTGCACAATGCGTCTTGTAAGATGATTTTGCTGGAGTGCGGATCAATGCGATACGTGCCGATTCCAAGTACTATCCTCCTGGAACATTTAAGAACATTCGAAAACATTCACTGATGTCCGAGAATACTGGTTAAACCTCGACAGCGTTATAGAATAATCTCAAATTTTTGTCCCTGAATAATACACTGATGCGAAAGAGTAGATATTCTGGAGACTACCAATGTCTGACAGCGGCCACTTCGCTCACTTTTCCTCAACCACAACTGCTACTACAACTAAACCGCTATAGCGCACCATAGGGGTGTAAGAATAGCACCACACACAAATAAACCTGTACTAGGCACTGGGTAGTTTTGGAGGAATTGTCAACTTCACCCCCAAGTTCTTCATATACTAAACTCCGTCCGAACAGACCTTGGAAGGCCCAACGGTACCGACCGGCCGCCGTGTCATCCTCATGCTATCGGCGTCACTGGATGCAGATGAGGAGGGGCATGGGTCAGCACACCGCTCTCCCAACCGGATGTCGGTTTACGAGGCAAGAGACGCTACTTGTCAGTCAAGTAGCTCCTCAGTTTGCCTCGCAAGGGCTGAGTGCAGCCCGCTTGCAAACAGCGCTGGGCAAACCGGATGGTCACCCATCCAAGTGCTAACCCAGCCTGACAGCGCTTAACTTCGATGATCTGACGGGAACCGGTGTTACCATTGCGGCACGGCCGTTGGCAAAGTTCTTCATACAGAAAGGCGGAAAAAATCACAACACCAAGAAGGAGATTTGAGACATAAATGAAAGTTGATAGGCGTGTTTCTACATTAGAAAGATTATGTCTACTCAAATTTGGCGCCAATGGTATAAAAGTGGCATTAGTAACGCTACTATGAGGATGCAAATCAAGTTTACTTTAAATATATGCTGCAACGGTCGTGAGCGTTAGCTACATTTGAGATTGGACGCAGTGAGTTGATGTTAGTCAAGAATGTCTTCAAGGCGGCAAAGACTGTTGTAGCCCAGCGTGTTGTACAGAGGGGTCGGTATGTAGCCTTGGCCTGCACTATCACCAGATCTGTCCCAGTCGAGCACATGTGGAACATCATCGGACGATAGCTCCAGCGTCATCCGCAAACTCCATTAACTCTCACTCTATTGACCGACCAAGTTCAACAGGCATGGAACTACATCCCACCAACCCATATATGGCACCTGTAACACAATGCATGCACATCTGCGTGTCTGAGGTTACATTGGTTATTAATGTACCAGCATTTCACATCTGTTCTGGCTTATCTCTCCCTTGCATTTACCTGTGATCTAGCAGTGTTAATCACTCAAATATGTTACCTAGACAAATGTAGTCCAAAAATTTCTTTCTTCTACATTAGTCATTTTTTGATGTTGCATATTTGTCAGTCAGTGTAATAGGGACATCAGGTTTCGGGTCTCAGTACGCCACAAATTTTCTTATGCGTATAGTAAACCATATAGCTGATGTAATATCGTAATTGCAATTTGCAAATGCATTTTATAATAAAGAAAATTATTTTTAAAGCGGAATTTCACGTGTACATTCAACAGAACATTCCCAAGTTAGTCTACTGCGATATTCAGTTTAGCGATGTGTATTTACAGGGATAGTAAAGTACGGAGAATAGCCAGTACTCCAGTACTGACTCAGTAGCGCTGCTGCATGACAGTACCAGATGGCAAAGTGCAGGGCGGCATGTGGAATGGGGCAATTTCTTCCTATTTGACTGGCGAGGAGGCAGGCAGAGGATGATAGGGGAGGCCATATTTATGTGACGTCAGGGGAATTGTGCTTAGTCATAAAGGTCTAGACAAGTCGAAATGCGTTCAAACTTGCACTTGCGTTACTTCTCATATTACAGAGATGCCGACCGCACATGTATCAGGTTGCTGCCAGATGGGGCAAGCTGTGTGCAAGCGCACTGCCAGGAACAGTTACACAAGGGCCGCTCGGTAATATTAAAGAAGGATGTGTGTGGTGTGTTTAACAGTTATCTACATGGTAAATTCTCCAACACGAGCTGCTTGGGATATTGCAGCAACTCCATGTAGACGACTATTACCTTATGGATGTGGATGTAATACGAGGTTTTGCTGGTTTTTTTTATTTTACTAAAAAAAATAACGAGAGGCGTCAGTACGCTCCCAACCTGACACACCTCATTTTTTTCTGTAAGTTCCGTTAATCAAAACTGCAATAATGTTTCTGTCGCTCGATTTACACTGGTTGCCGATTGCAATGTTGCCATCAGTGATTGTAAAGGTCCAGCCGTCTTTTCCTTTACTTTAACCTTCTCAGTTCTGACTGGGAACTTTTGGATGTGGGGCATTAAAAGTTACTTGTGAGTCTAGGTCTGCGGAGTCAGCAGCAGGCCACAGCATAGAATGTGGGCTGAGATCCCTGCAGAGACGTGTTCAAAATGACAGGGGCTTAATTTTGAGACTCTTGCCGACACGAGGAGGGATAACGCCTCTGGTCAACCTGGACACAGCTATTCTGCCGACCATGACTCTTCTGATGGGAGCCTTTCCGGTGGACTTGCAAATTTATAGAAAGACACGCCACACGAGTCCGGCTAAGAACGGTAGGATAATGAACATTGAAGACAGTCGCCTGGAGCTGGTAAATGGCCGTTTTACAACCAGGGATCAGATCGGTCAAGGCATGCTTCGCAGAGGGCACTGAGGCGACGCTATTCAACCAAGTTTACTGCGTTTTCAGTCTCCCGGAGAAAGCAAGTTGTGTCAGCGTGACGGAATTCACGGTGGTGCGAGGATTTCTTCCACCAAAAGGCGTTTGACGTTCTTATTGGGCGGTCTTAAAGAAATACTCGAGAGTGGAAGAACAGGCACTCTTTTTCTGGATATTTTGTAAGTGAGGAAACCAGGAATTGGTGGACTAAAAAAGCAATCAGTGAATTCCACATATGGCACCGGTAGGTGTCCAGCTGGTTCTAGAACTTCTTACACAGTTTCTTTGGATGGAGAACAATTACCTGATTGGCCACAGTTTGGTGCACCTTGCTTCACGTGAAGGATCGTGTTTTGTGACGTGGTCTCTGCTCAGAGCAGGGACAGGAGATGCGGTAGAGATTTAGTTAGGGGACCGAGGAGAAGACTTGATGCTAATATTTTGAAGAGCACATTCGTTCGGATTTGAGACTGGATACTTAGGGGTTTCGCCGATAAGATACAGCAGTGATCAGTACTGTGCATTGTCTGACGAGTTTCGGTGGCAGCCATCGGGAGTGTACACAACTCACATCTCTACGCATCAGTTACGGTAAGATTACATGGCGGTATCTGCTGGCTGTGGTTAAGGAGAACATCAGGATTGATGGTCACGAACTGTTAGTGGATGAAGTTAAGGACTTCTACTACCTAGTCAGCAAGATAACCAGTGTCAGACGGACCAAGAAGGACATCAAAAGCAATCTGCAACTGCCAGAAATGACATTCCTGGCCAACAGAAGTCCACTAGTATCAAACATAGGTCTTAATTGGAGGAATAAATTTCTGAGAATGTACGTTTGGAGCACACCATCGTGTGGTAGTGAAACATGAACGGTGGGAAAATCGGAACAGAAGAAAATCGAAACATTTGAGATGTGGT
Organism: Schistocerca cancellata; assembly: GCF_023864275.1. Classification (NCBI taxonomy): domain Eukaryota; kingdom Metazoa; phylum Arthropoda; class Insecta; order Orthoptera; family Acrididae; genus Schistocerca; species Schistocerca cancellata. The sequence continues at coordinate 1,055,776,802 of NC_064626.1, read as the reverse complement.
CCTATAGACGAATGTTGAAAATTAGGTGGACTGGTGAGGTGAGGAATGAGGAAGTTCTGCGCAGAATCGAAGAGGAAAGGAATATGTGCAAAACATTGACAAGGAGAAAGGAAAGACGATGCGAGACCTTTCGAGACATCAGGGAATGACTTTCATGGTAACAGAGATATGCGCAGAAGGCGAAAACTGCAGAGGAAGACAGAGATTGGAATACATCCAGCAAATAATTGAGGACGTAGGTTGCAAGTGCTACTCTGAGATCAAGAGGTTGGCAAAGGAGAGGAATTCGTGGCGGGCAGCATCAAACCAGTCAAAAGAATGATGACTCAAAAAAAAAAAAAAGGTTACGAAGGAGTAAAGTTGGTGTTTCTTTGTCACTCAGTTAAATTTATCGAGGCTCACCGTGACTAGGCAAGTGGGAGTAGTTGAATGATACGTTTCCACTCTGTGTTTGGTATGATCCCACAGCAACTGTCTAACCACTAGAGGCCACGGTTCCTGCAGTTAAGCTAGGTTATTATTTCTGAAATCCACGATTCCTTTCCCGAGCACGTTGCCAAGTTGACTTGTGCTTGTTATAACTCATTTATTTGTTCTACTTAACTGTTGCTTTTGTTGTGCGCTCAGTTAAGAAAAAAATTTGGAAATTTGTGGTAAGTTCCTGTGGGACCAAAATACTGAGGTCATCCGTCCCTAGGCTAACACATTACTTAATCTGACTTACGCTAAGGACAACATAAGCACCCATGCCCCAGGGTGGACTCGAACCTCCGACGGGGGAATCCGCGCGAACCGTGCCAAGGCGCCCAAGACCGCGTGGCTACACCGCGCGGCTCAGTTAAGATTCATGTTAATGTTACGTTTGATGTGTGCACACTGAGAATCTACATCTACATCCACGTGATTAGTCTGCTACTCACAATAAAGTGCCTGACAGAGGGTTCAATGAACCACCCTCAAGCTGTCTCTACCGTTCCATTCTAGAACGGCGCGCGGGAAAAACGAGCACTCAAATGTTTCTGACCTAGTCCTGATTTCTCTTATTTTATCGTTATGATCATTTCCCCCTATGTAGTTGGATGCCAACAGAATGTTTTCGCAATCTGAGGAGAAAAGTGGTCTTCGAAATTTCATGAGAAGATTCCGCCGCAATGGCAAAACGCCTTTATTTTAATGACTGGCACTCCAATTCACGTATCATCTCTGTGGCACTATCTCCCCTACTTCGCGATAATACAAAACGAGCCGCCCTTCTTTGCACTTTTTCGATGTCATCCGTCAGTCCAACCTGATGCGGATCCCACACTGCACAGCCGTACTCCAGAATAGGGCGGACAACCGTGGTGTAAGCAGTCTCTTTAGTAGACCTGTTTGCACCTTCTAAGTGTTCTGCCAGTGACTCACAGTCTTTGGTTTGCTCACCAACAACATTATCTATGTTATCGTTCCAGTTTAGATTATTTGTAATTGTAATCCCTAAGTATTTAGTTGAATTTACAGCCTTCAGATTTGTGTGACTTAACGAGTAATCGAAATTTAGTGTATTCCTTTTAGTACTCATGTGAATAACTTCACACTCCTTCATTCAGGGTCAATTGTCACTTTTTGCACCATACAGATATCTTATCTAAATCATTCTGCAAGTCATCTGATGACTTTACAAGACGGTAAATGACAGCATCATCTGCAAACAATCTAAGACGGCTACTAAGATTGTCACTTATATCGTTAATATAGATCAGTAACAATAGAGGGCCTATAACACTTCCTTGGGGAATGCCGGATATTACTTCTGTTTTACTCGATGACTTTCCGTCTCTTACCACGGTTCAAAAATGGTTCAAATGGCTCTGAGCACTATGGTACTTAACTTCTGAGGTCGTCAGTCCCCTATACTTAGAACTATTTAAACCTAACTAACCTAAGGACAACACACAAATCCACGCCCGAGGCCGGATTTGAACCAGCTGCCGTAGCAGCAGCGCGGTTCCGGACTGAAGCTCCTAGAACCGTTCTGCCACAACGGCCGGCTATTACTACGAACTGTGAACTTTCTGACAGGAAATCACGAATCCAGTCGCGCAACTGAGGCGATATTCAATAGGCACGCGGTTTGGTTAGAAGATGCTTGTAAGGAACGGTGTCGAAAGCCTTCTGGAAATATAAAAATATGGAATCAGTTTGACATCCCCTGTCGATAGCACTCATTACTTCCGAGTATAAAGAGCTAGATGAACGATATTTTCTGAAGGCGTGCTGACTATGTGTCAATAAATCTTTTTCTTCGAGATACTTCATAATGTTCGAATACAGTATATGGTATAAAACCCTACTGAAAATCGACGTTAGTGACATGGGCCCGTAATTCAACGGATTACTCCTACTTCCCTTTTGGGTATTGCTGTGACCTGAGCAATTTTCCAGTCCTTAGGTACAGATTTATGAGCAAGCGGTTGCATATAATTGCTAAATATGGAGCTATTTTGTCAGCATACTCTGAGAGAAACCTGGCTGGTATACAACCTGGAGCGGACGCCTGGCCTTCATTAAGTGATTAAAGCTGCATTGCTACCCCGTGGATATCTACTTCCATGTTGCCGGCCGCTGTGGCCGAGCGGTTCTAAGCGCTTCAGTCCGGAACCAAGCGGCTGCTACGGTCGCAGGTTCGAATCCTGCCTCGGGCATGGATGTGTGTGATGTCCTTAGGTTAGTTAGGTTTAAATATTTCTAAGTCTAGGGGACTGATGACCTCAGATGTTAAGTCCCATAGTGCTTAGAGCCATTTGAACCATTTGAACTTCAATGTTTCTCATCTTGGCAGTTGCTCTTGATTGGACTTCAGGAATATTCACTTCGTCTTCTTTGGTGAAGTAGTTTTGGAAAACGGTGTTTAATAAATCTGCTTTAGTGGCACTGTCATCAGTGACTTCACCATGCGTCTTGCCACTCGTATGCTTTACGTATGACCTCTCTTTGGGTTTTCTGCCAGGTTTCGAGACAGAGTTTCGTTAGGGAAATTATTAAAAGCATGTCGAATTGAAGCACGCACAATATTTCGAACTTCTGTAAAACTTTGACAGTCTTGTGGATTTAACGTTCTTTTAAATTTGGCACGCTTTTTTCGCTGCTTCTGCAACAGCGATCTGACCCGTTTCGTGTACCATGGTGGATCAGTACCATCACTTATTAATTTATGTCGTATAGATCTCTCTGTTGCTGTTGATAGTATCTCTTTGAAATCGTTCCACACCTTTTCTACACATACACGATCAGATCGGAAAGTTTGAAGAGTGTCTCTTATAACGGCATTAAGAGAACTTTTATCGGCTTTTTAAATAGATATACTTTGCGTTTCTTTTTGGTGGTTGTATGTGTTACGGCAATCGGCCTAGCAGGAAACCGCTTTGTGGTTGCTAATGCCTGTATTCGTCACGATACTCACTATTTGTCCAGGATTATTTGTTGCTAAGAGGTCAAGTACGCTTTCGCAACCATTTACGCTTCAAGTGGGCTCATGAACTAATTGTTCAAAATAATTTTCCGAGAAAGCATTCGGTACAGTTTCGGATGACGTTTTATGCCTTCCGCCGGCTTTAAACGTATAATATTTCCAGCATATCGAGGGTAGATTGAAGTCATCACCGACTGTAACTGTATGAGTGGGGTACCTCTTTGAAATGAGACTCAAGTTTTCATTCAAATGTTCAGCAACTATATATTCTGAGCCGGGGGCTCGGTAAAACGATACAATTAATAGTTTAGTGTGATTGTCAAGTATAATCTCTAACCGTACTACTTCGCAGGAACTATCTACTTCAATTCCACTACAAGGGAAACTACAGTACTTCTAACAACAATACATAATCCATCACCGACTGTACGTAATCTATCCTTTATGAACACTGTTAGGTCGTTTGAAAAAATTACGGCTGAATTTATTTCCGGCTTGCTGTACCTATAACTAAATGAGTTTCAGTGCTTTCTATTAGGGGTTGGAGCTCTGGTTCTCTCCCGACAGAGCTACGACAATTTACAACTACAATACCGATCGTTTCTACAACTAACTTAATGTGTTATACCTGTCCCCTTTTAGACAGACGCTCTTTCTGTGGTTCCCTGAGGCCTTCTAACCTAAAAAACCGCCCAGTCCCTTCCACATAACCCCCGGTACCCGTTTAGCTGCTTCCTATGTGTAGTGGACTCCTGACCTATTAAACGGAACCCGGAAATCCAGCATACGATGGTGCAAGTCAATGAATCTGCAGCCTACACGGTCACATAACCACCTGTTCCTCTGATTCAGACCCTCCACTCGGCTCTGCACCAAAGGAGCACAGTCGGTTCCATCGACAATGCTGCAGATGGTGAGCTCCGCCTTAATCTCGCAAGCAAGATTGGCAGTCTTTGCCGTTTCCGCTAGCCGCCCGAAACCAGAGAGAATCTCCTCCGATGCAAAGCGACACACGTCATTGGTACAGACATGAGCCACCACCTGCAGTTTGCTGCACACTGCACTCTTCATGGCACCCTTTCCACATCCGGAATGACTCCCCCCGGAATGCACACGGAGTACACACTGGCTTCCTTCCTCTCCTTGGCAGCCATGTTCCTAAGGGGCCCCATTATGCATTAACGTTGGAGCTCCCAACTAGCATTGTGAATGCCCAGACGTTGCGGACCGAGAAGCATCATCTGGAACAGGGTGGACGAGTGCATCCGGTTCAGAGACTTCGCCAGCCACAGATAACGTCCGAAACCTGTTCGTCAAACGTTCCAGGGAGGCCCCACGATCGGCCCCACGGGAAGTCTTTCGCTGCCTACCAGACTTTGGAACGATCTCCCACTCGATCACAGGTGAGGGGTCAACCTCAGTGCATTCAGTACCCGGGGCGACCACAACAGTGGCCGATCGGGGGACATGTGGGACCTGCTCGACGTCCCTCGCATCCCCGCGTCCGACCCCCCAGAGTGATGACCCTTGGCAGCAGCCTCAAGCTGTGTGACGGACGCCAACGCAGCCTGGGGGTGTGAGAGAAGGGTCACCAACTCAGCTCTCATCTGTATACAGCAATCACAGTTCCTATCCATTACTGCAGTCGCTCCTGTTTGAAGCTCGTAAAAATGTGTAATAAAGGAACAGCGCAATCGGCTTATTGTTGTTGCTGTTGTGGTCTTCAGTCCTGAGACTGGTTTGATGCAGCTCTCCATGCTACTCTATCCTGTGCAAGCTACTTCATCTCCCAGTACCTACTGCAACCTACATCCTTCTGAATCTGCTTAGTGTATTCATCTCTTGGTCTCCCCCTACGATTTTTACCCTCCACGCTGCCCTCCAATACTAAATTGGTGATCCCTTGATGTCTCAGAACATATCCTACCAACCGATCCCTTCTTCTGGTCGAGTTGTGCCACAAACTTCTCTCCTCCCCAATCCTATTCAACACTTCCTCATTAGTTATGTGATCTACCCATCTAATCTTCAGCATTCTTCTGTAGCACCACATTTCGAAAGCTTCTATTTTCTTCTTGTCCAAACTATTTACCGTCCATGTTTCACTTCCATACATGGCTACACTCCATACAAATACCTTCAGAAATGACTTCCTGACACTTAAATCTATACTCGATGTTAACAAATTTCTCTTCTACAGAAACGATTTCCTTGCCATTGCCAGTCTACATTTTATATCCTCTCTACTTCGACCATCATCAGTTATTTTGCTCCCCAAATAGCAAAACTCCTTTACTACTTTAAGTGTCTCATTTCCTAATCTAATACCCTCAACATCACCCGACTTAATTCAACTACATTCCATTATCCTCGTTTTGCTTTTGTTGATGTTCATCTTATATCCTCCCTTCAAGACACCATCAATTCCGTTCAACTGCTCTTCCAAGTCCTTTGCTGTCTCTGACAGAATTACAATGTCATCGGCGAACCTCAAAGTTTTTATTTCTTCTCCATGGATTTTAATACCTACTCCAAATTTTACTTTTGTTTCCTTTACTGCTTGCTCAATATACAGATTGAATAACATCGGGGAGAGGCTACAACCCTGTCTTACTCCCTTCCCAACCGCTGCTTCCCTTTCACGTCCCTCGACTCTTATAACTGCCATCTGGTTTCTGTACAAATTGTAAATAGCCTTCCGCTCCCTGTATTTTACCCCTGCCACCTTTAGAATTTGAAAGAGAGTATTCCAGTCAACATTGTCAAAAGCTTTCTCTAAGTCTACAAATGCTAGAAACGTAGGTTTGTCTTTCTTTAATCTTTCTTCTAAGATAAGTCGTAAGGTCAGTATTGCCTCACGTGTTCCAGTATTTCTACGGAATCCAAACTGATCTTCCCCGAGGTCGGCTTCTACTAGTTTTTCCATTCGTCTGTAAAGAATTCGCGTTAGTATTTTGCAGCTGTGGCTTATTAAACTGACTGTTCGGTAATTTTCACATCTGTCAACATCGGCTTATTAGCAGCAGGAATTCGTAGTGCTCTCTCAATAACGGGCTAAACGACACTGAACCACACTAACCAAAACAAACAAAAGCCTATACAATACGAGGGTCCATAATAACGGCGGCACTGTACGCTACGCTGTTATTAAAAGTCTGTGCCTATTAATCACACGAACATGCAAGAAATTACAAAAATAATCTAGCAACTACACAGGTACCTGTAAATAAGTTGCTCCTGTTGGAAGCTCGTAAAAATATATAGCAGACGTACGGTGTACTCGCCTTATTAGCAGCAGGAGCACGAGATGCTCCGTGTCAGACGGTCCATCTCACACTCAATGAGTTTAATAACGATAGATGCCAATTTTAATTTCGCAGTTAGTGTTTTCCTTGTTCCCAGCTGTGTACGTTGAATGATTCTTGCAAAGACCAACACCCAGGACACATTTACCAGGCCCACCCCTTATCGTCTTTCTGACACGCAGGAAATGGGTCAGACTACTCGTTCCGGTGTAGGCGAGGGATGCTAGACACACCACTCCGGCAGCTCACTAGTTTGTGACAGGCCAGGAACGCTGCCTGACACCGAGGCGACGCGGGCTGTTGTAGCAGAGACCAGCGAGGTCGCCCGCGGATGCGACCCCGTCATACGAAGGGCTCAAACTCTTCAAGATGGACGCGCCATTAGACCTGTACCCACAGAATCTTGCGCATGTTACCTGTCACGAAGGCGGAGTGTCAGGGCTCCCTCAACACGTACAGCGTTCAGCCTGGTGGGCGGTAAACGTACTCAGGTGCCCATCCAGCAAGCAGAAGACGGCAGCTTGCAGTTGATGGGTTCGGTCCTTCACCAGAGGAAGGCCCAGTCAGTCCTCATCTTCTAGCAGCAATGGATGGGGCCTGTCGGTAGCAGCAGCGTGGAGCGATAAGTCGAACCACAGCTGGCAGGCTGCAGTCTCATAGATGAGTCCTTCAAATAGGCGGCAAGCAACACATCACAGTTTGCCAGCAGAGTTAACGTGTAACTAGAGCGACTGTCGTTCCGTTGGGATCGGTGACGCGAATGGAATGACCAGCCACTGACGACGAGAGGTCTGAAACAGGGTCCGCCTGCTTAACTGGGTGGTAACGTGCTCGACTCACATGCATGTGGGCCTGGGCTCGATTCCCGTCCAAGTTGGAGATTACCTCCGCTCGTGGACTGGGTGTTGTGTTGTCCTCATCATCATTTCATCCTCGTCACCAGCAAGCAAGTCGCCCAATGTGGCGTCGATTGAAATAAGACTTGCACTTTGCGGTCGAACTTCCCTGCATAGGGCGTCTCGGCCAACAATGCCATACGCTCATTTCATTTTGTCTGAAACAGCGGTACTGAAATCCAGACATCATGTCACTAGGGCAGGTTATGCGGCCATTTGTCCGAAGCTGCAGAACTCGGATGTTGCACATTAATACTTCATTCTACAAAGTTTCCAGAACGACATTCTGGGAGCCGTCATATTGTACCGTATTCGCTCTTCGATATGACTCTGCATGCTTTGTGGCAATGAGCTACGCGCGTTGTTCTGGTTTTGCAATATCGGTACTCTTCGCATGCCGTGGAATATGATTGTCACTCACGGCCTCAGACACTTGTCGCATTTATCACCTGTAACTCTGAAAATTTATTAATGCACCAGCAAACAGGGTTGCTGCGCAACAGTTCTTTGGGGAATGGTAGCCCAGCTACTGTAGATCTCTATAGCAGTCAGAAGGCTAATGGTAATAACTGGTGCTTTTCAACATTGAACCATGATTTCTGGGTAAGAAGACTACCAAAGAAATAGTAATGTGACTGTGGAAAACGATAACGCAGTGGAATAGCCATTTTCCTGTGGATGAGATTCAACAGTAATATTTATATGTTAAAGCCCAGAAATGAACAATGAAATTGTTAACCTACTTATTGGTTTTGTAAAGTGCCCCTGATATGTGTGTACAAGAAGCTTCGGTATCTTCTTTGGCTAAAGTATATTCTGTTACTATACTGTAAAATATGATTTATAACTACGCTATGGATGGTGTATCTGACCCTGTGGAAGGATATTAAGTATATTAAACACAACAAACAGTTTTCACAATGTCTCTGCTGTACTATGTTCCAATCGTTCTATGTTTATGTACGCTATCAGACAGCTCACAGAACAATTTTTATTTGTACTGAACAATTTTCTGTAAGTCATTTCCTGGGTAACACACAATAATACGCAAAAACTGACTGACGTACAATAAAACTTCTCCACCACCAAAACTAAGAAAAATTATAAATTACATTCTGTCTGTCTCTGGTTTTATTTATTTAATTGTAAATTATGTGAAAATCGTTAACACATACTCCAACGAAATCAACGTAAGTCTTATAGTGAAAGTGAAAAACAATTTTTTTCAATTCAGAACATCGGTCCCCACAGTACCATCAAACAGAAATATTTCCAGAATGAGATTTTCCTTCTGCAGCGGAGTGTGCGCTGATATGAAACTTCCTGGCAGATTAAAACTGTGTGACCGACCGAGACTCAAACTCGGGACCTTTGCCTTTCGCGGGCAAGTGCTCTACCATCTGAGCTTCCGAAGTTTCATATCAGCGCACACTCCGCTGCAGAGTGAAAATCTCATTCTGGAAACATCCCCCAGGCTGTGGCTAAGTCATGTCTCCGCAGTATCCTTTCTTTCAGGAGTGCTAGTTCTGCAAGGTTCGCAGGAGAGCTTCTGTAAAGTTTGGAAGGTAGGAGACGAGATACTGGCAGAAGTAAAGCTGTGAGGACCGGGCGTGAGTCGTGCTTCGGTAGCTCAGATGGTAGAGCACTTGCCCACGAAAGGCAAAGGTCCCGAGTTCGAGTGTCGATCGGTCACACAGTTTTAATCTGCCAGGAAGTTTCAGAAATAATTCCAAATTAGGATTGTTTCCCATAAACAACGTTACTTTACAGGTCTCAAGAAAATGAAGCGGTGTATTGAACAGATTTCAACCATACCCCATGACAGAAGTTACTTCTTTAAGTACTGCCCATGTGTTCAAAGTACGCAAAAGAAAACTGAAAATGGAAGAGCTCATAATCAGAAACACAAACTAGAGTGTTTGCCAAAAACGACAGGAATGGAGGAAGAATATAATTCGCTATTAGAAAAAGGATAATGGATAGCAGATGTACAAAGAAGGCTTACTAATTACTTTAAACACAGCGTATGAAAAAATCTGGATATGAATGGGATGGATATAAGACATCGGCATTTACTGTAAATACCAATGGAAAGTAGTCCTGAATTGGTAGACTTAAAGCTCTGTATGCAAATTCCGCTATAATATGGGGAAGAGTTCCCACCTTATACCCATGAGGATGTGCAGTGTCTTAACAACATTACCATGCAAGAAATGAAAGTCAAATTCCGAAATGCTCTTGGCTAGACGAAGTATAGCACCAAGTGTACATAAGCGCTTTTTCCGGTGTCATGAGGGTGCCAGTTAGTGGCAATACCCGTTCCAATCACCACAGACGGAGTGTACGAAAGTGCTGTGTCCAATGTTGTACGAACTCCAGTACTGTCTACGTAAGGGGTCCCACAACCGAATATGCTTTGCCGTGAACATCGGGCTGTGGCAGGTTTTGACAAATGCTACAGACAATTTAAATGTGGGAATGACATTGTGAGCTGTAATTTAAGTTAAACTGACACTTAATGTATAGCTCTTGGTGTCACTAGCCTATCTGCTTCAGCCATAACTTACACCGAGGTGACAGAAATCATTGCAATGCGATATGCACATATACAGATGGCGGTAGTATTGTGTACACAATGTATGAAAAGGCAGTGTATTGGCTGTCATTTGTATTCAGATGCTTCATGTGAAAAGGTTTCCAACGTGATTATAGCCGTGCAACGGGAATTAACAGACCTTGAACGCGGATTGGTAGTTGGAGCGAGATGCATGGGATTTTCCATAATGGAAATCAGTGGGCGACTCAATATTCACAGACCCACAGTGTCAAGAGTGTGTGAAACGTCCCCTTTGAAAAATGTATGAATTACTGTGATGGTAAACCTCTTACGTTATTTGATTTTCAAACAGCTGCGCAAAACTGAACGCACTCAGACATTTCTCTCTTTCCTTATTCTGATCATCACTAAACTGACACACAATATTTTTAGCGCAACGCAATCTGACTTTCAATAATCCCTACAAAAGAGCGGCCCTGACTAACAATAACCTATACCTTTCATGAATCACTTACCTCACAAAAATCTTCGTTACTCGAACTACTGCAATACAGCGGACGCCAATACTGCCAGCTGAATAAAAGATTCTAGCTACTGGAGGCACTAACTATTGATAGGCATATAGTTAGCAAAAGAATGATTTTGATAGAGAACAAACAATGTATTTACCTTAATAGTGTTCAAAAGTCATAACATATATATCGGTTCATGACATCCAGTCTTACAAATTTCGTTTTTCTGACGGACACACATCCAGATCGTCCACTCTCAAAACTCCGCCGTCTCACTTCCCACATCCACCACTGCTGGCGGCTCAACTCCAAATGCACAACGCTCCGTGTAGTTCACATCCAACTGCCCAACACTACAATAGCAAAAATTCCAACAATGCAAACCAGCACAGACTGTACACAGCACAGTCAGTGATTTTCATACAGAGCGCTACGTGGCGTTACCAACATAAAAACCTAAACAGTCTACCTATATAGCCCCCATGCTCCCCACAAAAAATTTTACAAATTGTTTTGGGCAGTGCCCCATCCAGATTTGAAAAAAATTTTCATGTTTACAATAACAAAGAAATCAAATGCACACACTTATTGGTCAAAAGCAAAGATTTTCTCACAGTCCATAAAGACAGTCCTGATCATTCATCACAGTTTTTTTTCTCTAAGTCTGAGCAGTAAAAGAAAATGCACACGGAAGTAGTGGATTTCCATGCAGTCTTGAAGAAGCAGTGTCGTCCTTCCACCGGAAATACTCGTGCCGACTCTTGACTTGCAGACAGGTAATGGGCCTCAGCAGAGCAAACCTACAGCAGAGTCAGTCGAAGTTTTGAAGAATATTGGTAGGCAGTTGATCACAGAGCAGACCCACTGTAGTCCTGGTATAGAGTATGGTATTGGTGGGCCACCAGAGGTGCAGACCCACTGCATTCCTTGTAGAAATAATGGTATTGGTGGGCCATCAAAGGTGCAGACCCACTGTAGTCCTTCTAGAGATGGCTAGCAGCCATCCATTGCGACTGTATGGGTGCACAATAACCATCGAAGTGTCTTGTGGATAATATAGCAAGTCCATGAACCACTACTTGTGCAATCACAAATAAAATTTTTGAAATGTCCTTAAAACCAGCAATGCTGTTAACCAGTCCCTTGCTGAATTATCAACACACATGCAAAAACTAACAGTCCTTTTATTTCTCACATATTGTGCATATACTATGACCAACAGAAAGGTGTGCAGTGAAATGAAACTTAATTTGAAGAACTGGTGTCTACACAATTATAAATTTACAACATAAGAATACAATTACAAAGGTACAAAATACATCATTAAAGAACATAACAATACAGATAACATTTGTAGTAATACGGGCTTCACAAAAGAATTGAAATAACATATACATCAGTGTTATAGGAATTATGACATAAGTAAATACGTAAAAGATCAGAATAACTTTCGAAACATCACATGAGCATTAAAGCAGAACAGAATAAATAATCTCTAAACATCTTTACAAAGTAAATAACATATTATTAATGCAAATTATATTTGAGGATAACAGTATTCCTCATCATAGTGAATGTAGCTCAGTATTAGAAGAGAAAAAAATTCTATGAAACATTACACAGAGACAGGAAGAACACAAATACACAAAGGTACACAAACGCATAATGGAATAACACAAAAGGAAAGGACAGGGTTTGTTTTCAGTGTAACATTTGGCACTGCAGTCCAACCCAAAACTTCATTCCATATGTCTTTCCTCTTATTTCAACATTTGTTCCCACAAAAAAATCCTGTCCAAGCATGCTTTCTGTATTTATATGTTCACATATTTCTTACCTCATTATTTATTATCCATTATCTTACTTCATCATTTATTTCCAAGAAAATCCTACCTAAACTTGTTGTCCCTAAACATTACTGTTTTGTTCATATCCTCTTTCAGTATAATTATTTCTCATTGTACAATACTCATTTTGGCTCAAATCTTTTTCATATAACTTCTCAATGCATTCTTTTCCTACTCTTCATAACTCATTCTCTTATATAGCCTACCCCCTCTTAAGTTAACTTAAATCTACTGAGCTCAGATATATATATACTAAGGGATGACACAATGCAGCAGCACAAAACAATTAACGCAAGCAGCAATGACAAAGAAAGGCAAATTGGCAAAGCAAGCAGCAGTATATCTAAATTAGAAGAGCAAATGCAACATTGCAATTAATATGAGCCAAAGTGCAGCAACAAGAAAAATAAATCAGTAGTAAAACTGGCTTAACAGAGTAATACAAACTGAAATTCAGTAGCACTATGCCTGGGAAACAGCAGCAAAAAAGACAATAACTTATACCTAAATATGACATGGCTCAAGCAAAAAAAAAAAATAGTACACTAAAGACAACTATGCAGATAAGGGAAATGTCTATTCACATCTTATTCTACAAAAAAAAGTTATCAAGTACTTGAAAAGAAAATTATGTATGCAGTTATTGTTTTTAGTCCCTTCTTATTGTTCTTTCCTTTCCAAGTGCTCCTTTTTTGAAGAATGTAGATCATAAAATTATTATTTAATAGACCTGTTGACAGAAAGTGTTCACATTAGCAAGTGCATTTAATTTTGTTTTATAAAACCAATGCTGCAACATAGCTGGAAACCAGATATCAAATGAAATAAGCAACTATGTACAAAGCAAAGCATAAAAACATCATTCAATAGCCATGTGGCATTTCATAAGTCAGTAAAAATTCTCTCAACTCTCGTAGAAAGACACTTGTCATAATCAGGTGTGCAATATATAAGCATTTCAGTAAGAAGTACAAAGTATGAGCTCCACAGTATAATCATATGTTTCCAAGTAACAGCGTGTCATATTTGCGTTGCTTTCTACAAAGGAATGTCAATAGTGAGGTTAATGGCCTCTTTTTTCTCCACCTAATGGCTTTTTCTCCAGGCGGCTGGCGCAGCTGGGCCCCCACAACACATTACATCAAGTTCACTTAGCTTTCTTACCCAAAAATTTACGACAGCAGTTTCTGCTACAGTGACAGGCTCATATAAAAAATTTCACAGATCGAAAAATTACAGTCGAAATGCGTAGAAACGAAATCTCATGAATAGCAGTGTTGTGATACATTCACGCATGGACACACAAGTCATAACTCTTAAAGTACGATTCTTGGTTTCCAACATCCTTTTTCAAAAACCAGGGTCCCTAACTTCTATGTTGTTGTTGTTGTGGTCTTCAGTCCTGAGACTGGTTTGATGCAGCTCTCCATGCTACTCTATCCTGTGCAAGCTTCTTCATCTCCCAGTACCTACTGCAGCCTACATCCTTCTGAATCTGCTTAGTGTATTCATCTCTTGGTCTCCCTCTACGATTTTTACCCTCCACACTGCCCTCCATTGCAAAATTTGTGATCAATTGATGCCTCAGAACATGTCCTACCAACCGATCCCTTCTTCTAGTCAAGTTGTGCCACAAACTTCTCTTCTCCCCAATCCTATTCAATACCTCCTCATTAGTTACGTGATCTACCCACCTTATCTTCAGCATTCTTCTGTAGCACCACATTTCGAAAGCTTCTATTCTCTTCTTGTCCAAACTATTTACCGTCCATGTTTCACTTCCATACATGGCTACACTCCATACAAATACTTTCAGAAACGACTTCCTGACACTTAAATCTATTCTCGATGTTAACAAATTCCTCTTCTTGAGAAACGCTTTCCTTGCCATTGCCAGTCTACATTGTATATCCTCTCTACTTCGACCATCATCGGTTATTTTACTCCCTAAATAGCAAAACTCCTTTACTACTTTAAGTGTCTCATTTCCTAATCTAATTCCCTCAGCATCACCCGACTTATTTGACTACATTCCATTATCCTCGTTTTGCTTTTGTTGATGTTCATCTTATATCCTCCTTTCAAGACACTGTCCATTCCGTTCAACTGCTCTTCCAAGTCCTTTGCTGTCTCTGACAGAATTAGAATGTCATCGGCGAATCTCAAAGTTTTTACTTCTTCTCCATGAATTTTAATACCTACTCCGAATTTTTCTTTTGTTTCCTTTACTGCTTGCTCAATATACAGATTGAATAACATCAGGGAGAGGCTACAACCCTGTCTTACTCCTATCCCAACCACTGCTTCCCTTTCATGCCCCTCGACTCTTATAACTGCCATCTGGTTTCTGTACAAACTGTAAATAGCCTTTCGCTCCCTGTATTTCACCCCTGCCACCTTCAGAATTTGAGAGAGAGTATTCCAGTTAACATTGTCAAAAGCTTTCTCTAAGTCTACAAATTCTAGAAACGTAGGTTTGCCTTTCCTTAATCTTTCTTCTAAGATAAGTCGTAAGGTCAGTATTGCCTCACGTGTTCCAACATTTCTACGGAATCCAAACTGATCTTCCCCGAGGTCGGCTTCTACCAGTTTATCCATTCGTCTGTAAAGATTCGCGTTAGTATTTTGCATCTGCGACTTATTACACTGATAGTTCTGTAATTTTCACATCTGTCAACACCTGCTTTCTTTGGGATTGGAATTATTATATTATTCTTGAAGTCAGAGGGTATTT
The DNA here is from genome assembly GCF_023864275.1 of Schistocerca cancellata. NCBI lineage: Eukaryota > Metazoa > Arthropoda > Insecta > Orthoptera > Acrididae > Schistocerca > Schistocerca cancellata. The sequence goes on along the minus strand of NC_064626.1, from coordinate 1,055,761,500 downwards.
CGCCTGTCTCATACATCGTGCTCACCAGATGGTAGAGTTTTGTCATGACTGGCTCTCCCGAGGCCATCAGTAGTTCAAATGGAATGTTGTCTACTCCCGGGGCCTTGTTTCGACTCAGGTCTTTCAGTGCTCTGTCAAACTCTTCACGCAGTATCGTATCTCCCATTTCGTCTTCATCTACATCCTCTTCCATTTCCATAATATTGTCCTCAAGTACATCGCCCTTGTATAGACCCTCTATATACTCCTTCCACCTTTCTGCTTTCCCTTCTTTGCTTAGAACTGGGTTGCCATCTGAGCTCTTGATATTCATACAAGTGGTTCTCTTATCTCCAAAGGTCTCTTTAATTTTCCTGTAGGCAGTATCTATCTTACCCCTAGTGAGACAAGCCTCTACATCCTTACATTTGTCCTCTAGCCATCCCTGCTTAGCCATTTTGCACTTCCTGTCGATCTCGTTTTTGAGACGTTTGTATTCCTTTTTGCCTGCTTCATTTACTGCATTTTTATATTTTCTCCTTTCATCAATTAAATTCAATATTTCTTCTGTTACCCAAGGATTTCTATTAGCCCTCGTCTTTTTACCTACTTGATCCTCTGCTGCCTTCACTACTTCATCCCTCAGAGCTACCCATTCTTCTTCTACTGTATTTCTTTCCCCCATTCCTGTCAATTGTTCCCTTATGCTCTCCCTGAAACTCGCTACAACCTCTGGTTCTTTCAGTTTATCCAGGTCCCATCTCCTTAAATTCCCACCTTTTTGCAGTTTCTTCAGTTTTCATCTACAGGTCATAACCAACAGATTGTGGTCAGAGTCCACATCTGCCCCTGGGAATGTCTTACAATTTAAAACCTGGTTCCTAAATCTCTGTCTTACCATTATATAATCTATCTGATACCTTTTAGTATCTCCAGGATTCTTCCAGGTATACAACCTTCTTTTATGATTCTTGAACCAAGTGTTGGCTATGATTAAGTTATGCTCTGTGCAAAATTCTACAAGGCGGCTCCCTCTTTCATTCCTTCCCCCCAATCCATATTCACCTACTATGTTTCCTTCTCTCCCTTTTCCTAGACTCGAATTCCAGTCACCCATGACTATTAAATTTTCGTCTCCCTTCACTACCTGAATAATTTCTTTTATCTCGTCATACATTTCATCTATTTCTTCATCATCTGCAGAGGTAGTTGGCATATAAACTTGTACTACTGTAGTAGGCATGGGCTTTGTGTCTATCTTGGCCACAATAATGCGTTCACTATGCTGTTTGTAGTAGCTAACCCGCACTCCTATTTTTTATTCATTATTAAACCTACTCCTGCATTACCCCTATTTGATTTTGTATTTATAACCATGTAATCACCTGACCAAAAGTCTTGTTCCTCCTGCCACCGAACTTCACTAATTCCCACTATATCTAACTTTAACCTATCCATTTCCCTTTTTAAATTTTCTAACCTACCTGCCCGATTAAGGGATCTGACATTCCACGCTCCGATCCGTAGAACGCCAGTTTTCTTTCTCCTGATAACGACGTCCTCCTGAGTAGTCCCCGCCCGGAGATCCGAATGTGGGACTATTTTACCTCCGGAATATTTTACCCAAGAGGACGCCATCATCATTTAATCATACAGTAGAGCTGCATGTCCTCGGGAAAAATTACGGCTGTAGTTTCCCCTTGCTTTCAGCCGTTCGCAGTACCAGCACAGCAAGGCCGTTTTGGTTAATGTTACAAGGCCAGATCAGTCAATCATCCAGACTGTTGCCCCTGCAACTACTGAAAAGGCTGCTGCCCCTCTTCAGGAACCACATGTTTGTCTGGCCTCTCAACAGATACCCCTCCGTTGTGGTTGCACCTACGGTATGGCCATCTGTATCGCTGAGGCACGGAAGCCTCCCCACCAACGGCAAGGTCCATGGTTCATGGGGGGGCTAACTTCTATTCAACATTCATATACATATAAACACGCAATCACATTCCTCATATACGGTAGCATCAGCTTATTGATCATAAACATCCCTCAACAGCATAATACACATCGTCATCGTAATAATATCATCATAAAACCTCAGCCAAATTTCAAAAACGTTGTAGCTTTCTGCAATAATTTCAAAACCTAAAAAAAATTCTCTGCTCATTTAAATAGTGTCATCTAACTCAAACATACTTTAAAAATCATGATCTCATATCAAATACATCATTCAAAGCTCTCATAGTATCACAATGGTTCTGAAAAAATATGAACAGTTCACAAAGTACAGACAAAATATAATTTCATAAGTGTGAATTTGTCCAATTGTATAAATAGTTAACATGTGTCACTGACATAGTAAAAAAAATGTTTATCTCTCTCAGTTAAATGATCAGATAGCTGTGTAATTCTGTGTTACAGAAATATGGTACCAATGTGTAAAGTTGTATAAGCAAATACCATATTAGCTAGGGCTCCTAGCACTTGCCACGCATAGTACACAAAGTAGGCGTGTACCTTCGGAGGATTAATGTAATTATACCCACAAGTGTTACAGATTACAATAATGGAATGAAATGTATCATATAAAACCTTTCTATCTTTGTAATTCAAAAATCTTTAAAAATAAATGTTTGAAGTGCAAAATTAATCACTCAACTACGAATACTGTAGCGCTAAACTTTGCGTCCTGTTGTAAGATAATCTCTGTCATTACTTAAGGGTAAAAAATGTGCCAAGTGTTGTAATTATCGTCGTCCGTAAGCAAAGTTCTGTAGAAGTCAATGTACTTACCTCGTAATAAACAAAAGTGAAATGCTATGCGTATAGATGTTGCAGCTATATGTACATTAACGTGGTCGAGATAGTACTATACTGTAACGTATTGTTGTGCTACGAAAAGGGCTGTCTCATTGTAACTATACCACAAAAGTACCTACTAAAACATGTTTTACTTTGCAGAAGAATTCAGAAAAACTGTGCAGATATAAAACAGATACACCGCAAAAGCAACATTGTATATTGTCACTCATTAGTAGCGTCGTGATAAAATCGTGTAACTGTCACATAAACTAATCACTGTGTCATCTGGTATCTCACTGAAAGTACTTTAAATCCAGAATGTATTTTCAAGTAAACCAAAATGTAGCATCAAAATCTGATTAGCAGTACCGGTATATGTTCTAAGTATGTGAGCCTTATAGTCATTACGTAATCGTGCAACCAACAAGCAAGAATGTACACACACAATAACACTGGGTCGTCTGTCCACTATAACAATGCATTTGTAATTACTGTCTAAATATGTTCCCTAGGTTCTTGACTGGATAGTTAACTTCAAACGTTGTTGCATGTTAACAGTTTCTAACTGTGACAAAGCGTACTAGTAACGTGAAGTGAATAATTTTATAGCAAAGACTAAGTTAAAAAGCAGATTATCTCTCAATAAACGGTTTTACATGTGAAATGTGGTGCAATCCTTTACTCTTCATAGTATGCAGAGCTTCACCTTCAACACAGTTATCATGTGGTATACATCGGGAAAGAATGTACAGATTTTTCTCAAGGCTAGCGTCTATGTTATTTTTCTCTGAGCCAGCTAGCGCACGTGGCTGCCTGCGGTGCAAGTCATTGTCTGTCTCTTTGTTGGTGCACGTCGGTATTAGGATTAGGAGACCTAACTTCTACAAATTCACCTTGTCGAGAGGGCCCTGCCCTGTTTGAATCCCGCCAGTTCTGATGAAATTCAGGTTTGTCGTTACGATTATATCGTCTGTCGTCATGTCGGTAGGTTCAATAGTTTCTTTCTTGTCAGTCACGTGGTGGAGAATTTCTCCCTGAATCGTAACTGCACGCTGAACTGTTGCGTCTAAAGTTATTCTGTCTCCCGTGGTAATAATTGTTTTGGTTCCCATATTGTCTGTTTCTATGGTTACCTCTGTCATATTCATTACTACGGAAATGCGATCTTTCTCTGTAACTATTATTCTGCCAACGGTTGTAATACAGGTTTTGTCTGTCTTGGTCACGATTTGCGTTGTAAGAATAGCCTTGTCGTGTCCAGTTATTATTTCTTTCATCGTGGAATTGTGAAGGATGTGACCTGTAATTGTTGTGTTCCTGTTTTCGCGTCCCGCGATTGCCAGTGTCAATTTCCAATTCTTGTAACAGTCCCTGAACAGCTTCAATGTCGTCTTTGCAACGTCCTGCCAAAATAATACGTCGTAAATGTTCAGGAAATTTGATTAAGCAAATGCGTATGAGTTCTGAGGGGCTGTATGGGTTTGACAGATACTGATTCTTATGCAACATGTCTTCAAAATATTTCACGAGACTGGAAAATTCAGATTGTTCGAAGTGTTTCATCATTATGATGCTATGTTTTACTCGGTCTTGTGTAGCTTGAGACCAATATGCTGAGAGGAAGGCATGATAAAATTCTCCTTCACTGACAATCGTGAATGACCAATCGCATTTTTACAGCTGGTTCGTTCTCTAAGTAGCCACACATAAATTCTAATCTGTACACCAATGACCAGTTGGGAGGAAAACAATGAGAGAATTGATGGATGGATGTCGTTGCCAGAATTCTTAAATTTTTTGAATTTACGTGTAGTAATGAACCGCTTATGGCCAAAATCGTCATGTCGGCGATTCGCATATCGGTCATTGTTACTTCTTTTCAGCGGTTCCATCTCAAAATTTCTTTCATAATTTCCGAAGTGCCCTGTGTTATTATTTTGTGGCTGTTCCGTATTTCTATGTCCCTCTTCCCGTTTTGGAGCGCGAGTGTCCTCTGAAATATGTAATTCTTGTATTACGTGTGTCAACTGATGTTGTACTTCCCGGATTTCTCTTTTGTACTGTGTATTGATTTGAATCTGATTTTGTTTGAATTTTCTAATTTGTTCATACTCTTCTGTGTCGTTAAAGACTACCGGTTTTGTGTCATTCAGAGTATCATCTACCTTCGTGGATAAGTTAGTGAAATGATCCGAAAGCTCGGCTACTTTCTCCGATAGTGAACTGATTTCCTCAGTGTGTTTTTCTGAACCAAGTTTCAGAGTGTCCAATTGTGTTGAAATCGAATCTACTGTGTCCTTTAAGTTTTCCTGAGTTTTTGCAAGTTGCGTAACCGAATCGGTAGATGCAACTCAGTCAATTTTAGCTTGCAAGGTGTCGTGATTTTCATGAACAATAGTTTGTAGTTCCTTTATGGCTGCTTCGTGATTCTGTAATGCATTTTCATGACGCGAAAAAATAGGTTGGAAATGCTCACAAATTTGTGTTTTTACGTCATTACAGACTTTTTGGCATTTAGATTCGATTTTAAGTAACTCAGCAGGTAAACCTTCACGTGTTTGTTCAAGTGTGGTGTCTAACTTTTGAAGCTGTTGCTGTGTTTGTCTCTGGTGTTGTTCCATTGTGTCTAACTTTCGAAGCTTTTGTCCCATTTGTTGCATTGTAATAACAATGCACTTGTGTCTGAAAATTGTTCCTCAGTTCTATTCGGCAGTGAATTTGAACCGGCAATATTCGCATTTTGCAGAAAATGTGTCTTGACTTATTTTAGAAAACGGTGAGGACGCAAAACCTGAATCTACAGTATTTGCAAGGTTGTGTCCTGTCATTTCGGAATCCTGAGGCGAGCTGTTGCCGACCGATCGATCGATAATGCTTCCCTGTTCACTAATTGTTTCACTGTCTACACCATTATTTGCCGCCCGCTCCATTTTCCTATGCACAATTACCAAATCACTACTTTGAATGTCTGTTAATTCATTACACAGTAGTGCTGATAAGCTACGCTCGTCGTCACTATCATTTCTCAATTTACTTTGGAGGCTAGTGTTACATTTTTTAACACAATAACAAGAAAAGCACAATTTGAAGAGCAAAAATAAGAAAACACATTAACATAGCACTGAAAATAATATCTAGTTAATTGCAAGCACAGCTGCGATATATTTGGTGCAAATCTACACGCATGCCATATCTGTTTTACTGTACAACAATGAAAAACTACTACTACAAAGAAGATTCTCTCTACAATTACGCGCTAGCAATAAACAATAGCTACATTAATTACACAAACTACAAGTAAAAATCAGAAGATTCCAGTGAGGTATGCTCGGCTAAGGGTCGACATATGAAACCTCCCGTTAGAAAAATTTATGATTACTGTGCTGGTAAACCTCTTACGTTATTTGATTTTCAAACAGCTGCGCAAAACTGAACGCACTCAGACATTTCTCTCTTTCCTTATTCTGATCATCACTAAACTGACACACAATATTTTTAGCGCAACGCAATCTGAGTTTCAATAAACCCTACAAAAGAGTAGCCCTGACTAATAATAACCTATACATTTCATGATTCACTTACCTCAAAAAAATCTTCGTTACTCGTTCTACTGCAATACAGCGTACGCCAATACTGCCAGCTGACTAAAAGATTCTATCTACTGAAGGCACTAACTATTGATAGGCATATAGTCATATAGTTAGCAAAAGAAAGATTTTGATAGAGAACAAACAATGTATTTACCTTAATAGTGTTCAAAAGTCATAACATATATATCAGTTCATGACATCCAGTCTTACAAATTTCGTTTTTCTGATGGACACACGTCCAGATCGTCCGCTCTCAAAACTCTGCCATCTCTTTTATCACATCCATCACTGCTGGAGGCTCACCTCCAACTGCGCAACGCTACGTGCTGTTCACATCCAACTGCCCAACACTACAATAGAAATAATTCCAACAATGCAAACCAGCTGCAGACTGCACACAGCACAGTCATAGAGTAAATATCTCTGGAGTGAGCATTCATATGTGCAGAACAGATTTTGTGTTGTCAACATACATTGCCGGCCTGGTCACGTGTTCTCGGGACGTCGTGTGTTTGTCCGTATAGCGCCCTGTATATTTCGAATGTCACTCCATCCCTAGTACAGACGGACTCTTTTCGTACGTGTCGTGGATTATTTATATATGTTGCGCAGACAATTTAACAGTATCCATTTGATACCGGGAATAGACCACCCACGTGACTTTCAAGGGCAAGTGATACTGCATTCTGCTTCTTTGCGATGGGTGTCGCAGTTCAGATTCACTCGATGTTTGGTAGTTTTTGGTATGATATCGCACTTTATAGTATTACAGAGCCTGACGTGCATTTTTGATGAGATAGTCTTGCAAAACGACTTGACAGTACGCTAGTACTTTTGCAAGTGTCCCGAATTTGGCACACATTAACGATTATATCCCTGCTAATTCGTCCTTTTTTCTGCGTATTTATTTTCTCGTTTTTGCGACTTAAAGCACAAATTTTCTTACTGGTGATACTTTGAAGTGTTTATTTAACGCATTTTACGTACTTGCTCCCAGTTTATTAAATAAATAGTAGACTGAGTAAGTCCGCAGCTCGTGGTCGTGCGGTAGCGTTCTCGCTTCCCACGCCCGGGTTCCCGGGTTCGATTCCCGGCGGGGTCAGGGATTTTCTCTGCCTCGTGATGACTGGGTGTTGTGTGATGTCCTCAGGTTAGTTAGGTTTAAGTAGTTCTAAGTTCTATGGGACTGATGACCATAGATGTTAAGTCCTATAGTGATCAGAGCCATTTGAACCATTTAGTAGACTGAGTAAGAAGGGGGAAAAAAGGCGATCGGAGAATAAATGTACTGTAAATGAAATACAGTTGGTCATGTAACAGTCAACCCATATAACACCATTAAGGGAAGTGGAAAGTGACACAAATGAAAGAGTTTGGGGACATGTTTACTAATATTTTACGCTTCTTAATAAAATGGTGAAGAAAATAAATTGAAGGCAAAAAACACCAAAGAAGATGAATGTGTACTTTGATTAGCTACACTATCGTGTTTTTTATTTGATTTGTGCAGAAAATGTATTTAAGCTGAATGCAGAAATTGGTAGTAGGTGCTGTGGAAAATTAAAAATAGTTGGTATAGCATCTACCTTCAGCCACACACGTCCAAATTTATCTCTGTCTAAACGTTGCTCTTCAAAGTGTTTTGAACCTACTTCGGAATATTTTGTGGGGACAAAATTGCTCCTCCTTATTTTCTGGAGCCACATCTTTACTCGTTGTTCATCCTTCGGGAAACTGAAATATAAATCACACATAATTATTCTCCATGTCCTAGATACACTTAACATGGTCTCCTACTGTAACTTTGTAGTAAACAAAAACGTTTGGACACACATATTATACGAAGACAATTACAGACTCCCACTCTATTGAATTTATCTGTCTCCCGTCTTTCAAATCTATGTTCACAATCGACAGGTCACTGATAAATGCATAGAGGATAGTATTTGCTGAAACAACTAACCATTGCCTTTCCTGTTGCACTGGCAAATTTATGAGAGGAAGCGATTGTTTGTAAGCTTTTGTACGAGCCGTAATATCTATTATGTAGTCATAAAATCGTAGAAAAATAGGTCTACAGAATCAAGCCTTAATTATAATGCATCTCGAAATTTTTAAACATAGTACCCATGAAAAGTTAGTATCCCTCCTTTCACATATTTTTCTTTGCATCCGTAGCAACAACAGTAATTCACCATAGCTATTACACTATCAACAAACTGTGAAAACACAACAAAAACTCTTGATATTATAAACATCAAACTCTGCGAAAAGCACACACGCACAGCAAAGTCCCGAAAACACGCGACAATCCTGGTTTGTTGACAACATGCGCAGAACGCAATGCTCACTCCAGAGATATTTACTCTATGAGCACAGTCAGTGATTTTCATACAGAGCGCTACGTGGCGTTACCAACATAAAAACCTAAACAGCCAACCTACATGTTCCTAGAATGCCACATTTCAGCCATTACCTCTCAGTAGGGACAAAGTAGTGGCCGACTGCCTTCACTTAACAACCGAGAGCAGCGGCGTTTGCGTGTTGGGTGGCTTGCGGTGTATAAATGTAGATGCAGATGTAGTTGTCAGTGCTAACAGTCAAGCAACACTGCATTAAATAGTAATGTGTTCGTTAGGACAGTGCGGCGAAATATGGCGTTAATGGACTATGCCAGCAGACGACCAGTACGACATCGCCTACAGCGCCTCGCCAAGACTCGTGACCGTAGCGGTTGGACCCAAGACGACTGGAAAACCGTGACCTGGCCAGATGAGTCCCGACTCAGTTGGCATGAGGTACTGGTAGGGTTGTAATGTGGCGCAGACCCCACGAAACCATGACCCAGGTTGTCAACAAGGCACTGTTCAAGCCTGTGGTGAATCCATAATGATGTAGGCTGTGTTTTCTTCGAATGAACTGGATTCTCTGGTCCAACTGAACTGATCCTTGCCTAGAAATGATTATTTTTGGCTACTTGCAGCCCACTGCAGTCATTCTTGGACCAACACAATACATGGTGCGACAATAAAGTAATAAAACTGATTTTCTTTGCAAGATGTGGCAACCCTGCAGGCTTGCGTAGGCACTATATCTTTGACTTTGGTCTATAAGCTGCTTCTAGTCCAAGCAGCACTGCTCAGTCGTGAGTTGTGGTGCAATAAGGCAACATGTGTTTGTGTCTCTAGTCGCGGAAGTGGAACCGCATAATATCTGTTACAGCAAACGGAAATCAATCCAGAATTGTTGAGCCATGTTATCACTGGTGATGAAAGTTGGGTTTTTCAGTACGATCGAGAGACAAAACGCGGAAGTTCGCTAGGGTGCTCAAAGGGATCACCCAGACCAATGAAGCTCGCATGTCATAGTCATAAGTGAAATGCATGCTTATGTGCTTCTTTGGTTCAAAGGGAATTGTTCATAAAGAGTGGGTGCCTCCTGGACAAACAGGTAACCAACATTATTACAAAGAAATTTTAGAAAGACTTCCTAAAAGAGTTGTTCGTGTCCTTGCCAACATTGCTGATAATTGGATTCTGCATCACGACAATGCACCATTCCATATTGCTCTGTCATTACAGCAATTTTTAACAAATTTTAGTACTACCACAGCCACCTTATTGACCAGATATCGCTCCGTGCGACTTTTTTCCGTTTCCAAGAGTCAAAACGGTGGTCAAGGGACACCATTTTCAAACAACATATGATGTCCAAAAAGCTGTGACGAGAGTCTTGGAGGATATTACAGAAGAAGAGTTACAGACATGTTACCATCAATGGCAGAAGCGCTGGAAAAAGTGTGTGCAATCAGAAGGGAACTACTTTGAAGGAGACAACACTAAATTTGACTAAAACGGTAAGCAGCATTTTTTTCACATCAGTCTCATTACTTTATTGTCGCACCTAGTATTAGGGGGTATCCAATGGCTTTAGTTACCATAGAAAGCAACTGCGGTCTTGTTTCCGTGCGTTTGCAAACAGTTCTGCTATTCGCGGCTAGATGACTCTGACATCGTTTTTCTTTGTTGCATACCTAGTAGCCGTGCAAATGAAAAATAAAATAAAAAATGTGCATTCGTTTCATTCCCATAACTTCTGGATATTCCATCAAATCAAACATTAATTGTTTGAAGAGAAAATATCTGCATATACCGATTTACAAATGTACTCTCATTTCAATTGAATTTCACAAATCCTCTTCCGAAAAAGACAGAAAAGTGTTAATAAACAAGTACAGATATTACAGGGGACTTGGCTGGTTGTAAGTTGGACGAAGATTGTTAACGATGTATGTTTTTTTCATTTTGTCTAAATGGTATCCCACTGCTAGAAGGCGGTAATCAGAAGTGTGATATATTTTTACATTGCAGGCCTGAAGACCATTATAAAATAACCTGTTTCACTAAATTAGGCTGGGAGTTGATCGGTGTCAATCAGATATAGCTCCTTTGCCTACAGTTGTGCAAATACGTCGACTAGAGGGATCACGTACGTAGCGTGACCAAGAGCACGTGGTGGAGGCACGAAGGTGCCTTCGCAAGTGCCCTCGGCTACCAGAACAATTGAAAAGGATTGATGTAAGTTAAAGAAATTATAAAGAAAAGGAAATCTAGGGAAATTCAAAATGAACATAGCGATTACGAACGAATGTAACTATTTAACACATAGTGATACATCGATAAGAATTATAGAGAGCGTGAAGTTCAACATTTCGATCGTTGCGCAAGCGCAGTGAATGGCAAGCAGGCGCATGCGCGGCGATGCGTAAATGGAAAGCAACGTACTGACGGCATTCTGAGAGTTAGAATTTGACACTTATGGTCTGTCTTCAGACTGTAGAGAAGCTTTCATCAGTGATACAATCAAGCACCTCCAGATTCCAACAACATCCGCAGATGCCATCGGTAATTTGTGCAAACTGGGTGTTTATGCAGAGGAAAAAGTAACAGATACATTTTTCTTCACTCGGCAAAGTGTTTCAATAAATATTTACCTGGATATGATTGAATAATGGCTTAGCTCACAGCTTAATACAAAAAGTAGCATCCCCACATTCGGATATGGAGTTTCGCACATTATTAAATCAATGTCTTCCTAACCGTCGGATCGCTCACACAGGACGTGACGCCGCTGTGTTTTGCTCTTAAACACCTAGATGTGTGATTCTCATGGATTTCTTTTTATGGTGCTATCTGAAAAGCGCATGTACCACCCTTGCTGAAAATGATTCTAGAACTCAAAATGCATGTTCCTCACACGCTCGTGTTGGTCGCTCAGAACGTATGGATTGAAACTGGTTGGTATGATCAAGGCTAGTCGTATGGGTCATTTAAAAAGTATGCAAAAAATTATTTTCTTTTAAAACCTCTCTAAGTCGTATTGATATAACGAAATGCATTAAACAGTTCTAGCCTTTTACAACCTCTATATTCATTTTGAGAAGAAAGTACTGGGTCTTATTTAACGATATACGGATTTAATTATTTGACAAATAAAAGGGAAAACAAGAACAAAGTGACAGAGTACGACAAAGGTCGGAGTGCGAATGTTTAGGGTAGCAAATACGATGAGATGAAGAGATTCATATGGTTTATATGGCTCTGAGCACTATGGGACTCAACATCTGAGGTCGTCAGTCCCCTAGAACGTAGAACTACTTAAACCTAACTAACCTAAGGACATCACACACATCCATGCCCGAGACAGGATACGAACCTGTGACCGTAGCGGTCGCGCGATTCCAGACTGAAGCGCCTAGAACCGCCGGCCGGCTGAAATTCGTACAAGATTCAAAAACTCGATGTGCAGCCAGTCAGTCGAAACAGGATGGTTTGTAGCAAAGTTCCTACTTGCTTCTGACAATCATGGGCGTTGCTTTTTTTAAACTGTTGATCTACGTATTAGTTCTATTAAGATAACGGGCGCGACGGTGACCCTTTATGTAACGACTAGTGTTTTGTGGCAGATGTGCGACATAAATAGGTAGACAAGAAAAGAACATCTGTGAGGAACACTTGTACTGCAGAGCTAGAACTAACGAAACAAATCGGCAGTCACGACAAATCCTTGAGAACCAGATCAATCTGACGCAAGCGCTAGCAGCGTTGTGTACACTCTGGCCCACAAGCCTATTGGTGTCTCTTACAATCGAAACGAAAATAATTCACTTATAAAATCCACATTTTTTTAGAACATGCGCAACCAAATGATGAACGCAATTACTTCAGTCAAAAGAAGAGCAAGTCACTCATAGTAATTAACTTTTAAATATACTCTGATAAGATCAAAAAGCAAAAAAGGAATGCGGAAAGTTGGAAGGAGTATATAGAGGGTCTATACAAGGGAGATGTGCTTGTGGGGAAATATTATGGAGATGGAAGGGGACATAGATGAAGACGAAATGGGAGATACGATACTGTGTTAAGAATCTGACAGAGCGCTGAGAGATCTAAGTCGAAATAAGGCCCCGAGATATGAGAACATTCCGTTAGAACTACTGATAGCCTCTGAAGAGACAGCCGTGACAAAACTCCTCCATCTGGTGAGCAAGCTGCATGAGATAGCCGAAATACCCTCAGACTTCAAGGAGAAAATAATAATTCCAATTAAAAAGAAAGCAGGTGCTGACAGTATCATTTCTGTGGCATTCTCTCCCATATTTCGCGATAATACGAAACGTGCTGCCTTTCTTTGAACGTTTTCGATGTACTCCGTCAGTCCTATCTGGTAATAATCCCACACCGCGCAGCAGTATTCTGAAAGAGGAAGGACAAGCGTAGTGTAGGCAGTCTCCTTAGTAGATGTGTTATACTTTCTAAGTGTCCGGCCAATAAAACGCAGTCTTTGGTTAGCCTTCCCCAAAACATTTTCTATGAATTCCTTCCAATTTAAGTTGTTCGTAATTGTAATACCTAGGTTGTTGTTGTTGTGGTCTTCAGTCCTGAGACTGGTTTGATGCAGCTCTCCATGCTACTCTATCCTGTGCAAGCTTCTTCATCTCCCAGTACCTACTGCAACCTACATCCTTCTGAATCTGCTTAGTGTATTGATCTCTTGGTCTCCCTCTACGATTTTTACCCTCCACGCTGCCCTCCAATGCTAAAATTGTGATCCCTCGATGCCTCAGAACATGTCCTACCAACCGATCCCTTCTTCTAGTCAAGTTGTGCCACAAACTTCTCTTCTCCCCAATCCTATTCAATACCTCCTCATTAGTTATGTGATCTACCCACCTTATCTTCAGCATTCTTCTGTAGCACCACATTTCGAAAGCTTCTATTCTCTTATTGTCCAAACTAGTTATCGTCCATGTCTCACTTCCATACATGGCTACACTCCATACAAATACTTTCAGAAACGACTTCCTGACACCTAAATCTATATTCGATGTTAACAAATTTCTCTTCTTCAGAAACGCTTTCCTTGCCATTGCCAGTCTAGAATTTATATCCTCTCTACTTCGACCATCATCGGTTATTTTACTCCCTAAATAGCAAAACTCCTTTACTACTTTAAGTGTCTCATTTCCTAATCTAATTCCCTCAGCATCACCTGACTTAATTTGACTACATTCCATTATCCTCGTTTTGCTTTTGTTGATGTTCGTCTTATATCCTCCTTTCAAGACACTGTCCATTCCGTTCAACTGCTCTTCCAAGTCCTTTGCTGTCTCTGACAGAATTACAATGTCATCGGCGAACCTCAAAGTTTTTACTTCTTCTCCATGAATTTTAATACCTACTCCGAATTTTTCTTTTGTTTCCTTTACCGCTTGCTCAATATACAGATTGAATAACATCGGGGAGAGGCTACAACCCTGTCTCACTCCTTTCCCAACCACTGCTTCCCTTTCATGCCCCTCGACTCTTTAACTGCCATCTGGTTTCTGTACAAATTGTAAATAGCCTTTCGCTCCCTGTATTTTACCCCTGCCACCTTCAGAATTTGAAAGAGAGTATTCCAGTCAACATTGTCAAAAGCTTACTCTAAGTCTACAAATGCTAGAAACGTAGGTTTGCCTTTTCTTAATCTTTCTTCCAAGATAAGTCATAAGGTCAGTATTGCCTCACGTGTTCCAACATTTCTACGGAATCCAAACTGATCATACCTAGGTATGTAGTTGAATTTACGGCTTTTAGATTAGACTGATTTATCGTGTAACCAAAGTCTAACGAGTTCCTTTTAGCACTCTTGTGGATGACCTCACACTTATCGTTATTTAGGGCCAACTGCCAGTTTTCGCACCATGCAAATATCTTTTCTAAATTATTTTGCAGTTTGTTTTGATCTTATGATGACTTTATTAGTCGATAAACAGCAGCGACATCTGCAAACAACCGAAGACGGCTGCTCAGATTGTCTCCAAAACCATTTATATAGATAAGGAACAGCAAAGGGCCTGTAACACTACCTTGGGGAACGCCAGAAATCACTTCTGTTATACTCGATGACTTTCCGTCAGTTACTACGAACTGTGACCTCTCTGACAGGAAATCACAAATCCTGTCACATAACTGAGACGATATTCCATAAGCAGGCAATTTCACTACGAGCCGCTTGTGTGGTACAGTGTCCTCCATAAGAATTCCATCACAGATGGCTGCACATGGTCTTCAACTAGCCGAACATAACCATTTCCCGTCAGTTATCGTTTCAGTTGGACCAGAGAACCCAGTCCAATCCGTGTAGACGTAGCCCACACCATTATGGAGATGGCTCAAATGGCTCTGAGCACTATGGGACTTAACTGCAGTGGTCATCAGTCCCCTAGAACTTAGAACTACTTAAACCTAACTAACCTAAGGACATCACACACATCCATGCCCGAGGCAGGATTCGAACCTGCGACTGTAGCGATCGCGCGGTTACAGACTGTAGCGCCTAGAACCGCTCGGCCACTCCGGCCGGCCCATTATGGAGACACCACCAGCTTGCACAGTGCTTTGTTGACAACTTAGACCCATGGCTTCGTGGGGTCTGGCCACACTTGAACCCTACCATCAGCTCTTATTAACAGTAAGCTGGACTCATTTGATCAGGCCACGGTTTTGCAGTCATCTAGGTCCATCACATAAGCTCATGAGCCCAGGGGGGGGGGGGGGGGGGGCTGCAGGCGATGTTGTGCTCCTACCAAAGATGGTTGCGTCAGTCGTCTGCTGCCATAGTACACTGACGCCAAATTGCGCCGCACTATCCTAATGGATTCGTTCGCCGTGCCTCTCACATTGATTTTTGCTGTTATTTCACACAGTGTCGCTTGTCTGTCAACAATGACACCTCTACGCAAATGGCGTTGCTCTCGGTCGTTAACTGAAGGCCGTCGGCCATTGCGTTGTCCGTGGTGAGAGGTAATGCCTGAAATATGGTGTTCTCGCCTCACGCTTGACAGTGTGGATCTCGGAACACTGAATTCCATAACGATTTCCGAAACAAAATGCCTCATGTATCTCTTCGAACTACCATTCTGCTTTCAAAGTCTGTTAATTTCTGTCGTGCGGCTATAATCACTTGGGAAACCTTTTCATACACTACTGGCAATTAAAATTGCTACACCACGAAGATGACGCGCTACAGACGCGAAATTTAACCGAAAGGAAGAAGATGCTGTCATATGCAAATGATTAGCTTTTCAGAGCATTCACACAAGGTTGGCGCCCGTGGCGACACCTACAACGTGCTAACATGAGGAAAGTTTCCAACCGATTTCTCATACACAAACAGCAGTTGACCGGCGTTGTCTGATGAAACGTGTAAGTAGGCTGTTTAGGTTCTTATATTGGTAACGCCGCCGCCACGTAGCGCTCTCTGTATGAAAATCACTGGCTGTGCTGTGTGCAGTCTGTGGCTAGTTTGCATTGTTGTCTGCCATTGTAGTGTTGGGCAGCTGGACGTGAACAGCGCGTAGCGTTGCGCAGTTGGAGGTGAGCCGCCAGCAGTGGTGGATGTGGGGAGAGAGATGGCGGAGTTTTGAAATTTGTGATACTGGATGGCATGAACTGCTATATATATTATGATTATTAAGGTAAATACATTGTTTGTTCTCTATTAAAATCTTTCATTTGCTAACTATGCCTATCAGTAGTTAGTGCCTTCCGTAGTTTGAATCTTTTATTTAGCTGGCAGTAGTGGCACTTGCTGTATTGCAGTAGTTCGAGTAATGAAGATTTTTGTGAGGTAAGTGATTTGTGAAAGGTATAGGTTAATGTTAGTCAGGGCCATTCTTTTGTAGGGATTTTTGAAAGTCAGATTGCGTTGCGCTAAAAATATTGTGTGTTAGTTTAAGCTCAGTCTTGTATAATTTGTCTAAGGGGACGTTTCATATGTCGACCCTTAGCCGAGGATACCTCACTGGAATCTTCTGATTTTTTTCTTGTAGTTTGTGTAATTAGTGTAGCTATTGTTTATTGCTAGCGTGTAATTGTAGAGAGAATTTCCTTTGTAGTTGTAGTTTTTCATTCTTGTACAGTAAAACAGTTGTGGCATGCATGTAGATTTGCACCAAGTATTTCGCAGCTGCGCTTGCAATTAACTAGATATTATTTTCAGTGCTATGTTAATGTGTTCCCCTATTTTTGCTCTTCAAATTGTGTTTTTCTGTGTTGTCGTGTGAAATATTGTGACAATAATGGCGTGTGAAAAACGTAATACTAGGCTCCAAAGTAAACTGAGAAATGACAGTGAAGACGAAAGCAGCGTGTTAGCGCCACTGTGTAATGAATTAACTAATGTTCAACATAGTAATTTGGTAATTGTGCATAGTGAAATGGAGCGGGCAGCAAACAATGGCGTAGGCAGTGAAACAATTAGTGAACAGGGAAGCATTGTCGATCGATCGCTCGGTAACAGCTCGCCTCAGGAATCCGAAATGACAGGACACAATTTTACAAATACTGTAGATTCAGGTTTTGCGTCGTCACCGTTTTCTCAAATATGTCAAGACACATTTTCTGCTTGTCAAAATGTGAATGTTGCGTAGAGGAACAGATTACAGACACTAATGAATTGTTATTACAGCTAATGCAACAAATGGAACAAAATCAGAGACAAACACAGCAAAAGCTTCAAAAGTTAGACACAATGGAACAACACCAGAGACAAACACAGACACCACCCGTATGACAACCGTTGGCAGAGTAGTAATAATTATAGGGAAATATCACCTCTCCGCGGTAATTACTATCACAGAGACAATCAGAGAAACAGACAATATGGGAACCAAAATAATTATTATCAAGGGAGACAGAATAACTTCAGATGCAACGGACCAGCGCGCAGTTACGATTCAGGGAGAAATACTCCACCACGTGACCGACAAGAAAGAAACTATGGAATCTACCGACATGACGACAGACGATGTGATCGTAACGACAGACCTGAGTTGCATCATAACTGGCGGGATATAAACAGGGCAGGGCCCTCTCGGCAAGGTGAATTGGTAGAAGTTAGGTCTTCTAATCCCAATAACGATGCGCGCCAACAAAGGAACAGACAATGACTCGCACCGCAGGCGGCCACATGCGCCTGCTGGGTCAGGGAAAAATAACATAGACGCTAACCTTGAGAAAAATTCCTGTATTCTTTACCGACGTATACCACATGATAATTGCGTTAAAGTTGAAACCCTGCGTACTAGGAAGAGCAAAGGGTTGCACCACATTTCACATGTAAAGCCGTTTATTGAGAGATAATCTGTTTTTTAATTTAGTCTTTGCTATAAAATTTTTCACTTCACGTTACTAGTACTTTTTGTCATACTTAAGAAACTGTTAACATGCAACAATGTTTGAAGTTAAATATCCAATCAAGAACCAAGAGAACTTATTTAAACGGTAATTACAAAAGCATTGTAATAGTGAACAGACGACACAGTGTTATTGTGTGTGTACATTCTTGCTTGTTAGTTGCACGATTACATAACGATTATAAGGCCCACATACTTAGAACATATACGGGTACTGCCAATGAGATTTTAATGCAACATTTTGGTTTACTTGAAGAAACATTCTGGATTTAAAGTACTTTCTGTGAGATACCAGATGACACAGTGGTTAGTTTATGTGACAGCTACACGATTTTATCACGACACTACTAATGAGTGACAATTTACAATGTTGCTTTTGCGGTGTTTCTGTTTTATATCTGCACAGTTTTTCTGAATTATTCTGGAAAGTAAAACATGTTTTAGTAGTAACTTTTGTGGTATAGCTACAATGAAACAGCCTCTTTCGTTGCACAACAATACGTTACATTATAGTACTTTCTTTATCATGGTAATGTACTTAATAACTACGATATCTATACACAAAGCATTTCACATTCGTTTATGATGAGTTAAGTACATTGACTTCAGTAGAAATTTGCTTACAGAGGACGATAACTACGACACTTCCACAGAAGTATCTTACAGCAAGACGCACGTTTAGCGCTACAGGACAGGCATTTGAGAGATTAATTTTGTACTTAAAACATTTATTTTTTAAAGATTTTTGAATTACAAAGAAAGTTTTCTGTGATACATTTCATTCCATTGCTGTAATCTCTAACACCTGAGGGTATAATTACATTAATCCTCAGGGGGTACACGCCTACATTGTGTACTATGTGTTAGGCAAGCACAAGGAGCCCTAGCTAATATGGTATTTGCTTATACAACTATACACATCGGTACCATATTTCTCTAACACATAAATTACACAGCTATCTGATCGTTTAACTGAGAGATAAACATTTTTTTTACTACATCAGTGACACATGTTTACGCAATTACACAGTTGGGTAACTTCACACTTATGAAATTGTATTTTGTCCGTACTGTGTGAACCCTTCGTATTTTTCGGAAGCAATGTGATACTATGAGAGCTTTGAATGATGTATTTGGTATGGGATCATGATTTTTAAAGTACGTTTGAGGTAGATGACACTACTGAAATGAGCAGAGAATTTTATTTATTTATTTATTTATGATTTATTTTGCCTGGCAAGATTAGGGCCTTCAGGCCCTCTCTTACACCTAACCAGGCATACTCAGATTCAACAAATTTCAGTTTCTACAGAACATTAAGGACATATAACATGTTATACAGTATTAATGCTACAGAAAAAAATTAGAGATTATAAAAGTAGTACAATGATAATTATAACAATCAAAAAATAATTATAATAATCAAGAATAATAATAATAGTAATGACTATGTATAGGAAAGTAAACATATTTTTTCTTTTATGAATGTCAGTCCTATTGCTAGTTGGGAATTTTCTCGTTATATTCTTGCAGCTTGTGAGTTATTCTCATCAAGCAGAGACATAAGACGATAGAATGGGGTGAAAGAGATATAGAAGAGGTAGATAGGTTAGAGGAAGAGAAATAGAATGGTAAAATTCGAAGCTATGATGGAGAGGAGAAAGAAAAAGATGAGAGGGGCACGACAATGGTGGCTATACCGTCCCTAATATGTAAGTCTTGAGTTCCCTCTTGAATGTTAAGTGGTTCTGGATAAGACGCAGATCACAGGGGAGCGCGTTCCATAGTCGTATGGCTGAGATGGAGAATGACACAGAGAAAGATTTTGTGTTATGTAAAGGTACAGCCAAGATGCTAGACGTATCCGATCTGGTATTGCGGTTGTGGAATGATGATAGGTGTTTAATGTGAGTAGATAAGTATTGGGGGCTCCAGTGGCTAAGAAATCGATGAAGTATGCACATCGTGTGGAGATCGCGTGCCTTATGTGGGCGTATCCAACCTAGCTGGGAGTATGAAGGACTGATATGATCATACAACCGTATATTGCATACGTATCTAACGCAAGCATTCATCACTAGCTCGAGGCATCTCGAATTTTCACTATTTGTGCCGTGTTGAACTACATCACAGTAGTAAAGATTAGGCAAGACTAGTGTTTGGACTAATTTTTGTTTAACATGGATTGGAAATATTTTTCTAAATTTTTGAATTGCATGTAGGGAGGAGAGCGATTTCCGGCTAGCTGTGACTGTTTGTTCTTCCCAGTTTAGGTGTTCATACAAGATTATTCCAAGGTCTTTTACTGTTTTTTGGTATGGTAGTTGGGTACCATTGAGGAGTATTTGAGGGACTGTTTCGCGAAAGTACCGACTGATTAACTTTGGATGAGATATAAGTATGACCTGGGATTTCTTGGGGTTTAGTTTCAGACCTAGGTTCTGTGCCCATCGAGAAACAGCAAAGATCTGCGTTCATACTCGCTACTGCGTCAGCAATGTTCTTGGGGCTTGCACTTATGTACAGTTGGATGTCGTCGGCATATAGATGGTAGTTGCAGGAGTGAATCACTGAAGAAATATCATTAATGTACAGTGAGAAGAGTAATGGACCAAGGACGGAGCCTTGGGAAACTCCAGAGCGCACGTTTTTCCATGATGACTTTTCCGACCCACAAATGACTTGTTGACTTCTGTTTTTGAGGTAGCTGTCGAACCAGTGTATAGCGCTGTTTGAGAAATTCAGCTGTTTCATTTTAATTAGTAATATATCAAAGTCAACTGTATCAAAAGCCTTGCTAAAGTCAAGCAGTGTTAGGATGGTAGCTTCACGTCTGTCCATAGCATGTTTAATGTCATCAGTTACTTTGATTAATGCAGTTGCTGTACTATGGTGCTTTCGAAAGCCTGACTGATATTTTTTGTGAATGTTATGAGTTTTGAGGTAATCCGTCAGCTGTTCATGGACGATGTATTCTAGGGCTTTAGATATTGCAGGGAGTATGCTGATCGGCCTGTAGTCACCTGGCGACTTAGGGTTGTCAGTCTTGGGTATAGGTTGAATTAAACTTTGCTTCCACTCAGTAGGATATGTACTACTGACAAGAGACAGGTTGAAGATGTCTGTGATAACTGGAGTAATAGTGTCTACGACTTTCTTAATCATGTCAATGCTCACTCCATCATTTCCTACTGCCTCGGAAGAGATTCTCATAATTGCCTTGTGTACTGTGCCGGTAGTTACTTGTTTTAGGAAAAACTTGTCTCTCGAGAGGTTGATATCTTGGGGCTGATAATTTGTCGCTGCGTGGCAGTTTACAGCTGTTGAGAAGAAATCGTTGAATTCTTCTGCAGACGCTTGATAAACAGTGTCAGATCTTCGCTTCCCTATACCGAAACTGCGCAGCTTTTTCCACAGTGCAGCAGGTTTTGTTATACCGCATACGACAGAGCGGGCATGTCTGATTTTGGCATTCCTCATGCTTTGCTTGGTTCTATTTCGGAGTTTCCTATAAGCTTCGTACGCCTCGGGAGTTGGGTTACGCTTGAAGGCCCTATGTGCAGCATCACGTTTATTCATTAACTGGCGTAATGCAGTGGTGAGCCACGGAGCGGGAGCTCTCTTTACCTTGACAGTGCGTTGAGGAGCATGTTTATCATACAGTGCAATAATTTTGCGACATAATTCCCGAATTTTTCCGTCTAAGGTCGGTTCATTGCTTATATCATGCCAAGGGATGTCTGAGCAATCCTTTTGAAGAGCGGCATGGTTAACATTTTTTAGGTTTCTGTAGGTTACCAAGTGAGATTTTTCTTTGGTAGTATGCACTGAGTAATTTAAGAATATGATGTCGTGAGCAGAGAGTCCTGGAGCGGATGTCTGATTGGCGCGAATTATTTTATCTGGTCGCTTTGTTGCTATTATATCTATGAGTGTATGGCTGTGTGGCGTATGATGAGTTGGGTCCAGCGGTGTTAAACTCATATCATTGGAGTGGAACAGTCTCCTTAGTTTTTCTGCAGAGGGAGATTTTAACTGTAAGTCGATGTTTGTGTCGCCCATAATGATTATGTGTTCATACAGTGTCACGAGCGAGGACAGGGCAGACTGAAAGGAGGACATAGCACCGACGTTTGGAGGTTTATAGATTACTCCAATTAGCAGTTTCTGATTTGATGTATTTATTTCGAAAAACAAGAACTCTGCTTCTCCTTCGCCCTTTGCATCCGATGTGCATAGTACAGTAGGTCTGAGATCAGAGCGAACATAGGCACCCACACCACCCCCGCGTCGTGTTTCGCGATCTGCCCTTAGGAGAGAGTAGCCAGTGATTCGGATAGCGTCGGAAGAAATGTTTGGTTTCAACCAAGTTTCAGAGACGAGGATAACATAGAACAGCGATTGGCAGAACAGGTCACAGAACTCGTCGAAGTGAGCCGTTAGCGACTGGGCGTTCACGTGGGCCACGAAGAGCCCGCCGCCGGAACCGGTTCGTCCCATTGTGGCCGCCTGTAGGACCGAGCGCGCTCCGTCTACCTGCTGGCCGGAAGAGGGACAAAAGCTGGATTTCGCGGGGGAAGACATATTTACAGGTGTGTCCAAGGTCGTGACTGACTCAAGCGTCTGTGTGCTAAAGGTGAAAGACAAGCTGGAGGTATCAGAGAAAGGAGCAAAAAGAAAGATGGAAAGTGGCAGTAGTGGTTACGAAAAAGATAATAGTAGTAGTAGTAGTAGTAGTGACGAGGATGAAAATAACAGATATAGAAAGGTGGTTTTATGGAGATTCCTGTTAATGGAGAATGTTAATTCCCGTTTGACTGAACAATATGAATATGCATCAGCACTTATGATAGACAAATAAAGAAGCAATATTTATGTGAAACAATTGACTGATTTTAAATAGAGTACTTATGGTACTTATAGAAATAACGAAGCAATATTTACGTAAAAAAATGAAAAGAAAGAATAAAAATTAACTTATATTAGACAGAGTACAATATGAGACTTTGTGTCTCGCGAGATTTCGCTCAGTCTTTCAGTTCGGACATGTTCGTCACCGTTTTCCTCCCTCCTTCCGTCTCAACTACGATCCTGCCATCCTGGTTCCATACATTTTGAAGGCTGAACTGTGTGATCGCAGTGTTCAAAACTTTTAGTCTTTCGCGCATCAGATCTTCCCTCAGGGTAACCCCACTCTTGGCGAATTTTCTTTTCTGGGCAAACACTTCAGCTCTTTTCCGGTATGACACAAATTTAATTATTATGGGCCTGGGTTTCATGGCACCTGGTATCCTGCGCCCAACACGGTGGCTTCTGTCAATGTCGGCCACGTCGTTCTGCACGCCAAGTTTCTCATGCATGAGGCTAATGGCCAGGTCGTCGGTGTTTTCACGATCGTTTTCAGCTACCCCGAACAAGCGCAAGCTGTTCCTTCGCTGATACTGCTCAATTTCATCGGTGGCCGCAGACAGTTTAGCTTCTAGGTCGGCGGCTTTTTTCTCTTGTGCGGCCAGGGACTTTTTAAGAGACTGGATTTCGGTGCTGTTGCGCCCGACAGACTCTTGCAGTTTTTCCATGACCGCGGCCGTCACAGAGTCCGTGATGGACTGCACGATTACGTCTAGCGTGTCTTTAGTGTGCAGCGCCGCACTCACCTGGGACCGGACGAGCTCCCCGATGTCGGGAAGCGAGGCCTCACCTGCCACCGGAGACCGGGCGCCCGCGCTGCCTGCGCCCCTGTAGCCTCGCCTGCTGCCGCTTACTCATGCTCTTCCCATTTTTCACTCACTTATCACTTATCACTTGTGGTAATCAACGGAGAACAACACACCACGGCAAGTAACACTTGTTTAGTCGGATGCACACGTTGTGGACTGCCGCACTTCTCTGTAACACCTTCAATGAGTGGAAAAACTCGCGAGCCAAAGAAACGCGCGTCACTCAGTGGCCGCCATCTTAGTTCTGAAATCCTTAGGTTCTGAAATTATTGCAGAAAGCTACGACGTTTTTGAGATTTGACTGAGGTGTTATGATGTTATTTTTACGACGACGATGTGTATTATGGTGTTGAGGTATGTTTATGATCAATAAGCTGATGCTATATGAGTTATTTGCTTATGCTACATATTTGTTATGATGAAATATTGAAGAAGTGTCGACGAATAAGGTAAGGAATAATGAGTAGTGGTTAGGGACTCTGGTTTGTGAAAAAGGTTGTTGGAAACCAAGAATCGTACTTTAAGAGTTATGAAATGTATGTAAATGCATGAATGTATCACAATGCCGACGAAAATTTTTTGGACACTGTTATATCAATAGGATTTTGTTTCTACAGATTTGTAACGCAAATTCTTGACCTGTGAAATATTTTTATATGAGACTGTCACTGTAGCGGAAACTGCTGTCGTAAATATTTCCGTAAGAAAGTTAAGTGACCACCTGCACGTAATGCGTCGTGGGCACCCAACTGTGTCAGACGCCTGGAGAAAAAGCCATTAGTGTGTGCCTTTTCAGAGGCACAGGTAGAAAAAAAAAAGGGAGGCCATTATCCTCGCTATTGACATTCCTTTGTAGAAAGCATCGCAAATACGACACACTCAAACTTAAAAACATATGATTACACTGTGGAGCTCTTAATTTATGATATTTACTGAAATGCCTAATGAAATGATGAGAAACATTTTACATTTATTGTCTTTCTAGTTGAGAGATTCTTTTGTCTTTGGAGACGACATTTGCCCAGTGAATGACGTTTCATACATTGCTCTATATAGGCTATATATATTTGCTCATTTGTTTAATATCTAGTTTCAAGCTGCACTGCAGCAATGGTTAAAATAAAATTTTATAGATGTACTAATATAAATATTTTATGCCTACAGACCCAGTAAAGAATAATTTTGATGTACTTAAAAAAAAACGAAGGAGCACAAAAACACATTTCCCTTCACAGGAATTGCATACAGTATTTTCTTTTCAAGTACTTGGTAATTTCTTATGTAGAATAAATTGTGATGTATCACTCTAGTATTAAGATGTGACATAGGTATTACACATGGCCATTTTTACTGTAATATTTTTTTCTGCTTGAGCTATGTCATGTTTAGATATAAGTTATTACATTTGCTGCTGCTGTTTGCCAGGCATAGTGCTACTGAATTTTACTTTGTATTACTCTGTCAAGCCAGTTTTACTACTGATTTATTTTTCTTGTTGCTGCACATTGGCTCATATTAATTGTAATGTCGCATTTTCTCTGTTAATTTAGATTTACTGCTGCTGCCAATTTGCATTTTTTTCATTGTTGTTTGTATTAATTGTTTTATGCTGCTGCATTGCCTCGTCCCTTAGTTTAGCATTTGAGCTCAGTAGATTTAAGTTAGCTTAAGAGGGGGTAGACTATATAAGGAACTGACTATGGACAATAGGGAAAGATTGCATTGAGAAGTTATATGAAAAAGATTTGGGCCAAAATGAGTATTGTACACTGAGAAATAATTATTTTGAAAGAAATATGAATACAATACAGAAAGCAGTTATAGATATGACTTTTTGGGAATAATGATGAATGAAGGGAGATCTTCAAGAAGCAAAGAAAGTTTTGTTTGCAAAATACTGCAGTAAAACAAACCCTGTCCTTTCCTTTTGTATTATTCCGCTATATGTTTGTGTACCCTTGTGTATTTATGTTTTTCCTGTATTTATATGTTTATCTGATAAGACTTATGTTGTTGAATTTTTTAATACTCAGCTACATGAACTACGATGAGGAATACTGTTATCCTCAAATATAATTTGCATTAATAATATGTTATTTACTTTGTAAAGATGTTTAGACATTATTAATTCTGTTCTGTTTTAATGCTCATGTGTGAAGTTGATGGTTCAATAATTATTCTGATCTTTTATGTATTTACTTATGTTATAATTCCTGTAACACTGATGTATATGTCTATTTCTATTCTTTTGTAAAGCCTATATTACTACAAATGTTATTTGTATTCTTATGTTTTAATGATGTATTTTGTACCTTTGTTATTGTATTCTTATGTTATAAAATTGTAATTGGCACCAGTTCATCAAATTAAGTAACTTGTAAGTTACATTTCACTGCACACGTTTCTGTTGGTCATAGTATATGGACAATATGTGAGAAGTAGGGAATGATAGTGTCTGCACGTGTGTTAATAATTGAGCAAGGTACTGGATAACAGTATTGCTGGTTCGAAGGACATTCCAAAACTTTGTGAGTGCACAAGTGGTGGTTATGGACTTGCTATATTAACTGCAAGACTCTTCAATGGTGATTGTGCACCCGCACAGTCACAACACATGGCTGCTGGCCATCTCTACAAGGACTACAGTGGGTCTGCATCTCTGATGGCCCACCAGTACCATTATTTCTACAAGGACTGCAGTGGGTCTGCACCTCTGGTGGCCCACCAATACAGTAATCTCTACCAGGACTACAGTGGGTCTACTCTGTGATGACCTACCTACCAAACTTCTTCAAAACGTCGAATGACTCTGCTGTGGGTTTGCTCTGTTGTGGCCCATTACCTGTCTGCATGTCAAGAGTCAGCACTGTCTTTCTGTTGGAAGGACAACACTACTTATTCAAGACTGCATGGAAATCCACTACTTCTGTGTGCAATTTCTTTTACTAATGAGACTTGGTGAAAAAAAAACTGTAATTACTATTATGATGAATGATCAGGACTGTCTTTATGGACTGTGAGAAAATTTTAGCTTTTGACCAACATTGTATCAATAAGTGTGTGCATTTGATTTCTTTGTTATTGCAATTACGATTAAGAAAAATTTTAACAAATATGTATTGCCCAGTGCCCAAAACAATTTGTAAAATTTTTTGTGGGGAGCATGGGGGCTATGTAAGTAGGCTGTTTATGTTTTCTTATTGGCAACGTTACGTAGCGCTCTGTATGAAAATCACTGGCTGTGCTGTGTGCAGTCTGTGGCTAGTTTGCATTGTTGTCTGCCACTGTAGTGTTGGGCAGCTGGACGTGAACAGCGCGTAGCGTTGCACAGTTGGAGGTGAGCCGCCAGCAGTGGTGGATGTGGGGAGAGAGATGGCGGAGTTTTGAAATTTGTGATACTGGATGGCATGAACTGCTATATATATTATGATTATTAAGGTAAATACATTGTTTGTTCTCTATTAAAAATCTTTCATTTGCTAACTATGCCTATCAGTAGTTAGTGCCTTCCGTAGTTTGAACCTTTTATTTAGCTGGCAGTAGTGGCGCTCGCTGTATTGCATTAGTTCGAGTAATGAAGATTTTTGTGAGGTAAGTGATTTGTGAAAGGTATAGGTTAATGTTAGTCAGGGCCATTCTTTTGTAGGGATTTTTAAAAGTGAGATTGCGTTGCGCTAAAAATATTGTGTGTTAGTTTAAGCTCAGTCCTGTACAATTTTTCTAAGGGGACGTTTCAAACGTTGTTGTGATGTCTCGTGTAAGGAGGAGAAATGCGTACGATCACGTTGGCGACTTTGATAAAGGTCGGATTGTAGTCTATCTCGATTGCGGTTTATCGTATCGCGACATTGCTGCTCGCGTTGGTCGAGATCCAATGACTGTCAGCAGAATATGGAATCGGTGGGTTCAGGAGGGTAATACGGAACGCCGTGCTGGATCCAACGGCCTCGTATCACTAGCAGTCGAGATGACAGACATCTTATCCGCAAGGCTGTAACGGATCGTGCACCCACGTCTCGATCCCTGAGTCAACAGATGGGGACGTTTGCAAAACAACAAGGATCTGCACGAACAGTTCGACGACGTTTGCTGCAGCATAGACTAGCAGCTCGGAGACCATGGCTGCGGTTACCCTTGCCGCTGCATCACAGACAGGAGTGCCTGCGATGGTGTACACAACGACTAATCTCGGTGCACTAATGGCGAAACGTCATTTTATCGGATGAATCCACGTTCTGTTTACAGCATCATGATGGTCGCATCCGTGTTCGGCGACATCGCGGTGAACGCACATTGGAAGCGTGTATTCGTCATCGTCATACTGGCATATCACCCGGCGTAATGGTATGGGGTACCATTAGTTACACGTCTCCGTCACCTCTTGTTCACATTGACGGCACTTTGAACAGTGGACGCTACATTTCAGTTGTGTTACGACCCGTGCCTCTACCATTCATTCGATCCCTGTGAAACCCTACATTTCAGCAGGATAATGCACGACCGCATGTTGCAGGTCCTGTACGGGCCTTTCTGGATACAGAAAATGTTCCACTGCTGCCATGGCCAGCACATTCTCCAGATCTCTCACCAATTGAAAACGTCTGGTCAATAATGGCCGAGCAACTGGCTCGTCACAACACGCCAGTCACTACTCTTGATGAATTGTGGTATCGGGTTGAAGCTGCATGGGCAGCTGTACCTGTACACGCCATTCAAGCTCTGTTTGACTCAGTGCCCACGCGTATCAAGGCCGTTATTACAGCCAGAGGTGGTGGTTCTGGGTACTGATTTCTCAGGATCTATGCACCCAAAATGCGTGAAAATGTAGTCACATGTCAGTTCTAGTATAATATGTTTGTCCAATGAATACCCGTTTATCATCTGCATTTCTTCTAGGTGTAGCAATTTTAATGGCCAGTAGTGTAATAATCACCTGATCACATATGACAGCTCCGCCAATGCACTGCTTTTTATACCTTGTGTACGCGATACTACCGCCATCTGTGTAAGTGCATATCGCTATCCCATGAGTTCTGTCTCCTCAGTGTATACTGTTCAAAAATCACAACATGAGGTATACTTGGAAAAGGCTAGATGGTGCAGGGAGAAAGCAGCTAGTGATAGGTATTTCCTTAGTCGTATCACACTTGCACAGTATATTTTAAATACCATAAAAGAGGAAGTGGGATGTAATCATGGTTGGTAGCCACACTTTATAATTAAGACACTTTATTGGCATTACTCCTTTAAAAAAATAATTTGAGAATTACAACTTTTGGACGAGCCACTTGATAAAACTTTGAAAATACAATTGGAAACCCAACGTACTCAGTACTCTAAGACACAATTCCAAATTAAGAAAAAGGGGTTACTGACAATCTTGAGAACTTGAAACTCCCGTATAGAACTTTCCTCAAAGTAGATCTAATGAAACAATTACAGGTAAAGGGTGACTTAATGACACTTGAGCACTAGTGCCATACTAAGATGCCATTAAGTAACATGATAGACTCAATTAAAAAAGAAAACTACAATAGAGACACTGACCCTAAAAAAATAAATGTTTACGTACTCAGACGTGGTAATAAAAAATTACTAGAAAAAGTTGCACAGTTAACTCAGCGGATGCTATGCAGTTTCAGATTTAGCCAGTTGTCAATCAGTAATATTGAAGAAAACAAGTTCATACACAAACAAGTTACATACAAAATATATATCTACCAGCTTAAACCGCCTTGACGGAAGAAAGATAAATGCTAAACTTTGGAATGGGATGTGTGACCAACTCCGTTAGTGGCAAGGTTCTTAAACACTGCCAGTCCTAGACCTCGGACGACATTTCGCTCCCCGCCAAGGCGCTGGCACAATTAAAAGTTTCTGCCCGAATCACAAAGACATTCCAATAACTCTGAAACTTTGAAACACTGGGCAGAACCTTCGACTCACTTACACATGGACAACTGTATTAATAGAGTGCAGGCCTTAAAAACTGCAACATAAAATCATTTGATAGCAAGAGACACAAAAACGTCTGTGAAAATTTTCAAATAACAGCCACCATTTAACTAGGCCAAGAAAGTCTCCCATAATAACAATAAAGTCTAAAATCTGTGAGTGCGTCGGTGAACAAACAATTAACGACGACTTACTCCACATCAGGTACACAATACGAGGGAACAGGTTCCACAGTTTCACCGCTTCCCTTCAAATTTTGTTCCCAGCGAAGTCACAGAACTTGTATCTCCAAACTGCCCATGTCGACAAAATGCTCAACCAATTTCACACCACAACGTGTAACGGTCATCATACTCTTTCGGCAGCCGTCGACACTCGTCTCCCCCCCGAATGACACGTGATCTCGAGGGGTCCCATCGAAGGCTAACAACCAACTCGCTTCGCCTGCGAAGCCGCAAGATAAGACACGCGAAAAGCAAAGATAGCTTACCTCAACCACAATCGATCTCAACGATACATGAACAAAATAAGACTGGCGCCAGCTCGCCACGGTTCAGCTAGGTCACATCAAGGTCAAACACAGATTCCAAAATTAGCTATTAGGTTGTGAGTTGTACGTTGGAGTACTTATACAGTCAGATCATAAATCAGTAATGATAAAGATTAGGATAATGATTAAGAGAATCGTCAGCTAGAATCAACGTGCAAGGATGTGGGATACTGAAGTTGTAACACCTATTTTCGGCCTATTTTGTATCTGTATCGATATTTTTATGTCAATTTGTAGTGTTGCTTATGAAGAGTGTTGTATCTGTGAGTACGTATACATCTGAGTATGTACAGGGTGAAAAGTATTTAAACCGACAAACTCTGGGAGGTTGTAGGGGACATCAAAAAAGATATTTTTCCCTAATGTCATTTTTTCCTATGAGGAGTATTTAAACCAGTAGAGGAAGATTTCTCGGGCGGCAAATCAATTAAACCAACAAACACTTTTCCATTTTTTATGACCAAGAGACAGCAAATTAACACAACCCAATTTCAGTTACAGTAGTTTTCAATGATGCGTCCATTGACTCGTGCCGGCCGGAGTGGCCGAGCGGTTCTAGGCGCTACAGTCTGGAACCGCGCGACCGCTACGGTCGCAGGTTCGAATCCTGCCTCGGGAATGGATGTGTGTGATGCCCTTAGGTTAGTTAGGTTTAAGTAGTTGTAAGTTCTAGGGGACTGATGACCTGAGAAGTTAAGTCCCATAGTGCTCAGAGCCATTTGAACCATTGACACGTAAACAAAGGTTACACCGTCGGATCATGTTCTGTCTGACACGGGCAAAAACCGCAGGAGTATCCTGAATTGTTCTTCTTGCTGCTACTATCCGGGCAACCAGATCCTCTTCTGATGCAACAGGAGTTGCGTAAACAAGGTTGCGCATCGCTCCCCACACAAAAAAGTCCAGAGGGGACATATCTGGGGGTCGAGCAGGCCACGGTACAGGACCATCCATCTGTGCCAATCCACGTTTCTGGGAACCGTCGGTCCAGGAATCGACGCACACGACAACTGAAATGTACCGGCGCCCCGTCGTGTTGAAACCACATGCGTTGTCTTGTAGGGAGCGGGACGTCTTCCAGCAATTATGGCAATGCTCTGGCGAGAAAATTGTAATAGTGCCTGCCATTTATTGGCCGAGGTAGCAGATACGGCCGAGTTAAACAGTCCCCAACAACACCGACCCACACATTAACGAAAAACCGCACTTGATGAGCGCTAGTAACTGTGGCATGTGGGCTATCCTCACTCCAAACATGCGAATTGTGCATGTGGAAGACTCCATCACACCCGAACGTTGCTTCATCGGTAAACAACACAGAGGATGAAAATGTAGGATGCATTTCACACTGTTCCACGTACCACTGCGAAAACTGTGCTCTGGATGGATAATCAGTTGGTTCCAGGTTGCGGACACGCTGTAAGTGAAATGGACGTGACAATTGCTCTCGAAGGACTGTTCTTACATTCGTCTGATTCGTCCCCATGTTACGTGCAATTGCACGAGCGCTGACTGAAGGATCCCGCTCCACATGCTGCTAGACAGCTTCCTCAAATTGCAGCATTCTTACCGTGCGACGGCGTCCCTGTCCAGGTAATCTGCTAAATGACCCGGTCTCACGCAGACGTTGGTACACAGCAGCAAAGGTCGGATGATGCGGGACACGGCGATTAGGATTTGGTTGTTGAAAAAACCGCTGTGCAGGTCGTCCGTTGTGATGCACTACGTAGAACGCACCAACCGTATCAGTGTACTCACTCCAGGTGTATCGCTCCATTAATAAACACAGACAATGCACTACTACACTGGTGGACAGCAGTTGCCTACAACTGAAGAGCGTAATAGGCCTCTAACAACTGAAGAGCGTAATACGGCCTCCACAGTTTTAAATACTCCTCATAGGAAAAAATGATATTAGGGAAAAATATTTGTTTTGATGTCCCCTACAGCCTCCCACAGTTTGTCGGTTTAAATAATTTTCATCCTTTATACATACCTCAGTTATGTGAACTTTTTGAATGATGTTGTTTAAATTGTGCTTGTGGATTTAAATAACTACAGGAACGATAGTTATATAATGTACTGTTAATGACTTGGTCCACAGTTAGGGAATGTACGGTTGAATGCAAAAGATGTGGGGAAGCCCCCCAGCTACGGAAGTAGCCTGGCGTAGTGGAAAAGGTGTGGTTGGCGCGCAAGTGGCAGCTCGTGCTTTGTGTAAGGAGTGCTGTGGTTAACATCTCGCTAACAGCAGCGGATCATTGTGGCTCATATCCTTGGAATTTTGAGGCCAGACGAGCTTAAGAGCAGTATTTATGGAATTCGGATGCTGTATTTGATAATAATGTTTTCATGACATGATTTTTTTGGCCCTATAAAACTATAATTCCAACGCCAAGAAGATCTATAACAGACTCCATCGCCGCCATCTTAACAGCTACGCAAATTAAGACACCAGTGCCACTAGTCTTCCACTTAATTGTTTATATTTGGCACTCTGCAACTGGACAAGGTATTTGTAAAATTTGTTTGATTTTAATAATAACCTTGGTGTTACTAAAAACTTACACCAGTTATTATCCCAAATCACAAACCAGGACAGGAATCCTATCCTAGTGAATTTAATTCCGAGTGTCCTAATTTATTATGGAAAGACTTATTCGGCAGCTGTAAAAATAGTTGTGATTGCTTTCTGATCTGTGGAGTCATAGTGTTTAAAGTTCAGTTTTATAGTTTGAGAAATACTCTACGTCCAGTGCATTTTTAAATCAATCTGCAGTCATTTTCTTAAACAATTTGCCTTACTTGAAATGCTGCCTGAAAATAGTAAAGTTGTTAGTTAAAAGAACAATAATATTGATTTGAAATTAAATAGATTATTAATTGTTGCATTTATGCACTTTGATCAGAATTACAAAGTTTTATTAGTGATCATTTTATAAGAAAGTGTTTCACTTGAATTTACTGTTGTGTTGGCATTTGCACAGCCAACTATATTTTGGGTATGTTAAAAGACTGCTTATCAAGGCACATATGTTATTTAAAGAATTATAGTTTCTTGTGCTTCACTTAATTAATAATTATTGATGAGAATACATACCATTTCTCATACATACTAGTGTAGTTTTGTACATGAGCATGATTCTTCAAACCATGAAAGTTTAAGGGCCCTCTTGTGCTAGTCTAGTTAGTTAATGACACAAAGCAAAGGCTCCTTCAGAGCCAGTGTAGTTAGAATAGCATTTTGTTTAATTGCTTCAAACTTAGCTTAAGAAAGAAATAGTTATTGTATTAGCTATTCTGTTGCAAGTTGGTTAATGCACAGGCATAGAGACAGAGTCCCTAAGGTACCAAGCAATTATGTTATTGAGTATGATCATTACCAGACCTCCTGATTTAAGTCAGAATTATTTCATGCTCTTCCCTGTTTAGTATTGCTGTTAGTTTCATGTGTGTTGGCGATTGGTTCTATAAACTGCTGCATCCAGTTCATTTAAGGTACGTGTTGTTGAGAGGCATATATTACTATCTGCTATCTCACTCGCCATTTGTTTGTCTGACTTCCAAGTTAGTAGTACATTTGTCTGTAAGGTTAGGTTACTGTGTTGTAGTGTGAATAGATATAAAGAAAAGGTTTAGTGTGTGTGTCAAGGAAGGTTATGTTAGCCTTAGCACTGCCTTACGCTTTATTATGTTCCTTGACACAAGAAAGCCTAATTAGGCTGGCGACCGATGTTAATATGTAATATTACAACTTGCTTTTGTGCTGGGAGAGGGTCTGTTCCTGACCCACCTGTTTACTGTTGGTTATACTCTGCTGGAATGTTTCGGAAACGAATCCCAATCTGATTGTCCCGTTCACATTAGGTTATCTCCCGGTCACAACTTCCTCAAAAATCCCTCGCAGAGGTCTGACGTTAGCACCGATTGCCGTTTAAGGTGGTCTATGTTACCGTTACAGTGTGATCTTTGTTCGAAGTTCTTGTGAGGCTGTGGGTATTACAATAATGAATACCAAGGTAGGTGGTTCATGTGAGAAACTGATATCTCTAAATAGGATAATTACAGAAGTCGTATAGACCAATTCAGTTATAAAAGCAGGAAGTAAAGAAGATTAGCTTTTAACATCCAGTCGTCATCGAGGTCATTAGAGACGGAGCACAAGCGCGGATTAAGGAAGGACGGATAAGGAAATCGGGTATCTCCTTTCAGTGGAATCTTCTCGGCATTAACTTTAAGCGGTTTAGGGAAATTATCGAAAACCTCAAACAGAATTTGAACCGTCGCCCTTCCGAACGCGAGTCCATTGTGCTAACCGCTGTGCTGTCTCGCTATGTGCCAGATATAAGAAAATTACCTGCAAAAAATTATGGATAACAGAACGAATCAGTTGGTCGATGAATTAAGGAAATACAAAAAGTTCAGAAAATAAATAAACACAGCTATACAGGAAACTGCTCCGTTGGCATTAACGTACGAAGCGCAGATACGATGTTTGAAACGGCTTACATTTCTTCACGCAGTCCATATACAAACTAATATCTAAGGAACTTCGTATTCACAGAGATAAGCTACTGATTAAACAATTTTTAAGTTGCTACTAGTTTCTCTAGCATAGATCAGCGCGTATTATACCTAAAATATCAGTCTCGCATATTTAACACAGATACTATGATATTTTATTACCTCCTTTAAGCATTTCTGGGTTGACATTTTATGATACCCGATGGTGTGATGTACGTTTGAAACTGATTGAAAATAAAGAAAATGGTTAATCTGCAATTTATCTTGATAAATATGAAATCTGTGAAATATTTAAGTGCAGTGGGGCCCGACGTACATAAAACGTACTGGAAATAATGTCTGTCTTTGCGAATGAAACATGTCGATCTAGCAGCTACAAGTGGCAAATATGAGGACTGGTCCTTTGTACTAGAATACAGCAAACAGGAATTGTAGAATAATGATTCCATACAGTCTGCCTTTTTTATGTTGGTAGCACTCTCTTCGATAGAGACATGACGACAAAGTCTATCGGCAAAAATATTAT
The DNA here is from genome assembly GCF_023864275.1 of Schistocerca cancellata. Taxonomy (NCBI): domain Eukaryota; kingdom Metazoa; phylum Arthropoda; class Insecta; order Orthoptera; family Acrididae; genus Schistocerca; species Schistocerca cancellata. The sequence goes on along the minus strand of NC_064626.1, from coordinate 1,055,726,123 downwards.
CGGAGAGAGGCCGTTTTTAGATTCCAGGAGGGACGGAAAAATATGATTGATATCAAGTTTAAAAGCACAAAAATCTTAGCTTCTCGAGAGACAACACGGGAAGCTCCAATAGGATATTTTCATCTTTTCATTACACAATATTCGTTGCTTATACAGGTATTTTTCTTTTCGTTAATACGTCAATAAACACAACTGTTTGTATTGCTGTCTTCTTATTTCCTTTGCTATTCAAAGTGAGTGCACTAATGACAAAATTGAGCTCCAGCGCATAGATGCCATTTCCTTGCACCCCCAGTCTAACCAGTCTACCCATAACGCGAACATCCTGCAGACAAATCGGATCTACACTCCTGGAAATTGAAATAAGAACACCGTGAATTCATTGTCCCAGGAAGGGGAAACTTTATTGACACATTCCTGGGGTCAGATACATCACATGATCACACTGACAGAACCACAGGCACATAGACACAGGCAACAGAGCATGCACAATGTCGGCACTAGTACAGTGTATATCCACCTTTCGCAGCAATGCAGGCTGCTATTCTCCCATGGAGACGATCGTAGAGATGCTGGATGTAGTCCTGTGGAACGGCTTGCCATGCCATTTCCACCTGGCGCCTCAGTTGGACCAGCGTTCGTGCTGGACGTGCAGACCGCGTGAGACGACGCTTCATCCAGTCCCAAACATGCTCAATGGGGGACAGATCCGGAGATCTTGCTGGCCAGGGTAGTTGACTTACACCTTCTAGAGCACGTTGGGTGGCACGGGATACATGCGGACGTGCATTGTCCTGTTGGAACAGCAAGTTCCCTTGCCGGTCTAGGAATGGTAGAACGATGGGTTCGATGACGGTTTGGATGTACCGTGCACTATTCAGTGTCCCCTCGACGATCACCAGTGGTGTACGGCCAGTGTAGGAGATCGCTCCCCACACCATGATGCCAGGTGTTGGCCCTGTGTGCCTCGGTCGTATGCAGTCCTGATTGTGGCGCTCACCTGCACGGCGCGAAACACGCATACGACCATCATTGGCACCAAGGCAGAAGCGACTCTCATCGCTGAAGACGACACGTCTCCATTCGTCCCTCCATTCACGCCTGTCGCGACACCACTGGAGGCGGGCTGCACGATGTTGGGGCGTGAGCGGAAGACGGCCTAACGGTGTGCGGGACCGTAGCCCAGCTTCATGGAGACGGTTGCGAATGGTCCTCGCCGATACCCCAGGAGCAACAGTGTCCCTAATTTGCTGGGAAGTGGCGGTGCGGTCCCCTACGGCACTGCGTAGGATCCTACGGTCTTGGCGTGCATCCGTGCGTCGCTGCGGTCCGGTCCCAGGTCGACGGGCACGTGCACCTTCCGCCGACCACTGGCGACAACATCGATGTACTGTGGAGACCTCACGCCCCACGTGTTGAGCAATTCGGCGGTACGTCCACCCGGCCTCCCGCATGCCCACTATACGCCCTCGCTCAAAGTCCGTCAACTGCACATACGGTTCACGTCCACGCTGTCGCGGCATGCTACCAGTGTTAAAGACTGCGATGGAGCTCCGTATGCCACGGCAAACTGGCTGACACTGACGGCGGCGGTGCACAAATGCTGCGCAGCTAGCGCCATTCGACGGCCAACACCGCGGTTCCTGGTGTGTCCGCTGTGCCGTGCGTGTGATCATTGCTTGTACAGCCCTCTCGCAGTGTCCGGAGCAAGTATGGTGGGTCTGACACACCGGTGTCAATGTGTTCTTTTTTCCATTTCCAGGAGTGTATGTAAGGAAACGAATATGTCATAAGGCACCTGTTCGCATTTATGCCTGAAGTTCTTACAGACTGTCACGAAACCAAAACCTTTAGTCGCATAATTATGTCGCATTGCACGCAACTTTCTGTGCTTGCACCACTTCCAACGACTCACCTCTACATATTGCTGCCACCTAAATTAGTCACGGCTAACGCCGAGCTCACGCTGTGTGAAATTAAAGGTGGGGCTTGCAATCACTTTACGAGACGGCTGTACAGACAAAGAGAGTTTGCGTTACTAATGAATGACCTTGAAGTCTGAAACGATTCTCCTGAACGACCTCGAAGTCTGAAATGAATGAACTTTTTATCTTCAGTATACTGTCGGCAGAACTGACGGTACTCGTAGTACAGTTCGGGTCTCATCTGTTTGCAGTAATCCCTTCTCTATCCACAGCGCGAGTGCAAACTTTCCATTTTTTTCCATTTATAAAGCGTACAAATCCTTTAGACGTTTTATCCTCAGGTATTTGATCCATAACGCCTGCTTAAACATAAGAAGATTAAGTGTTTCCAGCATTCGTTGGAAACTAAATGGGCTCTAGGACAATGAAGACATTCTGTTATTCGGCTAGAATTTAATCTGAAACTATGTTCTTGTTATTTCTTGTTCCTTGTTTGGTTCGGTTTTTGGTAAGAGGAGTTATCGTGGTGTGACCATTTTTCTGCATGCCGCGGAAAACTTCAGAAGGGATCAAGTTTACAAGTTTTTTTTTTCGATGTCTATTAGGTGTTTCTTTTACATTTTCACATGTGTCAAGCTGTTGTACATATTCGTTGTCTTGATTACAGTGGTTCACTTACATCATAATATCAATATTTGAACAACAAAACTGAAGTATCTATTTTTACTACCAATTATACAAGGAAGGCAATGAAACTCACATAATTCAAATGGTACTTTGCCACAGACGTGCACAGAGTAAAAATGATGTGTGCAAGTAGTCGTTAAGAGTGGTAAAAGAAATTAGATGTTTCTACATTCATGACACTGGCGATACGTTCTCTATCACGCATTGAGATCTCCAGTACATGAACATCGACAATCGTAGTGCTGCCAATTTCGACGACGAGTACTGATCAGGTGCTATGGTACAAATGACACGTGAAAGTAACAACGTTTCGTAAAGTTGCATGACACGGGCGTTCATGTTTTAATGTTCCAAATGGTTCATTTGCACACACATAACGGACAGCTACAGTGCACAACTGCTACTACGTTGATGTTCTCAGCTGTGGAAAACGAAGTTCAGTAACGAAGCCGTCGGGGGTCAACAAACATTGCTTATTAGTGGTGGTTTTTTCCCTTATTGTTGCCTGAGAGTAATCAGAGCTAACTGTGTGTTTCTTCGCCGCCGTCACCACAAAATATGAATAATTCCTAATTTTCAATTTCTTTTTTTTACATAGTTAGGTCTTCCCTTATTATCTGTGTTAGGCTATGCCTCGAAGAAGAACACTAGCAGGTCGGACTGAAAGACGAACGGTTAGAGAGACACAATTTTTGCGTAGACAGAGTTATAGGAAGAACGTGGACTTTGACAATGATAACCCTATTTTTGTTTTGAGAGGCACAGTTAAATGTGCACTCAACGTAATTCCAAATAATTTTGGAACTTATAACTGTGGTGTAATGAATTTGCTGTACAGATTTTGTAATGCAAATAATTTCACATCTGTAGTTACTTTATGCGATACAACGGCTTTCACATTGTCTTGTCATAAGTTAATTTTCCACCGTTAACACAAATTTATTTCTCAACGCGCTGTATCAAGAACTCACTTCAAATGATTGAACAGTTAAAGAGAAATTAAAGAATTATTTCAAGAATACTCGTAGCTAGAATGCAGCATTTGCTATGGATCAGTTCTGAGGTTAAAATTTCGCGGTTTTAAGTGGAGTGTATCGCTTTAAGATAGTTAACACTTTTTATCACCCATCAGGTCCATTGACTCAAGTGGCCGAATTTCGACCACAGGCGATACATGTTATTATAAATGTGTACAGTGTTTCAGTCTACTTAAGTACACTACTGGCCATTACAATTGCTACACCACGAATATGACGTCCTACAGAAGCGAAATTTAACAGACAGGAAGAAGATACTGTCATATGCAAATGATTAGCTTTTCAGAGCATTGACACAAGGTTGGCGCCGGTGGCGACACCTACAACTTGATGACATGAGGTAAGTTTCCAACTGATTACCCATACACAAACAGCAGTTGACCGGCGTTGCCTGGTTAAACGTTCTTCTGATGCCTCGTGTAAGGAGGAGAAATGCGCACCATCACGTTTGCGACTTTGATGAAGGTCGGATTGTAGCCTTTCGGGATTGCGGTTTATCGTATCGCAAAATTGCTGCTCGCGTTTGTCGAGATCCAACGTCTGTTAGCAGAATATTGAATCGGTGGGTTTATGAGGGTAATACGGAACACCGTGCTGGATCCCAACGACCTCGTATCACTAGCAGCCGATATGACAGGCTTCTTATCCGCGTAGCTGTAGCGGATCGTGCAGCCACGTGTCGATCACTGAGTCACCAGATGGGGACGTTTGCAAGACAACAACGATCTGCACGAACAGTTCGACGACGTTTGCAGCAGCATGGACTAAAAATGGCTCTGAGCACTATGGGACTTAACAGCTGAGGTCATCAGTCCCCTTGAACTTAGAACTACTTAAACCTAACTAACCTAAGGACATCACACACATCCATGCCCAAGGCAGGATTCGAACTTGCGACCGTAGCGGTCGCGCGGTGCCAGACTGAAGCGCCTAGAACCGCTCGGCCACACCGGCCGGCTGCAGCATGGACTATCAGCTCGGAGACCGTGGCTGCGGTTACCCTTGACGCTGCATCACAGACAGGAGCGCCTGCGATGGTGTACTCAACGACGAACCTGGGCGAAACGTCATTCTTTCGGATGAATCCAGGTTCTGTTTACAGCATCATGATGGTCGCATCCGTGTTTGGCGACATCGCGGTGAACGCAAATTGGAAGCGTGTATTCGTCATCGCCATACTGGCGTATCACCCGGCGTGATGGTATGGGGTGCCATTGGTTACACGCCTCGGTCACCTCTTGTTCGTATTGACGGCACTCTGAACAGTGGACGTTACATTTCAGATGTGTTACGACCCGTGGCTCTACCCTGCATTCTATCCCTGCGAAACCCTACATTTCAGCAGGATAATGCACGACCGCATGTTGCAGGTCCTGTACGGGCCTTTCTGCATACAGAAAATGTTCGACTGCTGCCCTGGCCAGCACATTCTCCAGAACTCTCACCAATTGAAAACGTCTGGTCAATGGTGGCCGAGGAACTGGCTCGTCACAATACGCCAGTCACTACTCTTGATGGACTGTGGTATCCAGTTGAAGCTGCGTGGGCAGCTCTACCTGTACACGCCATCCAAGCTCTGTTTGACTCAATGCCCAGGCGTTTCAAGCCCGTTATTAGGGCCTGAGATGGTTGTTTTGGATACTGATTTCTCAGGATCTATGCACCCAAAATGCGTGAAAATGTAATCACATGTCAGTTCTAGTACAATATATTTGTCGAATGAATACCCGTTTATCATCTGCATTTCTTCTTGGTGTAGCAATTTTAATGGCCAGTAGTGTAATATCCATATCTGGGACGGAGATGGAAGGAAATCAAGGGCCACATGGGCTAGTTAGTTCCACAAGAATTGTAACATTCCGCCTTGGCCAAAGATAACATTACTTGTGTTTTAGATGACCATGTAATCCTTAATGAGTGGTCAGTATGGGTCTTACAGTCTGTTAAGTAAGATCTTGGTCGGGTTAATCACTAGAAAAATGTATTGGCAACAAACTAAAATATATATATGTACACAACACATAAACAAAATAAAAATACAATTGCAATTAATAATGCGTCCAGCCACCCGCAGAGTCGATAACTGCTTGGTGTCTCCGAGGCATGCTTGAAACCAAGTTTTCAGCGAGTTTACGTGGAAGAGACCTCCAGATGCGTCGAATTTGCGTTGACAGCTGTTTCAAAATTGAATTGTGGTTGCGCTTGACGCAGTTTTAAGAATGGCTTTCCCGAAAAAAAGGTTACTAATAATTTTTTCCACTTTTGGACTCACCTTACCGACTGCGCTACCTTCTTCAAAATCATCCAAATTGTTAACCAATTTATAATGTGTCACCAACGTTTGTACAAATGACTGATCTCCCCATATATTTAGACGTCGCGGCATGACATACTTCCCGACATTTCGGGTGGCTACAGAGAAACACACACTCATGTCTCCTCTTGTATCTCTCAGTCAAGAATTCAAAGTAAACTAATGCTTTGTGGAGATAGCATGAATGACAGAGGTTCCCTCTGTTGAGCTATGTAATAACTAAGGCGATATCTTTTACCATTTGTTTCTAATGACGACCACGCTCTTACTTAACACACGGTAAGTACTGAATTCTTGTACCCTAAGGACGTATCCTCCATAAAAGTAGCTACCAGTGCTACTCACTGAATTATTGTATTTAAGTAAATTGTTTTGCTCTATTCTATGGCATACAAGCTTTGTTTCCCAAACTATTTTTATAAAAAAATGTATGTGTTTTTTTAATAAATGTTTTGAGCTGTCATTCCGCACTTTAATAATGCAGACCTCGTTCCACTACGCTCTATGGAACACGGTTAACAGGGGTCAGGAACAGCCGAGGGAGCGATAGGGTGGGGAAGGGGTGACACGAGGTTTCATTTTAAAGCCAATATTAGACATGTAGGTCAACAGTTTTCCGACTGATTTGACGCGGCCTGCAGCGATTTCCTCTGCTGTGGCAATCTCTTTTTGTCAGAGCGTATACCCAGCGTCCTCCATTATTTTTCGGAAATATTTCAATTTCTTTCTTCTCCCTACATTGTGTGCCTTATTGCGACCTATGCACTGATTGAAATTACTTTGTGACCGACGTTTCAGCGAGTCAATTGGTAGGGACCAGCCGCCATCCAATAGGAGTTCTTTCTCGATCTCCACGTATTCGCTGGGTTGCCTATTTTGTAGGTACGAGCTGCGCCTTATCAAGCGTGGCTGGCTGCAAGCCGGCAACACTGTCCTCCGCCACTGCAGTCTTTCAATAGCAAAGGAATTTTAATCAGAGAGAGCCAATTACAATCCATACACGTCATTCGACAACTATTTGAAGAGCGGTGTGACTTCGCTATCTGTAAAGCGAGGTAGGTCAACTGCTGTAAATGATCAGTGAAAAGCATGTACAGAGGTAACGTTTGTGTAGTACGGATGCCACATGTTTGTTCTAATAATTCTAAGCCGTTGGTGAGGCAACGGTGCGGAAGGGTGAAACAAGTGGCGCCGAAGTCTAGGTGTCGAGTAAAAGGCCGCCCATTACAATCTGCCATGTAGAGAGTTGGAAGAATAAAATAGGAGGCATCGCGGCAGAGTTGGAAACAAAGCGAACATGGCATTAGCAAAAAAAAAAAAATTTTTTTTACTCTTTAGGAAACGGAAAACCTCTCACTTTAAGCCATTTGCGAACTAACGTAACATTATCCCTTTTAAAAAACCTCGCTCTCTTTCCGGCTTTTCTTCGATTTCTCTTCTTGCTCTTGTCCTTAAAAGGTTCTCCCTTGCTATTGCTACGCGAATGAGGACACTAACTGCTGACATTCAATAAAATATTTTCACACTTCATTTATTTAACGGTTATGCTACAATAAGAATTTAGTACAGCAAAGATTTTATACACAGTTATATTTACAACATCTACTCAAACACACTCACATGCGCACTCGCACATATTAAATTTTGATATTTGTCTAGTACAGATGATAACATTGTCCCAGAAATAAATAAATTAATAGACACAGCGAATCCCACCATTGATATTCTTTCCCCCTGAATTTGAATCCCACTCCTTTTCTGTCATTGCTTCTTAGGTATAAATACATTGACCGAGATACAAGGTTGGCTGCGTCCTTGTATTACACCCTTTTTCAATCGAGAGCTCTTTGTTCTTGGTCTTCCATTGATATTATTACTTCTTGGTTCTAACACATATTGTACACTACAAGCCATTAAAATTGCTACACCACGAAGATGACATGCTACAGATGCTAATTTAACCGACAGGAAGGAAGATGCTATGATATGCAAATGATTAGCTTTTCAGAGCATTCACACAAGGTTGGCGCCGGTGGCGACACCTACAACGTGCTGACATGACGAAAGTTTCCAACCGATTTCTCATACACAAACAGCAGTTGACCGGCGTTGCCTGGTGAAACATTGCTGTGATGCCTCGTGTAAGGAGGAGAAATGCGTACCATCACGTTTCCGACTTTGATAAAGGTCGGATTGTAGCCTATCGCGATTGTGGTTTATCGTATCGCGACATTGCTGCTCGCGTTGGTCGAGAGCCAATGACTGTTAGCAGAATATGGGATCGGTGGGTTTAGGAGGGTAATACGGAACGCCGTGCTGGATCCCAACGGCCTTGTATCACTAGCAGTCGAGATCACAGGCATCTTATCCGCATGGCTGAAACGGATCGTGCAGCCACGTTTCGATCCCTGAGTCAACAGATGGGGACGTTTGCAAGACAACAACCATCTGCACGAACAGTTGGGCGCCGTTTGCAGCAGCATGGACTATCAGCTCGGAGACCGTGGCTGCGGTTACCCTTGACGCTGCATCACAGACAGGAGCGCCTGCGATGGTGTACTCAACGACGAATCTGGGTGCACGAATGGCAAAACATCATTTTTTCGGCGGAATCCAGGTTCTGTTTACAGCATCATGATGGTGCATCGGTGTTTGGCGACATCGCGGTGAACGCACATTGGAAGCGTGTATTCGTCATCGCCATACTGGCGTATCATCCGGCGAGATAGTATGGGGTGCCATTGGTTACACGTCTCGCTCACCTCTTGTTCGCATTGACGGCACTTTGAACAGTGGATGTACATTTCAGATGTGTTACGACCCGTGGCTCTACACTTCATTCGATCCGTGCGAAACCCTACATTTCAGCAGGATAATGGACGACCGCATGTTGCAGGTCCTGTACGGGCCTTTCTGGATACAGAATGTTCGGCTGCTGCCCTGGCCAGCACATTCTCCAGATCTCTCACCAATTGAAAACGTCTGGTCAATGGTGGCCGAGGAACTGGCTCGTCACAATACGTCAGTCCCTAATCCTGATGAACTGTGGTATCGTGTTGAAGCTGCATGGGCAGCTGTACCTGTACACGCCATCCAAGCTCTGTTTGACTCAGTGCCCAGGTGTATCAAGGCCGTTATTACGGCCGGAGGTGGTGGTTCTGGGTACTGATTTCTCAGGATCTATGCACCCAAATTGCGTGAAAATGTAATCAAAAAATGGCTCTGAGCACTATGGGACTTAACAGCTGTGGTCATCAGTCCCCTAGAACTTAGAACTACTTAAACCTAACTAACGTAAGGACATCACACACATCCATGCCCGAGGCAGGATTCGAACCTGTGACCGTAGCAGTCGCGCGGTTCCGGACTGCGCGCCTAGAACCTCGAGACCACCGCTGCCGGCAAAATGTAATCACATGTCAGTTCTAGTATAATATATTTGTCCAATGAATACCCATTTATCATCTGCATTTCTTCTTGGTGTAGCAATTTTAATGGCCAGTAGTGTATTTGCTCGAATTGTCCAGTGTTCTACACACGAATCGCGAAAAACTGGTGCTCTGTCATCCATGAAAATTCCGTTGTTGTCTGCGGACTTGACGTCTATGCATGGCAGAAAAACGTCTTTAAGCAGCTGAAACTCCAGAGGACCCAGTCCATTCCATGTAAATACAGCCCAAATCACTATGGAGTCACTATCAGCTTGCACAGTGTCTTGTTGACAAAATGGCTCTGAGCACTAAGGGCTCAACTGCGGAGGTCATTAGTTCCATAAAACTTAGAACTACTTAAATCTAACTAACCTAAGGACATCACACACATCCATGCCCGAGGCAGGATTCGAACCTGCGACCGTAGCGGTCTTGCGGTTCCAGACCGCAGCGCCAGAACCGTGCGGCCACTTCGGCCGGCGTCTTGTTGACAACTTGGATCCATGGCTCTGAGGCGTCTGCATTACACTCAAGTCCTACAATCAGCCCTTACCAGCTGAAACCTGGATTCACCTGACCAGACTACTGTTTTCCAGTCGTCTACGGTCCAATCGGCATGGTCACGAAGCCAGGAGAGGTCCTGCAGGCGACGTGGTGATTTTAGCAAAGGCGCTCGCGTCGGTCATCTGCTGCCATATCCCATTAACGCCAAATCTCGCGACATTGTACTACGTCTAACATTGATTTCTGTGGCTACTTTATACAATGTTGCTTGTATTTTAGCACTCGCAACTGTACGTAAACATCGCTGCTCTCAGTCCTTAAACGAAGGGCGTTGGCCACAGCGTTATCCATAGCGAGAGGTAATTCCTCAAATGTAGTATTGTCGACACTGTGTACGCTGTGGTTCGCAGAATATTGAATTCCCTAACAATTTCTGAAAAGGAATGTCCCAAGCGTGTAGCTCCAACTACCGTTTCGCTTTCAGTCTGTTAATCTCCATCGTGTAGCCATAATCACGTCGGGTACTTCTTCACGTGAATCACCTGAGTACAAATGACAGCTCCGTCTATGCGCTGCCCTTTTATACATTGTGTACGCGGTACATATCGCAGTTCCACTACTTTTGTCATCTGAATGTATATTAATCAACTAGCGAAAGCTATATCCCATTATCAGATACATTGCTAAACGTTAAGACAATGACTGATATACAGGTGAAATATTCAACATGTGTCAGAGTAAACTTGTCAAACTGATAACAGTAATCACATGGTGCGGACAAAAATCGTAGCAACAGCTTCAGTGACATCGTCCAGTTCCGTCGGAAATATCATGCCTGAAGTGTAACAACAGTCTTACAGTCCATCACTGAGTCCTTAATTATGGCTAACGTCAAACAACGAAGGCTTCTGTAAATGCTTGTTCGAAACAGGATTCAAGCTGGTCGGATGAGAGTCTTTCGTTTCCTAGAGTCAGCCGTCTCTCTGACTACGGCAACTGCCGCAATTCAGTCACAGGTGCACACCGGGAAATCCGAGTTTTTGATGAATCCTGATACGAACTGCACAGACACAGAAACTCCTGCGCAACACACGTGGCTGAGAAGTACTTCTCTAATCTTTTTTTTATTTTGAGTTCTTAGTTTTTTGATCGGTTTGATGCTGTCTTATCCCACTATATGCTGAGCTTTTCATCTCTACGTAACTAGTACACCCGCCATCCTTTATGGTCTTGGTGTACCTCTTCTCTATCCCCATCTACTCTTTGTAAGACTTCTTCATCTCTTACTTCATCTCTCCATTTAATTTTTAACGTTCCCTTCGATAGCACCACATTACAAATGATATCAGTTTCTGCTTATCTTGATTCCCGATGGCCCATGTTTCATTTTGGCAACAATATTGCCGCAGTGTACTATTCCCGTCAGATTATCAAAGTTAAGCGCTGTCGGGCTTGGCCGGCACTTGGATGAGTGACCATCCGGGCCGCCATGCGCTGTTGCCATTTTTCGTGGTGCACTCAGCCTCGTGATGCCAGTTGAGGAGCTACTCGAGCGAATAGTAGCGGCTCCAGTCAAAGAAAACCATCCGGTCAAAAAAAAAAAACCCCGGAGAGCGGTGTGCTGACCACATGCCCCTTCTATCCGCATCCTCAGCTGAGGATGACACGGCGGTCGGATGGTCCCGATGGGTCACTTGTGGCCTGAAGACGGAATGCTTGATGTTTCATTTCCGTACAATGCTGTGCACCAGATGTATGACTGATACCGGCAATTTTCTTTAGTTTCTTTCCCTATAATTCCATTTCAGCTTCGTGTTGTTATTATTTCCCTATATAAATCAATTTGTATTATAATTAGGAATACAAGGCGCGCAAAAAAATGGAAAATATTTCACGCCCCTTAAGACAGGCAATCCAACTTACATCATCTTAAGGTGCATCGATTATGTTCCAGGTGAGTTTTTTTTTGTCCGCCCTGTACCACGAGTACACAACCGTGAATCTTTAGTTTCTCTGGCCGTATCGAATATTCAAATGAATTGCAGGAATGCAGGCGGGTAGCGTCCTCCACAACCATCAGTATTTCGACAGGTTCACAACTCGTCATTTTAAAGGCACATATGAGACGAGAGACGCAGTGCATGGCAATTAAAGCCTCAGTGGCCGGGGGTTACGCCAATCACGAGCCAAAACATAGGTAGAACCCGCTACATATAACAAGCGCCACCCCACACGCAAATATGACCAACATCAGCAGGCGTTGTCGACCCTGAAATAATAATCAATCATTCGGCAATGTGCTCTCCACCTCTCCCTTCTCTCTCCTTGGTCAAACAACAGAGGGACGGACTTGGAGCTACTTGCTCACCCGTTGTAAATTAATAAATCACAATGACGCCTGGAATTTGTCATGCACAGCTCAACTGAAGTGCTACTTCTTTACCGTGTGTGTTGTCATTCCCGGCTGACGTAATCCTGACCACTGACGATTTAAGTTCCCTTAAAGAGTAATATGTAGTTTCATTCGTGCCTAGGAAATGACGAGGCGTTCAATTGTCGAAATATTGGCGGCTGCGATGAAGTTACCCGGCTGCATTCCCGGGATACACAGTTCTTAAAATACTGTTCCGTGCAACTGACAATCAGAACTTTATAAATATGGTGGACCAAACTTTATGAACCCACTGTTTGTTCTAATTTCAAAGATTTGGGAGTGCCAAATAATTCCACAATATTGGAAAGATGCCTGCATTTGCAACATCTGCAAAGGCAAAGATGACATTCTCACAGAGGAATATCTCTTCTCTCAGCATCAGGGAAAGTCCTGGCTCGCATACTCAACAACCGGCTAACGCGCCTTGCAGAAAAATTGCCACCAGAGACCCAGTGTGGCTTTCGCACGAACAGAGGCACAGTGGATGCCATATTTGTTATCAAACAGTTGCAAGAGAAAAGCTTATAGCAACATCAGCCTCTGTTCATGTGCTTTGCGGACCTGGAAAAAGCATTCGACCGAGTCCCACGGGAAGCTCTCTGGATTATACTAAAGAAAATCGGCTGCCCTAACAAAATTATTAACTTGATTAGACAGTTTCATGACAACATGATGGCAAAAATCCACCATACAAACGAGCTATCAGACCAGTTTCCCATGAGATCCTATGTAAAACAAGGCTGTGTACTGGCTCCCACACTCTTCTCACTTTATTTCGCAGCTGTTACGAGAAACGCGACCAAAGTCTGCAGTGGTGAAATGGGTCTTGACTCGAGAACAGACAAAAGAGTCTTCAACACCTCTCGCCTCAGAACAAAAAGTCGCGTAAATGAAATATCTATCTTAGAAATTCTATACGCAGACGACGTATGCATGATGGCTAATTCTCCTGAATCTCTCCAAACATACATGAACCTACTAAATGACTCCTGCACAAGATTTGGTTTAGTCATAAGCATCACCAAGACGCAAGTCTTCAACAAGCACTTACGGGTTCCAAGACAGACGACTGCAGTATTAAGTTGGACAACAAACACCTGGGAAACGTGTTACACTTTAAATACACACCTTGAAATGGAAAAAAGAACACATTGACACCGGTGTGTCAGACCCACCATACTTGCTCCGGACACTGCGAGAGGGCTGTACAAGCAATGATCACACGCACGGCACAGCGGACACACCAGGAACCGCGGTGTTGGCCGTCGAATGGCGCTAGCTGCGCAGCATTTGTGCACCGCCGCCGTCAGTGTCAGCCAGTTTGCCGTGGCATACGGAGCTCCATCGCAGTCTTTAACACTGGTAGCATGCCGCGACAGCGTGGACGTGAACCGTATGTGCAGTTGACGGACTTTGAGCGAGGGCATATAGTGGGCATGCGGGAGGCCGGATGGACGTACCGCCGAATTGCTCAACACGTGGGGCGTGAGGTCTCCACAGTACATCGATGTTGTCGCCAGTGGTCGGCGGAAGGTGCACGTGCCCGTCGACCTGGGACCGGACCGCAGCGACGCACGGATGCACGCCAAGACCGTAGGATCCTACGCAGTGCCGTAGGGGACCGCACCGCCACTTCCCAGCAAATTAGGGACACTGTTGCTCCTGGGGTATCGGCGAGGAGCATTCGCAACCGTCTCCATGAAGCTGGGCTACGGTCCCGCACACCGTTAGGCCGTCTTCCGCTCATGCCCCAACATCGTGCAGCCCGCCTCCAGTGGTGTCGCGACAGGCGTGAATGGAGGGACGAATGGAGACGTGTCGTCTTCAGCGATGAGAGTCGCTTCTGCCTTGGTGCCAATGATGGTCGTATGCGTGTTTGGCGCCGTGCAGGTGAGCGCCACAATCAGGACTGCATACGACCGAGGCACACAGGGCCAACACCCGGCATCATGGTGTGGGGAGCGATCTCCTACACTGGCCGTACACCACTGGTGATCGTCGAGGGGACACTGAATAGTGCACGGTACATCCAAACCGTCATCGAACCCATCGTTCTACCATTCCTAGACCGGCAAGGGAACTTGCTGTTCCAACAGGACAATGCACGTTCGCATGTATCCCGTGCCACCCAACGTGCTCTAGAAGGTGTAAGTCAACTACCCTGGCCAGCAAGATCTCCGGATCTGTCCCCCATTGAGCATGTTTGGGACTGGATGAAGCGTCGTCTCACGCGGTCTGCACGTCCAGCACGAACGCTGGTCCAACTGAGGCGCCAGGTGGAAATGGCATGGCAAGCCGTTCCACAGGACTACATCCAGCATCTCTACGATCGTCTCCATGGGAGAATAGCAGCCTGCATTGCTGCGAAAGGTGGATATACACTGTACTAGTGCCGACATTGTGCATGCTCTGTTGCCTGTGTCTATGTGCCTGTGGTTCTGTCAGTGTGATCATGTGATGTATCTGACCCCAGGAATGTGTCAATAAAGTTTCCCCTTTCTGGGACAATGAATTCACGGTGTTCTTATTTCAATTTCCAGGAGTGTATGTAGGTAGCCAAATTAGAAGCGACAACAGCCTGACAACAAAAATGGCTCGTATAGCCAATGCAGCCTCAGTTTTCGACAAACTGAATCACCGAGTATGGGAATCACATGATCTCAGACTAAAAACTAAAATTGCGGTCTACAAAGCAATAATATTACCAACTTTACTCTACGCCTCGGAAACCTGGTGCTGTTATAAAGCTGAAATTAGGAGGCTAGACACCTTTCATCTTCGCTGTCTGAGATCAATTCTCCGCATGAAATGTGAGGACCGTGTTCCAGACACGGAGATTTTAGGTCCCATGAAACTGCCTGGCACTGAAGCTCTCTTAATGAAACATCAGCTGAGATGGAGTGGCCTTATCATACTCATGGACGACAGTAGACTTCCCAAAGCGGTGTTCTACGCAGACCTCTCGTGTGGAAAGCGATATTAAGTCACCATGGATATTAAGACACCTGCGATATTAAGACACCAACAAATGCCACCTCACAGCCTGTAGCGTTCCGAGCAAACGTTGGAAGGGGCTTGCAAAGCACCGATCAGAGTGGCGATCAACTGGATACAATGAGTGTGGAACAATTCGAGCATATCCGCCTAGAGAACCTGGACGATAAACGAAAGCTCCGCAAATCTAAGCCCAAGCCTAATTACATCTGTACGTGTAACTCCAGTGGGCAACTGTACTGCACTTCGTGCGACCGGATCTTCAAAGCAAAGCTCGGTTTTGCAAGCCACAACCGAGCCCGCCACAATACAGACTAAACGACTGATGGAGTCGATGTCGCCGGACACGGCGAGGAGGACACGATTATGATGATGATTCTGCGCAGTAGCATAATTAGAGCATGGTTTATTTGTTCAGATGTAAGAGTTAATGTCTATAAATAAAAAACAGAGATGAAAAGAGTGGAACAAGAACGAAGAGATGGCGCTTTGCATCGAAGAAAAGAGTTGGAAGATTTTCATATTTCTGAAGCGATTTGAGCTTTGAGGCAACTATATTGTAATATACAGAATGTTTAAAAAAAGTCCCCTATTGTTACAGAACTACAAAAAATTAAAAAAAACCTTCGAAGGTATAACCAGTAGCCGGCCGCGGTGGTCTCGCGGTTCTAGGCGCTCAGTCCGGAACCGCGCGACTGCTACGGTCGCAGGTTCGAATCCTGCCTTGGGCGTGGATGTATGTGATGTCCTTAGGTTAGTTAGGTTTAAGTATTTCTGAGTTCTAGGGGACTGATGACCGCAGATGTTAAGTCCCATAGTGCTCAGAGCCATTTGAACCATTTATAACCAAAAACAAATATTTGTTGAGATATGGGCCGTTTTCTCCTGTGATGGCTATCTGTCTTTTGCCACTACAGCGGCTGCTCAGTGTGGGGACACTCCAGAAACTTGTGCATGTCGCCAATTGGCGTGGAACGCACCAATAATTTTAAATGTCCGCATAGCCATAAATTTAAGAGAAGCCATGCGACTAGACCTCCTCGCCCAATCCATTACTCATTAAACATTGGTGTTAGATACTGTCATGACATGCATAGAAAATGAGGTGGAGCCCCACCGTAGGGCACAGCTGTCATAAGAGTCTAAGACACCTAAAACGACGTACCACGAAGGAATTATCCGAATGGGACGGAAATCAGTAAACGTAACGTGTTCGTACAGTCAGACAAATGAATGCAGTTTTCGAAAAACTGGATACTTTATTCATCAGAAAGAGCTTCACAAACTGAGCAAGTCAATAGCACGTTGATAGGCCTCTGAGCCTTATGAAAGCAGTTTATTCGGCTTGCCGTTGATTGATAAGAGTTGTTGGATGTGCTCCTGAGGAATATTTTGGTATATTATGTCCAATTGGCGCGTTAGATAGTCAAAATACGGAGATGGTTGCAGGGCTCTGCCCATAATGTCCCAAAAGTTATCAGGTGCTGAGAGATCCAACGACCTTTCTGGCCAATGCAGAGTTTGGCAAGCACGAAAAGAAGCGATTCAAATTCTCACCGTGTGCGTGGAGGGCATTATCTTGATGAAATATAAGCCCCCTCTGGCTCGTCATGAATGGCAACAAAACGGGGCGTAGAATATCATCGGCGTACCGCTGTGATGTAAAGGTCCGCGGATGACAACAAAAAGGGTCCTGCTATGAAGTGAAATGGTGCTATAAACCATTACTCCTAGCTGTTGGACCGTATAGCAGGCGACCATTTGTTTGGTATCCCACTGTTGTCCAGTGCGTCGGCAGACACGTCTTCACCTTGGAATCTCAATAACTGGAGCACAGTTTTCATTGATGAGTCTCGCTACGAACTGAGCCCCGATCACCAGCGAAGACTTGTCTGGAGACGCCACAGACAGCGGTCGGATACCAACCTGACTGCAAAGGTCCCGAGTTCGAGTCTCGGTCCGGCACACAGTTTTAATCTGCCAGGAAGTTTCATATCAGCGCACACTCCGCTGCAGAGTGAAAATCTCATTCTGGAGACATACCCCAGGCTGTGGCTAAGCCATGTCTCCGCAACATCCTTTCTTTCAGGAGTGCTAGTTCTGCAAGGTTCGCAGGAGAGCTTCTGTAGAGTTTGGAAGGTAGGAGACGAGGTACTGGCAGAAGTGAAGCTGTGAGGAGGGGGCGTGAGTCGCGCTTGGGTAGCTCAGATGGTAGAGCACTTGTCCGCGAAAGGCAAAGGTCTCGACTTCGAGTCTCGGTCTGGCACACAGATTTAATCTACCAGTAAGTTTCATATCAGCGCACACTCCGCTGCAGAGTGAAAATCTCATTCTGGACCAACCTGACTGTCGCTCGCCACGCGGCCCGAAAACGAGTGATGGTCTGGAGTGCCATTTCTTTTCATAGCAAGACTCCTTCGGTTATAGTCCGCCTTACCCTTACGGCTCAGTGGTAAGTCGACGATGTTCTACAACCCATTTTGTTATCCTTCGTGCCAAAGTCATCCTGGACTTACATTTCAGTAAGATAATACCCGCAAGAGCACAGCGACAGTCTCTACCGCTTGTCTTCGTGAATGCCAAACCCTACCTCCGGCAGCAAGGTCTCCGCATCTGTCCCCATTTGTGAATGTTAGGAGCATTGTGGGCAGAACCCCCGCGCCCTCCCCCGACCAGATCGGGATGTTGACGACCTAACGCACCAGTTGGTCAGAATTTCGCACGATATCCCTAAGGAGGACATCCAACAAATCTATCAATCAATGCCAAGCCGAAAAACTGCTTGCATAATGGCCAAAGATGGACCAAGGCGTTATCCACTTGCTCAATTTGTGAAGCTGTTTCTCTTGAATAAATTATCCAGTTTTTGTTAAATTGTAATCACTTGTTTGTCTGCACATGTACATCACTACCTATCTCCGTCTCATTCGGATTATCCCTTTGTCGTGCGTCGGATTCTTTTTATTAATTTGCATGTATAAGAGCTTCGTCTGACGGGAGCGTCACAGTCAGAGGACTAAGTACAGAAACAAACACAACCAGTAAGAAAAGAGCAATAAACGTCAACAGGAACAGGAACGGCCTGCTTAGCTGAGTGGTAGGCTGCTTTCGTGCCGTGTTAGCTGTCCGGGTCCCATGACCAGATAGTGCGAATTTTTAAACAAAGGTGCATCTTCTACTGGCATTTATGTGAAGCGCAAATATGAAAAAAAAATAATTTGAAATGCTTTTTCATTCAAACACTCTTTATTAACAATCACTTACAAAATATGGATAATTAGTAATATCTATTTGCCATGAAAACGGGAATTCTATTGTGATATGTAATTAGAAGTAAAAAGACGCGTGTTTTCATAAAAAGTGAGAAATGTTAATTAACATATATTTGATGAATTTTCTATTTAAATGTCGTAGGTATTCGAACTGAAAGGGAAAAAATATATGACCAAAATGAGACTCGATGCAGCAATTACCAGTCTCGAGAGCTACCGATTTTTTGTTTTTCCATTTTTAAGTGTTTTACGCTTCACGGAAATTCTCTTAGAATATGCATCGTTGCTTAAATATTTGCATCTGTCGGGAATCGAACCCAGGCGACCGATGTGGCAACTGAATATTCTTCCATAACACAACATGGCCCACTGAAAAACCACCCTTAGTTTGGTCAGTTAAAGACGCTTCGAAAACTTCAAAGTCGATTTTCTCGAGAATTTTTTAGAATTTCAGTGTTCTGCTTTGGTTCATTGTTAAGATTCTGAACTTCATGCACCATTAACACAGAAAATTATAAAAGTCAGATCTTCTTGTGAGTGCTGACTGTTCTCGAAATAAATACAATAGTCGATATGTCATCAAATATTTGTTCCCTGACATACCTTTTAAAGTACCTTTTTTGTAGTTTTGACCAGTGATATCTTCCGTAAGGACACGGGACACTTTAAAAAAAACACGGTGTTTGTGGTTTTTCCACATGACAGGACGTAACAAAGTGATTGATAAAGGGTGACCTTTCAAGCCTACAAATATTTTTTTTGTTTCTTCGAGTCAGGCTGTAAGGTGTGTAAAGTGTAAAGAACTGCTCAGTTATCATGAGTACTTCGACTAAGCCCTAATTTATCCGCTATATTCTATTATATGAACTTCCATGATCCACTAATAAATTTCGTAACGCTATTTGATTACAAGTAAGCAAAAAAATTAATAACAGTTACAGAAACTTACAGAAAATCCGTGCAACGTGAAACTGACTTGCATAACTTATGTAACTGCACGTCAAATAGTGTGTAACACTCTTAAAAGTCTCTCAGAATTACGGGTTTAAATATGATTAAGTTGAAGCTAAACGCGGCGCTATGGGATGATTTCCCTTGACTATAATCACAATACATCAATCTGAAAATGGTCCAGCACAGAAATCACCTAACCGAAGTCACTGAGTAGCGATGCAACTCAAGGACATATCCGCACGTAATACTGCTGAGCTGTTGACTTCGGTACCGTGCTCTACACAAATTACTGCGTGAAAATATCTTGATGTTGTTGTGGTTTTCAGTCCAAAGACTGGTTTGGTGCAGCTCTCCATGCTACTGTGTCCCATGCAAGCCTCTTCATCTCCGAGTAACTACTGCAACCTACAGTCTTCTGAGTCTGCTTACTGCATTCATCTGTTTGTCTCCTCTGCGATTTTAACCGCTCCCCCTCCTCTCCATGCTTCCTCCACTGCTCAATTGGTGATCCCCTCATGTCTCAGAATGTGTCCTACCAACCGACCCTTTCATTTAGTCAGATTGTGCCACAAATTTCTCGTCTCCCCAATTTTACTCTTGAAAAGGAACTAAAAAATGTTGTAATTTAATCTCGAAGATACAAGAAGAAAATTTGTTCGACTGTCATACCACAGGAATACTCTAAAAAACTTTTTTATCATTGAGAGACAAAGGACTAATTTCGAGATTCTTTTATTACCTCCAGTATTAACTACCCTTTTTGTTATGATGTGCTGGCGTAAATTCGTACTGTATAGTTTCATGTCTATGTGTGTGTTAAATGAAGGTGTTAAATGATGAAAAATGTGTTTTATAATTTCTGTCAAGATCAAGCCTAAATCCCATACCAATGGAGTACAAATTATTCTGTTAATTCGAGAAGGCGAATTTTAGATGGAGGCGACGATCTTTACGACGGCGCTGCTCGGCAATGGAGGTACCTGATTGTGCTCACTACTTTCCTTTGGTGGCCGCTAAGATTAATTTCGATGTATTTTTGCCGAGACATTTAGAACCTGCAATCTTCCTTTTCGTATAAAAATAGGAGTCCGATTGAAAAAGAAATATTCTTAAATTTAAATAATTGCAATTCTTTTACCCAGGCCACGGGGAATGATAGAAAGTACGTGCCTCTACCCTGATTGTACGTTCGCAATCTCCGAGTGTGTTACGACGTAATTATTTTACACAAAAAAATTTAAGATAGATCTTTCTCATCAGATCGCAACCACTCGTACGCGAATGTACGTACCCTCTGAATGTGTCTAGTCAGTCGTGTGCATTGTTCTAAAGCTTTTCTGTTAATATTCTGTGGATTGCATCTCCGCAATTAATTTTTGTTTATGCCTCAAATCGCACTTCACGCAAAGTATTTATTACGCAAGTTTCAGGCTCCATTTAATGTCAAAAAATTCCGAAGTACGGCTGACTAATCAAACCGCTACAATAATTTCATATCTCTACAACTACAATAACAAAAAAACAATAACAAAAAACAATAACAGAGAGAGGGTACGTTACACTCAGTACCTCTTCATTAGATACGTGACCTACCCATTTACTCCTCGGCATTCTTCAGTAGCACCACATTTCAAAAACTGCTATTCTTTTCTTGTCTAAACTGTTTGTCGTCCATGCTTCACTTCCACACTTGGCTACACTCCATAGAAATACTTTCTGAAAGGGCTTCTTGACACTTAGGTCAATTGATGTTAACAGGTTTCATCGACGAAACACACCTTTCATAACGTGAACCGTGAACGTTTGTACATGAAGAGAGAGGGATACTGCAAGGCGCCACTGAGGTTAAAGCTCTACTCAATTTAATTTGCATTGAGAATACCCGCTCAAGGTGCAGGTCCTCTCCACCCCCCTCCCCCCCACCCGTCCTCGGTGCAGATGTCCAGATGTATTTAAATGAAAGGAAACGGAAGAAAAGCTTGGTCCTAAAACGAGAACGGTAGCTGTGCACCCTAACAACCATTAATAATTACTAAGTAGCCATGGCGAGTCTGTGAGCTATAATGAAACAAGGATTACAAATCACGTACATTTATTGATTACAAATTCAAATAATAGTGCTCAGAACAAATACTGGATCAAATAAGTCGTACTCATGAACATGAATCGAATTTATAGCAGTCATAGAAAAACAAGGTTTCTCTACACATCTCTCAGTAATCCGTTAAAAAACCCGAAATACAGGAGGGAATGACGAAACTGAACACGTAAAGCTTTATCCTAATTAACGACGACGCAGACCTTTAATCTGCATCTATCTTACTAAAAGTAATCGATCTTGGAACCTTCGCAGTAGCACGCGACTAAATACACCCGGGACTACGCTTGCAGTTCACCATCAGTCCAACAAGCGAAATGAAAGCAATTTAAGCGTGCACCTTCTAATAGCTCCTGACTGAAATACACTGCTGGGAAAAATTAATACATCCTTTTAGAAGTTTCAAATTCACTCAAGATTTACTGCTGCAAGAGTGCGTATGGACTACGTGAAATGATTACTTTTACAGTTAAATTGCACATACAGTTGTGAGATACCAGGCATCGACTCATGACGAAACATCCAACAAAGTAAGAGCATATGGACTATCAGACCAATTGTGTGATTGGATTGAGGAGTTCCTAGATAACAGGACGCAGCATGTCATTCTCAATGGAGAGAAGTCTTCCGAAGTAAGAGTGATTTCAGGTGTGTCGCAGGGGAGTGTCATAGGACCGTTGCTATTCACAATATACATAAATGACCTGGTGGATGACATCGGAAGTTCACTGAGGCTTTTTGCAGATGATGCTGTGGTGTATCGAGAGGTTGTAACAATGGAAAATTGTACTGAAATGCAGGAGGATCTGCAGCGAATTGACGCATGTTGCAGGGAATGGCAATTGCATCTCAATGTAGACAAGTGTAATGTGCTGCGAATACAAAGAAAGAAAGATCCTTTATAATTTAGCTACAATATAGCAGGTCAGCGACTGGAAGCAGTTAAGTCCATAAATTATCTGGGAGTACGCATTAGGAGTGATTTAAAATGGAATGATCATATAATGTTGATCGTCGGTAAAGCAGATGCCAGACTGAGATTCATTGGAAGAATCCTAAGGAAATGCAATCCAAAACAAAGGAAGTAGGTTACAGTACGCTTGTTCGCCCACTGCTTGAATACTGCTCAGCAGTGTGGAATCCGTACCAGATAGGGTTGATAGAAGAGATAGAGAAGATCCAACGGAGAGCAGCGCGCTTCGTTACAGGATCATTTAGTAATCGCGAAAGCGTTACGGAGATGATAGATAAACTCCAGTGGAAGACTCTGCAGGAGAGACGCTCAGTAGCTCGGTACGGGCTTTTGTCAAAGTTTCGAGAACATACCTTCACCGAAGAGTCAAGCAGTATATTGCTCCCTCCTACGTATATCTCGCGAAGAGACCATGAGGATAAAATCAGAGAGATTAGAGCCCACACAGAGGCATAGCGACAATCCTTCTTTCCTCGAACAATACGAGACTGGAATAGAAGGGAGAACCGATAGAGGTACTCAAGGTACCCTCCGCC
The DNA here is from genome assembly GCF_023864275.1 of Schistocerca cancellata. NCBI lineage: Eukaryota > Metazoa > Arthropoda > Insecta > Orthoptera > Acrididae > Schistocerca > Schistocerca cancellata. The sequence goes on along the minus strand of NC_064626.1, from coordinate 1,055,702,964 downwards.
ACACACCGTCAGGTGGCTTGCGGAGTATGGATGTAGATGTAGATGTAGATCCACATTAGTACCTTTACAGTTCAATAGTACATGCGGTTGTGAGGTATCAGGTATCGACCCATGATGAAACATCCATATTAGTAAATGGTGTAGCCTTCAGAGGCGGCAATGCAGGCGCTGACTCTGGCATCGTGCAGATGACGAACAGTCCTGGGATACGTTGTACCACGCCTGCTCGACCTGTTCACGTGCTTCAGTAAGATCTGTTGGCTGACGAGTCACCAGAGTCTCTTCTTTTCCCCTCATATCCCATGCGTGGCTCGACTAGAGACATGTCCACAGATCTTGCTGGCCGGGGAAGTTGCTACACTTCTTGCAGAACAGTGTGTGGGCATGCATTATCCTGCTGGGACAGCACATCATCTTCCTGTCGAAAAAAGAACGGCAAAAGGATGGGTCTAACAACACTCTGCACGTACCCAACCAGAAACATCAAAGGTGAACAAGACTTGTAGTTTATCGCAGTCCAGAGCATGAGACCTGGTTGGTTGATCTGGGGGAAGGGACCAAACAACGAGGTCACCAGCCCCATCGGATTAGGGAAGGAAGTCGGCCGTGCTCTTCCAAAAAAAACATTCCGTCATTTGCCTGAAGCGATTTAGGGAAATCACGGAAAACCTAAATCAGGATGGCCGAACGCGGATTTGAACCGTCATCCTCCCGAATACGACTCCAGTGTGCTAACCACTGCGCCACCTCACTCGGTCATGAGACCTGGGGTGGGGCCAGTGTGGTTCAAATGGTTCAAATGGATCTGAGCACTATGGGACTTAACATCGATGGTCACCAGTCCCCTAGAACTTAGAACTACTTAAACCTAACTAACCTAAGGACATCACACACATCCATGCCCGAGGCAGGATTCGAACCTGCGACCGTAGCAGCCGCGCGGCTCCGGACTGAGCTCCTAGAACCGCTAGATCACCGCGGCCGGCGGGCCAGTGTGTTTTGGACGATTGCACTCTACGAGACAGCGCTCACCAGGTTTACATCGAACGTGCAAACGACCAGCACTTGCCTGCAGCCAGAATCTGCTTTCATCGCTGAAGACCACGGCGTGCCATTCCATGTTCCAAGTGAAAGTCTGACGGCACTAGTCGAGCCGTGGACGTCGATGCTGTGACTTGAGTGGAAGTTGGGCTAGACGTGTGCGTGTGCGTGCCTGTGATTCTACTGCTAATAACTGATTCACAGCAGTTCGTCTTGACACGTCTGGGCTCACAAGCCTTCTTATCTGTGGTAGCTGTACCATCTTCCACTGCTGCCCTTAACTCCCTCCCCCCCCCCCTCCCCTCCTTCCTCTGACGCTCCTGGACAGTGTTCTGCTGCGGTGACGTCCAAAACCTCGCCGTCTACGGGTCTGAGAATTTTCGTGTGACCACTGATACCAGCATCATTGCTTGTGTGGCAATTCTCCGGCAGGACCATCCTGCCACTCGAAAGGACACAATTTGACCACTTTCGAACACTCTCAGTTGCCTGTAGAAAGAACAAGTCTCTCTCCGTGGCATGTTTGCCTACTTGCTTCACATTTTGCACCGCAATGGCTAAGAGCATTTCCTATTAAAGTATTGTAGACACAGAGGCTATGCCACTACGCTCTCTATTGGTGGACGACGTTGAAACCACCATCAGTACAACTACAATGTAAATGGGCTGCTTCTGTGTTGGCAGCGCTGTGTAACGCTTTGCATTGGATCTCTGACTGCGCTTTCTTTGTAAGAGACGCTGTGGCTGGTTGGACTCCTTGTTGGACGTTAATCGCCAGTAGTGTTGGGCAGTTGGAAGTTAGTTGCCAACAGTGATGGAAGTACTGTTGGACAGTTGGAGGTGAACGGCCAGCAGTGATGGATGTTAGATGTGAGAAGTTAGTATTGATGGAGGGTAGAGGTCTGAAGTGTTAGCGTAGGCTAACGATCTCGAAGTATCCGACTTGGAGACTGAAAATTATTCATAATTATGTATCCTTGTACTGGATGCCAATGACGATTTATATTCGTGTTTGAACTGGATGTCACATTATTAAGGTAAAAAAGTACATTATTTGGTTTGCAACAAAATCTTTCCTTTGCTAACCACATGCCTGTTACTAGTTAGTGGCTTTAGTAGTTAGAATCTTTTATTTAGCTGGCAGTATTGACGCTCGCTGTATTGCAGTAATTCGCGTAATGAAGATTTTTGTGAGGTAAGTGCTTAATGAAATGTATTGGTTATTGTTAAGATTTCTTTTTAGTCAGAGCCATTCTTTTCAATTAATTATTTGAAGTCAGCGTTATCCCTTTTTTGAGCAGTCAGATTGCGTTGCGCATTGTGGGTCAGTGTTGACATGATAAGAATAAGTAAAGAAAAAGTAGGTTCACTTGCATTCAATTTCACTCAGCAGTTTAAGTAAAATATTTATTAAAGAAGTTTCACTATGCCCCCAGTGGCACATGCCGTCATTGGATCAGAATCGACGTCCTGTTTCCACGTGTACTAATTCTTTTCTGGCAGTGTATTTTACATGTTGCCTATTAATAACCACTGCAAATAATTGTAATAGTCTCACCAAATCTCCAACTGCAAACGCCGCCTCCGACCAACTTACAGTTCACAGACGCCACGTGCAGAACACAAGTATGATTTAAATTCAGTCTTCTGCATGGCCTCTCAACCGCCGAAGCGCCTAAGTTGGAATCGAATGGGGCTCGCCAAAGACGCAACATGCAGTGCTGCACGAAGAGACAGCTCAAAGACCTTGCGTGACTAACCAGTACCGAGGATATCTCTGCGAAAAAAAATACGAATAAAATGAAAGAGCTGTTTAACATGCTTTTTTCCAAACTCATGTCAGCAGGGTATGTTCCTGAATTCCTCTGTGTGCGAGAAATGATGTTTGTTGATACGCGTCGACGATTACAGCTCTGTTACTGGAAACCAGACAAAGGGTGTCAAAGAAATAGATTTTGCGTTACAGCAGAGAAAACGAGATGTACTGAGAGACGGGTTCTTTTTAAATCGATCATGCAGGGTTAATAGTCCACAAAACGAAGAGCTTCAGGGCAATATCGTTCGAAACAAATCAACGGTTTACGAGTATCGAATATGCACGATTTCTGTTGCGTTTGTACGACAAAGAACAAACAAAATGTCTGTGAAAGTTTTTCAATTCTAATGTTGCAACCATACACCCCACCAAACTCCTCATACTGGCCTACTTCATACATACGTTTATATGAAATGACAAAATTTGCATTCAAAGAAACTTTCTGACACTTTATAACACGGTTTCAAGCCTAGACCCTTTACATCTCAGGCAAATGCTCCGAGCTGTAGAGACATGACACTTTAACACAAATAACTGCCACCAGTCACATTTATATATATTTTATGTTTAACTTAACATAAAGCTATGAGTTTCGAGCATATTCTACTCCTCTTCAGGTGTGTATATATACAGGCATATGTTATTAAATTAAATTATATAACGTCATAAGTACCCCAAATTAACAAAGAAATAATAAAGTTACAACTCACTGCTTGCATTCCTTTCACAGGCAAACTCTCCTACAAAACACGAAACATTTTCAGACTACATAACATTAAAATTGCCTTCACAACACATAACAAATTGCAACAAACACTGAGATACAATATTAACACACATAAACACTCACAATCAGGCATTTATTAAACAGTATGTGGTTCCTGCAAGCTCGCATGGAAAGATATACGAGGGTGTTCGATTTCTCCGCGAATTGTACGAGATTGGAATAATAGAGAATTATTGCGAAGGTGGATCGATGAACCCTTTGCCAGGCACCTAAACGTGATTTGCAGGGTACCCATGTAGATGTAGATGCAGATGCAAAGTCTTCTTTGTAGGCCAAACCGGGCGAGACTTCCAAAAAAGATATAACGAACATATAAACGCCTACCATACTAACAAGTACAGTTAACCAAAATAGCCACCCATATAAAAGACACAGGGCACCCAGTCCATGATACTGCACGTGATCATCATATATTACATAAAATGGGCAAGAGACAACATATGAACTTATATGAAGAATTGGAAATATTCATTCATGGCTCGTTACTAAAGGATAAACCTTAAAGTAATAATATGAACTTATTTATAAACTTCTCCAATGTTGAATGCCTATGTCATTGAAAAAACAATGTCTTCACCAACTAATCACCTAATATGTGCCGTGACATAAATATATCTAGATGTAAATGTTTCATCTTCACTGTATACTATAGGTGCAGCAGTAGATACTTTGTTATCTTAGCTTTTGAGACTCCTTGGATTGATGTAAACAAGTGATTGTGAAAGAGTTAAGTTGTGATGTACTTGTTGCTGTGCTCTATGTGCCAGACACCGAAACTGCCAACAAAACTGTACGTAAATGCACTAACAAAATGATTAATCATGTTTATTCCATAATGTACACACTATAACATATATGTCTTCCTGAACAGGCGTCTTTTTCAACACCCGATATCACTGGCACACACAGTAAAGGAAGCTATCCTCACTTCATATTATTACAATGTAAAAGTAAACTATAAATGCACCTGACGATAACAGAATGCTATCTAAATGCGCTGTGTTAACGAAATATTAGTAATAAGTGACTATTGCAGTATATTTTATTTCATAAAAATCTTACAATACGGTCGCAGCCCTTAATTAACACCCATATAACAAGGATAAATTTGGATTTGTGCACTTTTCTGTTAATGTAGTGGCTATTGGAGTACGTAGGACGGGGCAGGTAGAAGAGTGTGCTAAAAACTGACGTCCATTGATATCTGCTGCATTGTTTTGATTTGGAGCCCAATAAGGTATCTGTCATTGTCTGTTGAGTTGGGGAACGTAGCATGTGTGGCAAAAATGCAGACAGTTTTGCGCTAATTGTTATGGTGCAATATTGGTTTGGTACACTTTTAACATGTCAGTTTTGCACTTACGATTTTCCATAGTTTCCATAGTTTCAATTGCATTGTATTTAATTTTGGTACACTAGCGGCACTGTTGGATAACATTACTCTCTAGCACAGACATTGCCTTCGATGTGTTTCAGAGCACAACAAGTTATTAAATGGATCTAAACACTAGATAGTTATAAAAATTCGATGACCTTGCGGTGTGTGGCTGGGTATCGACTATCTTTTTATTCAGAACAATAGTAACAGTTCGGTAATCATTTGTTCCAAACTAGCGCATCTTAAATCTATTGCATTAAAAGTGGCTTCAGTCTACTAAGGATTCTATGAGTTTTTAAACCCATTTATCTCACTAAGAAAATTATTTAAATTTTTTGTATTAAGAACGAATATTTCCATTTCTTCCATAATATCTACACTCCTAGAAATTGAAATAAGAACACCGTGAATTCATTGTCCCAGGAAGGGGAAACTTTATTGACACATTCCTGGGGTCAGATACATCACATGATCACACTGACAGAACCACAGGCACATAGACACAGGCAACAGAGCATGCACAATGTCGGCACTAGTACAGTGTATATCCACCTTTCGCAGCAATGCAGGCTGCTATTCTCCCATGGAGACGATCGTAGAGATGCTGGATGTAGTCCTGTGGAACGGCTTGCCATGCCATTTCCACCTGGCGCCTCAGTTGGACCAGCGTTCGTGCTGGACGTGCAGACCGCGTGAGACGACGCTTCATCCAGTCCCAAACATGCTCAATGGGGGACAGATCCGGAGATCTTGCTGGCCAGGGTAGTTGACTTGCACCTTCTAGAGCACGTTGGGTGGCACGGGATACATGCGGACGTGCATTGTCCTGTTGGAACAGCAAGTTCCCTTGCCGGTCTAGGAATGGTAGAACGATGGGTTCGATGACGGTTTCGATGTACCGTGCACTATTCAGTGTCCCCTCGACGATCACCAGTGGTGTACGGCCAGTGTAGGAGATCGCTCCCCACACCACGATGCCGGGTGTTGGCCCTGTGTGCCTCGGTCGTATGCAGTCCTGATTGTGGCGCTCACCTGCACGGCGCCAAACACGCATACGACCATCATTGGCACCAAGGCAGAAGCGATTCTCATCGCTGAAGACGACACGTCTCCATTCGTCCCTCCATTCACGCCTGTCGCGACACCACTGGAGGCGGGCTGCACGATGTTGGGGCGTGAGCGGAAGACGGCCTAACGGTGTGCGGGACCGTAGCCCAGCTTCATGGAGACGGTTGCGAATGGTCCTCGCCGATACCCCAGGAGCAACAGTGTCCCTAATTTGCTGGGAAGTGGCGGTGCGGTCCCCTACGGCACTGCGTAGGATCCTACGGTCTTGGCGTGCATCCGTGCGTCGCTGCGGTCCGGTCCCAGGTCGACGGGCACGTGCACCTTCCGCCGACCACTGGCGACAACATCGATGTACTGTGGAGACCTCACGCCCCACGTGTTGAGCAATTCGGCGGTACGTCCACCCGGCCTCCCGCATGCCCACTATACGCCCTCGCTCAAAGTCCGTCAACTGCACATACGGTTCACGTCCACGCTGTCGCGGCATGCTACCAGTGTTAAAGACTGCGATGGAGCTCCGTATGCCACTGCAAACTGGCTGACACTGACGGCGGCGGTGCACAAATGCTGCGCAGCTAGCGCCATTCGACGGCCAACACCGCGGCTCCTGGTGTGTCCGCTGTGCCGTGCGTGTGATCATTGCTTGTACAGCCCTCTCGCAGTGTCTGGAGCAAGTATGGTGGGTCTGACACACCGGTGTCAATGTGTTCTTTTTTCCATTTCCAGGAGTGTATTTTTTTAATACTGGTACTTCGGGTATTGTGCAAACTTTCCAGATTGTCTTAGATTTTTGGCAACTGTTGCTATTGTTGATCTGTTACTTTTTCCAGTCTGTAGCAATTCATGTCTCTTTCAAATCGTGGTCTGAAATATTTGCCAATCTGGACGATATAATTTTTATTAAGTTGGCTACAGGTAATTTTCCAAATGCCAGATGAGTCCAGATCTGTGCCTGTCGGTTTTATATTGTGAATAAGTTTTCAACTTGGGTTATTTCTTGTACTAGAGCTGATTTTTACATCTGTGTTTTTGAATACTCTAGTTAATTTATCAGACATTAGAGTAATATACGACATTTCTACATATTCATGTGCTAGAGCACTGTCAGTCGCGAGTTTGTTTGTACAGTTTCTTTCTTATTCTTCTTTATTCCCATAGATTGTGGCTAAACCATTCCTTCGAAATATCCTTTCTTGCAGGAGTGCTAATTCCAAGGAACGTCTGTGAAGTATGGAAAGCAGGGCACGGGGAACCGTAAAAAGGGCTGAATAGAACCCGTTTTCAGGTTCAAAAGAAAAAATCACCGGCGATAGTTTTATTATCAAAAATTATTATAACTACACTCCTGGAAATGGAAAAAAGAACACATTGACACCGGTGTGTCAGACCCACCATACTTGCTCCGGACACTGCGAGAGGGCTGTACAAGCAATGATCACACGCACGGCACAGCGGACACACCAGGAACCGCGGTGTTGGCCGTCGAATGGCGCTAGCTGCGCAGCATTTGTGCACCGCCGCCGTCAGTGTCAGCCAGTTTGCCGTGGCATACGGAGCTCCATCGCAGTCTTTAACACTGGTAGCATGCCGCGACAGCGTGGACGTGAACCGTATGTGTAGTTGACGGACTTTGAGCGAGGGCGTATAGTGGGCATGCGGGAGGCCGGGTGGACGTACCGCCGAATTGCTCAACACGTGGGGCGTGAGGTCTCCACAGTACATCGATGTTGTCGCCAGTGGTCGGCGGAAGGTGCACGTACCCGTCGACCTGGGACCGGACCGCAGCGACGCACGGATGCACGCCAAGACCGTAGGATCCTACGCAGTGCCGTAGGGGACCGCACCGCCACTTCCCAGCAAATTAGGGACACTGTTGCTCCTGGGGTATCGGCGAGGACCATTCGCAACCGTCTCCATGAAGCTGGGCTACGGTCCCGCACACCGTTAGGCCGTCTTCCGCTCACGCCCCAACATCGTGCAGCCCGCCTCCAGTGATGTCGCGACAGGCGTGAATGGAGGGACGAATGGAGACGTGTCGTCTTCAGCGATGAGAGTCGCTTCTGCCTTGGTGCCAATGATGGTCGTATGCGTGTTTGGCGCCGTGCAGGTGAGCGCCACAATCAGGACTGCATACGACCGAGGCACACAGGGCCAACACCCGGCATCATGGTGTGGGGAGCGATCTCCTACACTGGCCGTACACCACTGGTGATCGTCGAGGGGACACTGAATAGTGCACGGTACATCCAAACCGTCATCGAACCCATCGTTCTACCATTCCTAGACCAGCAAGGGAACTTGCTGTTCCAATAGGACAATGCACGTCCGCATGTATCCCGTGCCACCCAACGTGCTCTAGAAGGTGTAAGTCAACTACCCTGGCCAGCAAGATCTCCGGATCTGTCCCCCATTGAGCATGTTTGGGACTGGATGAAGCGTCGTCTCACGCGGTCTGCACGTCCAACACGAACGCTGGTCCAACTGAGGCGCCAGGTGGAAATGGCATGGCAAGCCGTTCCACAGGACTACATCCAGCATCTCTACGATCGTCTCCATGGGAGAATAGCAGCCTGCATTGCTGCGAAAGGTGGATATACACTGTACTAGTGCCGACGTTGTGCAAGCTCTGTTGCCTGTGTCTATGTGCCTGTGGTTCTGTCAGTGTGATCATGTGATGTATCTGACCCCAGGAATGTGTCAATAAAGTTTCCCCTTCCTGGGACAATGAATTCACAGTGTTCTTATTTCAATTTCCAGGAGTGTATTAGCGTGATGGAAGTTCTATTATTAAAAATTATTGTTATGGCAACAGACGTACGGAAATGTGTAAAGTTCCATTTCTGACAATACTATCGTTTCTATATTTTTTCGCCTAAAAGGTGCTAGGCTATCTAGTGAAACTTCATTATCGTTATCATAAAATCTGGTATGTAGCCATACAATTTGTGTTCTGAAAACCCTTATTCCGACATGTCAGTATTCAAACATTTTCTGAAACTTCCTACTATATTTTCAAACATGTCCCAACAGTTATACTGTAATACTCCTGCATGCAACAGACAACTTGCCACGTCTTGCCGCTGCAGCAGCATGAGTATTCTGCATCCACCAACATATTGAAATAATTCAAAAGAAATACTGCGATCCATGTAGAGAGTGCTATGCATGTAACGCATGATCACAAGTACTGATACAACTAGTCCCCTTTCTCTTTTTTACAGAAATTAAATGGTCAGGAAGGGTTTAGTCAACAAGTCTTAAGTGGTGTGAAATGAAAGGAATCAATAAAAACTATTAATTTACAGTATTCTTAAATTGACGATTCACACATTGAAAAGCTTTCCTCACACATTTCTTCTGCTCGGACAGTTTGATTAGAAAAATGTTTTCAATCAATAATCACGTATCTGGTCACAACAAAGATTTGAATATTACTTTCAACATATGTATACACAAATCTGACAAAATCCCTGCAATCCGCAAGCGAACAACAACTACGCACAGCAAAAATTTAAATAACCAGAAAATCTCGATTAATACAGAAATTTCCTCTGGTACCAGTAGCACAGTGAGAGCAGGCTGCGACCTCTTCTGACGAGCGTCTTCTCTGCGTCCAACAACCCTCAACAACTTTTCCCTACCCCTAAATCGTTTCAGGCAAATGCCGGGATGGTTCCTTTGAAAGGGCACGGCCGATTTCCTTCCCAATCCTTCCCTAACCCGAGCTTGCGCTCCGTCTCTAATGACCTCGTTGTCGACGGGACGTTAAACACTAACCACCACCAACTGTTCCCTACCATTCAGAGTAACAGTACCTCAGACTAAGAATTTGTGTACGCACGCAACAGCAGACTCAATAGCCAACTTCCCAAAAAAAGATACGAAAGTCCTACTTTCATTCTTACCACGTATCTTACTTGAACTAAAACAACTCAGCTTAGATTGATACAGATGAAGTAGGCAAATTCAGCAACATATCTGATATTGGTGATAGAACGATCAAAACCTCTACAGAGAATGCCGCCGACATTGAAACCTATTAGACTGGTTCACTTCCAACCCAGACAAGCATATGTTTGAATGGTATTCCCATCTGTCTTCCGAGGAAGGGAGATTGTAGTTAACGTCCCGTCGGCAGCGAAGTCATTACAGGCAGAGCACAATCTCGGAATGATTCAACTCTGGCGAAGAAAATCAGCAGTGCCCTTTTGATAGGAACCATCCTGGCATTTGCCTGGAGCGGTTTATGTTCAAAATGGCTCAAATGGCTCTGAGCACTATGGGACTTCACTTCTAAGGTCATCAGTCCCCTAGAACTTAGAACTACTTAAACCTAACTAACACACATCCACGCCCGAGGCAGGATTCGAACCTGCGACCGTAGCGGTCGCGCGGTTCCAGACTGTAGCGCCTAGAACCGCTCGGCCACTCCGGCCGGCGGAGCGATTTAGGGAAACGACGTAAAACCTAAGTCTGAATGGCCGGATGTGGATCTGAACTATACTCCTCCTGAATGTGAGTCCATTACGCTAACCACTGCGCCACCTCGCTTGATGTTTGTCTTGCGGCATGACAGCACAGAACTTTTTTGGAAGTTTCATTTCTATTTATCACATTGCATCTATTCAACACATTTTACGGTGCTGGCGTACGTAAATCTGCGAGGGTGGGTGAAAGCTGCAAATCTTCACACACTCCGAAGCAGAGCGAAAAAGCATTCTGGAAACAAACGCATAGTCTGTGTCTAAATCATTCGTTCGGAATATTCTTTCCTCCAGGAGTGCAACGTATTAAGGAGAACTATGAAAGTGAGCTAGCTGAAGAAAAGGTACTGGCGGGAGTGAAGTTGCAAGAGCAGTTGTGGGTCGTGATGGGATGACTCAAAGGTCCCAGGCTCAAAGCCCTGCAGACGCACAGTTTTAATATGTGAGGAGGTTTCAAAGCAGCGTGCACTCAATTGCAGAGTACGAATTCATTCAAGATACTGCTAGTTCGTTCGTTGCCAGTATCCTCACTAGGTCTAGATCGTATACCTACCTATATAAAAAATATGTATGATAGCCAATACATTCAAAGAAGAGTGTCCATTTGTTTGTTTGTAATTCATAAAAACCACCAGTTTCACTCCGATCGTGATGAAATATTGCCTAATTTTACCTTCAAGACAAGATCAAGATCACAAAAAATGGCTCTGAGCACTATCGGACTTAACTTCTGAGGTCATTAGTCCCCTAGAACTTAGAACTACTTAAACCTAACTAACCTAAGGACATCACACACATCCATGCCCGAGGCAGGATTCGAACCTGCGACCGTAGCGGTCGCGCGGTTCCAGACTGTAGCGCCTAGAACCGCGCGGCCACTTCGGCCGGCAGCAAGATCACATCTGCATAAGATTTCGTAATTTGACTCGATGCAAATATGTGGGTAACGTATAAAGTGAAAAATCGTTATAAAAAATCTCAAAGTTCTTGGCCGGTTTCCTTCAAATTTCTATACAATCTACCAGTGGACACTTGAGCAGATGTAAACATTGTATAAATAAATTTATATAACGTATATAAAGGACAACCACTGTTACCAAACATTTCGAAAGGTGCTTGACCAATTTGTTTAAAGTTCTTGGCCGATTTACTTCAGATTTATACATTCAGATGAAACAATGAAGGAAATAATAGAAAAATTAACATACATCCTCAATTATGTACTGGAAGTACTTCGGTCTCTGTCTTCCTCTACAGTTTTTACCGTCTACAGCTCCCTCTAATACCATAGAAGTTATTCCATCATTTCTTAACAGATGTCCTACCATCCCATCCCTTCTTCTTGTCAGTGTTTCCCACGTACTCCTTCCCTTCCGATTCTGCAGAGAACCTCCTCATTCCTTACGTTATCAGTCCACCTAATTTTCAACATTCTTCTGTAGCACCACATCTCAAATGCTTCGATTCTCTTCCGTTCCGGTTTTCCCACCATCCGTCAATAGCCTTGCCCCAGTGATAGTACCGGCTACTGTCAGATCACCGAAGTTAAGCGCTGTCGGGCTTGGCTTACACTTGGATGGGTCACCGACCGGGTCTGCCGAGTGCTGTCAATAAGCAGGTTGCACTCAGCCCTAGTGAGGCCAATTGAGGAGCTACTTGACTGAGAAGTAGCGGCACCGGTAACCAAAACTGACAACGGCCGAGAGAGCGGTGTGCCTCTTGAAACACGTATGTAACATAGCAGCGATGGTGAGGCACGTTAAAATCTTTGACCAGAGAGCCTATTTTCGTGGTTAGTCTGCGCTTGACCGCGCGAGTGTTGCAAGCAGTTGGGCTGTACTCGTCCAGTTCTGTTGTAGTCGTCATGTAGAGCAGTACAGTGGTAGTCGTCGTGCAGTACGCTAGTAGTCGTCATGCAGAGCAGTCGGTCAGTAGTAGCAGCCCAGTGCAGTTGTGTGATGTAGTCTGTCGGCAACACTGGTCAAGATGCTGAATGAGGTATATTGTTAATTAAGGTAATCATCAGATAATGTAAAGTTTATTTATTGTAATTAATTTCCAACAAGTGCCCCAATAATAATTTTGATTTCAAAAGCAATTTTACAAAAAAATTTATTTAATTGAATTAACGATTTCATTCCACTTCCCTTAAAAAAAAAGTTTCAGTTAAATTTAAAAAAAAAGGAATATTATTATTTGCAATGCAGTTCCTCCAAGCTGTGCGCAAGAATAAGAGCAGAAATTTGACTAGCAGTTACAATGAGGTAAGAATTTAATTCTGATTTGCACAGGGCCAAAGACCGATATTTCGGTTTAATTGAATTATCATTATCACTGAGATTTCATTAGTACTGAATTGTTTTTCATTTTTGTTTGTGAGGAACTTATACTTGGGTCAGATTGCTAATTTTTGTTTAATTGTCATTGTCAGTAAACTTCTTTGCTGGGAGATTACGTTAGGTTGTATTCTTGTTAACATTCAAATTATTGTCCGGTCAACATTCTTGTGGGAAGGTTTCACTTGGCTCCCATTTCTATATAATATTGTCTTGTAAATTTTTCTGGGGAGGTTACACTCTTCGTGTCCGCTTCCGGTGACGCCTAAGGCCCGAGGATGACATGGCGGCTGCTCGGTACCGTTGAGCCTTCCAGGCCTGAATGAGATTTTCACTCTGCAGCGGAGTGTGCGCTGGTATGAAACTTCCTGGCAGATTAAAACTGTGTGCCCGACCGAGACTCGAACTCGGGACCTTTGCCTTTCGCGGGCAAGTGCTCTACCAACTGAGCTACCGAAGCACGACTCACGCCCGGTACTCACAGCTTTACTTCTGCCAGTACCTCGTCTCCTACCTTCCAAACTTTACAGAAGCTCTCCTGCGAAGGTAGGAGACGAGGTACTGGCAGAAGTAAAGCTGTGAGTAGCGGGCGTGAGTCGTGCTTCGGTAGCTCAGTTGGTAGAGCACTTGCCCGCGAAAGGCAAAGGTCCCGAGTTCGAGTCTCGGTCGGGCACACAGTCTTAATCTTCCAGGCCTGTTCGAACGGTGTTTGATTGTTTTCTTTCTTTTTTCCCACTGTCCGTGTTTGACTACCGTACAATGCTGTCTTCCAAATGTACATTCTCAGAAATTTCTTCCTCTAATCAAGGGCTATGTTTCATAAAAGTAAACTTCTTTGAGCCAAAAATGCCCTTTTTTCCAGCGCTAGTCCGCTTTTTGTGTCCTGTTTGCTTCGTCCGTCATCGGTGGTTATTTTGCTGCCTAAGTAGCAGAATTACTTAACTTAGTCTTCTTCGTGACCATTAATCCCGATATTGAGTTTCTCGCTGTTCTCATTTCTGCTACTTCTCATTACTCTCGTCTTTCTTAGATTTAGCTCAACCCATATTCTGTACTCATTAGACTGTTCATTCCATTCAGCAGAACCTGTAATGCTTCTTCAATTTCATTGAGACAACAATGACACCAGCGAATCTTAACACTGGTATCCTTTCACCTTAAATTTTAATTCCACGCTTGAACCATTCTTTTATTCCCACCATTGCTTCTTCGATGTATAAATTGAACAGAAGGGGCGAAAGACTACATCCCTGCCTTACATTCCTTTTAATCTGAGCGCTTTGTTCTTGATCTTCCACTCTTATTGTTCCCTCTTGGTTCTTGCACATGTTGTATATATTGTATATTACCCGCCTTTCCCTGTAGCTACCCAATTTTTTTTTTCTCAGAATTTCGAACATCTTGCGCCATTCGACATTGTCGAACACCTTTTCAAGGTCGACAAATCCTAGGAACGGGTCCGGATTTTTCTTTAGTTTGCTTCCATTATCAAACGCAACGTCAGAAGTCGTCTCTGGTGCCTTTACTTCCCTAATGTGAAGCTGATTGTCATCTAACACATCCTCGATTTTCTTTTCCATTGCTCAGTATATTATTCCTGTCAGCAACTTGTATGCATGAACTCTCGCAACTGTCAGCACTTGCAGTCTTCGGAATTGTGTGGATGATGTTTTTTCCGAAAGTCTGATGCTATATCGCTAGACTCATATATTCTACACATCAGCGTGAACAGTCGTTTTTTTGTTGCTTCCACCAATGATTTTAGAAATTCTGATGGAACGTTATCCATCCATTCCGCTTTATTTGATCTTACATTGTCCAAAGCTCTTTTAAATTCTGTTTCTAATACTGGATCCCCTGTCTCTTCTGAATCTACTCATGTTTCTTCTTCTATCACGTCATCAGACAAGTCTCCCCCCTCATAGAGACCTTCAATGTACTGTTTCAACCTATCAGCTCTTCCCTCTGCATTTAACAGTGAAATTCCCATTGTGCTCTTACTGTTAACCAGGCTTGCTTTTAATTTCACCGAAGGTTCTTTTGACTTTTCTATACGCTACGTCAGTCCTTCCGGGAAATCTTTTTCGATTTCTTCACGTTTTTCATGCAGCCTGTTCGGCGTAGCTTCCCTCCACTTCCTAATTATTTCATTCCTAATGACTAGTATTTCTATGTTCCTAAAGTTGCCTGAACACTTTTGTTCTTCCTTCTTTCGTCGATCAAATGAAGTATTTCTTCTGTTAGCCATGGTTTCTTTGCAGTTTTCTTCTTTCTTCCTACGTTTTTCTTTCCAACTTCTGAAACTTCCCTCTTTAGTGATGTCCATTGCTCTTCAGCTGAGCTGCTTATTGAGCTATTCCTTATCACTGTATCTATAGCTTTGAAGGATTTAAAGCATCTCTCTTCATTCCACAACAATTCCGGTTCCCACTTCTTTGCGCATTGTTTCTTTCTGACTAATCCCTTAAATTTCAGCCTCCTCTTCATCACTATTAAACTGTATTCTGAGTCTATACCTGGTCGCGGGTATCCCTTACAATCCAGTATCTGATTTCGGAATGTCTGACTGACCATGATGTGGTCTAACCGAAATTTTCTCGTATCTTCCGGCCTTTTCTCAGTATACCTCCTCCTCTTGTGATTCTTAAACAGAGTATTCACTATTACAGACTAATATTTATTGCAGAACTTAAGTACTCTTTACCATTAGCAAACCCATATTCTCGCGTAACCCATTCTTGTAGTCCTTCGCCTACAACAGCATTCCAGTCCCCCATGACTACAGAGTTCCAACTCCATTTACGTACCGAATTACCCGTTCATTATCCTCATATATTTCATCTGTCTCTTCATCTTCCGCCTGTGACGTCAGCATGTATAGCTGGACTATCGTTGTCGGTGTTGGTTTGCTGTCGATTCTGATGAGAACAACCCTATCGCTGTATCACTGTACTGTTCGGAGTAACTCACTCTCTGCCCTATCTTCCTATTCGTCACGAACCCTACTCTCGCTATAGCATTTTCTACTGCTTTTGGTATTACTCTGCACTCATTTGACCAGCTTTCTCTTTTATTTTACTGGCTCCCACTATATCTAGATGGTGCCTTAGCGTTTCCCTTATCAGATTTACTACCCTCTCTTCCACGTCCAAACTTCTGACATTCCGCACCCCGACTCGTAGAACGTTATCGTTTCGTTGGCTATTCAATCGTTTCCTCATGCCCGCTTCCCCCTTGGCCGTCCCCTCCCGGAAACCTGGAAGGGGGAATAATCCGGAATTTTTTGCGATTGGAGAGATCATTATGACACTTTTTCAATTATACTCCACATGTCCTGTGGTTACACATTATATAACTTTAATGCAGTGCTTTCCATTGCCTTCTGCATTCTCATGCCGTTCATAACTGCTGATTCTTCCGTCTTTAGCGGCAGTTTCACACTCCAAGCACAAGAGATTGTCCTGAACCTCTGTCCACACTCCTCCTTTGACAAGCCGTTGGCAGAAGGGGCTTACTTCTTATGCAGGAAATCTTGTCCCGAGAATAAACTATAGTGGCTATGTGCGGCTTCAAGATACACTACTGGCCATTTAAATTTCTACACCACGAAGATGACGTGCTACAGACGCGAAATTTAACCGACAGAAAGAAGATGCTGTGATATGCAAATGATTAGCTTTTCAGAGCATTCACACAAGGTGGGCGCCGGTGGCGACACCTACAACGTGCTAACATGAGGAAAGTTACCAACCGATTTCTCATACACAAACAGCAGTTGACGGGCGTTGCCTGGTGAAACGTTGTTGTGATGCCTCGTGTAAGGAGGAGAAATGCGTACCATCACGTTGCCGACTTTGATAAAGGTCGGAGGATTGCAGCCTTTCGCGAATGCGGTTTATCGTATCGCGACCTTGCGTTGGCCGAGATTCAATGGTTGTTGGCAGAATATGGAATTGGTGGGTTCAGGAGGGTCATGAAGAACGTCGTGCTGGATCCCAACGGCCTCGTATCACTAGCAGTCGTGATGACAGGCATTTTATCCGCATGGCTTAACGGATCGTGCAGCCACGTCTCGATCCCTGAGTCAACAGATGGGGACGTTTGCAAGACAACAACGATCTGCACGAACAGTTCGGCGACGTTTGCAGCAGCATGGACTATCAACTCGGAGACCATGGCTGCAGTTACCCTTGACGCTGCATTACAGACAGGAGCGCCTGCGATGGTGTACTCAACGACGAACCTGGGCGCACGAATGGCAAAACGTCATTTTTTCGGATGAATCCAGGTTCTGTTTACAGCATCATGGTTGTGCATCCGTGTTTGGCGACATCACGGTGAACGCTCATTGGAAGCGTGTATTCGTCATCGCCATACTGGCGTATCACCAAGCGTGATGGTATGGGGTGCCATTGGTTACACGTCTCGGTCACCTCTTGTTCGCATTGACGGCAATTTGAACCGTGGACGTTACATTTCAGATGTGTTACGACCCGTGGCTCTACACTTCATTCGACCCCTGCGAAACCCTACATTTCAGCAGGATAATGCACGACCGCATGTTGCAGGTCCCGTACGGGCCTTTCTGGATACAGAAAATGTTCGACTGCTGCCCTGGCTAGCACATTCTCCAGATCTCTGACCAACTGGAAACGTCTGTCAATGGTGGCCGAACAACTGGCTCGTCACAATACGCCCGTCACTGCTCTTGATGAACTGTGGTATCGTATTGAAGCTGCATGGGCAGCTGTACATGTACACGCCATCCAAGCTCTGTTTGACTCAATGCCCAGGCGTATCAAGGCCGTTATTACGGCCAGAGGTGGTTGTTCTGAGCACTGATTTCTTAGGATCTATGCACCCATATTGCGTGAAAATGTAATCACATGTCAGTTCTAGTATAATATAGTTGTTCATCTGCATTTCTTCTTGGTGTATCAGTTTTAATGGCCAGTTGTGTAGTACCATCGAGCGTCAATAGATTGCGGGATGAGCGAAACCTCGAGAATTTGGCAGAAAGATGATCGCACCAAATGTAATACAGGCCATCGTCATCTCACGATATGTCGCAGATGAAGACGTATTCATACCCCACCTAGCGTTGATATCCAGTGTTTTAAATATGTGATTGCAGCTTCTCATGTAGCTTGCATTCGCAGTATGTGTTAACGAGTCACAGTGTCGCTCAGCTTGTGCAGCAAATATTAAACATCTCCGACAAAGCCATACAGTGCAGCTAGTCACTTTTATCGAAACGACGGGTGTGATTTTTAAACGTCATGAGACTAAGAATTACAGTAATCATCCTCAAGAAAGTGGTTTGAAAAAAAAAAAGAAGGGAACGAGTCAAATGCTACATTAATGTTTTGACCATTAAAACTTACTAGAGAGGTCCCATAAAGCGAAGCGGGTTTCCTGCTCTGTTGCTGTTACACCACCTCGACTTAACAAGACAGGGAAGAGCACGACAGAATGAAGAGGCACGTAAACGTTGAGGAGCTTGGAGCAGCTACCGCTAGATGACTCTCGCAACGGCCACCGCGACAGCCACCACGTGGTTTCTACATTCCCCGCTCGGGCGCTGGCATCACGACACAGCTGGTTAGAGCATGACCCGAAGTTTGCCGAAGCGGGCACGGAAAAGTCTGGCCGTGTCAGGCAAGCGGCTGTGCGAGTGTGTGTGTGTATGTTTACGTCTGTAACTTGAGTCGCGAGCAACAGTTAGTGGAGAGAGCCACGCAGAGGCGCGTCGCGGGGCAGTCGCAACCGGTCGCCCAGTCATCTCTTTCTCCTCCGCCGCTGTCCGCGCAGTTCGCGCGTAACAATTCGCCGAAGCAGCGCACGAGGTTGAGGAAGCTTTCTTAGCAGTGGGAACCAAACGAGTTCTTCCCCGTGCCCGTGTCCAGTCTTCACTTTTTTTTTTTTAATTAATTGCGCCGGTGCCTGCGGTTTCGCACGTGGCGGATTCTGCTCTCAGTGAATTTTTCCCGCCGTGCGGGCCCGGCCGAAGAAGTGATTGTTGGTTTTTGTTTTTGTTTTGCCTGTCTTTTTTGCGAGTGATTGTGGTGAATTAAAAGTGTTTGCATAAGAGGAGGGCATTGTCATCAAATTTTTTTGTGAGAAGTTTGCAAGCGGCGACGAGCGCTCGCCGCCAGTCGTCTTATTAATAACACGAGCGACCCTCATTGAATGGTGGAGTGACCCGGGATCCAGGATCACCGCACAACAACTGCGCCCTCGCCGCCACGCTGCCAGCTACACATGGTGAGTTTAGCCGACAGTTATACATGCACGCAATCCCCCATACAGCCTCGGCGCATTCGCGCGCCGCTGGGTGCCGTATTGTCGCGACAGGTGGCCGGCGCCAGTAGCTTTTGCAACCAGCGTGTGACCTTTGCCTAATACGAGAGACGGTGTCCGTCACAAGAAACAGAAAGGGGACATTACAGTTTAGTGTGTTGTGTACATACTGTGCATCACAAACTCTTAGGTTACGTTAGGTTAGGTTAATTTAGGTTAGGTTAGGTTAAAGACATTTAAGAAAAGAATCCGTCCGTGGCGTTGTTGGAGGGAAAACACAGCATTAATCAGACGCAATTCTCAGCTGATACTGGCGCGATGTTGAGATGCTTCTGAGGACGAACTTGTGTCTTAATTTTTGTACCACTTCGTTCCGTTTTTGTCAGACATGCTTTGTTATGAAAACTAATAATTTTTACCACAAATCAGTATCTGACAAGACTCGGCATGTACAAAATTATAATTACAACCACAAATGAAGTACTGAATATTCATTAAAAACATTACTCAACGTATAATAAAATTTGAAAGAAGAAAAGAGCCATATAAAAATCGTTGCTGAAGGTGTAATCCATGACACATGGATTACCCTGGACAGTTCTATGCTATTACGGTAACTGTTAACACTAGGCTCCACTATATATTTTGAACGCTAAACTGTTTGTTTGCATATCCTCTTCGTCGGCATCACTGATTCCAGATCAGTTTGTAAGTCCACAAAATTTTAGACGAAGACGTTGATAATGTAAGACAGATCTCTCCCACAAAAACGATTATTTACACAACAGCTGTGTCCCGACAATACTTCCAAAACAGATTACAGTCGAACAACCTGGCAGCATGAACAATATAGGTTCTTTGTTTCGCTGATAGTTTATTTATTGTTTACATTTCATCTGCAACAATAGACCTGTCTTATACTTTATTATAGTTGAAAGTACCATAGCGTAAAAGTCTTCACTGTTGTCAAATTTGCTTACATTTTAAAGTATTTAAAAATGTGTTGAAAAAATAAATCTCATAATATTCAATAACATAAATGTATCACCAACTTCTGAAATTTAGAAAATTACACATTCTTTCAAAAATAAAATCTCACTCGTTTCGATGGTGTTTCTAAGATTTATTCCCATATAATAAGCCCAGCCTTATTCGAAATATGTCATGTGTCACTAACACAAGGCATTTTTCCAGAGAGACTGAAATGTGTTAAACCCCTGTTCAAGAAAGGTGATATGAGAGATGTCAGTAACTACTGACCTGTTTCACTCTGACATCATCTTCCAAAATTTTTGAAAAGGTGATGTATTCCAAACTATGTGATGTATTCCAACTATCTCATCTTAGCAAAAATATTATCCTCAGCAAATCAATCATAGTTTCAGAAGAGTTGATCCACTGAGAATGCCATTTACAAATTCATCCACCAAATATTACAAGCATTAAATAATAAAATGGCGCCGGCTGTTATTTTCTGCGACCTATCTAAGGCATTTGACTGTAGGAATCGTAGGAAGCTACAAGATAACTCAAGTTTTGTGGCATTGATGGCATAGCCAACCAGTAGATCATGTCATACCTAAACAAAATAACGCAGGAAGTTGTGCTTAGCAGTTCTGCCAATATAGTTTGGGAATGTAATTCTGGCTGAGGAGAAACCATATAAGGGGTTCATTCCCTAAGGCTCAATCTTAGGTCCACTATTGTTCCTCTATATGGAAATAATCTTCCATCTAACACACAACAAACAGAGTTAGTTCTTTTAGCAATGGCACTAGTATTGTAATCAGTTCAAGCATACACACAACAATAGAAGAAATGTTAAACAAGGTTCTTAAAAGTATCATTGACTTGTTTTCTGGCAATGGTCTCATCCTCTGTTTTAGAAACGCACAACACATTCAGTTCAGCACGTTTATTGGTACTACACCGATGATAACACAAGGTGAGGAAATAATAAATAGGATGAAAACTTCAAAATTCTGAAGTGTCCATATTGATGAGAATTTGAACTAAAAAAAAACACATTTTGTAACTCCTAAAACAACTTAGTTCAGTCACATTTGTTCTCAGAACCATTGCAAGTCTTGGGAAGAGGTAAATCAGTAAGTTGACATATTTTGCATATTTTCATTCAAAATTGTCATCTGGAATGATGGTTTGGGGCAGATCATCTTTAAGAAAGAAAGTCTTAATTGCTCAAAAACGTGCTGTTAGAATATAATTTGCTGTGCTCACCCGCAGTCGTCTTGTAGACATCTGTTTAAGAAGTTGAGCATTCTGACTACTGTTTGCAGTATATTTATTCCTAAACGAAGTTTGTTGTAAATATAATCCACTACAGTTCAAAAGGAACAACGAAGTATATAATTACCATACCAGAAGGACAAAATCTCATTCATTACGTAATATTAAGATTGTCTTTGTCACAAAAACAGGTGAACAATGCTACAACTAAAATTTTTAATAACTTACACAGTGATGAAAAATGTGACAGCAAAGTGAAATTTGAAAACAAACTGAATAAGTTTGTCCTTGAGAATTCCTTCTATTCCGTAGAAGAATTTTTATTAATGTAATGTGTAAACGTGGATAGGAATTACTAACTCACATCTGTATAAAACAAATGATAAATTCCTTATAAATGTCAGCATGTAGCCATATTTACAAATTAATTTGCTGTATGAATGTAAAATGACTCGTTCCACAACATTATGATTTATCCAGCAGAACGATCTATGTAACATCAAACTAAAAATGGTTCAAATGGCTCTCAGCACTATGGGACTCAACTGCTGTGGTCGTAAGTCCCCTAGAACTTAGAACTACTTAAACCTACCGAACCTAAGGACAGCACACAACACCCAGCCATCACGAGGCAGAGAAAATCCCTGACCCCGCCGGGAATCGAACCCGGGAACCCGGGCGTGGGAACATCGAACTAAATAACTAGCTTTTTTGTATACATCATTTTTACTTCATTACATTAAATGAACAATTACGGCAGCTGCCCATATTGTTGTTCTATTTCTCTGAAAAAAAATTTTAAAAATTATTTCAAATCGTTTCAGTCGAGTTATTATTTAGGATACTAGGAGTTCTCACTTGCATCTGCAAGAGAAGCTACGTATTGTCGACGTTAATCATTCTTTAAGTTTGACGTTTAGTTTTTAGGCGATGTCTGTCTGGCCTTCCACAGTTGCACCATGTCTAGTAGTGCCAGCTCATATGACTTCGAAGCCCTTCTGCAGATTTAATTTCTTGTTGGAAGACAGTTATCAAGTTTTGTCGGTAATGGCGCCTTAATGATTCATTCGCACTTCCAGGGATCCTTACTTCATTCGACACTTATTAATTACGCAGTGCGAGCCACTAAATTGTTCCAATTACGCCGTAGTGTTATTTTTAGTGTTTCGGAACACCTGAGTATTATACTTTGTATGCTTTTATTATAATTAGTTGAAGTAAATTCTTTCTATTATCGTATCTTAAATTTTTACTCGAAATCTGGTAATTGTATGGACCGCAATTCAGAACTGGATGAGGCAAGAATATATGCCGAGTGGAAACCATGCAGCTTTAGCGACGACTAAAATTACCAACAGTTAGAAGATGCCTTCATCATGAGCAGAAACTTCCAGAAAACCAGAATTGTGGAAGACGAATATAAGGCAGTTAAGCTGTTAACAATTTTCTGGAAAGACAGTAGAAACACATAGGATTTAATTTTATTTAGCGAATTTCTTAATCGAATGTCAAACACTGTAGAATTTCTGAAAATATACATAGTACTGAAGAGTTTTTTCAACATAAGGTGTGTTTAGGGAAGAAAAAGTTGGGACTATACAGAAAAAAAGATAATTTTACTCACAAACAAGGTCGTTGAAGCGCAGTACTTGTAAAATCCACACAGAGATTGTTAGGATGTTAAGAGATGGTGCTGCCGGAAGATACATTGCCTGTTCAGTATTAATCGATTATAGGGAAGAATATGGGTGTGAATGGGAATTTATTATGTTGCCAAAGTTACTCGTTCTAGTGAACGATACGGAAGGGCAGAATATGTCAACCATCCGGGTATACTATTTATTATTTATTTGTTTAGTCAGTCCAGGATCATCTTGCATTCATAAAAGATTTGTCACTGTAATGCAACGAAAATAAATAGATAAAAAATATACATATACACAGGATATGTAAGAATGCCTTTAAGCGAATAGGACAGGTGGCTGGCTTTGGCCTTGATGAAGAAACCATCCTGGCATTTGCATTAAAAACAAGAGAAAACGTAAATCAGTATGACCGGGCAGAGCAAACTCCATGCTCCCGGATGTGCCAGTGTCTTAAAAACTGCACTGTCTCATTCGGTTGGTCCCTATTGTACAATGTTCTTTGTGCTACACGCAATTTGCTCCATATAAATTATTGTATAAGACACAGTTTTGCTCTTCGTCGCTGCACACACTAAGGACACCCGCCACTGACTCCTCAACCATGAACATGCTACTGTTGTCTTGGACTAACTCCAGCCTGCTCGGGACAGATATACAAGAAAAAAAGTAGTACAAGATTGAGAACTTTTTATGTACTACGCTTCAGCCTTAGTTGCGTGTCCGCTGTATTTCATAATGAAACGCTTGAATGTTATAATTCAGGAATGGTAACTCAGCACTGAGAGGCGAAGAAGAGGGAGAAAACAGTAAAAGGAAACGAAGACTAGAATTTTCGAAATATTGTAAGAATGTTGGCTGTGACGGTTATATGGAGATGAGAAGACGGTCACGAAATAGGAAACGATGGGTGACATCATCAAGAGAATCGTGGCTAACCACTAACAAAAAGACAAAAAACTAGTTTCATGCTCTGAAGATCAGCCACTGAGCTTTTCAACCGCATGTAAAATGATCGTATGGCATTGTTGCCCGGGAGGCCCCATTCGGGGGAGTTTGGCCGCCGTATTGCAAGTCCTCTTTAGTTGACACCACTTCGGCAACCTGCGAGTCAATGATCATACTAGATTGACCAGAACAGTAACAAGTTGGTGGCACAATTGAGATCCGCTCTAGGTACACTATGTGATCAAAAGTATCCGGACCGTTCTCTGAAAATGTCTTAGAAGTTCGTGGCACCATCCATCGGTAATGCTGGAATTCAGTATGGTGTTGGCCAGCCCGTAGCCTTGATGACAGCTTCCACTCTCGCAAGCATACGTTCAATCAGGTGCTAGAAAGTTTCTTGGGGAATGGCAGCCCATTCTTCACGGAGTGCTGCGCTGAGGAGGAGAAATGTCGGTCGGTGAGGCCTGGCACCAAGTCGGCGTTCCAAACATGACGACACCATAACACCACCACCTCCGAATTTTTCTGTTGGAACTACACACGCTGGCAGATGACGTTCACCGGGCATTCGCCATACCCACAGCCCGCCATCGGATCGCCACATTATGTACCGTGATTCGACACTCAACACAACGTTTTTCCACTGTTCAGTCATCCAGTGTTTACGCTCTTCACACCACTCGAGGCATCGCTTGGCATTTACCGGCGTGATGTGTGGCTTATGAGCAGCATTCGACCATCAAGTTTTCTCACCTCCCGCCTAACTGTAATAGTACTTTCAGTGGATCCTGATGCAGTTTGGAATTCCTGTGTGATGGTCTGGATAATGTCCACCTATTACACATTACGACCCTTTTCAACTGTCGGCAGTCTGTAAGTCAACAGACGAGGTCGGCCTGTACGCTTTTGTGTTGTAAGTGTCCCTTCGCGTTCCCACTTCAGTATCTCATCGGAACAGTGGACCTACAGATGTTTAGGAGTGTGGAAATCTCGCGTTCAGACGTATGACACAAGTGACACCCAATCACCTCACCACGTTCGAAGTCCGTGAGTTCCACGGAGCACCCATTCTGTTCTCTCACGATGTCTAATGAGTACTGAGATCTCTGATATGAAGTACCTGGCAGTAGGTGGCAGCACAATGCACCTAATATGAAAAATGTATGTTTTTGGGTGTGTCCCGATACTTTTGGTCACATAGAGTAAATCAGATTTTTAGCTTGTACATTCTTCGGTCGTGTGGTGATGTTATTGTGCTGCTAGCCATATAGTTGCAAGTCCAGCTCTTGCATCAATGCCTACCTACGTCTAAAAAGGTACTGAAGTATTTGTCAAGGAAAACCAGAATATTGTAGGAAAAATAACAGGACACGTAGCCCCATATTCGCAAAGAGTGGTGTACAGATTCCGTCTGGCCACTGCACTACGGATTTTAAGTGGCCTTCTGTTGATCATTTCATTTGAATTCGAGATAGTTCTCTCGAGAAGGCAGAGACTGGATCATTGCCTATCCCTGGCTAAGCGAAGTATTACTCTGTCCCTAATGATCTCGCTGTTGACGTCCATTAATATTTGACCACCCTTGCTCCATTGTGCCCAAGCTCCGAGGAATTTGGTTTTGGGGAATCTGTTAAGCGGAAAGGGCAGTGGCGGCCAGTTATCATGTACTTATGAGCCACAGCACACTGTAGATATCACACTAAAATTATTTCATTTCACTTTGAATGTGAGCTAGAAATTGTGCTATGTGTTTTCTGTTCCAGTGCGAACCGTAAATTGCACTAAAATTACGCCCTTTCCCTTCAAATGCATGCTTGTGTGCAAATGAAACGGACGAAAACATGTTTTGAGCGCTCTCTCCGTGATAACTGGAACCCAGTGTCGAGTGCTGAAATGACGCGTCAGTCGTGCTATGATCTACTTCGAGAACACAGGGCTTACTGCACATGCTCTGTTGTGACGTCATTCCTTCCAGCACCACGAGTGCTACGTTGATCACAGCACCAGACACGCATCTTTCTTTCAAATTGCGTGTAACATATTGTGCAGGTGTACAGTATGAGGACGTCTCGTTTAAAGAATTGTTATTGTGATGGCACTGTGGGCGAGTGCCGTAAAACTTGGACTGCTAGTTCGTGAAAACAGGTTCGATTCCTGCACATACTAACGTTTTTCGTCTTTTTTATTCTGCACAGTGTTAAACTATTAATTATAAATATTTTTAAACATTTCACTTTATATATGACAAATTGCATATTCAATGTAGTTGCAATTACTACAGTTGTAAGTCAAAAGACTATGGGCCACTACGTTCCAGCACACCGGTATAATTTTTTCATGAGCCATCACTGGAAAAGGGGAAAGGAGTACGTAGATTTAGCACATACGAACTAGTTGCAATTAAAGTGTACCCTCACTACGCAAGAAATTCCGCGACAGACACAACAAGTTGTGTGGCTAAATCAGCGAATGAGGTTAGCAGCAAACATACTAGATATCGTACCAAAATTCTGATTCGTTTGCTAAAGAGAAGGGATTTCATTACAGGAATTAACAACACTTAGAACCACGATAGTTCTTACACTTCTATGCGCTGGCCTGCCTTCCTACCAAATAATGTGTTTCTCTTTATTGCGATAACCGTCACACATAAACATTGGGTGCAATCTGTGACATTGGCGTGGAAACAGCCACGATACTGGAAAACCAGAACGCATTGCTCGCAGCGGCAAACGTGAAGGTATTTACTACAAACTTCCAATGGTTACGTAAGAACCACAGACGAACCTCATAAGTTTATCCTCGTCTAGAAAAAATACTATCACATGCTAGAAGTGACATCAGACCATCGCATACCTTCACCGTAACAAAACACAACTGTAAATAATTATTACTTTAGTAAACACGCCAAGAAGAGTCGTAATTGAATTTTATTCTGATGTACTCCGGCTTTCCTTTCTTGTCACAGTATTGAATGTGAGACGTCACTAACAGGGACTTTATTTCAGAAGCGCAGCAACGTCACACAGAGGCCGGGGGTAGAGGTGACAACTTGTTCATTGGCCGCGCCGGCGCGAAACGCGAGCTCAAACATTTGTGCACAAATTTATTTCTGCGGCGCTGTTAACGAAAGCTAACGAGTTCGGCCTCGGCGCTGTGAGAGAGGCCGTCAGTTTTCGCCACTGCGGCAAAACCGAGGAGGAGGGAAAAAAACTTCTTACAACTTACTTTGGATATAGATTCGTCACAACGTCTCAAGTAATTTTGCTCAACATTTGCTATGAATTCAATGAATCCTTGTGAAGTCCCTGTTAAATGAACCTTCATTACTCACAGTGCCAGACATAGACTACAAGTCGTAGTCGATTTGGTTCTTGCCCTCTGTCGTTGGAAGTATTGAAATAACTAACCTTTGGCTGACATAATCATTAAAGAAATAGCAAATAAATAGAAACTAATTTCCTTGTGACGATGGTCTTCAGTAAAATGTTCTCTGTCTTCTTGCCATGTCAAATTAGACTGAAAACTTCAGCTTTTGTCGGACGCTAAAGACGTTGCTGTCGTGCACCCATACCACCACCACCAATACCACCAGCATCGTAATTAGCAGCAGCAATCTTTCGACTACTATTTCCGTCGTCTTCCACAGGAGCTGCTGACGACAACTGTTGTAATATCAAAAGAGTACAAAAGATGTGTTTACGCGGGGCTTTTAATAGCAGATTTTAGGACAGTCAGGTATTCCTCAGGCAGACGGCGGAGGTAATTCTTCATTCATTCTCATTTGACACGAGAAATAAATATTGAAACGTCTACACGATAAAATACAGAATTCATAATAATACATTTGCTCCCTTACGAAATATGTCGTCAACAAATAACTGCAGTTCGAAAGCAACAATAACATTCATAAATGTTATAATAGTAGAAGGAGAAACCTTAGTATGGAAGAAAGAAGTGAGGATTCAGCAACAAAAATCTTTTGGCCCTCTACTCAGCTGTGTGAAACATTTATTAGATTACAAAATTGACTTCAAACGCGAACTGAAAGAAATACTGAATGTGTAACAGTATTGTGTGTGTGTGTGTGTGTGTGTGTGTGTGAGAGAGAGAGAGAGAGAGAGAGAGAGAGAACATAGTTGACGAGGTAGTCCTCTTCGAACGCATGAAAAATAGATAACTTTCGTGATTTGTTTTCAACCAAAATAAGAAATAGTGCTAAATCTGATGATTTAGTTTATTCGTCATCCTTTTGGCTTTAAGAAATCTTTTTTTTTTTTTGTCCACGTTGGACATTCCCTGAAACTGCTGCACCAGATACGAGGACGCGTTGCAGTCGGAACGTTGGATATTGGCGGGAATTCCCGAAGTCCTCCTGTTGGACCTATAACAAAATAATTTTTTATGAGTCATTCTCAGTATATTTTCTACGAGCATACAAAGCGTCACAAAATAGTGACGAGTTGAAAACAGCGTCATTTATTTTGCCCAAAAAAATCGAGATAAAAGCGTGCACCGGAAAGAGACTCTTGAAAATATTGCCAAACGGCTACGTATGGTGATAAAAGAATACAGTTTAACATTCTGGAATCAGTTCCGACCAAAATAGTATGTAACATTCTAAAAGTATGTTTCCCGTCAGTTTGAAAAATATGGTTCCGAGAAAAACGTGTTTAAAGTTTTGGGTTACATTTTTTTGTAGCTAAGTTAAACATCTCTCATTAGTCCAGAATGAGATTTTCACTCTGCAGCGGAGTGTGCGCTGATATGAAACTTCCTGGCAGATTAAAACTGTGTGCCCGACCGATACTCGAACTCGGGACCTTTGCCTTTCGCGGGCAAGTGCTCTACCAACTGATCTACCGAAGCACGACTCACGCCCGGTACTCACAGCTTTACTTCTGCCAGTACCTCGTCTTCTACCTTCCAATCTTTACAGAAGCTCTCCTGCGAAAGGCAAAGGTCCCGAGTTCGAGTCTCGGTCGGACACACAGTTTTAATCTGCCAGGAAGTTTCATATCAGCGCACACTCCGCTGCAGAGTGAAAATCTCATTCTGGAAACATCCCCGAGGCTGTGGCTAAGCCATGTCTCCGCAGTATCCTTTCTTTCAGGAGTGCTAGTTCTGCAAGGTTCGCAGGAGAGCTTCTGTAAAGTTTGGAAGGTAGGAGACGAGGTACTGGCAGAAGTAAAGCTGTGAGTACCGGGCGTGAGTCGTGCTTCGGTAGCTCAGTTGGTAGAGCACTTGCCCGAGAAAGGCAAAGGTCCCGAGTCTCGGTCGGGCACACAGTTTTAATCTGCCAGGAAGTTTCATATCAGCGCACACTCCGCTGCAGAGTGAAAATCTCATTCTGGAAAAATCCCCCAGGCTGTGGCTAAGCCATGTCTCCGCAGTATCCTTTCTTTCAGGAGTGCTAGTTCTGCAAGGTTCGCAGGAGAGCTTCTGTAAAGTTTGGAAGGTAGGAGACGAGGTTCTGGTAGAAGTAAAGCTGTGAGTACCGGGCGTGAGTCGTGCTTCGGTAGCTCAGTTGGTAGAGCACTTGCCAGCGAAAGGCAAAGGTCCCGAGTTCGAGTCTCGGTCGGGCACACAGTTTTAATCTGCCAGGAAGTTTCATCTCTCATTAGTGATCCTTGTACCATACAGCAATCCCTCCAGGTCGAAAAGGAGGTCCTCCTCCATTTTCTTCGAGATTATGGTGGTCTTGCAGGCCTCTTTGGCAGCTTCTGATTCCTCTGCTCTGCTCGCTCGATATGTTTTTCGTTCGATTTCGTGCAGAAGCTGTACAGGCCGGGCCTATCTCTAGTTCGAGCACGGTCATAATGCCTGTAACACCTGTTAGTCCGTCGTTGAAATTACATGCTGCCACACTGGCCAGGAAGTCGACTTTTTTCCTACTGCGAATGATTTTCGGAGAAACATTTCTGCAAGTCGTCTTCTGACTTCGGAGTTCCGGCGAGCTTGAGAAGTACACTACAATAAAGCCCATATCCTAGAAATTATTTCAAGAAAAAAAACGATTTTTTTAAATTTTCCAAGAGAATTACCTCCTTAAGTTAAATCAGGGAACGTCGGAAAAAAGTAGTCAACATGTTGTCATATTTTCAACAGAGAAAATGTATTAAAATAATAAAACTGACTCTATGGATACAAGAAAGAGAGGTTACAATTACGATTCAAAGAATGATTAGAGGCACCATGTCACTAATCGTGCGGCCCCTCCCGCCGGAGGTTCGAGTCCTCCCTCGGGCATAGGTGTGCGTGTTGTCCTTAGCGTTACGTTAGTTTAAGTAGTGTGTAAGTGATGAGCAGTTTGGTCCCTTAGGAATTCACACACATTTGAACATTTTTTAACAGAAGACATAAATCTGAACGGCCAGACGGGGGATTAAACCTTCGTCCTCCCGAATGCGAGTCCAGCGGAGAATAGGAGAAATTTGTGTAATATATAAACTAACACCCTAATGCGTTCCATGGCCGCCTTAAGGATGACTGTACTTCACTGCGGGAGGGCAGATGATGATGTCATGTCACAGACGTAGCCATCAAGCTGTACTGCTCTCCCATAGTCAAGAATTACAGAAATGTAGCCTAGAATTTTTAGGTGTATCTAGTGGAAGAGTCGCAACACACAGTTGAACCATTACAAAACTTTAAAAAGTGAAATGTTACAAAGACCTTCCTATGCAAGTGTTTGCTATGACAGATGACAAGCGACTCATAGATTCAGTATACTGTATCAGTCTTTTGGATTAGGCCTAGTGAATTAGAAACAATATGTATGAGAAAAAGTGGATTCATCATCTATAAAAAAAAAAAAATGGGATTTCGGAAGGAATGAGCATTTGGTAAATACGAACTTAAATTATTATCAAGGATTTGTTATTTTGTATGTAAATAGAAAAATTATTTACTATATTACGGAATATGATCAATCGTAGCGCCCCAGTCAGCTTAGCGTGTGAGCAACTAAGGGATTACTCATAAGCAGCTGTAGTTAAGTAATGGAAACGTTATTCGTGTCAACACCTCTAATACACTTAGATATGGTTTTTTTTGGACTAAGGTTGCGTAACGTTCTGAAAACCTCTGCATTTTACGCCATTTCGTTCCAAAATTTCTCGTAGTGCCCTTGAGAGTGATGCAGACAGATTTCAAGGTTCTCGTTTTGAATGTGTGACTGAAATAATCATGTGATTGATAGTTGCGATAATATGACTTTGTCAGGTTGTAACGTTGTTGCTTTAATTTGTGGTGTAAGCGGTGCTGATAGACAATAAAAGTGGGTTAAAAGCTGTGAGCTATATGAGGAAGTTAACCTTGCATTACTGAGCAACTGTTTCACCTGTGTTCGGTCTAGCTTACCAAATTCCCAACCAGACTAGCATTAATTATAATCTTGTAATAGTCATACGACAACTGGTGATATATATGAAAGAGAATTTAAATAAAAAGAAATAAATCAGTTTATATTTGGAAATTTATTTTAACATTGATCATTGAAATTTTAGCATATTAAACGTGAGTCATAACTAAGCTGGTGCCTTATTTAGGACTGTGAAAATGTGAGTTTGTAATCTTACGGAACACATCAAATATGGAGCCAAGATTGGGAGACTGCATACAACACTGCATTCATAAAATAACACACGAAGAACGTTGAAACATATGCAAGAGGAAATTAACCACAACCAACCGATTCAATTTTCACCCAAAGAAGTTACGTTCGTAGCGCAATCCTGTCCGTCATGAAATTACCACACACTGGTATACTAAATTCATACTAACTCTCTGTGAAATCTTCCCGAAAAGAATAGCTGAGGGCTATTTGATGCTTACACCACATGCTTCACGTGGTCAACTTGGTTTACACAAAGAGTGTAACTCCACAATAATTTTGATAATTAAAATAAATTACATCGAAACGCAATTTACTAAAGAAAAACCTTGAACTGGTTACTATCGTCTTACTATTAAACTGATGGGTCAAACAACTGTGTAAGCACGTGGTACTGGCCTCACAAAGTACACCCCACGTGGGCTGAACATAAAGAAAAGTTGCTATATTGAAAAATATTGTCAAGACGAGACGTTATAATCTCACGCACATTCGCATTTAGGATTGATGAACTTAGTTAGAGTTACTGATCAACACGTGGTTCCACTTTACTCACAAAGTAGTGACTACCGGAATATATTCTAAATTTCACACGCGAATTATACTGCGTTGCAATTTAAGATAACATTAGATATTTTAGAGCTAAACTTGAAATAAAGGTGATTAAATTTTCAGTTAGGCTGAACTTAAGAAATCCATAGTCCTACAGACTTAGCAGACACGTGCTAGCCGGAGATCTTACCACTTCAGACGCTCGCCGCGAACCGACTGCCTTGGTCCCTTCCTGAGGGTGGCTCACAAATACAAACGGAAGTGGCCAGAGAGGCAGCTTCCTATACCAACATGACAAGGGACGGACAGGACCATACTAAGAATAGAAACCTCTCTGCTTTTAGAAAGCGTAGCTACCTGTTCCGACGTTGGTCCTACTGTTCTCTAGCTGACAGGCTTGTCTGCTACCCTCATGCATGCAAATAGAAATACATTTGCTCATTCATCCTCTCACACAGAAGGGAAGGGACAGTATCTTATCATATACAGTATATAAAAGAAAGCGGATGTAGGTTCCGTATGAGACTGTTGACATGAATTACATATAAACTGTGTTTTAAAGTGTAGTAGTGTGACAGATCGTTCTTGTTTATGTGTAAAAGTAATACGTTCCACTGCTCAGTCTCCTCCCAGATAGTCAGAAACGCCACAGTAAATTTAGAAGAGGAATTTATGCCGTAAATGACAACAGATTTAAGAAATTAACATGAAAGGAATCCAACAGAGACCTTTCAAGGTGTGATAAATATGCCAAAGTTGCCCCTTTATCTGTGCAGAAGAGACAGCGTAGTTTTGAATCTGAGAACCAATGCCCGCTTGATGAGAGGTTGATTCTATTGTTTAGCTTATTCAGCAGTCAGTCACAACCTGATTTTAACAGGTAGGTGGTGAATAGTGTTCCAGAATGAGTCTCCTGATAAGTGCAAGGACGGCTTTACATATTCGCCCATGGGAATGTTAATGAAGTATTTTCGAGTGCTCTGCCGCATCGTCTCAGCCAAATTTTTCATCGACGTACGTAGCTGTTCAATCACTTGAAAATTAGTTTACATCCAGTTGTCAATTATCTTTCATCGGTAGATAGGACAGATACATTTACTGTGAATCATATGGTTTTGAGAAGTAAAACCACGAAACCAGACGTCTGTTAATAGCTGCCGAAATGAAGCTTTCTTAAAAAAAGAATGAGTATATTTCGAGCACAGTAGTTAATTGGTGCAGACGCGAAATAAAGACAATGAGAGTACTGCACGAGAGAAACTGTAAGTTTATGGATTTCGACGCTACAGAAAGAAGTAAAAGAGACAGCTATAAGAAATAAAAAAGTATGGAAAGAAGCGAATTAAAAAGTCTCAAACCAAAAAAAGTGCCTGGTTTCTGAAACCTGTAGGAATAGCAGATTTGGAACGACGAGCGATGCGCAAAGCACAAACATTTCTGAAGAAGAGAACGATCGGAATATGTTTAACAGATTATTGAGCGGGTTTTAGTACGCCTGCAGAGGTAAAGATACTTGCACTGGAGGGAGAGAAATAAACTGCATCAAACCAATTCCATTTCCGTTAAACCAAATCTACGAGATCGTAACTGAGTTACGTTGCTTGTTCTTGCCCTTTGGAATTGGACGGACGCCGTGATAATCCGGTGTCTCTTGGGGGGGGGGGGGGGGAGAAGCCTTATCTTGCCACCAGTGAGGTGGCGCAGTGGTTAGCACACTGGACCCGCATTCGGGAGAACGACGGTTCAATCCCGCGTCCAGCTAACCTGATTTAGGTTTTCCGTGATTTCCCTAAATCGCTGCTGCCGAGCGTTGTGGCCGAGCGGTTCTAGGCGCTTCAGTCCGGAACCGCGCTACTGCTAATGTCGCAGGTTCGAATCCTGCCTCGGGCATGGATGTATGTGATGTCCTTAGGTTAGTTGGGTTTAAGTAGTTCTAAGTCCAGGGGACTGATGACCTCAGATGTTAAGTCCCATACTGCTCAGAGCCATTTGAGCCACCTAAATCGCTCCAGGCAAATGCCTGCATGGTTCCTTTGAAAGGGACGGCCGACTTCCTTCCCCGTCCTTCCCTAATCCGATGAGACCGATGACCTTGCTGTCTGGTCTCCTCCCCCAAAACAACCCAACCCCTTATCTTGTCTGCTAGCATAGACAGTTCCATGCTCGCTCATCTAGCTTGCTCTTCGCTACTTTGCTCTCGTTTTCGCTCCACTGATGCTCTTAATACCTTCCTGATTCCACGAAGTTACCAGTGCCTTGCTAAATGAAACTCATCGTGACCCGTACCAAAGGACATTCTGATTTAGTGGTTGTTTTGCGCTTTGCAAATCGATTGACAACGAACTGTTGTAATGAAATTCGAAATTGCTTTTAACTCGAACGCAATCAACCAAATGCAATAACAGTTACACCGGTTCAGTGTTCAGTGTTAGTGCGTTTGGACCGAGCGACCAATCAAAAATTGTTGCCAGTATGTCAGCTACCACGTATGCATGTTTTAACGTGCTAATGGAGGTTTGTTGTCTCTGGCCCCTAACTCCGTAACTGATAAACCGGCGTCAAATTTCTCACTGGGAATGTACACTACTGGCCATTAAAATTGCTACACCACGAATATGACGTGCTACAGACGCGAAATTTAACCGACAGCAAGAAGATGCCGTGACATACAAATGATTAGCTTTTCAGAGCATTCACACAAGGTTGGCGCCGGTGGCGACACCTACAACGTGCTGACATGGGGAGAGTTTCCAACCGATTTCTCATACACAAACAGCAGTTAACCGGCGTTGCCTGGTGAAACGTTGTTGTGATTCCTCGTGTAAGGAGGAGAAATGCGTACCATCACGTTTCCGACTTTGATAAAGGTCGGATTGTAGCCTATCGCGATTACAGTTTATCGTATCGCGACATTGCTGCTCACGTCGGTCGAGATCCAATGACAGTTAGCAGAATATGGAATCGTTGGGTTCAGGAGGATAATACGGAACGCCGTGGTGGATCCCAACGGCCTCGTATAACTAGCAGTCGAGATGACAGGCATCTTATCGGCATGGCCGTAACGTCGCGATCCCTGAGTCAACAGATGGGGACGTTTGCAAGACAACAACCATCTGCACGAACAGTTCGACGACGTTTGCACCAGCATGGACTGTCAGCTCGGAGACCATGGCTGCTGTTACCGTCGACGCTGCATCACAGACAGGAGCGCCAGCGATGGTATACTTAACGACGAACCTGGGTGCACGAATGGCAAAAAGTCATTTGCAGGTCCTGTACGGGCCTTTCTGGATACAGATCATGTTCGACTGCTGCTCTGGCCAGCACTTTCTCCAGATCTCTCACCTACTGAAAACGTCTGGTCAATGGTGGCCGAGCAACTGGCTCGTCATAATACGCCAGTCATTACTCTTGATGAACTGTGGTATCGTGTTGAAGTTGCATGTGCAGCTGTACCTGTACACGCCATCCAAGCTCTGTTTGACTCAATGCCCAGGCGTACCAAGGCCGTTATTACGGCCAGAGATGGTTGTTTGGTACTGATTTCTCAGGATCTATGCACCCAAATTGTGTGGAAATGTAATCACATTTCAGTTCAAGTATAGTATATTTGTCCAATGAATACCCGTTTATCATCTACATTTCTTCTTGGTGTAGCAATTTTAATCGCCAGTAGTGTATTCACAGTTGCAAATATGAATTACCTACTGCTGTATATTGGAATGACGACAACAAAAATTTTTGCCGGCCCGGGACACGAACCCGGATTTCCCGTGTTACGCGAGGGGTTGCCTCAACCGTTTTGGCCATCCGAGCACGAATCACGGCCAGACCCAGACTTCCTTATGTAGTCGTCCATGTGTGTCAACCTGCACTCGTACGTTACATACATTCCCGTCCAGGAAGAACATGTTTATTGAGGGTTGAGGGCCTGCTATTGACGAATGAATACGAAACAGAAGTGCCTGTGTTATTAAGATGTACTATGTAATTTCCCGAATGCATCCATGTTTTGGGGGGGGGGGGGGGGAACTCATTTTGAGTCAACCATCAAATACTCAGTCGTAACTGCTGAAAATTTACATGTCTTTTCCAAACCGAAATACACTGAATACGTCACATGTCTACTTGAACACTTTTTACTCAGTATTATCAGTTTTTATGTAGTACCATGTAGTGTATCCTATGGAAAAGAATCACATACTTTCGTTATTAAACTAATCATTTTACTGTACTTATAACCATGTGCAAATAGTTTGCAGCCCTATTTCAATAGGTATTAAGGAATCTACGAATTGCTGACCTCAGTTTTTCTGAAGGTTTACCTTGGTTATTCGGCAAATGTTGGAACTACTACCGCTCCTCTAGTAAAGTCAAAGGCAGAAGAGAGACTTCAAAGCTCGCCGGACAGAGATAAATGTTTACTATCAAATCCGAGCGAGGTGGCGCAGTGGTTAGCACACTGGACTCGCGTTCGGGAGGACGACGGTTCAATCCCGTCTCCGGCCATCCTGATTTAGGTTTCCCGTGATTTCCCTAAATCGTTTCAGGCAAATGCCGGGATGGTTCCTTTGAAAGGGCACGGCCGATTTCCTTCCCAATCCTTCCCTAACCCGAGCTTGCGCTCCGTTTCTAATGACCTCTTTGTCGACGGGACGTTACACACTAACCACCTTTACTATCAAAAACAGTCTTGATCACAGTTTATTTATTACAGTGACCGCTACTTAGCGATTTACCACCAGAAGGAGGTTCTTACTCATTGGTCTGAAGATGACCATAGTAGTGGTCGAAACCGGTCACCGTAATAAATAAACTGTGATCAAGACTGTTTTTGATAGTAAATATTTGTAACACTTTGATCAATTTTCACTCCCACAATGTATTCAAAAGTAAGAGAAAAATGTGATTGTATACCACCAAAAGAAGAGCTACCCCCAGGAAATAACATGCCTTGGCAGACATGGAGATCACTTAACCGTCCTCGTGCGGGAATTGGCCGAAGTAAACTTGAAATGTACAAGTGGGGACTCTGAGATAACAAAAAGTATCCTGTGCATTTGGTGTTAAACAGATATTGGCCATTTCCTTCACTGCCACGTGTACGCCATCTCCCTGGGTATTATGACCCAGGAGGATCTGGGATTAGCAAGTCCATCAGCAGTGCATCTTGCTGAGGTGCTTCACTTCATCTTTCGCATGGTATTTGGCTGAAAAGTCCCTCTTTCTTCAGTGGATCACTACTCGAACAGTCCGTTCAGTCTTAAGGGGTAGTGAACGTAAAGCATTAAATAAAAACCTCGTTACAAAAAGTTACTATATGTCTCAAACGTGATGCACAGAACGTCTAGCACTAAGTAATGATCCGTTGTTTCGTGTTTCACAGCACGTAGTCCACTGAGCAATCTTCCTACTGCACATTTCTCTTGTTACATTTTTTCAGTAACATATAATTACAGCGACAACTAAAATGATGGAAAGGGAGTCGCACTTTGTGTGTTATAAAGACCTGCTGATAAAACTTTGTTCGCTGCCAGTGTCGATCGAATCGACCATTATCCTCTATGCATAAGTTAATATGGTGGTAAGGTCATCATTATTAATCACGTCGGACGCAAACTAAAAATATTGGCCAAGATACGCAGAATCAGCTACAACCCTAAGAAATTAGCCCAATATTATAATTTTTTACTGGTGAGGGTCACAACTCTGCCGAAGGAGGTGGCGCGGTTTTAGGCACTGGACTCGCATCCATGCCTGTCTTTTTCTGTTTTCTGTTAATTTTTTCCTAAAAATAATAATGGGATTTTCTTTTCCATCTGTGCTCTCACGCCATGTGTGCTCTGTTCGTAATGACCTCGTCGCATGCGGGACGTAAGTCTCTGATTTTCTTTTTCCTTGCTTATGAACCACATCGCAAAAAGGAAACCCAGGGCTGCCAGTCACACAATGTGGAATGCACACTGGAGGTTCATTTCTCAAAATGGACTCTACTCTTTTGGACACTGTGTTTATTGCTGGTCTTCCAAGACAATCAATCGAGTTTATGAGTCCAGGAGGAAACGTCTCGTCCGGTAACCCTCACTGATTAAGGTTATGAACCATAGAACGCTGTGAAAGTTTGTCTGGTGATCTGTGGAAACTATTCCTTGACATGATACGTTGGTGCACTGGTTGATTTCCAACTAAAGAACGACCCGAAGGTATCAGTGCTTTATTCCTTTTCCAACTGGCTACTGTTTCTCAACTGTATGTGGCTTGAACAGGAAATTTTCAACAGTGGTGCAGAGCGTAGGCGTCCTGTGACAATACGTCTTGTGTAGAACCAAATTGAGTGGTTTGGTATAGTAAGAGAAGCCACTTATTGCTTTAGGTTTGAGCGCGGCCGAAAGCTGTTCCAGCGTTCCTTCGCAGATGACCAAAGTGTATGTCTGCTCACGTCAGCGCTTAGGGTGAGTTTGGTATCGTACGGTTCATCCTACAATAGACATTAAGGATATTTAGGGCTTCAGATAATTTTTCGACAGTTCCAACGTCCGATCTATTAGGATACGGGTGTGAGGTGCATGAACATTTGCAAATACATATACTACACATTTTACGGGTCTGAAACTTGGATAGTAACTGAAGCGACCGCTAAAGAATTGATACTTTTGAGATATGGACATACAGGAGGTTGCTGAGAGTATCATAGATAGACAAACGAACCAAGAAATCAATCCTTCGAGAACTCAGGGTACGGAAGAGGTTGTCCAGAACTTGTTTCCAGCGAAGAGTAACAGGAGTATAACTTGGAGAAGATGGTCACCCAAGGCAAAATGACCTGGAACAATGGAGCGAGACTGTTAAGAGGATCGTATGATGGGTTACCAACTTTCAGCTATGAGGGGCGGGGAGTATTTATGAAGAAACCGCATATTCCGCGAGCCACTGTACAGTGCATGGCGAATGGTACCTTGCACCATTGCTAGTCATTCTATTTCCTGCTTCTCTCGTAGAAGGAGCGCAGGAAAAAATGTAGCTTAACGAGTCCTAGTCTCCCTGAGCTTGTCCTTACGCAAGATGAATGTATGAGACAGCAGAATCGTTCTGCACCCTGGCACCAATTATGATTCTCTGAACTTCATCTATTGCGTTTCGCAAAACGATTCTTCCTTTCAGCGGATTCCATCTAAACTCACGAAGAATTTCTGTAATATTCTCGTACTGATCGAAGCGACCGGTAACAAAAAATGTAGCGACGGCACGTTTCTGAATTGCTTCGGTCTTTTCATTTCGAACTGACTTGTTGGAGATCCCTGATACTGGAGTAGTAATCAAGAATGGGTCGCACAAGCGTTATTCTCGCAATACACTTTATAGATGTTCTCCCCGGAGCTTCTCACTAAACCATTGGATATTCGTTTTCCCAACAGCTGACCTTAGAGGCTCGTTCCATTTCATGCCGTTTCGCAAGTCAAGCAGCGTGTCATTAACACTGTATAGGACGCGCAAAGAAACATATCATCGATGGTTAGAACGTCTGACACTGTTGTGACGATTACAGCTGTAATAAATATTACGAAATTAATTCGCAATTTACGAATCTTGACTGACGTTTGCTTTATGCTGGTCTGGGACCCGAACCCGTCGGATTTCCTAGTTATCGCGAGCGCTCATCTAACCACTCCAGTTGTGGTTCAAATGGCTCTGAGGACTATGGGACTTAACGTGTGAGGTCATCAGTCCCCTAGAACTTAGAACTACTTAAACCTAACTAACCTAAGGACATCACACACATCCATGCCCTAGGCAGGGTTCGAACCTGCGACCGTAGCGGTCACGCGGTTCCAGACTGTATCGCCTAGAACTGCTCGGCCACATCGGCCGACCACTCTAGTTGTGGACTCGGTGACTTACGAAAGTTAGGATCGGTCCTGGAGACGTACGTTTGACGTATCGCAAACACCTTACGTCAATGCGGATTCGCAAAATGCGTATTCATTTCGTAATATATATACAGAGTGTTCGGAAATTCCGTTACAAAGTTCTACGACTTGTAGAGGGGAGTGAGTACATATATTTTGAGTACGAAGTCTGGTAATGTACTGTTTCCGTTCTACGACAGTTTCAATTCAGGTGTGTAACTCATCCACTTCTGTTTAAGGAATTGAATTGGGCGTGATGCAGTGAAATTATTAGGCAACAATTCGAAAGGAAACATAACGAAACATGCATTTACCACTTAAGCACATTAGTTTGTATTAACACTTAAACATTAATTGTTTAAATTATTCCGAAACAATAAAGAACCCAGCATACCTTACGTACAGAACAGCATTGATAAATTACAACAGCGGCACCATGTGGCGACCACCAGCATTGTTACACACATTGTACCCACGAACGATGTTGTGGTACACAATCTCCACCCATCCAGCTGAAATAATGTCTATTCAGTTTCTAGTGCAGCGACCAGAACTCGTGCCAAAAGATCTTGTTCTGTCTCTACAGGAATCTCGTAAATTAAACATTGCAGTGCAGACGTCGAATGACGTCAGCTGACCGTCTAGGTAGTACACGTCATCTCGTTACCCTAGTGCATACCAAGACAAGCAACTTTGAGACTTTTCTCTATCCCTCAGCAGACTTGGAGGCATTACATATCCGAATTGAAAGCGACGTTTCCGACTATGGGTTCATATTCATAATATTATGTATTCACTCCCCTCTACAAGTTCTAGAAGATTGTAAAGATAATTTCCGAACAACCTGTATACATTAAAGGAGAGTGTATCCTACCCATCTGCTTTAACTCATATTTATCCAAGGTAAAACAAACTACCATTAAACGGAACAAAGTAGAAATTCCGTCCAAGCCAACCTGAATTGCCGTAGTCACTTAACGACGACACTTTCCCGTACGCAGACAGTCGCAGATTGCTGCCCGCTCTTCCCAGTAGATCGTTTATACAGGGTGGTCCATTGATAGTGACCGGGCCAAATATCTCATGAAATAAGCATCAAACAAAAAAACTACAAAGAACGAAACTTCTCTAGTTTGAAGGATGGCGCTATGGTTGGCCCGCTAGATTGCGCTGCCATAGGTCAAATGGATATCAACAGGGTTTTTTTTAAAATAGGAACTCCCATTTTTTATTACATATTCGTGTAGTACGTAAAGAAATATGTATATTTAAGATCGACTACTTTTTTCGCTTTGTGATAGATGGCGCTGTAATAGTCACAAACGCGCAAGTACGTGGTATCACGTAACATTCCGCCAGTGCGGGCGGTATTTGCTTCGTGATACATTACTCGTGTTAAAATGGACCGTTTACCAATTCCGGATGTATGGCTATTGTGATCAAAATGCCCAGCGGGCGTGCGCTATGTATGCTGCTCGGTATCCTGGACGACATCATCCAAGTATCCGGACCGTTCGCCGGATAGTTATGTTATTTAAGGAAACAGGAAGTGTTCAGTCACATGTGAAACGTCAACCACGACCTGCAACAACTGATGATGCCCAAAGGTGTTTTAGCTCCTGTCGCGGCTAATCCGCACATCAGTAGCAGACAAATTGCGCGAGAATCTGGAATCTCAAAACGTCGGTGTTGAGAATGCTACACCAACATTGATTGCACCTGTACCATATTTCTATGCACCAGGAATTGCATGGCGACGACTTTGAACGTCGTGTACATTTCTGCCACTGGGCACAAGAGAAATTACGGGACGATGACAGATTATTTGCAGACGTACTATTTAGCGACGAAGCGTCATTCACCAACAGCGGTAACGTAAACCGGCATAATATGCACTATTGGGCAACGGAAAATCCATGATGGCTGCGACAAGTGGAACATCAGCGACCTTGGCGGGTTAATGTACGGTGCGGCATTATGGGAGGAAGGATAATTGGACCCCATTTTATCGATGGCAATCTAAATGGTGCAATGTATGCTGATTTCCTACGTAGTGTTCTACCGATGTTACTACAATATGTTTCACTGCATGACAGAATGGCGATGCACTTCCAACATGATGGATGTCCGGTGCATAGCTCGCGTGCGGTTCAACCGGTATTGGATAGCATATTTCATGACAGGTGGATTGGTCGTCGAAGCTCCATACCATGGCCCGCACGTTCACCGGATCTGACGTCCCCGGATTTCTTTCTGTGGGGAAAGTTGAAGGATATTTGCTATTGTGATCCATCGACAACGCCTGACAACATGCGTCAGTGCATTGTCAATGCATGAGCGAACATTACGGAAGGCGAACTACTCGCTGTTGGAGAGGAATGTCGTTACACGTATTGCCAAATGCATTGAGGTTGACGGACATCATTTTGAGCACTTATTGCATTAATGTGGTATTTAAGGTAATCACGCTGTAACAGCATGCGTTCTCAGAAATGATAAGTTCACAATGTTACATGTATCACATTGGAACAACCGAAATAAAATGTTCAAACATACCTACGTTCTGTACTTTAATTTAAAAAACCTACCTGTTACCAACTGTTCGTCTAAAATTGTGTGCCATATGTTTGTGACTATTACAGCGCCATCTATCATAAAATGGTCCAGCTAAAACATTCATATTTCTTTACGTACTACACGAATATGTAATAAAAATGGGGGTACTAATTTAAAAAAGCGCAGTTGATATCTGTTTGACCTATGGCAGCGCCATCTAGCGGGTCAACCATAGCGCCATCTGGATTCCCCCTTCAAGCTAGACAAGTTTCTTTGTAGTTTTTTCGTTTGACTCTTATTTCGTGAGATATTTGGCCCGGTCACTATCAGTGGACCATCTGTATACCAGGGGAGCAGGAGTGGTCCTAAGACAAGTCTCGGGAGGCTCTCCTTCCTCTGTCCATGAGAAGGTATGGATTGGGTTCTAAGCACACAGGACAAATTCTCGGATATTTCCAG
Source organism: Schistocerca cancellata (assembly GCF_023864275.1). Lineage (NCBI taxonomy): Eukaryota > Metazoa > Arthropoda > Insecta > Orthoptera > Acrididae > Schistocerca > Schistocerca cancellata. The sequence continues at coordinate 1,055,659,827 of NC_064626.1, read as the reverse complement.
CAGCAGACGGTAATCTGTAACAGGTTTCACGTTTCGCTATGTAGAGAGAAATGTCGGCGACAAGTGGCGACAGCGCGTGTCGGTTGTACCGTCCCTCAGCTGTGGCTATCTCTGCCTGGCCGCGATAGAGGTGCGCGCGAACGCCCTACTTGTTGCTTTGCCGGCTGCGCGCGCCGCCACGCGGACGCGGGCAAGCGAATCGCGTCGCAGCCAGCCCGCGGCTCCGGCTGCAAGGAGTTCCAGAATGGCGTGTCACGTCACGCGCCAAATCCTTATCAGCGAGCCGACACGGCCAGTGCCAGTTGTTACGCACACTGCCTCAACCCGGACAGGCCATGCTTTCAGACACTCTTTCCTTGAACCATATGGTCGTCTAATATGGTTGTCTCATTCAATTTTCTGTCAAGCTTTCCGGCCAGTTATACAGGGTGATTCAAAAAGAATACCACAACTTTAGGAATTTAAAACTCTGCAACGACAAAAGGCAGAGCTAAGAACTACTAAGGGAGCTATAAAGTTTCATTTAGTTGTACATTTGTTCGCTTGAGGCGCTGTTGACTAGGCGTCAGCGTCAGTTGATGCTAAGATGGCGATCGCTCAACAGGAAGCTTTTTGTGTATTGAGTACGGCAGAAGTGAATCGACGACAGTTGTTCAGCGTGCATTTCCAACGAAGTATGGTGTTAAACCTCCTGATAGGTGGTGTATTAAACGTTGGTATAAACAGTTTACAGAGAATGGGTGTTTGTGCAAAGGGAAAAGTTCTGGGCGGTTTTGGTCCCTTTTTCTTCGAAGGTGCTACTGTAACTGGACTACAGTATCTGGAGATGTTAGAGAATTGGCTGTTCCCTCAGCTCGAACAAGAAGCACAACAATTCATATTTCAGCATGATGGAGCGCCACCACATTGGCACTTATCTGTCCGTAACTACCTGAACGTCAACTACCCGAGGCGATGGATCGGCCGCCAGGCAGCCCGTGACAGAGCACTTCATCACTGGCCTCCAAGAAGCCCTGATCTTACCCCCTGCGAGTTTTTCTTATGGGGGTATGTTATGGATATGGTGTTTCGGCCACCTCTCCCAGCCACCATTGATGATTTGAAACGAGAAATAACAGCAGCTATCCAAACTGTTACGCCTGATATGCTACAGAGAGTGTGGAACGAGTTGGAGTATCGGGTTGATATTGCTCGAGTGTCTGGAGGGGGCCATATTGAACACCTCTGAACTTGTTTTTGAGTGAAAAAAAACCTTTTTAAATACTCTTTGTAATGATGTATAACAGAAGGTTATATTATGTTTCTTTCATTAAATACACATTTTTAAAGTTGTGGTATTCTTTTTGAATCACCCTGTATAATTACTTTATTAATTTCCTTGTTTCTTACTTTTAATTTCGTCCATTGTGCGCCGCGCAATTACTTTGTTCTTAAAGGCGCTTGTACACGAGCGACTGTTTTGTTTCAGTCGACTACACGGGATAAGTGAAGATACTATAGTGCCCGTGGCGTATTATTCCTGTGACTTTCTTGTCGCTAGCAGTCTTTTTAGGGTTTCTTGCCTGTCTGTCTGTTTGTCCAACCTTTAAGAATCCTTTTTGTCAGGAATGGGTAGACGAATCAAGTTCAAATTTATGTCATATATTAGGGTTTACGCCCCCTTTGGAGATGTAAAAATTTAGGCGTCTCAGCCATTTGCATCAAAAGAACGGCCATTTGTGTCTCATATTTTGTTACTCGGAAACCCACTCATTAAAACCTATAGGGTGGATCCCGTTAACCTAGAATCATAGAATTTATAAAGAAGTAAGATTTCACAGTAAATGTAAAGGAAAAAGTCCGAATATTTCTGATTATATCACATGAAAATTATGTTTATTGGCTTTTTTATCCGTCTGTCTGTCCATGTTTTAAGACCCCTTTTTCTGTCGAAGAGGTTGGCGTATCAAGTTCAGATTTATTTCACATACTTTATATAACGGTATAAAAAGTTTAATCCTGTAAGTCAGTGCAATAAAAAGATACGGCAATTTGTGCCACGTATTTTGATACTCGCAAATTCACTCATCAAAACCAACTGGGTACTTTCCCTTGAACTAGAATCATGAAATTCAGCCAGGTTTCACGGTATCAGCAAAGCAAAAAATCTGAAACTTGTTCAGTTGTAATTATGTCACATAAAAATATCTTTTTCCTTCTGAACATACATAGCATTGATGAACCGTACATAAGAAAACGTTTTATTAAACCTTCGCTCGCTACAAACTGAAGTCCTCTCCTCGCTCCTTTTCTTATTTCCGGGGTAGTTTGAGGAACTACTGTAGAGATTTTGACACGTTCTTGGAATTCCCTGGACCAATATCTTGGCAGTATCGATATCGATAACAGGCAAAAATCGTTGAGAGTCTCGATTCCCGGGATGCATGGAATATATATGCGAATGCAGGACCCTAACGTTTGATCAATTACGACTAATTAAATCACCCTCTTCGCAGTGGGAAGTTCATTACTGCATCGTAAAAGACCGATATTAGACAAGAACTGACTGTTGAAGACATTAAAACTACGTTAGAAAATACGGACTGGGCTGGAAAGACCATTTGCTACCTATGTCCAGTAAAAGGACAACTGAAATTACGAAAGCTTTGCCAGTAGGAAAGAAAAACGCTGGACGTCACTTAAAGACATTGCGTGAACAATTCATAATCCTTGATAACGATGATAATGAGAGTTCATTACTAACCAAAGCCTACTTTATAATGAATTTTCTTGAAAAAAACATATGGTAAATCCTTCCACGCTAGTGAAATTGCAAGAATAGGAAAAGTTTCGTCTATACATTACAAGACATGGTCATTTATCTGCTCAAGAAAATAAATACATGCAAACACGTTAAACAATATTTAGAAGGCATTAAAATGCGCTTTTTCACATTATCCTTTATGTCTTGTCTTCTGAGTGCCAAAAAAACTATTTTTCTCCATCACTTGACGTTTTCACTGTTGGAACAATTTTCATTAAAATATATTTATCCATTTGCGGTCTTAGTTGTGGATAGTACACGCTTTTTCTTTGTCGAAGTATTGTAAAACCTTTTCTTCATATATTTTGTGTCTGTTGTGGGCAAAATTACGAAAAACGTCAAGTCCTCTCACAACCTCAGTGTTTCACGAAGACTAGGTAAACAACAAAATAAACAACACAAAAAACCCATTACTGTAAGATGAGTGAACGCGGTGAGAACTGTTTAGCTTGCGATGGTAACATGTGTTCAGAGTACTCAGATTTCAGAACGCTACACTCGGCCCAGTTAGTCACTCTTTGACGTCACTGACACTCCCGCGACGTCTTTGGCGGTTTACTTACAAGCACGCACGGGGAGTCCATTTTGACCATAAAGTAGCTGGTATTAAACCAACACTACATACAGTCGTTGTTGGTTTAAAGCGAGTATACAGAGCTAATTTCTGATTTCCAGCCCACAGAGTAATTTAAATTCTTGATATCTGGCCAGATGTTTTACCTGTCACCACCAACATCAGTACTGGTTTTTTTTATCCGGATGTAAGGAACCTGCTCCGCTTTATCCTAGACAAGCGGGGAAAACGGCCTAAAAACTATGCGGTACATTACGTCAACAGCCATTAATCTATTAATTTATTGGTAAAAAGACGTTCATATTCTAATTATGCTGTCTATATCGATTAATGGCCTATTTGTATAAATCTGGAGTGTATTACACTTTTTAGTCGATTTTCCCACAATGCTCAAATAGGGGCATATCCAGCTGTCATTTCAAATATGTCTCATATCGACATCACTGCAGTGGTTAAAGGAGTACAGATAGCATTTGGAAGAAAAAGTCTTTAGTTATAGCGTTTGTTTCCATACGGCCAATTTGGCAGCAAAAAATTCTAGTGAGAAGACTCACAAACTGCCTGGGTTGGCTGCTGCTGGGAAAAGGATTGTAATTTACTTTAAATAATGTGTATTAGCAAATGATTAGTTAAGAAAAGAATCAGACGGCAAACTAATTCAAGAAGTATCCACTAGACGGAAATCAACGTTCTACACAACTAAAGGATTTTTACAGCTGCGTCCAGTGATTAACAGTATCATTAATTGCCATTCTAGCGCACAAGCCGTGCTAACAGCAGCAGATATTTAAGATCTGGGAGAAGGTTATGGCATTCTGCGGCCTATAGAAATGGCTACTCATGAAATTTGCTTAGAAAAGTACGTTGCAAGCAATGAAGTAATGCTAATAACTAGCATGTTGAATAATACCTGAGATGCAATCAACAGAAATAAAAAATCTGTTTCTATCCACTAATATTGTTAATATATTAGCCAAATCAACGTTACTCGATGGTAGATTCAAGTACATACAATTACATCATGCTTCAGCATGTTCCAAGGCAGCCTAAACCATCAAGGTTTTGCTTGCAGCCACTGAAACCTCTGTCAGTGAAGACACTCAACGCGTCAGTACGTTACACGAAAACGGGTATATCGAATGTGATTTATGGAGTCAACTTTATATAAGTGCAATAGAAAAGAATAATTTGCCAAACTGGAATAGTAACGAATCTGCAACCACAGTTCATTATTATCTGAAAGATCGTCTTCTAAAGCTTAAACGAAATTCATTACAAGTATGGAATCACATCATCGGTACTACCTACTAAGAGCTACAAAAAATTGCATTTATGTGTTTGAGCTGTATAAGCACACCGTCAGCTTCTGAAATGCGGTTCTTAAAAGCAGGAAATGTTCCCTGACATCAACACAATAGATTGAAAGGGAAACTTCTCCCGAAAATGTTATTTTTACACTCTGCAGTCAAAAAGTTGTGGGTTATGTTAATATTGCAGTATTTATTGATTAATAAATAAGATATTATCTGTATTTGGTTGTTGCTTTTTGCGTCATTCTGTAAGTTCCTCATTTAACATCTATGTTAAGAACTATCCCCAGTCCAGATGAATGACGTACCGTGTGAAAAGAATGTCCACAGTTGGTGTGACAGTAATAGGGAATAACAATAATGAGAAGACCAACGGCCTACGGAGGAAGGAGTGAAATGATTCTTTTTCTGAGAAGTAAGTTTGTACGCGATGGTCGAAGGAAGGCAGACGCAAGGGTTAGATGGTATAGGCCGAGCGCAAATTTGCTGGCGTCAAACATTGACTTACTAATGAGAAAAGTTTCAGAAACTCTAAGCCGAAACACAGCATTGAACGGACATAAAAGTCGCTGCACTCAAAAACTGGTCGCACAGTTGAAGTTTAGATATTAGTTACGAAAGGATGAGACGTTTAGCTATATCGGCAATAAAAGAAATGTATCGATAATCGACAGTAAATGGCCAGTGAGGTCATGTGCTAAGGGACTTACGTATTAAGAATTACCATTGATTGTGGAACAGTGGGTGACCACGACTGTGATAAGTCGCTAGCAGTACTGAGGTAATAAGGCCCAACCCATACACAAACATCGTTATCACTAGATGGTTGTGGTGGGCAACGCTAGATTGGTCGCAGGGTGAAATCTGAATCAAATAAGTATTTTTTTTTTTAATTTCGTCTCGTGTCATGAATATACTTTGCAAATAGTAATCAGGAAGGTCAAGAAATTTAAGACACCGATGCACAGTTTCTTTACTGGAATCAGGTAATTTTTTTATACAATAATATCAAATTAACCTACGCAATTTGAAAATTTATACTCTTCTTGACCTACAATCGGGCATTACACTCGCCTCCTCACCAGATGGGCAATACTTTTAATGTAGTATTGTTATTTTTGATCATTCCGCTGGAGATGGAAGAACTGAACGATAATAGTTCATCAAGACTTTAAATAAATATTCAAACTGTCCAGCTCCAGTAGATAACTTGCAGAATGATCTTCATTCAATAAACATCTAAATTGTGGTTCAGAGAATGGTTGTTGATGGAACAGTTCACCGCATTAATGGTGTGCTTCCAAGTTTTCTGCCTTTTTTTTTGTTTCCATTGTCCATAAAACTGCAACAACCAGTGTTGCCAACACGTGATCATTTTTTCTGCCAAATCAACATCCAAAAATCCGTCAAAATGAAATATCTCCATATTTTCTTGTAAAAATAAAGAAAAAATAAAACTTATTTTAAAACATTACACTCATTACTTCGTTTATGAATCGAGCAAAGATTTAAAAATCCGTCAATATCCGTCAAAATCAGATATCTCCGTATTTTCCTGCAAATGGAACGAAGGAATTTAAATTTATTTTAAACATTATACTCATACCTAGTTTACGAGACGCATAAACATTTAAAAATCCGCCGAACCCGGCCAAAATGTAAAATATATATTATTATATAACTGCATCACATTTTAATAGAACAGTAACAAGCAAATTTAAATACACTCCATTAAATTTCCGGCGTGCAGTCACATACATTCAGCTTCTACTTCTAATATTTCGGCTGTATAACGTTCAGCCAACTTCAGAATGAGCCGCCAGACAGATGGATGGACTGTATATAGCCGAAATATTAGAAGAAGAAGCCGAAATTATGTGCAGCACGCTCAAAATTTAATGGCGCAGTCATTACGCCACGAAAACGCGAAGATGCACAAATTTAAAGATAGTTACTCACTACTGTTGATTAAAATAATAACAGTTCATCCACATCGATCTCTGCGTCTTCTTCAGTCGACGTGCTGGATTGTTGGTCTCGTCGATACGCAGCCATTGTGTCAATTTGCTTCAAAGTATGCCCTGGTAAGACATAATTATGACAGCACTTGTTCACACGCCCAAGTCCGGCCTGCACAGTGAGAATTGTGTTTACCATATTGGCTCTAAGTCTATTCCTGATAGAGGTTTTCACATTGTTGAGCATTCTAAATGCTCTTTCGAGCTCAGCATTTGACCAAGGTAATACCAAAAGCATCATTGAAAAACTTGAGAGCTGCTGAAACGGATTTTAGGAACCAGAGTCTTTATATGATGCGATTTCTTGTCAAAGTTCTGTATTGTTGCCATTTTTCCATTGAACAATAGTTAATTTTGACTACTGAAAGTCGGTTTTGTTATTTCTGTGTCAGGTAATTGAAATACCTGAGCTAGCAGGCTTATGCTTTCTTTCATTACCCTCATACACTGTTCTGGAGCAATTAGGCACACTTTTTGCAAGACCTTGCGATTATTCGGCACTCGCCTCTGGAGCTACTCTGCTAAGCAAAGCAGAAAATTTTCGCATCCGCTGCGAAAAACGTTTTCGCTTTCTGCGTTAATTTCATGTTCTTTCATCATATTTACCAATTAAACCTCTACGTCTTGGCCAACATAAATATTAGTGAATTTGTATTTTCTAACGTCTACCGTTAGCAAGTCCCCATTATAACCGGGGACAACAATCCGCCTCGTAAGACCTACAATAAGAAGAACTTAAGTCTTGCAGTAGTTTTAAATGGTCTGCTGTACTCGATTGGAATGATTTATTGACCTTTTGACATTCTTCTAGAGTTGGTTTAAGAAACAGAAGATCAAACTTATTGACAACATCAGAGTACATGCTACATAATAGTTCAGCTGTGTAGCACTTCGTTTGATGTCTGGATGTATCAAATTGTGTCTGTAGTTCGAGCCGCTGACTGTATAATGCGATTAACAGCAACAACGATCGATAGCCACCTTGTGTCTGATCGGTGTATAATTTTAAGGGGTTCGGCTCCATCATTTATTGCTTTAAACAACTCCTTGTACATGGCTTGTGTAGAAGAAGATTTAGAAAAACAAGAATAAGTTTCACAAAATCAAGATTCCTTGGTAGCTTTTGAGCAGAAGAGGACACTGCTAACTGAACAGAATGGCAAACACAGGGGATCAGTACTAGTTTAGGGACCTCACATTTCAGTTTCTGGTAAACCCCATTGTCAATACCCACAATTACTGAGGCATTATACGTACTAGCTCCTCTCGTTTGTTTAACGTCTAGACCATATTCTGGAAGTAATGACTTTACTGCAGTACCAATACATTCAACATTCCCCTGTTCTAGTTCAACAGCTCCTAAACAGGTGGAACTATCTCTGCTTTGTTGTTTTGAAAAATATACAATGTACACAGACAAGAATTTGGTGACAAATGTCTGTAGATTCCTCTATAAGAAGACTGAACTGTCATTTACCATCATCGTTCTGTAGTTACGATTTAAAGTGCTGGAAGATAATGTTTTTTCGATGTCAAGTTACAATTCGCAAGAAGTACCGTACACCAATGTGTTGCGCACACTATTCAGGACACGCAGCATTAACTCATAGAACAAAGCCTATTTTTCTTAGTGTGCTGCTGGTGCTAGAGTCACGTATCGTATATTTAAGGCCAGTTCGAATCCTGGTGGTGAATGATACTTTCGCTACCAGTATTTGACCGGACAGGGGAGGAGAGATGGTAGTTTTAACTTCCTGATCGCCAGTTTTTGCGTCAATGTCCTGGATTAAATTCCAAACCTCTCCACTATCTCTTATGAAGGGAGGACATTTGACACTGTTGATGGTGATTCGTCCGTCGGATGGGGATGTAAAGTTCAAAGGCCACCTTGATGCTTTTCGAGAGAATTACGCTAGGTGCCAACCTCTCCCTCCTCATCCATAAAAACACAAACACGACGCCACATAGTTCCAGCACTCACCACAGTCATCTGCTATGTACAAAAACACGCTCGACACTTCGTAACAGGTCGGAGGAAGGCAATGGCAAACCACCTCCACTAGGACTCTTCCCAGGATGGTGTTTCAGGGTTCCTGCTTCCGCTCCCTGCGCTCAGTTCATAGGTATGGACTCTTACTTATTATTGTATCTTTGGTTACAACAGAAGTTAAAGCCCTTTGCCACCGCATTATGTTTGCTTTGCTGAGTTTGCCAGTCATCATAGATGTTTGATACTGTTAGCTAAAAAATAACCATGTACACTTCTCAATAGGAAGGAAGTATCAGGAGTTAGTTTCAGTTCAGTTTTCGGTTTTATCCTACATGTATTTAATATGAATGAACAAATCAGAAATACAGCCCGTTTTTGCAACGCACTGACTGAAACATGGAGTTTAGTGCAATACATCCGTGTCACTGTCTTGCAGGTCCACAAAGATTTGCATTCGTAATAGTTTTATCAAAGATTTTTTTTTTTTCAAAATAAAATTAAACCAGAAAAATTCGTCAAAAAAGCGCAGTTTTTAATATCCGTCAGAAAATCCGTCAACTAACTGTCAAAACTATAAATTTTACTCGTCACACAACATGAAATTCCGTCAAATTTGACGGGAAATCCGTCAAGTTGGCAACAACTCGGCATAAAACCCGGAAGCACATCATTAGTCAGTAAGACCGAGAAAACCTGAGAGATCACACATTACTTGCCGAAAATGCTGACACGATGACGGGAAAAATCAAGCGAATGCGGCGCCAGCATTCTTGGTACGTTACAAAGTTCAAGGCAGAAACGCTACAGATTCCATTGTTGTGGAACAGTGTACGTGGCTGTCTCGCGATCCCGCAGAGGGTAGCAAAAACTAAAGCACTGTACAACTCTCCAAGGTTGCCTCCTCTTGCTTTCCACTTGTAACTGTTTTATTTAAAACTGAAATGCTAGTACTAACGGGAGAGGAGTACTTCATCTTTGTTAATACTGTAATCTAGTTGTGTACTTCGTATTTTAAAGTATAATAATTATTGTATTTAATTAATTTTTCTATCATATTCTGTTGTGTCTAGACATGACAGCCTAGACACAATGAGAGGAAGCCGAAAGGCACGCGCTTAAACTCACGCAGGCTGGCGTGAGGTCTGAAACAGGATACGTAATGAATGCTATAAAGAAAAGTACGTAGCTTCTGGAATACTTAACTTTAATCCACATTTGTAGAACATCGCTCTTGATGATACATTAATAGAATCTCAATATCTATACTGGTAATGGCGCCTTGCTAGGTCCTAGCAAATGTAGCTGAAGGCTATGCTAACTATCGTCTCGGCAAATGAGAGCGTAATTCTCAGTGATCCATGGCTAGCAACGTCGGCCGTACAACTGGGGTGAGTGCTAGTACGTCTCTGTAGACCTGCCGTGTGGTGGCGCTCGGTCTGCAATTACTGACAGTGGCGACACGCGGGTCCGTCGTATACTAGCGGACCGCGGCCGATTTAAAAGCTACCACCTAGCAAGTGTGGTGCCTGGCGGTGACACCACATATTCTATAACTTTTAAAGTTTTCGGTTAAACTAAAGCCAAAAGTTTAAGTCTAATTGACGTTTCACAACAAATGTCTTATTCACTAAATAATAACATTAAATGATGGATGTTTTTAAGTTATTGATCCAACCTTCGCGGCAACATCTCTTTAAAATGTATGTTGTCAACAAACGGCAACAATAATTAACGAAATTTGCTTTTGTAAATATTTTTTGTGGTCATAAAGTACTGTCCTATTTGTAGTATACGTTATTGAAAATGCGTTGGTATTGCCATGATTGGTGTTCCTAGTAACATTAATTTTATATTTACTTGTAAGCCGCCTTTCCGATCTCTAGTCAATCATTAGAAATGGTTCAAATGGCTCTGAGCACTATGGGATTTAACATCTGTGGTCATCAGTCCCCTAGAACTTAGAACTACTTAAACCTAACCTAAGGACATCACACACATCCATGCCCGAGGCAGGATTCGAACCTGCCACCGTAGCGGTCACGCGGTTCCAGACTGAAGTGCCTAGAACCGCACGGCCACACAGGCCGCCCAATCATTAGACAACTGTGTTACAATAATACGGTGTGTCTGAGTTTTTAATATGTCATTGTTCCTCCAAGTACCGATGGAATTTTACATAAGTGTTATAACTGTTTTAGTTACATGACATGTCTGAACAGTGACGGAAAAAAAACTAGCATAGTGCAAAAATGTATGTTACTCTTTAACTGCGAAACACTTTGTTTATACAAATAACTGAAACAAAAGAAATTTACGAGCAGCAACAAATAGGAATAGGTATTGGACAAAAGGTATTTTAATATACCCCAACAGAAGTTAATTTTACAAAGTCAGCGTATTCAAGCAATGTGTGACTAAAGATTTTACAGTTATATTTAATTCTTACTCAGGCCATTTTGTACTACTGTTAAACCAGTTCGCGAATCACCTAGCATATTCCGTCGTCGCGCCGTCCCTTGCCAGCTATGGTTTCAAATTGATTCCAGATACATCTGCCCATTGAATGTTTGGTCCTCAGCAAAAACTCTTATCATTTACTCTTCGTGTGAGCCACATCGCGACTTCTATTCTCACACACCGCTGTCCAGCGGTTCTCTCTTACTACCCTTATTCGTGACTGCCAGCATAATCTTTGGTCTACGAAGTTATTGACGTCTTTTTACGCCTATCAAATATAACTCTGCCTTATTTGGAAAATTAAAAGAGAATTTTTCTCCAAACAGACACTCTTCGCCCAAAAAGACATGTGAATGATTTTATATCTGGCGCATAAGCGACATCAGCGCCACTACTGTGCCAACGTGAACTAACAACCGTAAACAATAGATGAACATTCGACCAGTCAACCGTGAGTAGGCAGTGTTTAGTAGCAGATGCGCGTCCGTAGTTTGTCATCCTTGTTGTGTCACAAATCGTTATGGAACACCATCTCTAAATCAAATGGTCCAGACGTTCTCCATGATATTTTGAAGAAGAAAAAAGTGTGTACAAAGTTTGTTCCTCACACCTTGACGTCCGAACAAAATCGACGATGCATGAACGCCTGCTGCTACTTGACTGTAGTGCAAATCGCGGACATTTCTTTCATCACAGATGACAGAACTAGCTGTTATCAGTACGAATGTACCAGAAAACGACGAAGAAATTCACATGAAGGGTCAACACTTTGAGGACATAACCAATATCCAAGCCAATGTGAAACGCGAGTTGAACATAATCCCAAAGAAGCAGTTTTCTGACAGTTTCGCGTGGTCATATGAGCGGTCTGTGTGTTATTCTGAAGGGGCGGAGGCTATATAGAACACGACAAGCATTAAACGCGTCATCTTAACGTTTCTCTACATTTTGGTAGTCCATTGTTGAAACATTTTGTACTAACAGGTTAGGTGTGTAGAAATGAGGACTGTAAAGTTACACAATGATCGTAAACTAAGCAGTCCGTCGGCTATAGCGGAGTGTTTGTATTTATCATAGCATCTGAGCAGCGACAGCAGGTTTTATTGTTGTTGTTGTTTCGGTCACTAAGATTGATTTAATGCAGTTCTCTCTCTTTCTTTCTCTCTCTCTCTCTCTCTCTCTCTCTCTCCCCTCCCCTCCCTCTTCCTCTTCGTTTCAGCTAAGCTGCTGCATCCGAGTTCATCCATGATTTGCTCTGCGACGCTTTGCTTCCACCATCTCGTCAATTAAACTTCTTAGCAACTATTCATGTCGTAATATGTGTCGCACCATTGAATTATTTTGTTCATTTTTCACGAATTTTTGCCTCTCGTTGCTAAAGTCAGATTTCAACGCACGATTTACGAGTATTCTATCTTGCCCATTGTCCATCATTCCTAACCGTACATAAGGACTCGGTATCGAACGTTTGCTACTAACGCTTTACTCATGTGTGTATCTTAAGAAATGTTTCGTGTTCAGGACAATATCGAAATATATCGAAACTTCGAGGTATGAAAACGTAGCTTTAATAAAAGGTTTAAAATATCAGCTCCAATGCCTTTATCTTTATTTTTGAAATCCGTCTATAATAGGGAGAAAGACAGCCGACTTTGACAAGTTTCCAAAAGAAAAGTACAAAAAAAATGGTTCAAATGGCTCTGAGCACTAGGAGACTCAACATCTGAGGTCATCAGTCCCCTAGAACTTAGAACTACTTAAACCTAACTAACCTAAGGGCATCACACACATCCACGCCCGAGGCAGGATTCGAACCTGCGACCGTAGCGGCCTCGCGGTTCCAGACTGAAGCGCCTAGAACCGCATATCTTATTCTAGTGCTCTTTGGACTCGGGTGAATAAATAAGACAAACATCTCGAGCCGGCCAGAGTGGCCGAGCGGTTCTAGGCGCTACAGTCTGCCTCGGGCGTGGATGTGTGAGATGCCCTTAGGTTAGTTAGGTTTAAATAGTTCTAAGTTCTAGGGGACTTATGACCACAGATGTTGAGTCCCATAGTGCTCAGAGCCATTTGAGCCATGACAAATTACAAAACTCCGCCATCTCTCTCCTCACATCCACCACTGCTGGCGGCTCACCTCCCACTGCACAACGCTACGCGCTGTTAACATCCAGCTGCCGCTGCCCAACACTACAATGGCAGACAACAATGCAAACTAGCCACAGACTGCACACAGCACAGCCAGTGATTTTCATATAGAGCGCTACGTAACGTTGCCAATAAGAAAACATAAACTGCCTACTTACAACACTAAGTATGCGGCCTGTCTCACGAGGAGCCACATCAACTTGGTTAGCACGTGCAGCTGATTATGAGGCACAACTCAGATCGGTCTGGACCAGGAAGTCATGATGTCACGTTGGACCGAGCAGGCGCGACACCTGCGCCGCCCGCAACAGCGTAGCTCTTTTTGTGGAGTAATAAACGCAGTTACTCGGTTGACTTGCACGCCGAGTACCCCATTCTGGCCTTTGTACTCGGTCTGAATGCCGCATTCGCGCGCAGTCATGCGAGGAAACGAGGATGTGCGGGCGTTATTCTCAGGCGGCGGAGCGCGCTCTTGCGGACGAATGGCCTAGCGCAGCAGGAAGCCATGCCCGTTGTCTCCCCCCCCGCAGCCGTTTTTCATTCGCCGAATCTGGCGCAGCGGAACAAGGTCAGCTGAAGAGGTACAGGTTTATTACATTACGAAACATGCAAGGAGGAAAGCCTGCAAGAAATGGCTAGCACCCTTCACCTTTTTCAAATTTGGTAACTTTTACATGGAAGATTCACGTCATCTCGTAAGAAGTTCCAAGGTCAAGGACGCGTAATAAAAGAGCTGAACACTTATCTATTTATTGATCCGTAAAATAAACGTATGTACCGGTACAAAGCAAAATTTGTGTCACACTGTGATTCGAAACATGAATTCTGGCTTATAGAGAACAATCACCTTAAAAATGACGTTTTCCTATGGGTATGTTATTAAGTTTATTTATTTACGATCACAATTGCAGCTATTGTGCCATTTCAAGCAATAGCTTAGTATCAAGTGATTCAGTACACATATACATCTACATCTACTTCTACATCTACACCCATGCTCCGCAAGCCAACTGACGGTGAGTGGCGGAGGGTACCTTGAGTACCTCTATCGGTTCTCCCTTCTATTCCAGTCTCGTATTGTTCGTGGAAGGAAAGATTGTCGGTATGCCTCTGTGTGGGCTCTAATCTCTCTCTGAGTTTATCCTCACGGTCTCTTCGCGAGATATACGTAGGAGGGAGCAGTATACTGCTTGACTCTTCGGTAAAGGTATGTTCTCGAAACTTCAACAAAAGCCCGTACCGAGCTACTGAGCGTCTCTCTTGCAGAGTCTTCCACTGGAGTTTGTCCATCATCTCCGTAATGCTTTCGCGATTACTAAATGATCCTGTAACGAAGCGCGCTGCTCTTCGTTGGATCTTCTCTCTCTCTTCTATCAACCCTATCTGGTACAGATCCCACAACGGTGAGCAATTTTCGAGCAGTGGGCAAACAAGTGTACTGTAACCTACTTCCTTTGTTTTCGGACAGCATTTCCTTATGATTCTTCCAAGGAATCTCAGTCTGGCATCGGCTTTACCGACGATTAATTTTCTATGATCATTCCATTTTAAATCACTCCTAATGCCTACTCCCAGAGCCGGCCGATGTGGTCGAGCGGTTCTAGGCGCTACAGCCTGAAACCGCGTGACCGCTACGTTGGCAGGTTCGAGTCCTGCTTCGGGCATCGATGTGTGTGATGTCCTTAGGTTGGTTTAAGTAGTTCCAAGTTCAAGGGGACTGATAACGTCAGCAGTTAAGACCCATAGTGCTCAGAGCGATTTGAACCATTTTGAACATACTGCCAGATAATTTATGGAATTAACTACTTCCAGTTGCTGGCCTGCTATATTGTAGCTAAATGATAAAGGATCTTTCTTTCTATGTATTCGCAGCAGATTACACTTGTCTACATTGAGATTCAGTTGCCATTCCCTGCACCATGCGTCAGTTCGTAGCAGATCGTCCTGCATTTTAGTACATCAATTTCTTTTAAGGCGTAATCCCCATGTCAACCATTTTTATGCACCTCCAGACGCCTTTTCGCTGGTCATCGGGGCTCTGTTCGAAGCGGGAAGATAGTTCTACTCTAGTCAGTGAGATTCCAGGCCGAAGACGTGTCTGGAGACACCCGGATAACGGTGGGATACCAACGTGACAACCACGAGCCATATAGTCTGGTTTCATAACAGGATGCCTGCGGCACCCTTCCAGCATAGCAGTACACCGACGATATTCTACGCCCCTATTTATTGCCCTTCGCGGCAAGCCACCCTGGGCTTACATATCAGCAAGATAATGTCCGCCCACCGAGCGAGGTGGCACAGTGGTTAGACACTCGACTCGCATTCGGGAGGACGACGGTTCAATCCCGCGTCTGGCCATCCTGATTTAGGTTTTCCGTGATTTCCCTAAATTCTCCAGGCAAATGCCGGGATGGTTCCTTTGAAAGGGCACGGCCGACTTCCTTCCCCATCCTTCCCAAATCCGTTGAGACCGATGACCTCGCTGTCTGGTCTCCTTCCCCAAAACAACCCCCCCCCCCCAATACCCGCCCACACAGCGGCGGGTGTGTCTGCTGCTTGTTTCCGTGCTTGCCAAATCCTACCTTGGCCAGCAAGGTCTCCGGATCTCCCTCAAATTAAGAACTTTTCGAGCATTATGGACAGGATCCTTCTACCAGCTCGGGATTTTGACAATCTGACGCATCAGTTGGACAGAAGTTGCCACGATACCCCTCAGGAGGACATCCAATAACAGTATCAATTCCAAACCGAATATCTGTTTGCATAAAGGCCAGAGCTGGAACAAGACTTAGTAACGTGCTCAATTTGTGAGACTCGTCCTCTTGAATAAATTATTCAATTTTTCTGAAACTGTGATAGTCCATTTGTTCAAAATGTTCAAATGTGTGTGAATTCATGTGGGACCAAACTGCTGAGATCATCGGTCCCTAGACTTACACACAAACTAACTTACGCTAAGGACAACACACATACCCATGCCCACGGGAGGACTCGAACATCCGACGGGTGGAGCTGCGCGAGCCGTGGCAAGGCGCCTCAAACCACGCTGCTGCCCCGGGCGGCGTTTGTTTATCTGTACTTGTTCATCACACTATAATATTACTGATATTTAAAACAAATAGTATTCTTATAGTGTTACTAAAAAAAACTATATAATCACTTCTGCTGGTGGCTAAGCCCTTGAAATGGTAGAATGTTGCATAGAAAATATTTTTAGTTAGTACTCAATTTGCATTCCGCCATCCAGCATCACATTCCCATTAGACCGACGAGAACGTTGACCGATAGCACTGTTTAGAGGCCAGTGACCGATCTCAGAATGGTTCAAATGGCTCTAAGCACTCTGGGACTCAACATCTGAGGTCATCAGTCCCCTAGACTTAGAAACTACTTAAACCTAACTATCCTCCCAAGTAGGCTGTTTAGGTTTTGATGTTGGTAAGCCACGTAGCGCTCTGTATGAAAATCACTGACTGTGCTGTGTGCAGTCTGTGGCTGGTTTACATTGTTGGAATATTTGCTATTGCAGCGTTGGGCAGTTGGATGTGAACAGCGCGTAGCGTTGCGCAGTTGGATGAGAGCCGCCAGCAGTGGTGGATGTGTGGAGAGAGATGGCAGAATTTAGAGAGCGGACGATCTGGACGTGTGTCCGTCAGAAAAACGAAATTTATAAGACTGGATGTCATATATATATATATATATATAGGGTGAGTCACCTAACATTACCGCTGGATATATTTCGTAAACCACATCAAATACTGACGAATCGATTCCACAAACCGAACGTGAGGGGAGGGGCTAATGTAACTGGTTAATACAAACCATAAAAAAATGCACGGAAGTAGGTTTTTTAACACAAACCTACGTTTTTTTAAATGGAACCCCGTTAGTTTTGTTAGCACATCTGAACATATAGACAAATACGTAATCAGTGCCGTTTGTTGCATTGTAAAATGTTAATTACATCCGGAGATATTGTAACCTAAAGTTGACACTTGTGTACCACTCCACCGCTGTTCGATCGTGTGTATCGGAGAGCACCGAATTACGTAGGGATCCAAAGGGAACGGTGATGGACCTTAGGTACAGAAGAGACTGGAACAGCACATTACGTTTACATGCTAACACCTTTTTATTGGTCTTTTTCACTGACGCACATGTACATTACCATGAGGGGTGAGGTACACATTCGACGGGCGTTTAATAGGACGTGGAGGACGCATAAATTGGCCAGCCCGTTCTCCTTATCTTACACCTCTGGACTTCTTTCTGTGCGGTACGTTAAAGGAGAATATGTACCGTGATGTGCCTACAACCCCAGAGGGTATGAAACAACGTATTGTGGCAGCCTGCGGCGACATTACACCAGATGTACTGCGGCGTGTACGACATTCATTATGCCAGAGATTGCAATTGTGTGCAGCAAATGATGGCCACCACATTGAACATCTATTGGCCTGACATGTCGGACACGCTCTTTTCCACTCCGTAATTGAAAACGGAAACCACGTGTGTACCTGTACCTCACCCCTCATGGTAATGTACATGTGCGTCAGTGAAAAAGACCAATAAAAAGATGTTAGCATGTGGACGTAATGTGCTGTTCCAGTCTCTTCTGTACCTAAGGTCCATCACCGTTCCCTTTGGATACCTACGTAATTCGGTGCTCTCCGATACACACGATCGAACAGCGGTGGAGTGGTACTCAAGTGTCAACTTTAGGTTACAATATCTCCGGATGTAATTAACATTTTACAATGCAACAAACGGCACTGATTACGTATTTGTCTATATGTTCAGATGTGCTAACAAAACTAACGGGGTTCCATTTAAAAAAAACGTAGGTTTGTGTTAAAAAACATACTTCCGTGCATTTTTTTATGGTTTGTATTAACCAATTACACTAGCCCCTCCCCTCACGTTCGGTCTCTGGAATCGATTCGTCAGTATTTGATGTGGTTTACGAAATATATCCAGCGGTAACGTTGGGTGACTCACCCTGTATAATGACTTTCGAAAACTATTATGGTATATACTTTGTTTGTTCTCTATCAAAATATTTCATTTGCTAACTATGCCTATCAGTAGTTAGCGCTCGCTGTATTGCAGTAGTTCGAGTAACGTAGATTTTTGTGAGGTAAGTGATTCTTGGAAGGTATAGGTTATTGTCAGTCAGGGCCATTCTTTCTAGGGATTATTGAAAGTCAGATTGCGTTGTGCTAAAAATATTGTGTGTCAGTTTAGTGATGATCAGAATAACTAAAGAGAGAAATAAGCTCGTTCAGTTTTGCTCATCTGTTTGAAAATCAAACAACGTGAGAGGTTTACCAGTACTGCCATTCATCATTTTCCAAAGGGGACGTTTCAACCTAAGGACATCACACACATCCATGCCCGAGTCAGGATTCGAACCTGCGACCGTAGCAGGCGCGCCGTTCCGGACTGAAGCGCGCAGAACCGCTCAGCCACAGCGTCCGGATGATCTCAAAATTATGCAGTTGGCATAACTACATTGCACGTATACTGATACAAAAGATCAGTAAAAGAGATCTCAGGTACGCTGAAATAAAAGTTTGATGAAGTAAATGCCAATTGAACACTAGTAGTGTCCAATTGTGGCCACTAAACGATTCGTCGGCACCTCTCCTTCGCTGCAGCCTGAAACAGTTCTAAAATGCAACATAATAAATTGAGATGTGGCATTAATGGAAGAGGAAAGCAAGTTCTTAATTCAAACACGGCTTTCAAATAAAATTAACGTAATTATTTAACTAAAAGTTACAGCCACGAGAGCGACACTTACATTTTATGTAAGAGCCAGCGAAAACAAACGACAGAGAGCGAGAGCTCACAGCTCCTGCTTTTATATAATCGAAAAACAAATTACAGCGACTGCCTTCAACTTGCTTTACAGAGTAATATATAAACATTTCTCTGGAACATTCTTTATCGGAGCAGCACAAAAGTACATTCCCTACATTCTATCACGACCTTTTCTCCTTACTTTACAGATTTATTTACACAGAGAACATTTGTTCTTAAGATCTTTGAGTATTAATTAAATGTTTGGGGCATATTCTGTTAATTATTCAGAAAGCATCATTTCAACACCTACCGATTTCTATCCCATTCCGATAATTCCTTCGACATGCGTCGTTTTCTGTTGTTTTCATTAGAATGTAGAACAGGATTCCTCGTAATCTGTGTAAAAGTACTTAGCTCTTATCCAGTTCATGACAGTACAACTCTCTGATTTATAAGTGTTCATTATTGGCACGAATTCGATTGGAATCATTATGTAGAGTGCTACGTGCTTAGATGACGAGGTATCCCGTTTACCACGCATGCTACATAAGGAAAAGGATACCCAGAGATCAGGCCGTGAAGACAACGCAAGTGTCGAGCGACCACCGTGTTCAAAAGGCTCTGAGCACTATGGGACTTAACGTCTGAGATCATTAGTCATCTAACTAACCCAGGACATCACATACATCCATGCCCGAGACAGGGTTCAAACCTGCGACCGTAGCAGTCGCGCGGTTCCGGATTGAAGCGCGTAGAACCGTTCGGTCACAAAGGCCGGCCGACAACCGTGTTATTCACAGTCATTCATCACCGAATTAGGTATAGAGGGGCATGGAGTCAGCACATCGTACTCCTGGCCATTGTCGACGTTTCTATCCACCAAGGAAAAATCCTTGGCAGTCCCAGGAATTGAAACCGGGTCTGTCGCATGCGGGGTCTGTCGTGGTGACAACTCGTCTTTGGAAGCGGACGTATACGACATACAATACGAGTATGTAAATTATGTGAATGTGACACGTCCGAAATAACAGACACTACGCATTCATGTAATTGATTCGCCTCGATGGGCAATGAAACCACAGCCTTCAGTGCGGATGAATGTTTACGTTCTACCTCCAGTGGGAATCTAAAAAAAAATGGTTCAAGTGGCTCTGAGCGCTATGGGACTAAACTGCTGAGGTCGTCAGTCCCCTAGACCTTAGAACTACTTAAACCTAACTAACCTAAGGACATCACACACATGCATGCCCGAGGCAGGATTCGAACCTGCCACCGTAGCGGTCGCGCGGGACTGATGACCTCAGATGTTAAGTCCCATAGTGCTCAGAGCCATTTGAACCATTTTTTGAACTCGCGACGTCCTCTTGGCACGGCAGCGTTGATAAGTCGGCAGAATTCTAAGTTACGGAGACAAATTCGGTTTGTTTTGCGACTTCTGCTCCCCAGCCACCCTGTAAATATTTTCTCTGTGCCGAGAGAGAGGGAGAGGAGTCCGTTTGTTTTCATTGCCGGCGGTGGTGCGGAAAAACAGCGCAGACATGCAAACGACGCGGTGCGCGAAGCGGGCTTCCCCTGCCTCACCCCTTTGTGGGCTACCGGGGCCCGCTGTTCAACTACTCGTGAGGGGTTTTACAGTAGCGGGTCCGTCTACGGAGCATCAGCATTTCTGCGAAATTGTATGAAAATTAATTGAAGCGCAAAGGGTCGTGAGACGCATTTAACGTAATTCGGCCTGGGACAGAATATTAGATGTGAATAAAAAATACGTAGTGAAGTAATTGAACTGGTCCTATTTTAAGTATAAGCTCTAATCCACCTCCTTGCATTGTTCGCTGCAATACTCCTAGTATACGAAATTTTACAAAGTTTGCAAAACTTCGCTTGCGTATTTTTATATTACAAATGCATACGAACATGAGTAAGCGCAGGTAGAATAAATGAAGTTAATGCTTTATTACACTTAACTTGCAGGTCGATGAACTGTTGATCGGCTTGACCTAGTAGGGCATCTTGTACTCTTGCTTAATGAGCAACAATTTTCTGTGTGTATTTGTTATTCTTCCATGGTTTTTATTGCCGGCCGCGGTGGTCTAGCGGTTCTGGCGCTGCAGTCCGGAACCGCGGGACTGCTACGGTCGCAGGTTCGAATCCTGCCTCGGGCATGGGTGTGTGTGATATCCTTAGGTTAGGTTTAAGTAATTCTAAGTTCTAGGGGACTTATGACCTAAGATGTTGAGTCCCATAGTGCTCAGAGCCATTTGAACCATTTGGTTTTTATTGCTGAGGTGACTTTCTTTGTCTCTCTAATTTGTTGACATTTAACTCACATTTCCAACATTCACAGCCAACGTTTCATAGTCTAATCCTTTGCCTTGGTCCATAAATGCTATGAAAGTGTCCAGATGTTACCTTATACTTCCTTCCATTAACACGTACGATATCAGTACCACACTTTAATTTGCCTGAAGGCCATACAGCCAACTCTCAGTGTAAGGTTACATATATTAAAAAATTTCATAGTTAATTTTGAAATTAATACTTTTTGATGACGGAGAGCTTCTGTATTAGGTGGAAATGGTTGATGATATCTGATTAACAATTGTATGAAATTATTTTTGTTCAAAAAATGGTTCAAATGGCTCTGAGCACTATGGGACTCAACTGCTGTGGTCATCAGTCCCCTAGAACTTAGAACTACTTAAACCTAACTAACCTAAGGACATCACAGACACCCATGCCCAAGGCAGGATTCGAACCTGCGACCGTAGCAACAGCGCGGCTCCGGACTGGACGCCTAGAACCGCACGGCCACCACGGCCGGCAATTATTTTTGAGGCTTCCACAAAGTTTACATTAGAAAAAGAACTGTGGTGGATATCTTCTACTGTCACTCCATTTCAATCACAGAAAAGATTATCTTGAACGTTTATTCGGTGAAGATGGCTGGGGAATGACCCATAATTAAATAGAATGCTAATTATGTAATGTACAAACTTTTTATTTTCCGTAATTATGCGGAGCCAAGTCTTCAAGTCTGATGGCGGTAATAAGGTATTTTTAAATATGTCGTTTGAGCGGCACTCTTCGCTGCGTCATCGACTATTTCATTACGTTTCATGTCAGCATGTCGCTTTCTCGACATAGACTTTAACTTCTTCCCCAAATTATCGTTTGCTATGGTGGCTTTCATACAGTCCGTTACCACTGAATTAGTTTCCTTGAGAATGGCTAGTGTGGTGTGTGAATATCTTCGAACAAGCTTCTACAATCCGTTAAAGTGCTTTTCGTTTACTGTGAAATTCTGTAAGTAACGTAAAGCTGCAAGTATGGCTGTGGTTTCTGCACAAAAAGTGAAAGTCTCACTGGGAAGCGACACCAATTCCTTGTCACCTGTCCTTGGACTCAGGAATGGACTGCCCACTCTGCAACTGCCTGTTGGTTTCGAGCCGTCAGAATATTATATCTACATCCATACTCCGCAAGCCACCTGAAGGTGTGTGGCGGAGGGTACTTCGAGTACCTCTATCGGTTCTCCCTTCTATTCCAGTCTCGTATTGTCGTGGAAAGAAAGATTGTCGGTATGCCTCTGTGTGGGCTCTAATCTCTCTGATTTTATCCTCATGGTCTCTTCGCGAGATATACGTAGGTGGGAACAATATACTGCTTGACTCCTCGCTGAAGGTATGTTCTCGAAACTTCAACAAAAGCCCGTAACGAGCTACTGAGCGTCTCTCCTGCAGAGTCACCCACTGGAGTTTATCTATCATCTCCGTAACGCTTTCGCGATTTCTAAATGATCCTGTAACGAAGCGCGCTGCTCTCCGTTGGATCTTCTCTATCTCTTCTATCAACCCTATCTGGTACGGATCCCACACTGGTGAGTAATATTCAAGCAGTGGGCGAACAAGTATGCTGTAACCTACTTCCTTTGTTTTCGGATTGCATTTCCTTCGGATTCTTCCAATGAATCTCAGTCTGGCATCTGCTTTACCGACGATCAACTTTATATGATCATTCCATTTTAAACCACTCCTAATGCCTACTCCCAGATAATTTATGGACTTAACTGCTTCCACTAGCTGACCTGCTATATTGTAGCTAAATGATAAAGGATCTTCCTTTCTTTGTATTCGCAGCACATTACACTTGTCTACATTGAGATTCAATTGCCATTCCCTGCAGCATGCGTCAATTCGTTGCAGATCCTCCTGCATTTCAGTACAATTTTCCATTCTTACAACGTCTCGATATATTACAGCATCATCCGCAAAAAGCCTCAGTGAACTTCCGATGTTATCCACAAGGCCACTTATGTATATCATGAATAGCAACGGTCCTACGACACTCCCCTGCGGCACACCTTAAATCACTCTTACTTCGGAAGACTTCTCTCCATTGAGAATGACATGCTGCGTTCTGTTATCTAGGAAGTCTTCAATCCAATCATACAATTGGTCTGATAGTCCATATGCACTTGTTGTTGTTGTTGTTGTTGTGGTCTTCAGTCCTGAGACTGGTTTGATGCAGCTCTCCATGCTGCTCTATCCTGTGCAAGCTTCTTCATCTCTCAGTACCTACTGCAGCCTACATCCTTCTGAATCTGCTTAGTGTATTCATCTCTTGGTCTCCCTCTACGATTTTTACCCTCCACGCTGCCCTCCAGTGCTCAATTTGTGATCGCCTGATGCCTCAGAACATGTCCTACCATCCGATCCCTTCTTCTAGTCAAGTTGCGCCACAAACTCCTCTTCTCCCCAACCCTATTCAGTACCTCCTCATTAGTTATGTGATCTACCCATCTAATCTTCAACATTCTTCTGTAGCACCACATTTCGAAAGCTTCTATTCTCTTCTTGTCCAAACTATTTATCGTCCATGTTTCACTTCCATGTTTCACTTTCAGAAACGACTTCCCTTCCTGATGCTTAAATCTATACTCGATGTTAACAAATTTCTCTTCTTCAGAAACGCTTTCCTTGCCATTGCCAGTCTACATTTTATATCCTCTCTACGTCGACGATCATCAGTTATTTTGCTCACAAAATAGCAAATCTCCTTTACTACTTTAAGTGTCTCATTTCCTAATCTAATTCCCTCAGCATCACCCGACTTAGTTCGACTACATTCCATTGTCCTCGTTTTGCTTTTGTTGATGTTCATCTTACATCCTCCTTTCAAGACACTGTCCATTCCGTTCAACTGCTCTTCCAAGTCCTTTGCTGTCTCTGACAGAATTACAATGTCATCGGCGAACCTTAACGTTTTTATTTCTTCTCCATGGATTTTAATACCTACTCCGAATTTTACTTTTGTTTCCTTTACTGCTTGCTAAATATACAGATTGAACAACATCGGGGAGAGGCTACAACCCTGCCTCACTCCCTTCCCAACCACTGCTTCCCTTTCATGTCCCTCGACTCTTATAACTGCCATCTGGTTTCTGTACAAATTGTAAATAGCCTTTCGCTCCCTGTGTTTTATCCCTACCACCTTCAGAATTTTAAAGAGAGTATTCCAGTCAACATTGTGAAAAACTTTCTCTAAGTCTACAAATGCTAGGAATGTAGGTTTGCCTTTTCTTAATCTAGCTTGTAAAATTTGTCGTAGGGTCAGTATTGCCTCACGTGTTCCCATATTTCTACGGAATCCAAATTGATCTTCCCCGAGGTCAGCTTCTACCAGTTTTTCCATTCGTCTGTAAAGAATTCGCGTTAGTATTTTGCAGCCTTGACTTATTAAACTGATAGTTCGGTAATTTTCACATGTCAACGCCTGCTTTCTTTGGGATTAGGATTATTATATTCTTCTTGAAGTCTGAGTGTATTTAGCCTGTCTCATATATTTTGCTCACCAGATGCTAGAGTTTTGTCAGGACTGGTTCTCCCAAGGCTGCCAGTAGTTCTAATGGAATGTTGTCTACTCCTGGGGCCTTCTTTCGACTTAGTTCTTTCAGTGCCCTATCAAACTCTTCACGCAGTATCATATCTCCCATTTCATCTTCATCTACATCCTCTTCCTTTTCTATAACATTGCCATCAAGTACATCGCCCTTGTATAGACCCTCTATATACTACTTCCACCTTTCTGCTTTCCCTTCTTTGCTTAGAACTGGGTTTCCATCTGAGCTCTTGATATTCATGCAAGTGGTTCTCTTTTCTCCAAAGGTCTCTTTAATTTTCCTGTAGGCAGTATCTATCTTACCCCTAGTGAGATAAGCCTCTACATCCTTACATTTGTCCTCTAGCCACGCCTGCTTAGCCTTTTTGCACTTCCTGTCGATCTCATTTTTGAGAAGTTTGTATTCCTTTTTCCTGCTTCATTTACTGCATTTTTATATTTTCTCCTTTCATCAATTAAATTCAATATTTCTTCTGTCACCCAAGGATTTCTACCAGCCCTTGTCTTTTTTACCTACTTGATCCTTTGCTGCCTTCACTACTTCATCCCTCAAAGCTTCCCATTCTTCTTCTACTGTATTTCTTTCCCCCATTCCTGTCAATTGTTCCCTTATGCTCTCCCTGAAACTCTGTACAACCTCTGGTTTAGTCAGTTTATCCAGGTCCCATCTCCTTAAATTCCCACCTTTTTTCAGTTATTTCAGTTTTAATCTACAGTTCATAACCAATAGATTGTGTTCAGAGTCCACATCTGCCCCTGGAAATGTCTTACAATTTAAAACCTGGTTCCTAAATCTCTGTCTTACCATTATATAATCTATCTGAAACCTGTCAGTATCTCCAGGGTTCTTCCATGTATACAACCTTATTTTATGATTCTTGAGCGAATTGTTAGCTATGAGTAAGTTGTGCTCTGTGCAAAATTCCACCAGGCGGCTTCCCCTTTCGTTTCTTACCCCCAATCCATATTCACCTACTACGTTTCCTTCTCTTCCTTTTCCTACTACCGAATTCCAGTCACCCATGACTATTAAATTTTCGTCTCCCTTCAGTATCTGAATAATTTCTTTTATCTCATCATACATTTCTTTAATTTCTTCGTCATCTGCAGAGCTAGTTGACATATAAACTTCTACTACTGTGGTAGGTGTGGGCCTCGTATCTATCTTGGCCACAATAATGCGTTCACTATGCTGTTTATAATAGCTTACCCGCATTCCTATTTTCCTATTCATTATTGAACCTACTCCTGCATTACCTCTATTTGATTTTGTATTTATAACCCTGTATTCACCTGACCAGAAGTCCTGTTCCTCCTGCCACCGAACGTCACTAATTCCCACTATATCTAACTTTAACCTATCCATTTCCCTTTTTAAATTTTCTAGCCTACCTGCCCGATTAAGGTATCTGACATTCCACGCTCCGATCCGTTGGACGCCAGTTTTCTTTCTCTTGATAACGACGTCCTCCTGAGTAGTCCCCGCCCGGAGATCCGAATGGGGGACTATTTTACCTGCGGAATATTTTAGCCAAGAGGACGCCATCATCATTTATCCATACAGTAAAGGTGCATGCCCTCGGGAAAAATATGCTCTTACTTTGTTCATTAAACGACTGTGGGGAACTGTATCGAACGCCTTGCGGAAGGCAAGAAACACGGCGTCTACCTGGGAACCCGTGTCTATGGCCCTCTGAGTCTCGTGGACGAATAGCACGAGCTGGGTTTCACACGATCTTCTTTTTCGAAACCCATACTGATTCCTACAGAGTAGATTTCTAGTCTCCAGAAAAGTCATTATACTCGAACATAATACGTATTCCAAAATTCTACAACTGAGAGACGTTATAGATCTATAGTTCTGCTCTTCTGTTCGACGTCCCTTCTTGAAAACGAGGATGACCTGTGCCCTTTTCCAATCATTTGGAACGCTACGCTCTTCTAGAGACCTACGATACACCGCTGCAAGAAGGGCGGCAAGTTCCTTCGCGTACTCTGTGTAAAATCAAATTGCTATCCCATCAGGTCCAGCGGCCTTTGCTCTTTTGAGCGATTTTAATACGTGGGGAAATTACTAGCGTGCAGGTTTTTACTAGTTAATTTGTTCCTGCGAAGAAATGCACCTCTGGTATTTTGGCATTTGCGTAGCCAAACTGATCTTTATGCACTACCTCTTTAAGATCTTACAGCCACATGAATTTTTGAGTGACAGGAGGTGGATCACACGTAAGCCATTCTGCCAGGCGGAAATGACGCTGGTGAGCCAGTCCACATCCGCGGTGTGTGCTGACACAGGAAACCTGACGCACCGCAACTGTGCCTGTTTCGTCCTATGCTGGAACGCCACGATCAATGGGACAGTGCAGCAGTTTGTCTGTTGTAGTTAAAGAGTTGTTATGGCAACTGCGTGATTCGTGCGCCCGCTCTGATAACTATCAACAGCGGTGAACTTCCTGTGCTGTCTGTCATTCCAAAGTTTTTTAGTTTATCAACTACGTTAAGTAGAGAACTCGGTAGTTTGTAGTAAGCTGTTCATCGCAGTGTATACATAGTTCGCCCAACTTTGTGGGGGCGATTGTGGAAATGAATGACTCCAATATTATGAAGGTCTGTGTGGTGGAGTTTTGCTCATGCCTTTCATTCTCTTCTCAGTGACTTTTACCTGGATTGTGGGGATGAGTATTTACCCACGTCACTATAGAAAGGAAAGGAGGAAGAGGGCGAAACAGCCTAAGTCCAATCCCTTTCAGCAAGCCGGCCAGTGTGGCCGTGCGGTTCTAGGCGCTTCAGTCTGGAACCGTGTGACCGCTACGGTCGCAGGTTCGAATCCTGCCTCTGGCATGGATGTGTGTGATGTCCTTAGGTTAGTTAGGTTTAATTAGTTCTAAGTTCTAGGGAACTGATGACCACAGATGTTAAGTCCCACAGTGCTCAGAGCCATTTGAACCTTTCAGCAACAGCAAAGCTGAAACGTCTTGGTCACAGCCTAAGTGTAATCCCTTTCAGCAACACCAAAGCGCTTACCGAGCGTAACATCCCCATTCGACAGAGAAATCATGTTAAACGGTGCTCGAGTCCTCCACGAGACACAGCGGAGAGATTTGGTGTTTTAATCTGATTTTCGCCGCACAGTTTGACGATCAGGAACGGTATACATCTACATCTTCATGGATACTCTGGAAATCACATTTAAGTGCCTGGCAGAGGGTTCATCGAACCACCTTCACAATTCTCTGTTATTCCAATCTCGTGTAGCGCGCGGAAAGAATGAACACCTATATCTTTCCGTAAGAGCTCTGATTTCCCTTATTTTATCGTGGTGATCGTTCCTCCCTATGTAGGTCGGTGTCAATAATATATTTTCGCATTCGGTTGGTGATTGGAATTTCGTGAGAAGCTCCCGTCGCAACGAAAAAAGCCTTTCTTTTCGCGACTGCTACGGTCGCAGGTTCGAATCCTGCCTCGGGCATGGATGTGTGTGATGTCCTTAGGTTAGTTAGGTTTAAGTAGTTCTAAGTTCTAGGGGACTGATGACCACAGCTGTTAAGTCCCATAGCGCTCAGAGCCATTTGAACCAGCCTTTCTTTTAATGATCTACATCTACATCTACATCTACATTTATACTCCGCAAGCCACCCAACGGTGTGTGGCGGAGGGCACTTTACGTGCCACTGTCATTATCTCCCTTTCCTGTTCCAGTCGCGTATGGTTCGCGGGAAGAACGACTGTCTGAAAGCCTCTGTGCGCGCTCTAATCTCTCTAATTTTACATTCGTGATCTCCTCGGGAGGTATAAGTAGGGGGAAGCAATATATTCGATACCTCATCCAGAAACGCACCCTCTCGAAACCTGGCGAGCAAGCTACACCGCGATGCAGAGCGCCTCTCTTGCAGAGTCTGCCACTTGAGTTTGTTAAACATCTCCGTAACGCTATCACGGTTACCAAATAACACTGTGACGAAACGCGCCGCTCTTCTTTGGACCTTCTCTATCTCCTCCGTCAACCCGATCTGGTACGGATCCCACACTGATGAGCAATACTCAAGTATAGGTCGAACGAGTGTTTTGTAAACCACCTCCTTTGTTGATGGACTACATTTTCTAAGGACTCTCCCAATGAATCTCAACCTGGTACCCGCCTTACCAACAATTAATTTTATATGATCATTCCACTTCAAATCGTTCCGCACGCATACTCCCAGATATTTTACAGAAGTAACTGCTACCAGTGTTTGTTCCGCTATCATATAATCATACATTAAAGGATCCTTCTTTCTATGTATTCGCAATACATTACATTTGTCTATATTAAGGGTCAGTTGCCACTCCCTGCACCAAGTGCCTATCCGCTGCAGATCTTCCTGCATTTCGCTACAATTTTCTAATGCTGCAACTTCTCTGTATACTACAGCATCATCCGCGAAAAGCCGCATGGAACTTCCGACACTATCTACTAGGTCATTTATATATATTGTGAAAAGCAATGGTCCCATAACACTCCCCTGTGGCACGCCAGAGGTTACTTTAACGTCTGTAGACGTCTCTCCGTTGATAACAACATGCTGTGTTCTGTTTGCTAAAAACTCTTCAATCCAGCCACACAGCTGGTCTGATATTCCGTAGGCTCTTACTTTGTTTATCAGGCGACAGTGCGGAACTGTATCGAACGCCTTCCGGAAGTCAAGAAAAATAGCATCTACCTGGGAGCCCGTATCTAATATTTTCTGGGTCTCATGAACAAATAAAGCGAGTTGGGTTTCACACGATCGCTGTTTACGGAATCCATGTTGATTCCTACATAGTAGATTCTGAGTTTCCAAAAACGACATGATACTCGAGCAAAAGACATGTTCTAAAATTCTACAACAGATCGACGTAAGAGATATAGGTCTATAGTTTTGCGCATCTGCTCGACGACCCTTCTTGAAGACTGGGACTACCTGTGCTCTTTTCCAATCATTTGGAACCTTCTGTTCCTCTAGAGACTTGCGGTACACGGCTGTTAGAAGGGGGGCAAGTTCTTTCGCGTACTCTGTGTAGAATCGAATTGGTATCCCGTCAGGTCCAGTGGACTTTCCTCTGTTGAGTGATTCCAGTTGCTTTACTATTCCTTGGACACTTATTTCGATGTCAGCCATTTTTTCGTTGGTGCGAGGATTTAGAGAAGGAACTGCAGTGCGGTCTTCCTCTGTGAAGCAGCTTTGGAAAAAGGTGTTTAGTATTTCAGCTTTACGCTTGTCATCCTCTGTTTCAATGCCATCATCATCCCGGAGTGTCTGGACATGATGTTTCGAGCCACTTACTGATTTAACATAAGACCAGAACTTCCTAGGATTTTCTGTCAAGTAGGTACCTAGTATTTTACTTTCGAATTCACTGAACGCTTCACGCATAGCCCTCCTTACGCTAACTTTGACATCGTTTAGCTTCTGTTTGTCTGAGAGGTTTTGGCTGCGTTTAAACTTGGAGTGAAGCTCTCTTTGCTTTCGCAGTAGTTTCCTAACTTTGTTGTTTTACCACGGTGGGTTTTTCCCGTCCCTCACAGTTTTACTCGGCACGTACCTGTCTAAAACGCATTTTACGATTGCCTTGAACTTTTTCCATAAACACTCAACATTGTCAGTGTCGGAACAGAAATTTTCGTTTTGATCTGTTAGGTAGCCTGAAATCTGCCTTCTATTACTCTTGCTAAACAGATAAACCTTCCTCCCTTTTTTTATATTCCTATTAACTTCCATATTCAGGGATGCTGCAACGGCCCTATGATCACTGATTCCCTGTTCTGCACTTACAGAGTCGAAAAGTTCGGGTCTGTTTGTTATCAGTAGGTCCAAGATGTTATCTCCACGAGTCGGTTCTCTGTTTAATTGCTCGAGGTAATTTTCGGATAGTGCACTCAGTATAATGTCACTCGATGATGTCCAGCCCAAATCCTGTATCACTTCTGTGACACTCTCTCCCATATTTCGCGATAATACAAAACGTGCTGCCCTTCTTTGAACTTCTTCGATGTACTCCATCGGTCCTATCTGGTAAGGATCCCACACCGCGCAGCGGTATTCTAAAAGAAGACGGACAAGCCTAGTGTAGGCAGTCTCCTTAGTAGGTCTGTTACATTTTCTAAGTGTCCTGCCAATAAAACGCAGTCTTTGGTTAGCCTTCCCCACAACATTTTCTATGTGTTCCTTCCAATGTAAGTTGTTCGTAACTGAAATACCTAGGTATTTAGTTGAATTTACGGCTTTCAGATTAGACTGATTTATCGTGTAACCGAAGTTTAACTAGTTCCTTTTAGCACTCATGTCGATGACCTCACACTTTTCGTTATTTAAAGTTACGTGCCATCCCAACGTATCACGTCGTGGTCACAATATCGCAATACAATTTACTTATTTATTTATCATGCCAAGATTAAGGCCGTAATGCCTCGTCTTACATCTAACATTACTTTATATTACTTTCATCAGAACAAACATGTTACGTATCTCTCTCTCTCTCTCTCTCTCTCTCTCTTTCTGTCTCTATTCCCTAGCTGCGTTTTCGGTCTGTATATGGAGGCTAACTCAGGAATGACTGTACGAATTTTGATATGGTTCTACTAACAGGTAGACTGATTTACGAGGAAGGTTTGTGTAATACGAGGGCTATCCGAAAAAAACAGACGTTTTGAAATAAAAAATTAACAATATGGGAGAACCAAATTCTATTATATACATTTTAAGGTACTCTTTTAAGCCATCTTTCTACATAACTGTCATTCAAATTGAGGCACTTATCATACAATGGCACTAGTTTTCCAATACAGTCTCTGTATGCTTGGGATTGCAACTACTTGTTTATATCGACATGAAGTTTGGCGTCACACCGAGCGAGGTAGCGCATTGGTTAGTACACTGGATTCGCATTCGGGAGGACGACCGTTCAATCCCACGTCCGGCCATCCTGGTTAAAGTTGTCCGTGGTTTCCCTAGATTACTTCAGGCTAATGCCGGATGGTTCCTTTGAAAGGGCACGGCCGATTTCCGTACCCATCCTTCCCTAATCCGAGCTTGTGCTCCGTCTCTA
The DNA here is from genome assembly GCF_023864275.1 of Schistocerca cancellata. Classification (NCBI taxonomy): domain Eukaryota; kingdom Metazoa; phylum Arthropoda; class Insecta; order Orthoptera; family Acrididae; genus Schistocerca; species Schistocerca cancellata. Next base: position 1,055,627,756 of record NC_064626.1, on the reverse strand, counting down.
ATGACCTCGTTGTCGACGAGACGTTAAATACTAATCTCTTCCTCCTTTGGCGTCAGTGCAGCGAAGCATGTCTTCATTGCTGGGAAGAGGTGGTAGTCGGTCGGCACCAAATCCGGGCGGCATGGTCGATGATCAGACACCTCCCTCCAAAACCCCATAGAAGCTCTCGCGTACGACTGACCGTGCGTGAACGTGCATTGTCGGAAAAAAAATGTTCTGCGGTAAAAGTTTTCCCACTCGATTGTTTTGTATCGCCCTCTGTCGCTTTGTCAGTAACTGACAATACCTCTCGGAGTTAATTGTTGTACCACGTTCAAGGAAATCAATGATAATCACTTCCTTAGAGTCCCAAAACACAGTAGCCATGATCTTTCTTGCTGACAGTGTTTGCAAACACTTCCTTGATTTGTTGGAAGAATTTGTGTATATCCCCATTCCATCGAAAGCCCTTTTGTTTCGCAGTTGACGTGTTTCGCCCAAGTCTCACCCTCAGTTACGATACGATCGAGAACTTTGTTACCATTTTTCTCGTAATTTTCGAGGAAGGCAGTGGGTTTTTTGTGGTCTTCCACTTGGATTTTGGGAACCCACCCAGCACATAATTTGTGGTTACCAAGCTTCTCCCCCACAATTTCTTGCAGAAAACACAGTGAAATTTGTGGACAATGCTGCGAAAGTTCCGTAATTGTGAAACGACGATTTTCATGATCTTTCATCAACAGTTCGTTAGTCACAATGCTAGGGCATTGCTGTCCTCCAGCCGGCCGAAGTGGCCGAGCGGTTCTAGGCGCTACAGTCTGGAACCGCGCGACCGCTACGGTCGCAAGTTCGAATCCTGCCTCGGACATCGATGTGTGTGTTGTCCTTAGGTTAGTTAGGTTTAAGTAGTTCTAAGTTCTAGGGGACTGATGACCACAGCAGTTAAGTCCCATAGTGCTCAGAGTCATTTGAACCATTTTGCTGTCCTCCTCGTGCACATTGGTGCGACCTTTTCTAAAACCAATGCTTCACACGGCTTTCACTCATTATTCCTTTTCCGTACCCACCACAAAGGTGGTGATAAATTTCAGTTAGTTTGCAGTTTTTTGCCGATGGAAACCAAATCACAGAACGCACCTTATTAGTGGCGGGATTTTTTTGTTGCAGCACACATTTGAACACGTTACTGAAAGCAAAGTAGCGGAGAAACAGATTAGACGCTATCACGGCTGAATGCACACCGAGTGTAGGAACGTTGTGACACCAAGATAGCGGCTGCAGCCCTGCCCACCGTCTCGAAAGACCTAAATATCTGTTACTTTCTGGATAGCTTTCGTAATTTATTACCCCTAAGTAAATATGAGTATGCAACATGTGTTATGTTATCTGTTCCAAAATATTTAACAGGCGTGACAGTGGTGGGCGCTTCAGTCCGGAACCGCGCGACTGCTACGGTCGCAGGTTCGAATCCTACCTCGGGCATGGATGTGTGTGATGCCCTTAGGTTAGTTAGGTTTAAGTAGTTCTAAGTTCTAGGGGACTGATGACCTCAGATGTTAAGTCCCATAGTGCTCAGAGCCATTTGAACCATTTTTGACAATGGTGGGAGCTACAAGCTAGTCAGCAACAGGGGAGGCGGTATCTGACGGGAAAAGCAGTTAACAGCAGCCACAGCTCCAGAGAACAACGAAGTTAAACCGAAATCTATGTCATCGAGTGGTTGTATGTAAGTGCTAAATATGGAGCTATTTTATCAGCATACTCTGAGAGGAACCTAACTGGTATACAATCTGGACCAGAGGCCTTGCCTTTATTAAGTGATTTAATCTGCTTCGCTACTCCGAGGATATCTACATCTATGTTTCTCATCTTGGCAGTTGTTCTTGATTGGAATTCAGGAATATTTACTTCGTCTTCTTTGGTGAAGGAGTTTCGGAAAACCGTGTTTAATAACTTAGTGACACTGGCATCAGTGACTTCACCGTTGTTATCGCGCAGTGAAGGTACTGACAGCGTTTTGCTTTATGTATGACCAGAATCTCTTTGGGTTTTCTGCCAGATTTCGAGACAGAATTTCGTTGTGGAAATTATTAAAAGCATCTCGCATTGAAGTATGCGCCATATTTAGAACTTATGTAAAACTTTGCCAATTTTGGGGATTTTGCGTTCTTTTAAATGAGAATAAGTGGATAAATAGGAACATTACCAACATATTCCTCTGTTTTGAGTCCAGTAAAGGGGTGACAGCAGCGGAGGCAGTCGGAAAGATTGTTACCGTGTATGGGGATTATGCCGTTGGACAGATCACGGCAAGAAAATGGTTTTCTCGTTTTACGAACGGTCGTTTTGACATTAATGCCTCTTCACGTCATGAAAACCTTCGGAAATTGATGAAGATCATTTACACGATTAATCCACAGTGATACATGCCAGTGTACTGGGGAACGGGCAAATGTGTTGAATTGCGATTATTCCACCTTCCTGCGACGTTTGCAAGCAATGGGGAAGGTTCAAGAAGCGGGTGTGTTGATACCGTATGCTCTAAGCAAAAGTCACAAAAAACTGTTGGTTGTCATATTTGCATCTCTACATGCTCGTCATTAGTTATCTTGTGAAAACACCATTCCTATCCTGGTACAAGAAATGGTGTCTTTATGATTACATAAGGAACAGAAAGGAATGGTTGAGCCCAAACAAAGCAGCAACTCTTGGTACAAAGACCTGCGCGCGTTCACAAAAAAAAAGAAAAAGAAAAGCGGAGGTCTTCGGTCCCTAGGCTTACACACTACTCAGTCTAACTTAAACTAACTTACGCTAAGGACAACACACACACCCATGCCCGAGGGAGGACTCGAACCTCCGACGGGGGGAGCCGCGCGAACCGTGACAAGACGCCTGAGACCGCACGCGCATTCACAAAAGATGATGTTATGCATCTGGTGGAACAGCGACAGTCTGGTGTACTGCGAACTGCTTCCGCAAGATGTAACCATCACTCTTGACGTTTATTGTCAACAACTGAGACGTCTTGCAGACACAAAACAAGAACAACGGCCAGGACGAAAGCGTGAAGTGATACTGCTCCACCGTTACGCTCGCCCGCCCCCTGCTAAACTGACGAAAAAACAGTATACGGGAGTTGGGTTGGGAAGTCATTCCGCACCCACCTTGTTCACCTGACTTTGTGCCCTCAGTACTTCACCTTCTCCACTCTCTTCGTTGATCCATTATGGATCGTGGGACGACGGCTGGCATAAACTTCTCGATTCAATAATTTACCAACAGCCGTATGATTTGTAGAAGTTTATTTTATTTTATGAACTTCTATGTGCTACCAGTTTCGGCATTACATTGATGCCATCTTCAGGCCCCACTCGTCATAGTCGTAAAATCGCTATGCACGGAAGGAGCCATATAACTGGATCCGTGAATCAATCGTCCTGCAATGGTGTCTTTATGTTTACATAAGGAAAAGAAAGGAATGGTTGAGCCCAAACAAAGCAGCATTGCAGGACGATTGATTCACGGATCCCGTTATATGGCTCCTTCCATGTATAGCGATTTTACGACTATGACGAGTGGGGCCTGAAGATGGCATCCAATGTAATGCCGAAACTGGTAGCACATAGAAGTTCATAAAATAAACTACTACAAATCATACGGCTGTTGGTAAATTATTGCATCAAGAAGTTCTTCACTCTCTGTCGAACAATCTTCGAGGAACTTTCTTTCGGGATGTAAATACGCTCCGATCATGCCTCGACGAGTTCTTCGCTTGAAAACCACGTGATTTCTACAGTCAGGGAATTGAAACGTTACCCCAGCGTTGGCAGACTGTTGTAAATAGTGAAGGAGCATATGTTATTGATGACTAAAGTCTAAGTGTACCCATTGCGTTGATTAAACTTATGTAAAAAAAGCTGCGAATTTATGCACCAAAGTAATACTATAGCCGTGCGAAGCCAGAGCGGATCGCCAGTCTACATTTAGATAGTACACAAATTGTGCAGATAAAAACACAGTTTGTAGTCGTTCATGAGAAGTACAACAATAACAATAAATACGAGGGCCACTCCAAAAGAAATGCACACTATTTTTGTAAAAATACAGTTTTCATTCTGCATGTGTGAAAGTTTTACAGTGTGTAGATATACCCTTCCCGCTTGTTTTCAAACTTAGTTCAACCTGTTCCCGTGAGTGGCGCCGTCACAGCATGTCTTCAAGATGGCTGCTACACTTGACGTTCGTCAGAAGCAACGTGCTGTCATAGAATTCCCGTGCTGTGAAAACGAGACAGTGGGAAACATCGAGAAGAGGTTGAAGAAGGTGTATGGAGATGCTGCTGTCGATCGCAGTACAGTTAGTCGGTGGGCAAGCAGGTTACTTGATGAAAGAGGGCACTGCAATATTGAGGATTGTCCTCGCAGCGGCAGGCCTCGTACTGCACACACTCCAGACAATGTGCAGAGAGTTAACGAATTGGTGACTGCCGACAGACGCATCACAGTGAACGAATTGTCACGCTAAGTTGGGATAGGGGAAGGAAGTGTTTGCATAATATTGAAAGTGTTGGCGTTGAAAAAGGTTTGTGCCAGGTGGGTTCCCAGGATGTTGACAGTGGCTCACAAAGAAAGAAGAAAAACGGTATGCAGCGAATTTTTGGAACAGTACGAGAATGACGGAGATGAATTTCTTGGAAGAATTGTGACAGGTGATGAAACATGGCTCCATCATTTTTCACCAGAGACGAAGAGGCATTCAGTGGCGTGGCATCATGCAAAATCACCCAAGAAAAAAAATTCAAAACCGCACCTTCTGCTGGAAAAGTTATGGCTCCGGTGCTTTTCGATTGCGAAGGACTCTTGCTTGTGGACATAATGCCAAGTGGAACCACCATAAATTCTGATGCATATGTGACGACACTGAAGGAACTTCAAGCTCTACTGAGTCGTGTTCGACCACATCGGCAAAAGCAGGATGTTTTGCTGTTGCACGACAATGCACGGCCACATGTCAGTCAAAAAACCATGGAAGCGATCACAAAACTCGGATGGACAACACTGAAACATCCGCCTTACAGTCCTGACCTTACTCCATGTGACTATCATCTCTTTGGGAAACTGAAAGACTCTCTTCGTGGAACAAGGTTTGAAGATGATGACTCCCCTGTGCACGCTGCCAAACAGTGGCTCCAACAGGTTGGTCCAAAATTTTAGCGTGCGGGTATACAGGCGCTGGTTCGAAGATGGCGTCAGGCAGTTGGGAGGGATGGAAATTATGTGGAGAAATTAATATATTGTTCCTAAAGGATCTATCTACACACTGTAAAACTTTCAAACATGTAGAATAAAAGATGGATTTTAAAAAAATAGTGTGGATTTCTTTTGGAGTGACACTCGTATAATATAGAGGCTGTTGGATTTAAAATGTGAGCCTAGTTGCTATGAACACGGAAGGAGGGATGGAAGAGGGTGACATACACTATTTTTGAATACAGAGGGAGAAAGGGGCATGACAGACTGAGAAATGAAATACCGCCATAGGACTACCATTCATTCGTAACTTCAGCTACCGAGGTTCAAACTCGTAGGTTTTCCACGCCAGACGTTTCTAGTAGTACTGTAATATTATGGAAGATGACGAAGAGGCAAAAAAGCTTTTCTCTCCGAGTATCGGATGCACTTCGCACTCGCCAGAATATAAATGCCGTCGTCCGCCGTGGGATGAAGAGCGCTACTCGTCCTTCTGCTGCCCTGTTCCGTGAAACTCGCAGTATTCAGCGACTTCTACCGGCGCCTGACAATCGTTGGCTTCGAGCTTCCGACATCGCCGGTCGCTGAAATATTCACGCCACAAAGTGCTCGCAATGAGATCAGCTGGGATCAGGGACGGGGCCGTCACGACGTGCTTCTGCTCTTAACGTCTGACGCCTTGCAGCAGCCGTGCGTTTCGTGCTGTCTTTCTGCTTTCCTTGCTTTTGCTGTGCACTTTTAGAAATTTTCTAGCCGCGACCTAGACTACTGCTCGCCGAAAAAAATACTGGCCACTCCTTATTCGTTCTTGTTTTATTGTCTTGCTTGCTCAGCCGTTGTGAGAGTTGTTAAAATATGATCCCTCAAAACGATTAAACTATTTTCGAGAAGTCTTTTTGCTGTCTGTCTCTGCCTGTCTTTCCGTCCTAATACTACTCAGGATTAGCAAGTTTAAAGCAGAAATTTTAATCATATTTTAAAAACACTGTTTAATACACTTTATAAAAAATGTTTCAAATGGCTCTGAGCACTATGGGACTTAACATCTATGGTCATCAGTCCCCTAGAACTTAGAACTACTTAAACCTAACTAACCTAAGGACATCACACAACACCCAGTCATCACGACACTTTATAAATGAAACATGATTTTATTGAAATTTTTTAATCAGTGTGCAAAACAAATAAAAAAATTTACGATATGTAGCCATACAGTTTTAATTATCACCTCGGAGACATAAAATTACGCAATTATTTTTTGTTTGTTTGCAGGAATATGTCGGAATTTGTAATACAAATTTATACCTCCACGTCACAGTAGCGTAACACGTCGATAGAGGACTTAGAACTAAATGGATCAGCCCCTCACTGCTTTATCAATATAATGTGAACCATAATGGCTTAAATGGCTCTGAGCACTATGGGACTTAACATCTGAAGTCATCTGTCCCCTAGAACTTAGAACTACTTAAACCTAACTAACCTAAGGACATCATACACAACCATGCCCGAGGCAGGATTCGAACCTGCGACCGTAGCGGTCGCGCGGCACCAGACTGAAGCACCTAGAACAGCTCGGCCCCTGCGGCCGGCGTGTGAACCCGACTACCGTAAAATACCTAGCTATAACCATTCGGAACCCCCTAAAACAGACTGATCAATTAAAAAAGTAAAAGTCAGACTCAGATGCATCGGAAGTAAAGCTCAACACGAAGGATGGAATGAGCAACAGAGTATTTTAATATACATATATTACAGTTGACATATACGGTCGCAGGTTCGAATCCTGCCGCGGGCATGGATGTGTGTGATGTCCTTAGGTTAGTTAGGTTTCAGTAGTTCTAAGTTCTAAGGCACTGATGACCTCAGAAGTTAGGTCCCATAGTGCTCAGAGCCATTTGAACCATTTTTAGAGTTGGTGTGCCGTTGCTTTCCTCCGGAGACTTAAGGAAATGTAACATATCTACGAAAGAAGTGGCTTACAGGTTACTTGTGAGACCGATTCTTGAGTATTGTTCACATGCTGCGGGACTGCTGTAACTAATATATCTGTAAAGGCCGCGCGTAGAATCACTGCTTTTTTTGGGGGGGTGGGGGGGGGAGTGTCTTGGTGCTCGGTTCCTATCGGACTAGCGGCCATTTGTACAGCCATTCGAACATCTCTGTTAGTGTAGCTACGTTGTACTATACTAAGTAAGGTTTGAACTAAAAACCTAGCGTCCAGGCAAATTGTGCGAATCGATTAATTCCTTTTGCAAAAGATTTTAATTGGGCCGAAATTAATGCTCAGCTAATAGCACCATTTGAATGTGCACCGTTCGCATTTTAAACGTGCAAAACCAGTCATCGTCATCGTTCGCTTCCAAAAACAGTCACCCTTAAATAACTCCGGACTGGAGCGAGATGGATGACTCAAACTCGGTTGACTGGAGCATCGGACTTAGTTCCGAGACAACGTTTAGGCATTTGAAAAAACTTTACTTTCTTTGGATTTTCCTTGAAAAAGAAACACGTTTTTCTGGGAGAATTCTGAAGCACACCGCTTCTGTTCTTTAAACTTGTAGGAATGGATTCAAACTTTGCATGAAGGTAGATTAATGGATAAAGTCAAAACGAATTATCCAATAAACGTGACGGTTGTTGGGATATGATGGTTTAAAGTCGAACTAAATGTAACGAGTAAAATTCGTTCTCGTATTAACTGAATACTCGGAAACAGTTGAAGGTGAATAAGATAACTAAAAAACACATTCATACGATAAAATTGAAAACACAATAAAAAATCTAGCTTCATTCGGTTTTTACGTAAAAAAACACGTTTTTATGAGATTTTTTATGCGCGCCACTTTTATGTTTCAGACTTGTGCTAATCGGTTCAAATTTTGTAAGAAAGTAGAAAGATATATGTATTTAATGCTTGTACTATCGTTTTGCGAAAGCTTAATCCGTTGCCGCAATGTATACAATATGCTTCGAAAGACAACTGAAAAAAAACCTATATCACATCAGTCGGCGCCAGAGTCAACAAGAATCTACATCGGTTCCCAAGTTATGACACTTGTTGTGAACCAGAATGAAAAATGCTCCTATAATAGCCCAAAAAGGGCGAGTATGTCGTGGGCATAGTTAGGGATTCAAAAGAAGGGAGCAACCTTTTCGACTTATCTGGCAGCTTCAAAGGCATTTAAATGATAACAGCTTGACATATTCGCGGTTATTTAAGAGTTAACCCGAGTTCCACAGCGCAGCGAGCTCTCTTAGGCTGACCCCCTGTGTAAGAAGAACAGACACAAATTTATGTCCTTCTAGAGAGTAGGATGCCTCTATAAAATGAAGTACCCCTTAGTAGGGATGCGTGCTTCCTAAACTTTAATAACACGTTGTGTCATACTGCACGACATGATAAGTGTCATATTGGGTGACATGATGGCATGTATCACATTATACGACATGACAGCATGTACCATGTTAATGTATTTGATAGGATGCATTATAATGGATGACATGGGCACTATTAGTAACCGGCTGGTCCCGGCAGAGGTTCGCGTCCTCCCTTGGGCATGTGTGTGTGTTTGTCCTTAGAATGATTTAGGTTAAGTAGTGTGTAAGCTTAGGGACTGATGACCTTAGCAGTTAAGTCCCATAAGATTTCACAAACATTTGAACATTTTGAACTGTTACTAACAACCAAAAAACAACGACTAAGTCAAGATGTTTTGATTCAAATGTCTTCGAAGCTGTCGAAAGCTGTCGCAAAGCAAGTTCCTTTCTTTTGCATCCCTAACCCTGCTCAGGACATATTCACCTTTTTTGTGCTGCGATAGGAGCATGTTTTATTCCGGTATAAGATATAGGCAAGATCCAACGAAGAGCAGTACATTTCGTCACGGGATCATATACTAGACGCGGGAGCGTTGCGGAGATGCTCAGCAAAGTGGCAGGCTCTGCAAGAGAGGCGTTGTGTACGTATAGCAGAGAGCCTTACTGTTGAATTTCGAGAGCGTACATTCCAAGAAAAGTCGGGCGACGTTTTACTTCCTGTCACATGTGCATCGTGAAATGACCATGACGAGAAAATCAGAGCAAATTGAACTCATACGCATGTTTATTTACGTCACTCCTCCCACTCACCGTTGGCGGAAGGAACACGGTAGGAGGAAGTATCGTCTGCCACACACGCTTGCAAAGTATGGCTGTGGGTGTAGAAGTGTGACTCGTAAGCTTTACTGCACCAGCAGCTGAATTATCTCGCTGTGGAGCTCAGCTCTTGTCGCGTGAGTGCTTTCAGGATCGCCATATGCGAACACCCTGCCCTTTCAGGCGAAGGGCAGCGCCCGCCTTCTAACAGCCGTGTACCGCAAGTCTCTAGAGGAACGGAAGGTTCCAAATGATTGGAAAAGAGCACAGGTAGTCCCAGTCTTCAAGAAGGGTCGTCGAGCAGATGCGCAAAACTATAGACCTATATCTCTGACGTCGATCTGTTGTAGAATTTTAGAACATGTTTTTTGCTCGAGTATCATGTCGTTTTTGGAAACCCAGAATCTACTATGTAGGAATCAACATGGATTCCGGAAACAGCGATCGTGTGAGACCCAACTCGCTTTATTTGTTCATGAGACCAAGAAAATATTAGATACAGGCTCCCAGGTAGATGCTATTTTTCTTGACTTCCGGAAGGCGTTCGATACAGTTCCGCACTGTCGCCTGATAAACAAAGTAAGAGCCTACGGAATATCAGACCAGCTCTGTGGCTGGATTGAAGAGTTTTAAGCAAACAGAACACAGCAAATTGTTATCAATGGAGAGACGTCTACAGAAGTTAAAGTAACCTCTGGCGTGCCACAGGGGAGTGTTATGGGACCATTGCTTTTCACAATATATATAAATGACCTAGCAGATAGTGTCGGAAGTTCCATGCGGCTTTTCGCGGATGATGCTGTAATATACAGAGAAGTTGCAGCATTAGAAAATTGTAGCGAAATGCAGGAAGATCTGCAGCGGATAGGCACTTGGTGCAGGGAGTGGCAACTGACCCTTAACATAGACAAATGTAATGTATTGCAAATACATAGAAAGAAGGATCCTTTATTGTATGATTATATGATAGCGGAACAAACACTGGTAGCAGTTACTTCTGTAAAATATCTGGGCGTATGCGTGCGGAACGATTTGAAGTGGAATGATCACATAAAATTAATTGTTGGTAAGGCGGGTACCAGGTTGAGAATCATTGGGAGAGTCCTTAGAAAATGTAGTCCACCAACAAAGGAGGCGGCTTACAAAACACTCGTTCGACCTATACTTGAGTATTGCTCATCAGTGTGGGATCCGTACCAGATCGGGTTGACGGAGGAGATAGAGAAGATCCAAAGAAGAGCGGCGCGTTTCGTCACAGGGTTATTTGGTAACCGTGATAGCGTTAACAAACTCGAGTGGCAGACTCTGCAAGAGAGGCGCTCTGCATCACGGTGTAGCTTGCTCGCCAGGTTTCGAGAGGGTGCGTTTCTGGATGCGGTATCGAATATATTGCTTCCCCCTACTTATACCTCCCGAGGAGATCACGAATGTAAAATTAGAGAGATTAGAGCGCGCACGGAGGTTCAGACAGTCGTTTTTCCAGCGAACCATACGCGACTGGAACAGGAAAGGGAGGTAATGACAGTGGCACGTGAAGTGCCCTCCGCCACACACCGTTGGGTGGCTTGCGGAGTATAAATGTAGATGTATTGGATCTCCTCCCTTACACGATGGAGAGCCACCGGCATCCGAATGGCAGCCCTGAGTGGCGCACGGCGAGCACATGGTGGACCACCCCCACCCCTGCTCCTCCACCCACTCCACACACCCCCCCCCCCCCAGCCACCACTACCCACGACAGTAAGCGGATTCTCTGCCTGTTCAGCTCTGGCCACTCAATCTGTAGCAGAGGTGCCACGGTCCGCGCCTGAGGGCTACAAGCTACCAAGCGAAGGCCTAGAAACCGTGAAATTAAATTGTAACAGTTGAAAGCAGAATGAAACCCATTAAACAAGCCGTTTAAGTAAGTAGTTTACTTAACGTTCAATTTCATGATACACTTGTAGAAGTGCACTACAAATTTTTGTTACACAGTGACGCCTGAGAAGCACTGACGACGCGGCCAAAAACGTTTCCAACCTTCAAACAGAGTACTACACCTCAGAGTTACCCTCTTTCTGTTTCTGACAGCCATCATGCTTAGATATCGGGTATGACTCGGATATAATGAAGAAAGGTTACTGCCAGAGATATTTCAGCGACGACTCGGCATCGATTTAACTGGCTGCCGTGGAAGCTACAGCTCCTCCACAGAGTGGAGACGCGGTTACAAGGACCGCTGAGGAGCAGCGCAGGCACTTAAACTCCGCCGTTTCCTTTGTAAGTACTCATCTTTGTCGCGCGGCATTTCTTTAAGCAATTACGAGACGGCAGCTCCGTCACAGCGCCGGCTGAGGACTTAATTCGTGGGCAGTGACTTTAATGGCTCGGTGTCGCAGTGCTAAGTCGGATTATTATGCGGCGGGCGGATGAGGCGAGGCGCGCTGTGGTGGCCTTAAATTAGAAAAGAGTTGTGGCAGGGGTGGATGGGAGGGGGGGGGGGGGCGGGGAGGAAGGAGGGGCAGAGGGGACTCCTCAAGGGCGGACCTCTGGCTGGCGCCAATTCTCTCGCCGCAGCGCGTCCCCAATGTGTCCTCCGCCAAACAAAGAAATTGTCTGAATAGCCCGAAGACTGGGAAATCAGGTACAAGTCGTTCATTCCGTATCCCAAAGGGGCGTTATACACTGAGAAAAGTCTTGGGACAGCGATATGCATATATACATGGCGGTCAACGTATAAGAGGGCAATGCATTGGCGGAGCTGTCATTTGTGCTCAGGTGATTCATGTACATAGGTCCCGACGTGATTATGGCCGCACGGCGAGAATTAACAGATGGTTCAAATGGCTCTGAGCACTAAGGGACTTAATATCTGAGGTCATCAGTCCCATAGAACTTAGAACTACTTAAACAGAAATAACCTAAGGACATTATACACAGCCATGACCGAGGCAGGATTCGAACCTGCGACCGTAGCAGTCGCTTGGTTCAGGACTGAAGCGCCTAGAACCGCTCGGCCACAGAGGCAGGCGCGAATTGACAGACTTTGAACGCGACATGGTAGTTGGCACTAGACACATGAGACACACCATTTCAGAAATCGTTAGGCAATTCAATATTCCGAAAGCGACAGTGTCAGGAGTGTGCCAGGAATGCCACATTCCAGGCAGTACCTCTCACCACAAACAACACAGTGGCCGACGGCCTTCACTTAACCGAGAGCAGGGGCGTTTGCGTACAGATGTCAGTGCTAACAGACAAGCAACACTGCCCCGAATGACAGCAGACACCAACGTGGGACGACCGACGCGAGTGCCTTTGCTTACAACACGACATCGCCTGCAGCGCCTCTACTAGGCTCATGACCGTACCGGTTGGACCCTAGACGACTGGGAAACCGTGGCCTGGTGAAGTGATCCCCAGTAGCAGGATCCGAGAGTGGCGCAGAACCCCCGAAGCCATGGACCCAACCTGGTCAAATGAGCTCCAGTAGCAGGATCCGAGAGTGGCACAGAACCCCCGAAGCCATGGACTCAACCTGGTCAAATGAGCCCCAGTAGCAGGGTCTAAGAGTGGTGCAGAACTCCCGAAGCCATGGACCCAACCTGGTCAAATGAGCTCCGGTAGCAGGGTCAAGAGTGGCACAGAACTCCCGAAGCCATGGACCCAACCTGGTCAAATGAGCCCCTGTAGCAGGGTCTAAGAGTGGCGCAGATCCCCCGAAGCCATGGACCCAACCTGGTCAGATGAGCCCCGGTAGCAGGGTCTAAGAGTGGCGCAGAACCCCCAAAGCCATGGACCCAACCTGGTCAAATAAGCCCCGTTAGCAGGGTCTAAGAGTGGCGCAGAACCCCCGAAGCCATGGACCCAACCTGGTCAAATGAGCCCCGGTAGCAGGATCCGAGAGTGGTGCAGAACCCACGAAGCCGTGGACCCAAGTTGTCAACAAGGCACTGTTCAAGCTGGTGCTGGCTCGATAGTGGTGGGGCTTGGTTTATATGGAGTGGACTGGACGTTCGGATACTTGGAGACCATTTGCAGCCTTTCATAGACGTTATATTTCGAAACACCTAAGGAATTTTAATGGATGACAGTGCGCCATGTCACTGGGCCATAATTGCTGCGAAGAACAGTCTGGACAATTTGAGGGAATGGTTCGGCCACCCAGATCACGCGATATGAATCCCGTCGATCATTTATGGGACGTAATCGAGAGGTCAGTTCGTGCGCAAAATCCCACACCGACAACAAATTCGCAGTCATGGAGGGCTATAGAGGCAGCAAGGCTCAATAATTCTGTAAGGGATTTCCAACGAGTTGTTGTGGCCATTCCACGTCGAGTTGCTGCACTACACCGGGAAAAAGGACGTCCGACACACTATTAAGAGCTATTCTAGATCTTTTGTCACTTCGCTGAACACTGTATATCGCAGTTAATGGCGAAACCGGACACGAGTTTAAGTATGTGCTAGTAGAAGCAAAACTTTCCAATAAGAGTTTGCAAAAGCACCGTTTGCGAGGTAATTGCGAATGTGTGATCAAGAGTTGCCGCTGACATCGGTTTGAATGTGGTAGCTAGTACGAAGCCTGGAATGGACAAAAATAACAGTGGAAATGGGCCATGCCTTCGTCAACAGAACCAACCTGAATTCGTCTTTATAGTGTTTTAAAAAGTCCGCGTAACATTTAATCTGGCTCAAATCTATCGGTCAGTAGAGCTCAGTGACTTCGAATGTGTCTGGTCGTTTGATGTCACCTAAATGACAAATCGATGAGGGATATTTTAACCCTTCTAAAGCTGCTCAATCGACTATTGGTGATGTGATTATGAAGTGGAAGCACGAAGGAACAACCACAGCTTATCCGAGACGAGCCAGGTTCCATGTACTGGTGGACAGGGACCGTCAAGCACTGCGGAGGTTGGCTGTAAAAGATCGCGTGAAGTCAGCGGAAGGAATCACTCGCGAGTTCCAAATTGCTGCCAGCAGGCCAGCTAGCACACTGTGTGTGGGAAGCTAAAAAGAATGGGGTACAATGCCGACCAGTTCATCCTAAGGCACCCATTTCTGTTGTCAGTGTTGATCGACGCTTGAGGTGGTGTAAAGAGGAGACGCCGCTGGTCACTGGATGAATGGAAGAGAGTGATTTGGTGTGATGAATCACTCTGTACCCTGTGGGAGACCGATTGAAGGTTTTAGGTTTCGCTAATGGCTGGAGAATGTTACCTATTATCATGCGTTGCGCCAAGAGTCATAACGGGTAGTATAACAGTACAGCGGTGGTTTTGTGGTTATGGTGCCGTCCCCTTATTGCGCTTAATAAAACGCTAAATGCAGAAGGGTGTGAACATATTTTATAGCTTTTGTATTGCGTACAGTAGAGGAACAGTTCGGACGATGATTGTATCAGCACGACAACGCACCCTGTCGTGAAGCTACATCGGGGAGTGGAGGGGGGGGGGGGATGATTTGTGTACATTAACATTCCAGAATAGACTGGCCTGCCCGGAATCCTGACCTGAACCCAATGCAACACTTTTGGGATGAGTTAGAACGCCTGATTCACTGCAGACCTCAGCATCCAACAACATTGCCTTCTCTGGTTTTGGCTCTTGAGAAAGAATTGGTTGCCATTCCTCCACAGTCATTCATACACCTTACTGAAACTGTCCCCCACAGATTTTAAGCCGTCATAAATGTGAAGGGTGAACACACCTGATATTAATGTGCGCTAATAGGTATCCGCCAACGGCCTTGTCGCAGTAGTAACAACGGTTGCCATCGGATCACCGAAGTTAAGCACTGTCGGGCTGGGCTACAATGGTTCAAATGGCTCTGAGCACTATGGGACTTAACATCTGAGGTCATCAGTCCCCTAGAACTTACAACTACTTAAACCTAACTAACCTAAGGACATCACATACATCCATGCTCGAGGCAGGATTCGAACGTGCGACCGTAGCAGTCGCGCGGTTCCGGACTGAAGCGCCTAGAACCGCTCGGCCACAACGGCCGGCTGGACTGGGCTAGAACTTGGATGGATGACCATACGGTCTGCCGAGCGCTGTTGGCAAGCGGGGTGCACTCAGCCCTTGTGTGGCAAACTGGCGAGCTACTTGGTTGAGAAGTAGCGGCTCCGGTCTCAGAAACTGACATGCGGTCGGGAGAGTGGTGTACTGATCACATGCCCCTCCATATCCGCATCCAGTGACGCCTGTGGACTGAAGACGACACCGGGGCCTTCATGGCCTGTTCGGGAGGAATTAGTTCAGTTCGGTTCAATAGGTATCCAGACGCTACTGCTCAGATGTGTACCAGAATCTTTCTCCACCCTATGCCATTCATAGACGGTCTTCGTGAAGAAATATCCCCGTATAAGTAAGTATTTATCTACACTCCTGGAAATTGAAATAAGAACACCGTGAATTCATTGTCCCAGGAAGGGGAAACTTTAGTGACACATTCCTGGGGTCAGATACATCACATGATCACACTGACAGAACCACAGGCACATAGACACAGGCAACAGAGCATGCACAATGTCGGCACTAGTACAGTGTATATCCACCTTTCGCAGCAATGCAGGCTGCTATTCTCCCATGGAGACGATCGTAGAGATGCTGGATGTAGTCCTGTGGAACGGCTTGCCATGCCATTTCCACCTGGCGCCTCAGTTGGACCAGCGTTCGTGCTGGACGTGCAGACCGCGTGAGACGACGCTTCATCCAGTCCCAAACATGCTCAATGGGGGACAGATCCGGAGATCTTGCTGGCCAGGGTAGTTGACTTACACCTTGTAGAGCACGTTGGGTGGCACGGGATACATGCGGACGTGCATTGTCCTGTTGGAACAGCAAGTTCTCTTGCCGGTCTAGGAATGGTAGAACGATGGGTTCGATGACGGTTTGGATGTACCGTGCACTATTCAGTGTCCCCTCGACGATCACCAGTGGTGTACGGCCAGTGTAGGAGATCGCTCCCCACACCATGATGCCGGGTGTTGGCCCTGTGTGCCTCGGTCGTATGCAGTCCTGATTGTGGCGCTCACCTGCACGGCGCCAAACACGCATACGACCATCATTGGCAGAAGCGACTCTCATCGCTGAAGACGACACGTCTCCATTCGTCCCTCCATTCACGCCTGTCGCGACACCACTGGAGGCGGGCTGCACGATGTTGGGGCGTGAGCGGAAGACGGCCTAACGGTGTGCGGGACCGTAGCCCAGCTTCATGGAGACGGTTGCGAATGGTCCTCGCCGATACCCCAGGAGCAACAGTGTCCCTAATTTGCTGGGAAGTGGCGGTGCGGTCCCCTACGGCACTGCGTAGGATCCTACGGTCTTGGCGTGCATCCGTGCGTCGCTGCGGTCCGGTCCCAGGTCGACGGGCACGTGCACCTTCCGCCGACCACTGGCGACAACATCGATGTACTGTGGAGACCTCACGCCCCACGTGTTGAGCAATTCGGCGGTACGTCCACCCGGCCTCCCGCATGCCCACTATACGCCCTCGCTCAAAGTCCGTCAACTGCACATACGGTTCACGTCCACGCTGTCGCGGCATGCTACCAGTGTTAAAGACTGCGATGGAGCTCCGTATGCCACGGCAAACTGGCTGACACTGACGGCGGCGGTGCACAAATGCTGCGCAGCTAGCGCCATTCGACGGCCAACACCGCGGTTCCTGGTGTGTCCGCTGTGCCGTGCGTGTGATCATTGCTTGTACAGCCCTCTCGCAGTGTCCGGAGCAAGTATGGTGGGTCTGACACACCGGTGTCAATGTGTTCTTTTTTCCATTTCCAGGAGTGTATTTCCGTGCACCGGTAATTCCAGGTACCTGTAGACTATAAATGCAGTTCATAATAATACTGACACCACGACCAGATTGCACTGATTCGTGTCATGTTTCTGCTCATTGTTAATTCCAGTCAGCTATAGACTCCGGTGCCGAATAATGTGGACCCACGTACAAATGCAAATGCCGGAATTCGCACAGCTGTCGAGTTTCCAGCGCCACAGAACTCTCTGCCTCTGCGTAATTTGCTAATGGCCAGAAGCGCAGTTAATTGCTAACACCGCGTTAACTGCTGCTGCCGAATGCTGTGATGCCTGGACCTGGGCAGAAGTTTGGTCTCGTCCTACTTTCGCCAGCAGCCTGCTTCGTCAGCACAATGGAAATCCACAATTTTAAAGATACAGCAATGAAATTTTATACCGTGATTTACATGACATTAACACGTTTACCGTTATATTCCTTAGATTACATAGATTTATTTTCTTTTATAGAATTTAAAATGTAATATATGTACCGTTCTCTCAGAAACTATTCTGCAAAATTTTCTCTGTTTAATTTCTTTGCACAAAGTAAGCCCCCTCTCATGATATTTTGTGAATACATCGAAAAGGAGACTTTTAATAATTTTAAGTATAATTTTGTAAGTATAATATAAAATTCATGCAAAATTCCGAGCATTTTGCCCCATATCTCAGCATACAATCAGAATTTCAAACTTTACTCTTTAGACAACATTTGTTGGGTTTGTAAGTGTACAAAATTTCACGATACTAGATTTCATATATTCCGAGAAAAAGATCCATAAACTTTGAAAAACGTAATTTTCAAGAAGTGCAGTTGAAAGTTGAACCTAAAGTTTTTTCTTATGTAACCTCCTTCGAGGGCCACACATCTGTGCTCAGAGTCCACTTTTCTGTCAACTCTTCTCTTCTAGTTTTTGGTTTTCCGCCTTCTTTCCTTTACCAGGTCTTCAACTGATTTTTCAGCTGCAGAGAGGCCCTGTAAATCTTTCTTCCTCACGATGTGTTGAGTGAAATTCCCTATCTTAAAGTCCATTCTCTCTAATACTTTAATCCTTCCTACGTTCCCATCATTAAATACAAAAACTTCATCACAAGTTGCAGTTCTAACAATTGTAACAGATGAAAAATGTGGCTTTAGGGCATCGTTTCCATATGAGTGAATTCAGAGACTTACATCGGTTCTGGGTTTTGCCACGAACACAGTTTTCTTAGAAGTCCGAGATCGGCTGAAGACCTGTAAGTGGATTTGACAACATCCAGGAATCCTCTCCTGGTGAACGTAGCGGCTGCTATTCCTCTGAGCCTGTAGATATTTACACGAAGTAATGTGGCACAGATGTTCATCTGTTGACGTACTTGATGCGGCGCCGATTGATTCTAAACCAGAGATCAGTTGTCAGTGATCACGACAAAAAAAAAATATAAAAAAAATAAAAAAAATGGTTCAAATGGCTCTGAGCACTATGGGACTTAAAATCTGTGGTCATCAGTCCCCTAGAACTTAGAACTTCTTAAAGCTAACTAACCTAAGGACATCACACACATCCATGCCCGAGGCAGGATTCGAACCTGCGACCGTAGCGGTCACGCCGTTCCAAGCTGAAGCGCCTAGAACCACACGGCCACACCGGCCGGCTGATCACAACACATCAGAGCAGAAAGAAGATGAAAATGACGAAGACGCAGTCAGTGATTGTTATTGTCTGGGAAAAACTGAAATGACTAATTGGAGAAAAGAGTTGGCAGTATCGAGAAAGTAGGTGATGTATCATGAAACTGTTTGCATAATGTGTTGTGATGCTGTCTATACATAAAACGTGTTTTGTTGATTGTCATTTCAGCACAATAGCTTTGGAGACAAAACATTAGTTTTAGTATTGTATGAATACATGTAACTTGTATGTGACTAGTAATTAATAAATAAAATTCCATTTCATTGTTGTTACTGTTTATTATTAACATACAGTAACATTAACCCATAGTTGACATCCTATTAAACCAATAATTTTAATGTTAAAATATTCAAAATACATGAAAAAGTTCATTACCATCTAAAGCTTATAAAGCCTATATTTAAAACTTCAAAAGATCCTGTCAGAACATTTTATGTTGGCAGTTTTTGGCTACTCTTTCCGGAAGCCGGATCCACCCTCTTCGCGAATATTAAAAATTTTAAGTGCACAATTAGAGCTTGGTCTATGTCGAATAAGTCATCCATCCACCACTTGAGTCGGTCGTTTAGTACATTTAAACAAACAAGGACGCAATTTGGATATACTACACAAACGTAAATCAGGATATGTGAATGCAGACCTTCCCAGCGTCTACTACTGATCTAAAGCTGTGTGGATTCCAGCCGGCTACAAACTAGAGAGCTTTTCATCAGAAAATCAGAAGGATTCAGTGTTCCACGTCAGTGTTCCACGTCACTCACTGAGTTTTGCAAGGTATTTCCCGTGTTTCAATTGCATCACAGATATTTAGCGTCTATCGCTTTCTTCGAAATTATTGCTATACTCTGCTGTATTTGAAAAAAAGTGTGATGAACTACATTATAATGTAACACGTAACATACTTCCTATATCAACATACCTGTAAAGGTAATACACTCCTGGAAATTGAAATACGAACATCGTGAATTCATTGTCCCAGGAAGGGGAAACTTTATTGACACATTCCTGGGGTCAGATACATCACATGATCACACTGACAGAACCACAGGCACATAGACACAGGCAACAGAGCATGCACAATGTCGGCACTAGTACAGTGTATATCCACCTTTCGCAGCAATGCAGGCTGCTATTCTCCCATGGAGACGATCGTAGAGATGCTCGATGTAGTCCTGTGGAACGGCTTGCCATGCCATTTCCACCTGGCGCCTCAGTTGGACCAGCGTTCGTGCTGGACGTGCAGACCGCGTGAGACGACGCTTCATCCAGTCCCAAACATGCTCAATGGGGGACAGATCCGGAGATCTTGCTGGCCAGGGTAGTTGACTTACACCTTCTAGAGCACGTTGGGTGGCACGGGATACATGCGGACGTGCATTGTCCTGTTGGAACAGCAAGTTCCCTTGCCGGTCTAGGAATGGTAGAACGATGGGTTCGATGACGGTTTGGATGTACCGTGCACTATTCAGTGTCCCCTCGACGATCACCAGTGGTGTACGGCCAGTGTAGGAGATCGCTCCCCACATCATGATGCCGGGTGTTGGCCCTGTGTGCCTCGGTCGTATGCAGTCCTGATTGTGGCGCTCACCTGCACGGCGCCAAACACGCATACGACCATCATTGGCAGAAGCGACTCTCATCGCTGAAGACGACACGTCTCCATTCGTCCCTCCATTCACGCCTGTCGCGACACCACTGGAGGCGGGCTGCACGATGTTGGGGCGTGAGCGGAAGACGGCCTAACGGTGTGCGGGACCGTAGCCCAGCTTCATGGAGACGGTTGCGAATGGTCCTCGCCGATACCCCAGGAGCAACAGTGTCTCTAATTTGCTGGGAAGTGGCGGTGCGGTCCCCTACGGCACTGCGTAGGATCCTACGGTCTTGGCGTGCATCCGTGCGTCGCTGCGGTCCGGTCCCAGGTCGACGGGCACGTGCACCTTCCGCCGACCACTGGCGACAACATCGATGTACTGTGGAGACCTCACGCCCCACGTGTTGAGCAATTCGGCGGTACGTCCACCCGGCCTCCCGCATGCCCACTATACGCCCTCGCTCAAAGTCCGTCAACTGCACATACGGTTGACGTCCACGCTGTCGCGGCATGCTACCAGTGTTAAAGACTGCGATGGAGCTCCGTATGCCACGGCAAACTGGCTGACACTGACGGCGGCGGTGCACAAATGCTGCGCAGCTAGCGCCATTCGACGGCCAACACCGCGGTTCCTGGTGTGTCCGCTGTGCCGTGCGTGTGATCATTGCTTGTACAGCCCTCTCGCAGTGTCCGGAGCAAGTATGGTGGGTCTGACACACCGGTGTCAATGTGTTCTTTTTTCCATTTCCAGGAGTGTAGACTGACAGATAATATATTTCAGGTTAGATAAACGCGATGTAATGTCCCAGTCAAAAATATTGCAGTCTGGAATATGGCTGAAATAACTTGCGTTACATCTACCACCGGGCGAGGTGGCGCAATGATTTAGGTTTTCCGTGGTTTTATAATGTTGCTTAAAATCACATGTGATGTAGCATGTGAAAGTTGCTGGATTTTGACGGGTTACTCCTGTAACTGAAATATCAGATGTGAAAATGGTTCTGAATGAACCGAAACCGGTCATATGAATAATAAAAAAATTTTTTGTAATCAAGACGGATTTTAAGCAACATTATAAAATCACTGATTGCTGTTATCCCATAAGACATTATGTCTGTTTTTGCAAAATTTCCGTGGTTTCCCTCATGCGCTGAAGCAAATACTGGGATGGCTCCTTTGAAAGGACAACGGCAATTTCTTTCTCCATCTTTCCCCAAATCGACTATCGCCTTGTCTCTAAGGATCTGTTTGTAGACAGGACCATAAACTCCAATCTTTCTTATTTCCTGAACGTGTGCCGAACTGCACCTAGTATTTCGATGCCGATTGTTCCACTAAGATATTAAAACGGTGAAATACATTTTGCTGAGATTGACGAAAGTTATTTTAATTTGTTCTTTGTATATTTATTCTTCCTGTTTCTTTTTACCTTGAATGACTAACTTATTTCTGTAGTAGAGTCTTTAACTGTACTGCCGGAGTGTTTCACAATTTTTTTGGAGCTTTACGTGAAATTAAAAGACGGCAATTTGTTCCCACAGTATTTCAATTTGCATATGCAAATTGTTACTGTCTATCACACGGGCAGTTTAACCTTATTTGTAAACAGCTTTTTTGTTGTACCGTTTCTTAGCTGTTGTTTTACATTTTTATGAGGAAGCATGCAAAACTCTTATATAGCTCACAGATATTGTTTTTTTATTTACATGCTTCCTAAATATAGCACAGACACATTATACAGTCTCTATTTAAGGAGTGGAGATTCGCGTTGATGGCAATATAGACTGATGAGCCAAAACATAACGACCACCTGCTAATACCTTGTTTGTCTGAGACGGAATTCATCACTGATTCTGCGTATCAGGGATCCAACAGTTTTTTAGTTAGTCTGTGGAGGTATGTGGCATTAGATGTCAACGCGCAGCTCATGTAATTCGTGAAAATAGCAGGCCGTTGATTTGCGTACGAGGTGATGGCGCCCGATAACGACCTAGATGGGTTCCGGAGGATGTATATCAGGCGAATTTGGTCGCTGAGAGACAACAACGTAAGTTCACTATAATGATCCTCAAACCACTGCAGTACAGTTATGATTCCTAGACACGGACAATTATATTGCCGAAAGGTGGGATCACCGTCGGAGAAGACACCAAGCATGAATGGATGCAGATGACTCGCATCCATCAGCGTGTATTCAAAAAAGGTTTAAATGGCTCTGAGCACTATGGGACTCAACTTCTGAGGTCATCAGTCCCGTAAACATAGAACTACTTAAAACTAGCTAACCTAAGGACGCCACACACATCCATGCCCGAGGCAGGATTCGAGCCAGCGACCGTAGCGGTCGCGCGGTTCCAGACAGTAGCGCCTAGAACCGCTTGGCCACCCAGGCCGGCAGCGTGTTTTCGATTACTACCGCAGGTCCCATGCAAACGCAGGAAAATATCTCCAATAGCATAATACTGCTCACACCAGCTTGCGTCCGTGCACGTTTCAAGCCGCCGTTCACCTCGATGTCAGCCTTTGTGGAGCCTAGTGTAGCAAAAATGTGATTCACTCAAAGAATCGACACGCTTCCATTGATCGACGGTCGAATTCCGATGGTCCCGTGCCCACTGCAGTCGTAACTGACTATGTCGTTGGGTCAACAAGTAAACACGTAAGGGTGATCTTCCATGTTCAACAATGTACGTCGAACCGCGTGCTCAGAAACACGTGCGCGTGCACCAGCTTTGTGCTCTTTCGGCATTGATGCCACAAACCACCGTTCATCCTACTTTACAGAGCAGACAAGCCTCCGAACCCCACTTTCTGTGAAGTGTCGTGGACGAAATCAAATGGTTCTGAGCACTATGGGACTGAACATCTGAGGTCATCAGTCCCCTAGAACTTAGAACTACTTAAACCTAACTAACCTAAGGACATCACACACATCCATGCCCAAGGCAGCATTCGAACCTGCGACCGTAATCGTCTCGCGGTTCCAGACTGTAGCGCCTAGAACAGCTCGGCCACTCCGGCCGGCTGTCGTGGACGCCCAACCATTTAGAGCCTAGCAGTAATTTCACTGTCCTACCTCTTTCCGTAGGTGCCTACGACAGTAGCACGTGAACACTCGACCAGCTTCGCCGTATTCGAGATATTCCTTCACAGGATCCGCGTAATGATAATCCGCCCTTCGTCAAAGTCGCTGTCTCAGTGGATTTCCCCATATTCGCTAGAGTGATCCTCCGTCCGTGTCTGCTCCACTCACGTAATTTTGTTAACGCGTCACTTGCCCGGAACGCCACCAGGTGGCAACCAAGGTCGCGTTGGGCGGTGGCCATAATGTTTTGGCTGATCAGTGTATATGTAATGACAGTGTTGAGGAACTTTTTATCCAACTTTCGCGTCAGCATCTAATCGTTCTTCTCGCCGCAATATGCACTTTGCTTACTCAGCATCAAAATTCTTTGATCATCTATTCTCGTCTAACGGAACCTTTCCAGATTCTCTAGAATCGTATCCTACACCCCTGAATACCTGCATATACGAGGGTAATTGAACAATTAAAAAGACAAGTAGATGTACAGCAATAACATTTGAGCCGGCCGGAGTGACCGAGCGTTTCTAGGCGCTTCAGTCTGGAACCGCGCGACTGCTACGGTCGCAGGTTCGAATCCTGCCTCGGGCATGGATGTGTGTGATGTCCTTAGGTTAGTTAGGTTTAAGTAGTTCTAAGATCTAGGGGACTGATGACCTCAGATGTGAAGTCCCATAGCGCTCAGAGCCATTTGAATAACAGTTGATAAAAAAGCACTATGGGACTTAACAGCTGAGGTCATCAGTCCCCTAGACTTAGAACTACTTAAACCTAACTAACCCGCGTCCGGCCATGCTGATTTAGGTTTTCCGTGATTTCCCTAAATCGCTCCAGGTAAATGCCGGGATGATTCTTTTGAAAGGGCGCGGCCGACTTCCTTTCTTAATCCGATGAGACCGATGACCTCGCTGTCTGGTCTCCTCCCCCAAACAACACAATCCCCTCAGTAACCTAAGGACATCACACACATCCATGCCCGAGGCAGGATTCGAACCTGCGACCGGAGCAGCAACGCGGTTCCGGACTGAAACGCCTAGAACCGCTCGGCCACAGCGGCCGGCTAGTTGATGAAATCAACAGTTTTTTGCCTGTTTTTCCTTGTAATACCAACCAACTTCTGCGCACATATCGCGTGTTCTTACAAGCCTTCTTAACCCCCTCTGCGAATAATTCTTTATCTTGATCTCGAAGCCAATTCTGTGTCATTTTCTTTACCTCTTCG
Source organism: Schistocerca cancellata (assembly GCF_023864275.1). Classification (NCBI taxonomy): domain Eukaryota; kingdom Metazoa; phylum Arthropoda; class Insecta; order Orthoptera; family Acrididae; genus Schistocerca; species Schistocerca cancellata. The sequence continues at coordinate 1,055,603,025 of NC_064626.1, read as the reverse complement.
CTGCCATAGAAGCTGGTGCTACGCAAAGCTTCTTTAATGAGACCAAACAATTTTGTTCAAAAAACCTTCTCTTTCACCTTGGTAGCGCAGGAGAAATGCCAAGGCGGCACCCATTCGCTGTGTTTTGTGATGTTCGGACAACATCGTGGGAACTCATCTCGCTGAGGGTTCGCGGTGCTGAAGTCTCTCACTCATGATGGTATAGAGAGCTGAACTCGAAATTTCCCGGAATAAACAAAATTTTGAATCGACGATTTTCTCGAATTGCCTGATCCACTCACTGAACAAGATCATCGCTTGGCACTCGTTCCTTCCCTGGCCACCTGCTGCGGGAACGGTCAGTACGTCCAGCTTCAAAGTTCCTGCGCCATCGCCGCATTTTACTTTCACTCGTGAAAGTTTCGCCGTACACGTTGTAAGGGGTTCATTAGGGGTTCATTACTATTCGCTAGCGCACTTGAGCAGATGTAATTTCGATGGATTGCTCACGCGCTGCCTGCGATATGGAATATCCATGCTACAATAGAATCTCAGGTCAGAACAGTATTGGCAGTAAGTCGATTTTAGTAGCCCGCAGAGAGCAGTCTTGTTTTGTAGCTCGCACAGAGCACTTGAGTTTTGGAGGTCGGACAGGGCAGTCCAGTGGTTGACTTGTGTTGGGCCGGTCATGCAGAACGATAGCGGTGCCTGAGCGATGTGGTTAAAAACAATTGTTCTTTGTTGCCGCGCGCATATGTTAATTGCTACAACTGATTTAACCACAATTGTATTGTTAAATTCCCATGTAATTCCTAGCAGAAATCCAGAATGAGATTTTCACTCTTCAGCGGAGTGTGCGCTGATATGAAACTTCCTGGCAGATTAAAACTGTGTGCCCGACCGAGAGTCGAACTCGGGACCTTTGCCTTTTGGAAGGTAGGAGACGAGATACTGGCAGAAGTAAAGCTGTGAGTACCGGGCGTGAGTCGTGCTTCGGTAGCTCAGATGGTAGAGCACTTGCCCGCGAAAGGCAAAGGTCCCGAGTTCGAGTCTCGGTCGGACACACAGTTTTAATCTGCCAGGAAGTTTCATATCAGCGCACACTCCGCTGAAGAGTGAAAATCTCATTCTGGGAACATACCCCAGGCTGTGGCCGCTCTTCTTTGGACCTTCTCAATTTCTTGAATCAGACCCAATTGGTAAGGGTGTCATACAGACGAACAATACTCCAAGACTAGACGAACTAACGTATTGTAAGCTACTTCCCTTGTTGAAGGACTGCATCGCTTCAGGATTCTACCAATAAACCGCAATCTCGAATTTGCCTTGCCCGTTACTTGTGTAATCTGATTATTCCATTTGAGATAATTTCGAATAGTCACACCCAGATACTTGACTGATGTTACCGCTTCCAAAGACTGATCATTTATTTTGTACTCATACATTAATGGGGATTTTCGCCTTGTTATACGCAGTGGGTTACACTTACTAATATTGAGAGATAACTGCCAGTCATTACACCGCGCATTTGTTTTCTGCAAATCCTCATTGATTTGTTCACAACTTTCGTGTGATACTACTTTCCTGTAGACTAAAGCATCATCGGCAAACAGTCTAAGGCCGCTGTCAATACCATCAACCAGATCGTTTATGTAAATCGTAAAAAGCAGAGGACCTATTACGCTGCCCTGGGACACACCCGAAGTTACTCTTGTTTCTGTTGAAGTTACCCCGTTCAGGACGACATACTGCTCCCTGTCTGTTAGAAAACTTTCTATCCAATCGCATATGTCACTGGATAGACCGTAAGCGTGCAATTTTTGTAAGCGTGAAATTTTTGTAGCAAGCGACAGTGCGGAACTGAGTCGAACGCCTTTAGAAAGTCGAGAAATATGGCATCAACCTGGTATCGCGTTGCAACCGCAGTTGCATCCAGGCCCGTAGTTTACGACATGCCTCGGCCGCCTTAGAAGCTTAAACAAGCGACTCGATGCCCTACAGTCACAACCATCAGCGCGGTACGGCCACGGCGAAATCAAACAAGGCGCTAGGCCGGCATTGGAGTCAGGAACCCGGCGCCCGGCGCAGCCGAGTGTCACCTTGCCACTGCGCATGCGCTCTGCGTCCTTCTGGTGGCAGCAACGCGTGATAAGCAGCACTTCCGGAAGTGGCGCCAAGCCTTTGTCTCCCGTCCCGCCCGGCGGCTATTTCTGCTGCTTGGCTGCGCGGACGGGCCGAGGCGCAGAAGTCTCTCACGCTGGCATCTCCTACTTGACCTTAGGCACGCCTTTACATCTCTCCTCCACACCGTCCAGTCAGTGTGTAACGTCGCTACACTGGCTGGACATTTCATATTGAGGCTATTCTACGTATTTATACGAGGCATGTTCAGCAAGTAAGTGTTCTTGAACATAACGGGCTTTATTAATTTTTGTTATTATTTGAGAGTTAGCAGCACTGAGTGGTAGCAGGGGGGGAGGAGGGTAGGGGGGGGGGCGGGACATGGTAGTACGTAAACTCACCTTGCAGTGTCCATTTGCGTGAAAAAGGTCGGTAAGAAATCCCGCCAGGTGCGAACCACGTGCTGTTTCCAGAATGAGATTTTCACTGTGCAGCGGAGTGTGCGCTGATATGAAACTTCCTGGCAGATTAAAACTGTGTGCCCGACCGAGACTCGAACTCGGGACCTTTGCCTTTCGCAAGCAAGTGCTCTACCATCTGAGCTACCGAAGCACAACTCACGCCCGGTACTCACAGCTTTACTTCTGCCAGTATTTTCAAGTGCTGTTGTCCGCTTTCTACTCGCGGAAGGAATAACACTCACCAAACTTTTTTAGCCGGCCAGGTTGGCCGAGCGGTTCTAGGCGCTACAGTCTGGAACCGCGCAACCGCTACGGTCGCAGGTTCGAATCCTGCCTCGGGCATGGATGTGTGTCATGTCCTTAGGTTAGTTAGGTTTAAGTAGTTCTAAGTCTAGGGGACTGATGACCTCAGATGTTAAGTCCCATAGTACTCAGAGCCATTTTTTTGAAACGCGTTTACGACGATGACGTTATGAACAGAACGAGTATGTTTAAGTGGTGTAGGGAGTTTAGTGGAGGCAGAACAAATGTTCGTGACGAACAGAGGAGTGGAATATCTTCCATTTCAACTGATTGGTTGGTGCAAAAAAATCGAGGAGGAAATTGTTTGTTCAGACGCCGATTAACAGTGGATGAAATTTCTGCGATGTTTCCACAACTCTGCAGTATTCATAAAATGGCGCTAAGCACTATGGGACTTGACATCTGAGATCATCAGTCCCCTAGACTTAGAACTACCTAACTAACCTAAGGACATCACACACATCCATGCCCGAGGCAGGATTCGAACCTGCGACCGTAGCGGTCGCGCGGTTCCAGATTGAAGCGCCTAGAACCGCTCGGTCACACAGGCCGGCCAACTCTACAGAATTGTCTTATACGAGACACTCACAGAAGCGCTGGAATATCGGAAACAATGTGCAAGATGGTTCCCAAAAGCTGACAGCAACATGAGAAAAAATCGGTCAGTAGCGCCCACGAGATTCCTGAGAGAGTTGAATTGGAAAGTGATGATATTCTGAGCTCTATTGTGACTGGAAATGAAACTTTGGTGGCTCATTGCACTCCTTAGACAGGAAGACAGTCGTCACAGTGGCGTCACACCAATTCTCCGCCTGCCAAAATATTCAAAACTACAATTTCGGGCAAAAAAAAAATCACCGAAAAGGCATCATTTTAGTCGAATATCTACCTGAGGGAGACCATCAATGCACAACGACATGGTGAGATGCTGAAGCGAGAGGGTCCTTTTTTGCACAGCAACGCCCGTACTTACACAGCCCCACCCACCAAGGCGCTCTTGGACTCATTTCGTTGTGATTTTTTGTAGCACCTCCCATATTGCCCTGATTGATTGGTTGGTTGGGTGATTTGGGGGAGGGGACGAAACAACGAGGTCATCGGTCCCATTGGGTTAGGGAAGGATGGGGAAGGAAGTGGGCCATGCCCTTTCAAAAGAGCTATCCCGGTATTTGCCTGAAGGGATTTGGGGAAATCACGGAAAAGCTATATCAGAATGGTCGGACGCGGATTTAAACCATCGTCTTCCCGATTGCGAGTCCATTATGCTAACCACTGCGTCACGTCGCTCGGCTATTTCGGTCTCGCGGTAGCGTTCTCGCTTCCCGAGCACGGGGTCCCGGGTTCGATTCCCGGCGGGGTCAGGGATTTTCACCTGCCTCGAGATGACTGGGTGTTTGTGTTGTCCTTATCATTTCATCATCATCCAGGAAAGTGGCGAAATTGGACTGAGCAAAGGTTGGGAAATTGTACGGGCGCTGATAACCACGCAGTTGAGCGCCCCACAAACCAAACATCATCATCATCATCATCATCGGCTATTTCCCTGACTTTGTGCCTTCAAATTACATCTGTCCACCTCCCTCAAGGCACACATGAGTGGAATTAAATTTTCAATCGACGAGCAGGTGCAGAAACTAGGGGAGGAGCTGGCGGGAAAGTTCTTCAAAAAATGTTTCAAATGGCTCTGAGCACTATGGGACTTAACATCTGAGGTCATCAGTCCCCTAGACTTAGAACTACGTAAACCTAAGGACATCACACACATTCATGCCCGAGGCAGGATTCGAACCTGCGACCGTAGCAGCAGCAGCGCGGTTCCGGACTGAAGTGCCGAGAACCGCTCGGCCACATTGGCCGGCCCCGAGGCAGGATTTGAACCTGAAACCGTAGCAGCAGCGCGGTTTCGGACGGAAGCGCTTAGAACCGCTCGGCCACAGCGGCCGGCGGAGAGTTCTTCGCGGAGGGCATAAAGAAGCTTGTACCAAGGTTCAGCACAAGCACTGAACGGGATGGCGACTATGTAGAAAACAGCAAGTGTGTCAACAATAGCATGTAATTTTTATCAGATAAACTATTTCTAAAATCAAAAATATAATAATGTAGTACACCTACTTTCTGAACATCCGTCGTACATGAATATATCCCTGTATGTGTGTACTGAGCTGTGCTGTATATAAATTTTACCGAAGTTCTGCTGTTTTGCCTTTCATTGCAAGTGCAAGGGTGGGTTCACACTGTCACAATGGCAGATTGGTACCGCATTAGCCCCCTAACCGGCGATTTCGCTCAAAATAGGGGCCAACTTTCAAAGACTGGTATCTGCAGCATTGTGCTTGATACTGCGATCACTTCGACTATCATCTGCCGACTGTTAGATAAACATTCAAACCAAACTAGTCAAAGATGAGAACCATATTTTGACCGTAACCGAGGTTGGAATCTTCCTGCATTTCGGTCAGGCACTTCGCCGAAACTGGTAGCCAAACAAAATAACAGTTCGGAAATTAGACTGCTGAAAGGTACGAGGGTCACTCGAAAAGAAATGGACACTATTTTTGTGAAAATACAGTTTTCATTCTGTATGTGTGATACATCCTTCCTTCTTGTTTTCAAACTCAGTTCAACCCGTTCCCGTGAGTGGTGCAGTCACAGCATGTCTTCAAGATGGCTGCTACACTTGACGTTCGTCATAAGCAACGTGCTGTCATAGAATTCCCGTGCTGTGAAAACGAGACAGTGGGAAACATCCACAAGAGGTTGCAAAAGGTGTATGGAGATGCTGCTGTCGATCGCAGTACAGTTAGTCGGTGGGCAAGCAGGTTACGTGATGAAAGCGGGCACTGCAATATTGAGGATTGTCCTCGCAGCGGCAGGCCTCGTACTGCACACACTCCAGACAATGTGCGCAGAGTTAACGAATTGGTGACTGCTGACAGACGCATCACAGTGAACGAATTATCACGCTACATTGGGATAGGGGAAGGAAGTGTTTGCAAAATAGTGAAAGTGTTGGCGTTAAAAAAGGTTTGTGCCAGGTGCGTTGCCAGGATGTTGACAGTGGTTCACAAAGAAACAAGAAAAACGGTATGCAACGAACTTTTGGAACAGTACGAGAATGGTGGAGATGAATTTCTTGGAATAATTGTGACAGGTGATGAAACATGGCTCCATCATTTTTCACCAGAGACGAAGAGGCAGTCAATGGAGTGGCATCATGCAAATTCACCCAAGAAAAAAATAATTCAAAACCACACCTTCTGCTGGAAAAGTTATGGCTAGGGTGTTTTTCGATTCCGAAGGACTCTTGCTTGTGGACATCATGCCAAGTGGAACCACCATAAATTCTGATGCATATGTGACGACACTGAAGAAACTTCAAGCTCGACTGAGTCGTGTTTGACCATATCGACAAAAGCATGAGGTTTTGCTGTTGCACGACAATGCACGGCCACATGTCAGTCAAAAACCCTGGAAGCGATCACAAAACTCGGATGGACAACACTGAAACACCCGCCTTACAGTCGTGACCTGGCTCCATGTGACTTATCATTTGTTTGGGAAACTGAAAGACTGTCATCGTGGAACAAGGTTTTGCCAAACAATGGCTCCAACAGGTTGGTCCAGAATTTTACCGTGCGGGTATACAGGCGCTGGTTCCAATACGGCGTAAGGCAGTTGAGAGGGATGGAAATTATGTGGAGAAATGAAAATATTGTTCCTAAAGGATGTATCTACGCACTGTAAAACTTTCAAACATGTAGAATAAAAGATGGATTTAAAAAAAAATAGTGTGCATTTGTTTTGGAGTGACCCTCGTATTTGATTTGACATTCTATTTCTGTCTAATTCAACGTCTCGTAAATGTAAAGCAATATCGCTCTACTTCCACTTACAGTCCCTGCGAATCGGTTGTAAACAGCAATGTAATACTCGGTCGGCATTGGGGAACGGTAACCTGAAGTGTACAGGTTGTAGAGCCATCGGCGAGTGAAGCACATCAATCTCTTTAACGGCCTGGCGCGTCACACCGTGACACCGCTCCAGCCGGGCGGGCAGCCAGACGCGTTGCTCTTGCAGTGACTTGTACCGTACTGCTCCACATAGGCGCAGTTAATCTGATGGAGCCGTCAAGATAGCGAAAGTACCGCAAACTTCTCTCGGCTCGCTGATTAGCTCTGCTATTCGCACAGCACAGCCACTCTGATTTACGTGCAGCTTTAAAGTCAGTCATGGCGCTGTTAACGCGTTATCATTATGAACACTGTAAAATGTAAACTATACCTGTGTGCCTCTTCGGGGAATAGGATTCCGTGACGTCACTGCTTACAGCAACCATTCCAGCTGCAGACTGTCCTTGGTCAAAAACTTTATTTCTGTTCATCTTCCTAGCTGCCACGTTTCTCAACCGGAGACTACGACTGGACGAATTATGGTGTTCTAGGTATTTATCTTATGTCAACTAAAGTGACATATGGCTACGGGAAAGATATAGAAATTAAGCTTAGTAAATTCAGCAGGCAATGTGGAACAATTAACAGAAACCTTAAAAACAAAACTAGGAAAGATACTCAAATTAAATTTCAAAAAACTGTTGCAGTCCCCACACTGCTCCACGGAAGCTACACCTGACTGATTACTAGAAAGTAAGAAAGCCTTATTAAGGCTCGAGAAATGAAATTACCAAGAATAGAGTTAAAGCTTACACAGTAGAAGACAGGCTAAGGAATCAAGATATTAAGAATAAATTAAAAATTATTGAGTTAAAACTTGCACAATAAGAGACAGACTCAGGAATCAAGATATTAGGAAGAAATAAAAAATTATCATAAAATCGTAGATTATAAGAGAAAGTGGAACCAACACCTAGAAAGAAACGTGATTGACAGACTCCCCTTGAAGCTAGAAATTGTAAGTGCGAAGGAAGAAGAGACAGCTGAAGACCCTGGTGTAGATAGGTACGATGACAAGTAAGTTTGCCTAATTCCGGAAGAGAAGAAGAACACAATTTTTATTTCAGTTCTTTTTGAAAGCTGTGCGCAGACGGAAAAACATTTCTCTCCTGGTAGTATTTTGTTCTTTAAAAGAAGGTCTAACTTACAGCGTGTGTTGAACCATACTACTAGTTATCTAAACGTCTCCCTTGATCTTAACTTCCATGCACCTAACTCAACATCAGCTCAGCTGAATGTTTTACGGTCCTACTGTCGTCAATCTACAGTCCCATTTTTGCAGTCTGTTGCATGGTGCCTGTTAGCATGATTTTCACCTTGACATTTCAATGGTTCATCACTACGGAGTGACTTGTACAGAGTAATGAAACAATAAAATTATAAACAATAACATATAAAGTACCTGTTAATGATAGGTTTTTGTTAGCCCCAATGGAAAGTCTAATTGTCTCGTAACGATACGTAGTTAGGGCTCAACACAGGAAATTAAAGAACGTTGATTACATCTGAAGTGGGTGGCGGAGAGAAGTAACAACCTACGAGACCATAGTTTTGATTTATTGTGTGTTATGTGTTTGGTTAAATGTGTAACCGTAAACGGAGTTATTTGTAACTTTTTCCACAAATTGTCACATTTTTTTTGTTATTTAATCTGTCATATGGGTAAAAAAAGTTAATAAGTCGTAGAAGATGGTTACCTTGTAATATTGTTATTGTGGGTTACCACCGTCTTCATCCAAAAGTACCTGGAGAAGTTTTGAGACCACATATGTGACTCTCACAAGCCTATCTTACATCACAGAGTAGTATGTGAAACAAGAAACTGGTAGCCAAGATCGCCGGAATTCTTTTTATTCCATGATTACCGGTTTCGGCGAAACTAATGCCGCCATCATCGGATCTAGGGAGGACAGAAAACACTATAAAAGTGGGCTTGGATTCCGCTTATATATCATGTATGCATATAAATTTAGTTGCATGCCTTAGGACAAATACAGGTTACAACATCAAGGCTAACAAAGGTGATATTAATAGTTGCCTATAACACGCAGGCCTTACAAAATTGTCGTAAGTAGCACATAGGCGTCCAAGAGAGACGATATTATAAATGTTAAGTGTCTCCATCACATACAAGCGCAAGCCAGGTACCATTTAACATTTATAATGTCATCTCTCTTGGACGCCAAGTGCTACTTACCACAATTTTGTAAGGCCTGCGTGTTATAGGCAACATTCAATATCGCCATTGTTTGCCTTGACGTTGTAACCTGTATGTGCCCTAAGGTATGTAACTAAATTTATATGTATACACGTTATATAAGTGGAATCCAAGTCTACTTTTATAGTGTTTTCTGTCCTCCCTAGATCCGATGATGGCGGCTTTAGTTTCGCCGAAACCGGTAATCATGGAATAAACAGAATTAGAGGGTGAGTTAATACGTTAGGTGTTCCAAACTTTAGTGTTTATTTTCTTTTGCATTAAGTAACATATTACTAGAGAATCAACACTTCACATGCCGGCCGGGGTGGCCGAGCGGTTCTAGGCGCTTCAGTCTGGAACCGCGTGACCGCTACGGTCGCAGGTTCGAATCCTGCCTAGGGTATGGATGTTTGTGATGTCCTTAGGTTAGTTAGGTTTAAGTAGTTCTAAGTTCTAGGGGACTGATGACCTCAGAAGTTAAGTCCCATAGTGCTCAGAGCCATTTGAACCATTTGAACACTTCACATGTAAATGAACTGTAATTCGGTAACTGTAAACACTCAGGGACAAAGTATACGCGGTTTTTTTTTCATTGTTAGGAATTTCCTTTCTACCTCTTTTGCCCAACGCATCACTTAAAAAGTATGCATTCACTTGATGTTCAGGCAACCCCACGTAAGGGATGTCGTAGGGGTTGCCTACCTTCAGTCGCTAGAGCAGACACGAGGCACTACTCAGCTAGATGGGTGTCTATGTCTCTGACAGTTACATTACACGACAAAGGTGCGTGGATGGCAGCGGGAGTGTTGCCAAACTGGGGGGCGGGAGCCGTGTAAGAAGGATCCTTTGCCGTTTTATTCACACAGTTGCAGCACTCTGTGATCACGCCACAAGGAAGGCGTGAAACAGGAGGGCAGAAAATGCATAAACACCCTTTGCTCCTTGAGATCACGTTCAAATTTCATCGAATGGTTTTGAACGGTGTCTGGTGGTTCCACACTATACACCAGAGCAAAAATTACGGTCGCACTACATTCCAAAGGCGTCACAAACGTTCAATGGAGTTGCAGCCCCACGATGCCCATAGAGAAGGGTGTAATCGTCAAGGAGGGTGTCAGCATTGGAAAGGTTGTCACGAACGTCGTCATCTTGGTCAATACACTGCGAACTTGTTTTCGACTGGGAAGTGTGTGGAAATTAATGCCCCAAGGGAAGGGGTGGTTTCATTGCCGCGCTTCATGCCACCTTGTGAGGGCATTTGGTATATATTCTGAATGGCAGCGTGTATGAAATGTTTCCTTCAGCCACCCATTAGAAAACCGCGTAATTTCAATGCTCCGTGCCACGGTTCTGACTTCCATCGCAGAGGACTTAAAAGAAGAGATGAAATGTTGGTAAGAGGGGGTGTGGCCTTCCCATTGTGCGAAACGCCTACGATGGCGCTGGACAGAATTGCAGTGAAATTTTGTTCTAATGTGACATCCTTAACACACCTCACACATCCATGAAATTCTGATCTGTGGCTTGTCTTTTGCAAACGTCGACACCTTGTCATTTGGAGCGTTGCCGAGCCCGTGTTTGACCTCACGGAATGCCGCGCATTTGCATCAGTACAGAGGAAGGTTGTAGGCACTTTTGAGCTAAATTTCAAACTTACGTCTCGCAGTGGTAGACAATTATGGGGTTTCGAAAAAGTGATACTTCTTCTTGCTCAGTGTACTTTTCGTCTATCTATTACTCTTATATAACCTATGTTTTTATTTTGAGCCGTGCTGTTTCTGAAGCCAAGGGCCTTGCCGCAGGGGTAACACCGGTTCCCGTCAGATCACCGAACTTAAGCGCTTTTGGGCTCGGCTAGCACTATAATGGGTGACCATCCGGTCTGCCGAGCGCTGTTGGCAAGCGGGCTCCACTCAACCCTCGTGAGGCAAACTGAGGAGCTGCTTAACTGCGGCTTCGGTCTCGTAAACTGCCATACAACTGGGAGAGCGGTGTGCTGACCACGTGCCCTTCCATATCCCCATCCAGTGACGCCTCTGGGCTGAGGGTGACACGGCGGCCGGTCGGTACTGATGGGCTTTCATGGCTTGTTCGGGCGGTGTTTAGTTTGTAGTGCTGTTTCTGAAAAACATTACCTGTACTTCGCTTAGCCAACTGCTGTGAAATAATAATAATTGCGTGTGCTTCAACGACCTGGTCTTTCAATTGAACGCCACTGCAGTGCGGCGATTTGCGCGTCCCTATCCTACTCCAGTTATCCCACTGCGGAAAAGAGAGCCACAATTTAGCGTGGAATCTGAAACATTCGTCGTTCCTGACCAATGACCACATCATCGAGAGGCGAAAGATACATTTCGTGGTCCAACGGGAATTAGACCCTTCTACCTTTCGCCTTCCAGGCGCGCTCTTCGCCAGTAACCACCACGCTCGACGCTGCTGTCAAAAGGCGTCTGTGTTCCGCGTTAATACCTAGAATGTAACCACGTAATTCTCCCATGGAGATAGTGGTGTGGAACAGTGAAACGTGTAGTGTTGTAATGAACAATGCCGCAGAAAACTGACTTGTGTAGAGACGTGCCGACATTTACAGAAGGCGTGTCTCGGGTGCCGTTGGCTAAGAGTTCGGTGGCAGCAGAGCCGCGCGACTCATGGCAGAGGCTCGTTAAGGTGTCATTGTCTAGCGGCTGGAGACGGCAACTGCCTGTAATTTGTGGGTCGGGCAGATTTATCGCAGTCCTCACTGCCGGGAAGCTCTTCACGGAAACCGGATACACACCCCGACACTTGGTTCTCGGAAGAGCGGAACCGTAGCTGCTGCTTAATTACGTGACTCGAGCGTGAGAGCCCGCCGGGAGACAGTGTTCTGGTTTCTCACAGTCCGGCCGCGTCTGTGAACGCTACCCGCTGTCCGCGTGCCAAGTGGCAGGCTCTGTGTTTTGACGCAGTGGGCCTCTCGCTTTCCAAGCTTTTTACCAACCACTCGCCTACATCCGCGATTCCTCATAGTTCGCAGAGGCTGGTATTTCATTTCGTAATACTTGACCGAGCAGACAGTAATGCAGGCGGTAGTCGGACTTAAACTAGCTTACAGCCCTATGCTGTTCTTTTTAAAATGTAAATCAGATTTTTATACTCGTCTAATTAAATACTTTCATAGTGTGTAAATAACTTCATTGGCAGCCACTTCTCCCCGAGGTAATTTTGGGAAGAATGATATTTCATACGTGTGCAGACATCTGAGCGTTAACATTCTTTCTAAATGTTTCTTTGTTCAAATGTGTGTGAAATCTTATGGGAGTTAACTGCTAAGGTCATCAGTCCCTAAGCTTACACTCTATTTAACCTAAATTATCCTAAGGACAAACACACACACCCATGCCCGAGGGAGGAGTCGAACCTCCGCCGGGACCAGCCGAATGTTTCTTTCTCACATAATAAAGGGTATGTGAAAAACATTCATGCTGTTTCAAAACACGAATATACCTAAAACATTGGGGCAATTTTAACTTATCAAAAGGTTTTTCAGGGGCTGCTGTCAAAATTTTTGTTGGCTTACTTAAATTATGTAATGAAACAAGCATGTTTCGAGGTACAAAGCTCATCTTGATGCTGCAGTGGCAGCATGAAAAACATTTAACGAAGTACATATAGATCTTAAAAGTAGTTTATAGTACTGACTTGTGCTTTGGTTGTCCAGCGGAGAAACAGAGTCCGCAGCTCGTGGTCGTGCGGTAGCGTTCTCGCTTCCCACGCCCGGGTTCCCGGGTTCGATTGTCGGCGGGGTCAGGGATTTTCGCTGGGTGTTGTGTGCTGTCCTTAGGTTAGTTAGGTTTAAGTAGTTCTAAGTTCTAGGGGGACTGATGACCATAGATGTTAAGTCCCATAGTGCTCAGAGCCATTTGAACCATTTTTTTTATTTTTTATTTTATTTTATTTTTTTTTTTTTTTTTGGAGAAACAGACGGAAAACAAGTAAGGGAATATTTCATTCGTTTGTTGTGTGCTGGTCACACAAAAACTTTTTTTAAAAATAATCACTAACTTCCTTCATCTGGTCAAATGGTTCAAATGGCTCTGAGCACTATGGAACTTAACATCTGAGGTCATCAGTCCCCTAGAAGTAAGAGCTACTTAAACCTAACTAACCCGTGGTCTAGGGAGCCGGCGCGGTAGCTCAGCGCGTTCGGTCAGAGGGTTAACTTGAACAAGTGTCACAGGACGTCCGCCCCAAACAAATTCAACGATCAATTACGAACAAAATGAGTTTTTTTAAAAAAAAAAAAAAAAAAAAGGTAGCGTCTTTGATTCATAATCAAAACGTCTTCGGTCCCGGGTTCGATCCCCGCCACTGCCTAAATTTTGATAAATAATGAGCATTGGCGGCCGAAGACTTCCGGCATAAGAAGTCAGCCTCATTCTGCCAACGGCCTTGTCAAAGAGGGCGGAGGAGCGGATAGAGGTTCAGGACACTCTCTTGTCCTAGGGGTGGGAAATTGCCCCTAAAGATGGAAGAATCAGCAATGACCAACGACATGAGGATGCAGAAGGCAATGGAAACCACTGCATTAAAGACACGTAACGTGTATCCACAGGACATGTGGCCTGTAATTGAAGAAGTTTCATGATGATCTCTCGATTGGCAAAAGATTCCGGAGTAGTCCCCCATTCGGATCTCCGGGAGGGGACTGCCAAGGGGGAGGTTACCATGAGAAAAAGATTGAATAATCAACGAAAGGATAACGTTCTACGAGTCGGAGCGTGGAATATCAGAAGCTTGAACGTGGTAGGGAAACTAGAAAATCTGAAAAGGGAAATGCAAAGGCTCAATCTAGATATAGTAGGGGTCAGTGAAGTGAAGTGGAAGGAAGACAAGGATTTCTGGTCAGATGAGTATCGGGTAATATCAACAGCAGCAGAAAATGGTATAACAGGTGTGGGATTCGTTATGAATAGGAAGGTAGGGCAGAGGGTGTGTTACTGTGAACAGTTCAGTGACCCGGTTGTTCTAATCAGAATCGACAGCAGACCAACACCGACAACGATAGTTCAGGTATACATGCAGACGTCGCAAGCTGAAGATGAACAGATAGAGAAAGTGTATGAGGATATTGAAAGGGTAATGCAGTATGTAAAGGGAGACGAAAATCTAATAATCATGGGCGACTGGAATGCAGTTGTAGGGGAAGGAGTAGAAGAAAAGGTTACAGGAGAATATGGGCTTGGGACAAGGAATGAAAGAGGAGAAAGACCAATTGAGTTCTGTAACAAGTTTCAGCTAGTAATAGCGAATACCCTGTTCAAGAATCACAAGAGGAGGAGGTATACTTGGAAAAGGCCGGGAGATACGGCAAGATTTCAATTAGATTACATCATGGTCAGACAGAGATTCCGAAATCAGATACTGGATTGTAAGGCGTACCCAGGAGCAGATATAGACTCAGATCACAATATAGTAGTGATGAAGAGTAGGCTGAAGTTCAAGACATTAGTCAGGAAGAATCAATACGCAAAGAAGTGGAATACGGAAGTACTAAGGAATGACGAGATACGTTTGAAGTTCTCTAACGCTATAGATACAGCAATAAGGAATAGCGCAATAGGCAGTACAGTTGAAGAGGACTGAACATCTCTAAAAGGGCCATCACAGAAGTTGGGAAGGAAAACATAGGTACAAAGAAGGTAGCTGTGAAGAAACCATGGGCAACAGAAGAAATACTTCAGTTGATTGATGAAAGGAGGAAGTACAAACATGTTCCGGGAAAATCAGGAATACAGAAATACAAGACGCTGAGGAATGAAATAAATAGGAAGTGCAGGGAAGCTAAGACGAAATGGCTGCAGGAAAAATGTGAAGACATCGAAAAAGATATGATTGTCGGAAGGACAGACTCAGCATACAGGAAAGTCAAAACAACCTTTGGTGACATTAAAAGCAACGCTGGTAACATTAAGAGTGCAACGGGAATTCCACAGTTAAATGCAGAGGAGAGAGCAGATAGGTGGAAAGAATACATTGAAAGCCTCTATGAGGGTGAAGATTTGTCTGATGTGATAGAAGAAGAAACAGGAGTCGATTTAGAAGAGATAGGGGATCCAGTATTAGAATCGGAATTTAAAAGAGCTTTGGAGGACTTATGGTCAAATGAGGCACAATGGATAGAAAACATTCCATCAGAATTTCTAAAATCATTGGGGGAAGTGGCAACAAAACGACTATTCACGTTGGTGTGTAGAATATATGAGTCTGACGATATACCATCTGACTTTCGGAAAAGCATCATCCACACAATTCCGAGACGGCAAGAGCTGACAAGTGCGAGAATTATCGCACAATTAGCTTAACTGCTCATGTATCGAAGGTGCTTACAAGAATAATATACAGAAGAATGTAAAAGAAAATTGAGAATGCGCTAGGTGACGATCAGTTTGGCTTTAGGAAAAGTAAAGGGACGAGAGAGGCAATTCTGGCGTTACGGCTAATAATGGAAGCAAGGCTAAAGAAAAATCAAGACACTTTCATAGGATTTGTCGACATGGAAAAAGCGTTCTACAATATAAAATGGTGCAAGCTGTTCGAGATTCTGAAAAAAGTAGGGGTAAGCTATAGGGAGAGACGGGTCATATACAGTATGTACAACAACTAAGAGGGAATAATAAGAGTGGACGATCAAGAACGAAGTGCTCGTATTAAGAAGGGTGTAAGACAAGTCTGTAGCCTTTCGCCCCTACTCTTCAATCTGTACATCGAGGAAGCAATGATGGAAATAAAAGAAAGGTTCAGGAGTGGAATTAAAATACAAGGTGAAAGGATATCAATGATACGATTCGCTGCTGACATTGCTATCCTGAGTGAAAGTGAAGAAGAATTAAATCATCTGCTGAACGGAATGAACAGTCTAATGAGTAGACAGTATGGTTTGAGAGTAAATCGGAGAAAGACGAAGGTAATGAGAAGTAGTAGAAATGAGAACAGCGAGAAACTTAACATCAGGATTGATGGTCACGAAGTCAATGAAGTTAAGGAATTTTGCTACCTAGGCAGTAAAATAACCAATGACGGACGGAGCAAGGAGGACATCAAAAGCAGACTCGCTATGGCAAAAAAGGCATTTATGGCCAAGAGAAGTCTACTAATATCAAATACCGGCCTTAATTTGAGGAAGAAATTTCTGAGGATGTACGTCTGGAGTACAGCATTGTATGGTAGTGAAACGTGGACTGTGGGAAAACCGGAACAGAAGAGAATCGAAGCATTTGAGATGCGCTATAGACGAATGTTGAAAATTAGGTGGACTGATAAGGTAAGGAATGAGGAGGTTCTACGCAGAATCGGAGAGGAAAGGAATATGTGGAAAACACTGATAAGGAGAAGGGACTGGATGATAGGATATCTGCTAAGACATGAGGGAATGACTTCCATGGTACTAGAGGGAGCTGTAAAGGGCAAAAACTGTAGAGGAAGACAGAGATTGGAATACGTCAAGCAAATAATTGAGGACGTAGGTTGCAAGTGCTACTCTGAGATGAAGAGGTTAGCACAGGAAAGGAATTCGTGGCGGGCCGCATCAAACCAGTCAGTAGACTGATGTCCAATAAAAAAAAACCTAAGGACATCACACACATCCATGCCCGAGGCACGATTGGAACCTGCGACCGTAGCGGTCACGCGGTTCCACACTGAAGCGCCTAGAACCGCTCAGCCACACCGGCCGGCCCTTCACCTGTGATGGCTGTGTTCTCATGATGCGTTCAGTTATCTCCACGGCCATGGTTCCTCAAATCCTATTAGCCACTGTTTATGAACTTGTAAAGCACTCTGAAAACACATCACAATCAAACAATACTGTGCAGTGGAAACAATATTGCAGCCAAATCATAGCTTGTTCCGATCTAATCAAACTTTGATTTGACACCATCTTGTTTCTGCTGCACAGTATAGTTGATTGTGATGTCCTGTTTTAAGTGTGCTTTGCAAGTTCATGAACAGTGGTTAAGAAGCATTGGAAGGACCATAATGGCGAAGGTAGCCGGCCGCCATGGCCGAGAGGTTCTAGGCGCTTCAGTTACATCACGTGAAGTTACTTTCGTCCTTAAATTATGAGTACCAATGTAGCCCCAGTGAACGCTGAAGTACATTACCTGGTTATACTTGTAGTGTTACACTACATGGAGCGCAAAAATTTAATGGCGTAGTTACCTTGAGACTGATAACGAATAAAGAAAAATAAAGAAGACATAACAAATAACAGAGCTAAGTGAGGACTAAACACACTACTCAAAAAGTTTGGAACACTTATGTAAAATGTAGTCTACGACATTAGAGGTCTCACTGACGTTGTTGGAGCCCATATAGTCATATACCGTACGGTGTTTACATCTGCCATGCTTTGTGGCCGTTCCCTAGTTTTGTAAACATACCGCTGCCGCACCTGCACACTGCGGGGAGTCCTGTCTCAACAACAGCTTCATTCAGTTTGTGTTCAGCACTGCGGTAAAATGCCACGTAGAGACATTAGCACTTTGGTGGAGTCAGAATAATAGCTTTACTTTCGTCTGGTCGTACACTGCAATATGTTGCCGATAAGTTACTTGTCACTCAAAGTTGTGTGTAAAAAGGTATGGAGAAAGTACAGACAGGCGGAAAATTTGAACGCTAAACCTCGCAGTGGTGATTCTCGTATGACAACGCAAGTGCAGAATCGTTTCCTTCAACTGTCGGCTCGCAGCCGCCCAATATCAGCTGCCAGAAATGTTGGAAATGACTTCTTCCGGGCAACAGGATTTCGTATCTCGGACGAAACAGTGCGTAGAAGATTGCATCAAGGTGGTCTTCATTTCAGACGACACTGAACCAACGGAACAGAAGCAATCGAAGGACCTGGGCTCTTGCACATTGGACCACTGCATAATGGAGTTCAAATGGTTCAAATGGCTCTAAGCACTATGGGACTTAACATCTGAGGTCATCAGTCCCTAGACTTAGAACTACTTAAACCTAACTAACCTAAGGACATCAAACACATCTATGCCCGAGGCAGGATTCGAACCTGCGACCGTAGCAGCAGCGCGGTTCGGGACTGTAGCGCCTAGAACCGCTCGGTCACAGCGGTCGGCATAATGGAGTAATGTTATGTTTGCCGACGGGACCAGGATTGGTTTGCGACTGGACACTAGACGTGTTCAGGGTTTGGAGATGCGCTAGACGACACAAGTAACGCCGATACTTTCAGGAAGTCCATCCGTTTGCAGGTGGGAGTGTGATGTTCTGGGCGGCAACAGCGATGGGGAGGCTGACCCTTTCAATTCCCATCAAAGACAATTTGACTGGTCCTCGAAACCTCCAAGAGGTCCTACAAACGATTGTAAGGCCCTACAGACGTGAAGTCGGTGACAAGTTCATCCTAGTCGATGACAGTGTAAGCAGTGCCTCGTTAACTTCAAAGACGCAACATCAACCGAATGCATGGACCAGCACATTCCCCAGACATGAATGCAAATGAGCATGCATGGCACTTCTACATCTACATCTACATCCATACTCCGCAAGCCACCTGACGGTGTGTGGCGGAGGGTACCTTGAGTACCTCTATCGGTTCTACCTTCTATTCCAGTCTCGTATTGTTCGTGGAAAGAAGGATTGTCGGTATGCCTCTGTGTGGGCTCTAATCTCTCTGATTTTATCCTCATGGTCTCTTTGCGAGATATACGTAGGAGGGAGCAATATACTGCTTGACTCTTCGGTGAAGGTATGTTCTCGAAACTTTGACAAAAGCCCGTACCGAGCTACTGAGCGTCTCTCCTGCAGAGTCTTCCACTGGAGTTTATCTATCATCTCCGTAACGCTTTCGCGATTACTAAATGATCCTGTAACGAAGCGCGCTGCTCTCCGTTGGATCTTCTCTACATCTTCTATCAACCACTTGTTGAAGGTGGTCATTGCACAGCGTCCGAATCCACCTGACAATCTTCAGGATTTCACTGAAGCTGCCATTAAGAAGTGGGACCTCATGCCTCAAGATTAACTTCATGGCCTTATCCAGGGCATGCCTCGCGAGTGGAAGAACTTACTACTAAAGACTGATAGTCATCATTGTCAGATAACGATTTTCACAGTTTTTGTTTTAAGGTGTACATTTGGGAGGGAGCTTGGTTTGTTTTGTAACGATTTTTTGTAACCAACCAAAATCGTTCTTGTTTTCAGAAGGAATTATGTTTATTTTCTTAAGTACTGTACAAACCTCAGTGGATGGACTATAAGAAGTCATTGTAGTAAACTCTAAGAGATTCCATACTTTTGTTGAGGTGTGTGGTAACAGAATAGTCGTATTATGCATAATAAAATATTTCACAGGCAAATCCCCAGTGTTTAGCACTGTGGAAACAAGGATTACTAGTTTATTGAATTTGATCTGGCGTAAGAATGAACACGAACAAGTTGGTGGGTAGACGTGAGAAATTGTGGAAAACCTTTCGCGAGACGAGTGGAAAGATATGAGAAACTACGAAGCAGCCAGATAACAAAAATTAAAAAAAGTAGTAATGTGTTTACCTGTCTTCGGGTGCGTGCTTGCATGCCAAGGCCCCTAACAGCCCAGGAAATGTCGGCTATGTTCGAAAAAAGGTCACGGCCGAGCGCTCACGACAAAGGTGCGCCCGGCGCGGCCACCCAGTGTGATGGAAGGCTGTTGTCTCTGGCCCCGTGCCGTATACCTGCGCCTGCGCTCTTGCTTTACGGTCCGCGCAAAACAAGCGCCGATCGTTGCCCGGATAGCCGTAGCGCGCCATCAGATAGCGAGTCGCCGGCAGGCCGTGCCGTACCCCAGAACGGGAACCCGGCTCTCGGCGCTGACCTACTCATTGAAAATTCCATCACCCTGCGAGCCACCGCGCGGACTAGCTAAAGCGAAGCGTGGCGGCAGTCACCTGTGGGTACTTCGGCCGGGCACTGTTTCCTTCAGGCTGTAATCAGGTGGGCCTCTTGTTGAATACGAGTGCTTGACACATACCCAGTAGACTAGTAGTACGTAGCGATGGATTCGCACTCACGGCAATGTTCTTGAATTTCACTTTGGTCATCGTGTCTTTGGCGAATACTGGAACGGTTCATCAGTGAGGCAAACTTGGTACAAACTAAGATTCAATTTTTTCTGTTAGTCTTCTGACTGTTTTGGTGCAGCCCGCCACTACTTCCTCTACTGTGCCAACTTCCGCATATCCTAGCTTATTTATTGGTTACATTCTGCGGTATCATGTACTGATACCACGCCATGGGCGTTGTTATGTAGGAAACAGAATTGCAGGTTTTCGTTCAATGCCAATAACTGTCGCGTGGGAACTGGCGGACCCAATGGTGCGTATCTGCTGAGCCACACCACAAGCAGCTCTGTAATTGGAGTTTCCTCTGCCGCCACAATACAGGATGGCCAGCGGCAGCAATTCAGCCCACATGCGCTTGGAGCCACATCGTTTTGGGACACTATGCGGAAGCCACCTAATCACTGCTCCAACTCCATCGTTGTTGAAATTGATGTAGCTGGACTCTATTTATTACTGCATTATTTACGTCTTCGTACGCTTGGAGTGAAGAAGTAAAAGCATGCAGTCGTGCACAACATTTCTTCCCCTACAGTATGGATTCCGTAGAAATGTTGGAACACGTGAGGCAATACTGACCCAACGACTTATCTTAGAAAATACATTAAGGAAAGGCAAACCAACGTTTCTCGCGTTTGTAGACTTAAGAGACAACTTTTGACAATGTTGACTGAAATACTCTCTTTCAAATTATGAAGGTGGCAGGGGTAAAATACAGGGAGCGAAAGACTATTTACAATTTGTACAGAAACCAGATGGCAGTTATAAGAGTCGAGGGACATGAAAGGGAAGCAGTGGTTGGGAAGGGAGTGAGACAAGGTTGTAGCCTATCCCCAATGTTATTCAATCTGTATATTGAGTAAGCAGATAAGGAAACAAAAGAAAAATTCGGAGTAGGAATTACAATCCATGGAGAAGAAATAAAAACTTTGAGGTTCGCCGATGACATTGTAATTCTGTCAGAGACAGCAAAGGACTTGGAAGAGCAGTTGAACGGAATGGACAGTGTCATGAAAGGAGGGTATCAGATGAACATTAACAAAAGCAAAACGAGGAAAATGAAATGTAGTCGAATTAAGTCGGGTGATGCTGAGGGAATTAGATTAGGAAATGAGACACTTAAAGTAGTAAAGGAGTTTTGCTATTTCGGGAGCAAAATAACTGATGATGGTCAAAGTGGGGAGCATATAAAATGTAGACTGGCAATGGCAAGGAAAGCGTTTCTGAAGAAGAGAAATTTGTTAACATCCAGTATAGATTTAAGTGTCAGGAAGTCGTTTCTGAAAGTATTTGTGTGAAGTGTATTAGTATGGAAGTGAAACGTGGACAATAAATAGTTTAGACAAGAAGAGAATAGAATCTTTCGAAATATGGTGCTACAGAAGAATGCTGAAGATTAGATGTGTAGATCACATAACTTATGAGGAGGTACTGAATAGAAATGGAGAGAAGAGAAATTTGTGGCGCATATTGACTAGAAGAAGGGATCGATTGGTAGGACATGTTCTGAGGCATCAAGGGATCACAAATTTAGTATTGGAGGGCAGGGTGGAGGGTAAAAATCGTAGAGGGAGACCAAGAGATGAATACACTAAGCAGATGCAGAAGAATGTAGCCTGCAGTAGGTACTGGGAGATGAAGAAGCTTGCACAGGATAGAGTAGCATGGAGAGCTGCATCAAACCAGTCTCTGGATTGAAGACCACCACAACAACAACAACAACAGCTTTTGCCTTCTATTGCTCCCTCCAGGACCATGTAAGTTATTTCTTAATGTCTTAATACATGTCCTATCATTCTGTACCTTCTCCTAGCCAGTGTTTATCGCATATTCATTGCCTTGCCGATTCTCCGGAGAACCTCGTTCTTTCTTATTAGCCCTCCTAATTTTCAACATCCTTCTGTAGTTTTGATTCTTTTTTTTTCGGATAGCCCACAGTTTATGAACGACGTGAGCGGGACCCAAAACAGTAACTGTGTCGCCTTCATTTGGACTGCCTCAAAGAAGCTGCTCAGCTTAGATCAATGGTCTGTAGTCCTGTCCAGTTCAAATATAATGAAGTAAACCCTACGGTCGTCGCTTACCCAAGAATCAAGACTCAGTACAGTGGTATAACGAAGTGATTAAAAGTAAAATACCGGTGAACAGAGTATAATGGTCAAACATGGTGGCCGGCCTGTGTGGCCGAGCGGTTCTAGGCGCTTCAGTCTGGAACCACGCGACCGCTACGGTCGGAAGTTTGAATCGTCCCTCGGGCATGGATGTGTGTGATGTCCTTAGGTTAGATAGGTTTAAGTAGTTCTAAGTTCTAGGGGACTGATGACCTCATATGTTAAGTAACAAATTGCTCACAGCCAACTGAACTATTTTCAAACATGGCGAATCATAGCCAGGGTGGGTTGGAGTGCATTGTCCCATACAAGCGATTTATCATTTGGCGCTCTTCCTCGAACCCCATTTTTCTTCAAATTCTTTCACCATTGTCAGTTTGCGGTACCAACTGTGATACACGCTGTTCGGAAGTCCATCAAATTGGCGCCCGAAGCGGCCGCTATTGATTATGGTACGCCCTGTATAGAAATCGTACAGTTGTGGCACCTTTGCACCCCTCCAACTTGGCACCGCAAGTTTCAGCTTGTCTAATTTGGGCCTTAAACCGGCCCTGATCATAACTAAAGAAAACATTCATGTCAGCAGTGCATCTATACACCTACTCGAACTATTGTACAGTCTATGTGCGGCAAGAATGTCTACGTGCTGAAATACGGTATTAAAATCTCTGGTGTAGCACTGTCCGGGATATACAGTGGACGGAGTCAAATTGTTAAACAGTCTTGCTGGAGTTCCGCTTCTCAGAATTTAAGCTACTGGTTATCGCCTTTCCTCCAGAAATTACCATTTAGGTTCCCTAAACATCTCTTTTTACACTTCGTTGCGATCCCGCTAGATCCGTTCCGAACCCGTTCTAAGATCCCTTCGAAACATTAAAGTACTCCAAACAACTCTACAATGCGGCTTACTAAATCCTTTATGACTGTATGTACATCATTTATCATAGGAATGAAATTCTGTCTTGTAAGACAATGCTCTGAACCAGCGGCACAAGTAAACAACATACGTATTTGTACGACGCGTCTTACTACTTCATTAATTCGAGTCTGGATTCTGCGACGTTAGTCTTCTTCTCGCCGTGTTCTTTTTCCCTTGGCACCTTTTCTTGATAATTTCTGTCTGGTGTTCCAGGAAGGACAAGGTTATTTTCACGCGGGAGGATTTAGCTACGCAGTAGTAGCGGTAGTAAATTCGGCGCAGACACACTTTTTGCCGCGACGCAATTTTCGCCAGTGGCCCGATTCCTTTAGCCTTGGCATCGGCGAGCAGAAGGCGGAGTCCGCAAGTCCTAAATCTGCAGCAACGAGACACGACAGCTGGCCTAAAGGCGGTCGTAGTGGCGCGCAAATGCGTGGCGCCGAATCGGCCGACCCAGTTCCTAATTTCGCATAGCAGCCGGAATGTGAGCCA
Organism: Schistocerca cancellata; assembly: GCF_023864275.1. NCBI lineage: Eukaryota > Metazoa > Arthropoda > Insecta > Orthoptera > Acrididae > Schistocerca > Schistocerca cancellata. The sequence continues at coordinate 1,055,579,396 of NC_064626.1, read as the reverse complement.
TTCATTCTCGAGGCACAGTGGATGTCTAGTGTCTTGTTGTGGCGTGGAGTGGGGTGTGCCAGAAGATGGATACACTGGAGCAGGTGGTTCCCGCGCCACAGTCTTAACTGTTGCCACAGTCTGGTGCGCTGTAGGCAACTCAATAGAAACATCGTGCTCCAGGAAATATTTCCATGGTTTATGCTTCTGTATTCCCCTGCAGTCGTGGTCTCTAATGTATGCTACACTCCTGGAAATTGAAATAAGAACACCGTGAATTCATTGTCCCAGGAAGGGGAAACTTTATTGACACATTCCTGGGGTCAGATACATCACATGATCACACTGACAGAACCACAGGCACATAGACACAGGCAACAGAGCATGCACAATGTCGGCACTAGTACAGTGTATATCCACCTTTCGCAGCAATGCAGGCTGCTATTCTCCCATGGAGACGATCGTAGAGATGCTGGATGTAGTCCTGTGGAACGGCTTGCCATGCCATTTCCACCTGGCGCCTCAGTTGGACCAGCGTTCGTGCTGGACGTGCAGACCGCGTGAGACGACGCTTCATCCAGTCCCAAACATGCCCAATGGGGGACAGATCCGGAGATCTTGCTGGCCAGGGTAGTTGACTTACACCTTCTAGAGCACGTTGGGTGGCACGGGATACATGCGGACGTGCATTGTCCTGTTGAAACAGCAAGTTCCCTTGCCGGTCTAGGAATGGTAGAACGATGGGTTCGATGACGGTTTGGATGTACCGTGCACTATTCAGTGTCCCCTCGACGATCACCAGTGGTGTACGGCCAGTGTAGGAGATCGCTCCCCACACCATGATGCCGGGTGTTGGCCCTGTGTGCCTCGGTCGTATGCAGTCCTGATTGTGGCGCTCACCTGCACGGCGCCAAACACGCATACGACCATCATTGGCACCAAGGCAGAAGCGACTCTCATCGCTGAAGACGACACGTCTCCATTCGTCCCTTCATTCACGCCTGTCGCGACACCACTGGAGGCGGGCTGCACGATGTTGGGGCGTGAGCGGAAGACGGCCTAACGGTGTGCGGGACCGTAGCCCAGCTTCATGGAGACGGTTGCGAATGGTCCTCGCCGATACCCCAGGAGCAACAGTGTCCCTAATTTGCTGGGAAGTGGCGGTGCGGTCCCCTACGGCACTGCGTAGGATCCTACGGTCTTGGCGTGCATCCGTGCGTCGCTGCGGTCCGGTCCCAGGTCGACGGGCACGTGCACCTTCCGCCGACCACTGGCGACAACATCGATGTACTGTGGAGACCTCACGCCCCACGTGTTGAGCAATTCGGCCGTACGTCCACCCGGCCTCCCGCATGCCCACTAAACTATTCCTTGTATTTCCTTCTTCTAATTCAAAATTTATTTTTGTAAAAATTTTGTTAAATCGGTTTTGGGAAAGCTGCCAAAGTAAAGAAAGAAATAAGAAAAAAAAAAAGCACAGACCCGCCTCCACGTGGCGGGACACGGGCAACGGTGCGACCGGATGCGGGAACTGGTGTGAGTTTCATCAACTACATCAGTGTCCGCACACCGGTCGTAGCGGCCAAGTGGTCAAAATAGACCCACCTTAAGCACTTAGGTGTTGGGTCGTAAAATCAGGGCGGCAAGTGAAAAAAAAAAAAAATCCATCCAAGTCCTAGCGAAGCTTGATACGGCTTACCTTCGGTGTTCTGACAGGAACCGGTGTTACCACTGCATTATACGCCCTCGCTCAAAGTCCGTCAACTGCACATACGGTGCACGTCCACGCTGTCGCGGCATGCTACCAGTGTTAAAGACTGCGATGGAGCTCCGTATGCTACGGCAAACTGGCTGACACTGACGGCGGCGGTGCACAAATGCTGCGCAGCTAGCGCCATTCGACGGCCAACACCGCGGTTCCTGGTGTGTCCGCTGTGCCGTGCGTGTGATCATTGCTTGTACAGCCCTCTCGCAGTGTCCGGAGCAAGTATGGTGGGTCTGACACACCGGTGTCAATGTGTTCTTTTTTCCATTTCCAGGAGTGTATTTAGGGACACTCGCCCCGGAAGAAACAATTCCGATTTCCGATTGCGGAGAAATTTTTCTCTTGACTCTCTGGCCGCCAAAGGGAAACGAACAAGTGGAGTGAAATTTTTAACCAGCACGAAACCTCCCAGTTATCTCTTTGATGCTGGTCTGTCAGTCGGTTAGTGACATTAACAAGGTGCTATAGGTGGGAAGTTGATTATATGGTGAAACAGAATTTCACCAGATGTGTTGCTGCCTTCCTTGGCGGCTGGCCACAACCATATTGTATCGCACAAATACCCACCAGTATGGTACAGATACACTCTTGTCACTTTATTGGTTTGAAGGGCGAAAACTACTACGGTCGCAGGTTCGAATCCTGCCTCGGGCGTGGATGTGTGTGATGTCCTTAGGTTAGTTAGGTTTAAGTAGTTCTAAGTTCTAGGGGACTGATGACCACGGATGTTAAGTCCCATAGTGCTCAGAGCCATTTGAAGGGCGAAAACAATGCTAGAATACCTCCACAAATATTGTTCCCATGGACGGCTCTGCGGCAGTCTAACATTGTTCCTAGGAGTCTAGAAGTTCCTTTCGGCCGTGCCTCAGAGCTTCTTAGGCGTCACAGGAAATTACCCTCGCAGCCGCGGTCACGATGCCCTCAATATTGGTTATGGTAGGCGCACGAGACAAATTACACGACGTACAGCTCTGCGAATATAATCGGAAACGCTTGTTGGTGGATTGAGATTAATTCTCTGCACTATTGTGAACAATGTAAAATCGGTATAAATAAGGGGCGCAAGCCTCGCTTTGTTCCGCGACATTGGGTTACACCTCTCGCAACACCAGAATCAGTAATTAAAATACCTGTAGCTATTGTAGTAGATTACAGAATAATTTAATTTTTTTAAAGGAATACTATGCTGCACTACCTATCTGCTGAATGGGTATATAGGGTACAAAGTCCGGGAACATCATGTGGTAGAGGCGGTACATACACCGGGTCTTTAATGTGTCCACACAGAAAGAAGTCACACGGAGTGAGATCTGGTGATCGGGGAGTCCAACAAATTACCAAACTACGCTGAGGCGGTATACACGAAAAAAATAAAGCTTTCAGGGTTTCTCTTCAAAGTTACATATCTGTGGTATCTTTACAATGTTTGGTTCTTGTGCAGTAAATAATTGAAAGTGTTCCCGGACTTCATGTACACTGTGTATACTGCGGTGACGAAAGGCGTGGCATAGCGATATGCAGACATACAGACGGCGGTAGCATCGCACTCACTTGGTATAAAAGGGCAGTCCACTGGCGGAGCTTTCTTTTGTGCGCAGATGATTCACCTGAAAAGATTTGTCACATGATTATGGCCGCACGACGGGAATTAACAGATTTAAAACGCGGAATGGTAGGTAGAGCTAGACGCATGGGACATTCCATTTCGGAAATCGTTAGCGAATTCAATATTCCGGGATCCATAGTGTGAAGAGAGCGCGGAAAATACGAAATTCCTGGCATTACCTCTCAACAAGGACAACGCAGTGCCCGACAGGCTTTCACTTAACGACCGAGAACAGCAGCGTTCGCGTAGAGTTTTCAGAGGTAACAGACAAACAACACTGCGTGAAATAACCACAGAAATCTATGTGGGACGCAAATCGAACGGATCCTGTAGGACAACGGGACGAAATTTGGCCGCAAATGAACGACGCGAGTGCCTTTGCTAACATCACGACATCTCCTGCAGCGCCTCTCCTGGGCTCGTGACCGTATCGCTGGAGCCTAGACGACTGGAAAACCCTGGCCTGGTCGGGTGAGTCTCGTTTTAAATTGGTAAGAGCTGAAAGTAGG